>NC_134178.1:43399856-43999856 GCF_964188355.1 Buteo buteo
AATTCCTGAGCAGCTCTGATCTCCTACAAAGCTGAGTCTTTGGGGCACTTGGGGGAGGTGAGGTTAGAGTGGCAGTGAGCAGCTCCCTCCCACTTCCAGGCATTTCTGAGGTGATTTGATTACTTCAGCCATGGCTCCTGATGAATCAAAACAAAGGCTGTGATCAACCCTGAATGCAGGGAGGTACAGACTCTAGCATGTGCTTTACAACAGGACTCTATCGGCGTTACGGGGTACATGTAAATCACAGAGCTGGGTCTCTCCCGAAGGAAGATTGGATGTGGATGGGGATTTGTAGCAGGGGCTGTGCGTGTATGTGCAGGCACAGAAAGGGGTGGGGTGGGGGGGGTGTCCAATCTTGACACTTCTATAATTAAAACTGGGCTAGAGGCTTAGAAGTTGGAAGAGGCAGCTGGTGTCACACAGACCCTGCTTGTTCTGCCAGACAGCCAAACTGTCCTCATTTAAAACTACAATAGAAACCAGATGGAGGAGGAGAAGAGAGCATGGAGCAAGGCATCAGTCAGAAGGGAAATTGAGTTATAAACATACTGCACACAAAAGACAATACTTCTCTTCCCCTAGACAAAAATAAACCAGAAGGGCTGTCGCAGTAACTTGTTCCACTCTCACTGGCTATCACGTCCGAGCTCAGTGTACACAGACATTCACCTTCACCAGGGTCTTTTCCATGACCGCAGCTCATGCCACCTCTTCTACACGTGTGCTACTCCTGCCACGTCATGTATCATGCCTCCCTCCCCTTCTGATTCCTCTGGCTTCCAGCGCCAGCAATGGGCACTGAGCGTCTCACCTCCCAGCATTGCTGGAATGGCGGGGGGGGTCTCCCTTCTCCTATTTCTTCCCAGCCATGGTGCCACCACCCACCAAACCTCCCCACCAGCAAGCAAGGTGCTCATTCTTTGCCTGCCTGACAAAGGCGTCATCTGGCACAAGGCTGAGCATTTTGGATAAAAGCCAGGGAGACCTTTAAGCATGTACCTAAGCAAGTCGCTAAGCAGCCCAAGAAGGAGGGGACACTAGGAAGAGAAGGAGTCACCCCATCCAAGGACCAGTGGGAGGATGGCCTCCTGGCCTCCCACCAAAGCCAGCAAAGAGCAAGAAAGACCTTGGTCCAGCAGGAGATGCAAGCAAGACCCTGTGGCCTTCAGTGCTGCCTTCTAGTAGAAACTCTTAGTCTCCATGGGCTACAGAAGGACCTCAGGGAGGAGGTCGCTAAGTCAGCCACCCTAACCAGTCAGTGTGAATACTGTCCAGTAAGACTGTGCTTAAAGTTAGCTGACTTGGACTGGGTCATATGTTCAGGGTACACTGGACTGAACTGGACTGAATAGCTGCAGGCTTCATTTTTGTCTTTATCCTTCTCTTGTTCTCTGAGAGGGGTCCTTGCAAGGATAAAAATCAGTGACAAAGCTACTCAGGTCCTCCTTAGTGTTTGGTTGATGCCACATGGAGGAGGTTTCACATACTTTCTAATTTTATTTTAATTCTAGTTCAAGTAATGGGAGGCTAAATGCAAACCTTTCATTTCACCTGAAACACCAACTTTTTGATGTTTGACTCGCAGGAAATCATTTTGTTTGTTGGGTTTTTTTTTATTTCTCCCAAAACCAAATCCTGCTCCATAAGAAAAGTTTGGGGCATTTTTATTTCACCATTTTGGTTTTGTTACGTAGTAGTGCTTTTTTAAATTGTCTTCCATTGCCCTCAATACCAGTACATGCTTCCTATCATGCTATGTCAATAGCATGACAATAAAGGTCAAAATAGTCTCTTGTTTCAATTTAAATGACTAAATTAGGAAACATTTCCTCCTAAAAACTAAGTGTTTCAGTCTGCACTAAGCAAGATTTGTTATTTTGTACAAACAAAAATAACAAAACAGTACACATTTTACAACATACTAATATATTAACTTGGCCTCCTAATCACAGGAAAGGAACAACATTGTATAAATGGCAACATACTTGAGAGTCAGTATCTCTAATGTGATGTTTTTCTGCATTTCCTGATGCTTCCTACTTTAAATCATGAGCTTTAATGCTGATTCACTAGATTTTTTTTTTTTTCTTTTTTGCTGATCTTGTCTGAATTTTACTAGGTGTAAGGTTGGCTGAGAAACAGATTCCAGAGGAGACCAGACTGTGCTCTCCTCCCTGCAGCTCGCCTGAGCCCTGGTCCAGCACAGCAGTCATGATTCCACTTTGCCTCCCCAATGCATAGCCCTAACCCGTGGCAGCTAAGGATAAATCCTGCTTTGCCCCCTGGTATCATCTCCTTTGCCTTCTACCGTCTCCTTTTCAGTGGTGGCAAGGGATGGAAATGACCACAGCATCCAAAGTCACTGCAGAGGATCTCTCCTGCTCAGAGATTAAGTTGGCAGAGCTGGGGAAGGGGAGGATTTGACCTGCCTGGATGTAACCGCTACAAGGACAAACAGAAGGCTTCAGTCTCCAGGATGTCTATGCATACTTTTCAGCAGCACTAAATGCATTTTACAGAAGAAGAAAAAATAAACCATCTCACCATCAAATTCCAGTGTTTAGTTTGGCTGTTAACGCTGAGCTACCACAACCCCCTCCATGCACACACACACCTGTGTTTGAATAGCATGAGATAGCTAAACAACACCAAACAGGCTCAAAACTCCTCGCCTCTTCCTCTTTAGCTGCCATGAACACAGTTAAAAAAAAGACAAATAGCTGGCGCCGAGGTGATCCTGTCTGCATGGACAGCACAACTGAATCACCATATAAGTCACACGCTTAACTTTTTTTTTTCCTTTCTACTTCTGTGGGAAATGTCTCTGCAATGTCACGAAGGTTAGCACAACAGTGCCGGTCCCTGTGATGAAAGCACCGTCCTGAACGCAGTTGTGATTCTGGTGGGCAAAGACATAGGCAAAACGGATCTTGAATCTGTCAGATGCTGCGAGTCATCACCCTCCATGGCCTGCGTGGGAAGTGGAAACGCTGAGCACTGTTCGGGATGTGGCACGCTGATTTCAAGCGAATGCATTTCAACACAGCCTGCAGGCCCAGTGTGAGTTTGAATGAAGTCAATGGCACCACTAGCAAGGGGTTTTTTCCCATTGATATTATACCCAGCTTGCATCTCACGTATCTAAATAAGATGTGTAGGAACACCTGTTTTTTTCCAGAGCAGATCTGACAACTGTGATGTTCCAGGCAGAAATGAAACAGCCTGTGGCAGATCTGGCCAGCTCATCGACAAAACACATCAAAGAAAGCCTAAGAGAAAGCACTGCACAAGCAGACATCGAGTGCTGACTCTCAACCCCGGCGGTCACTGTGCCCTTCTGAAACGTGACTAGTACCTTGATATAGCTGGCAAATTCTGTCATGCAGGCACTTTTGAAAAGAGGTTGTACTAAATACTAGAATAGTTTTGTTAGGAAAACATCCTGCTGTGGGTTTCCTGAAAAAAAAACCCAGATAACCGAACAGGATATCTCCACTCCTAACTTTTATGACTCTGTGATACAGCCACCTTGGAAAACAGCTGCTTAGGTTCTGCAGGGCAGGTCAATGAGCTGTGCACGTCCTCAGCTAGCCACCTGAATCCTAAAAACTCTGATCCACAGCAGATTAGGGTGGATATTGTATAGCGTTTTGTTCAACACAGCACAAGCAATTGAGGTAATTAATTCTGGAGGTAGGAGTAATGGGACAATTTATGTGGTTTCAGAAAAGGAACTTGGGTGTAAGTATAGAAAAGATCAGAAGAGTTTTGAAGCTGCATATATTGAATTGACCTCTATCTCCATAAATGCCTAGATGCTATGAGGATAAGCAGGCTATAAGACGGGAATTCTGCCGTTAAACTTGTTTCTGATGACACATACTAAAACCACTACCAAATCCAAAGGCTGTGTCAGCACTGATGGAGTGCAGGAGTGAGCGGGGCACTGCCGATGCTGCAGCTCAAGGGAGCTGGGAGAAGCAGCCTGCAAGGGAAGAGTGCAGGTAAGTATTGAGTTCTGGGATGGACAGACAGTGATGTAGACTCCAGCTGAAGCCTCTCAAGCGCCTGCTGTCTTTCATCCAGATCAATAAGCAAGCTGATGGACTGCAGGTGTCACACTGTATCATGTTTTCTTTCCTTTCTCCGCTCTCTTCTTAAGCGTGGACACCAATGTAAGCCGTGCTAAGCTACTTAACTGATGGCAACAAAGCAAGGAAAATATATGGACTTCATAAGTTTTTTCCTCAACAGAATTTGATCTATATATTTTCATTTACAAGAGCTTCAGAAGCAAGTTAGAAAACAAACAATGCACAGTCTCCACCTTTTACCTGAGCTTGCTAGCTGATGCAGGCTTGCTCAGTTTCTTACAGTTCCAAAATTACTCTGGAGGTAACTTGTAAGCTATTACACCCATTTCTTGACTGTAAAAAGAGTGTAGAAACCAACATCTCCCTTGACACATGGGAATTCTTACACGGGATTCTTAGGATGCCAGAATCTGGAGAAAGGCAATTCAAGGGGATCAACGCATACTCCCTACCTGGCTGTCAGTGTTAGTTTGTTCCTTATTCCCTTTTGACTTGGACTTTGGTGTGCCAGGCAATAGGGATCCAGGTTTCTCTTTATAAGGAAGCCTTCTGGGGCTGTTAGAAAGAAAGTCTTGAAGTGCATCTGAAAAAATACCAGCTAGTTAAACAGTTTCAAAATCCTTTGTACTGTGCCTTTCACAAACACCACTTCCATACACTGAAATCTATAGGAATCTCTATAGAATATAGAATTTGTCTGTAGTTTCTGTGCTGTTCTGTCACACTATCTCACTGTTAGACAGATCCATATTCCACTTTCATAACGATGGCATGCTGGTGACAAAGCAACTAACTCCCAAATAAATGCTTTTGGAAGGCTTCAGGAAAAATGAGGCTGCTGTTATCCTGCTGGTGAAGAGACAGGGTGAAGGAAGGAGCTCATGAACTCTGGCGCTGCAGCAAAGCGGGCTGCTCTGCAGTTCTCTCTGCCGTTCTTTCCCAGGAAATTTCTGTTGTCCCTGTGAACGTGCAAAGATAGGCTGGAGAGCCGTCAGCACTCATAGTTCTCCTTCCACGCTTGCTGCACAGCAAGTCATTTACAAGCCTATATGACAGCCATTCCCAAGCTTTCAAGCGCGCATCCAGCTGTGCCAGCTAACGCAGAACGGCAGTGCCAACGAGCTCAGGTGTGTGAAAGAAAAAGCATGGTCCAATCACCCCACTGAGAGCCCAGGTTAATGTTTGGTAGCAAGGTACAAAGTCACTGAGAAGCTGGTCCTGAAACAAGTTCTCATATGGATAAAAGAGTGCATGGCTGAATCTCAGTACATATTTATATCTTTTCTCTTCTTTTTATTTTGGCCTCTGCCACACTGATGGACTGACGCGGACTGACACTAGATTATGCAGCAATGTTCTTTCACTCAGGCTTCTCACTGATCTTGCCTCTAGGCTCTCCTAGTGAAGAGTGGATACAGCAATTTCCAGAGGTTATTCCAAATGGGCTGTTTTATGGATAGTCAACAACTTAGGGCAAAGAGCAGGGAAAATTGCTGAGGATCACTGTATATCACAGACAGACAGATGAGGAGCCTAAATACAAACCCGTAAAGGCTGCAAATGAGAAGTGAAAGGCAAATGAAAACAACCTTTTGAGAAAAAGTAAATAAGGCTTTATGATGTCAATCTGATTGAAAACAAACATGCGAAGGCACCAGCAATAATCAGTCATTAGAGTTTGAAGCCAAGCAGCACAAAATCCATTCCATCTTTGCTCAGTAGCTGAGCATATATTTAGACGGAGTGTTTTCATTGCAAGGCTGTCTGGGCCTGACCCAAAGAACCGCACTCATACAAAAAATCCCATTGAATTCAGCAGTTTTTTCCACAAGAGAAAATAAAAACAAACCTGTTTGTTCTACTCTCTCTGTACCTCTTACCATGGCATGCAAATAGTAGCAAATGAGGTGCAGGAATGATAGAAGCATTTTCACCAGCTTTACAGAAGCATAAAATGATGGTGTGAAGTGCAACCCAGTGTGGAATTAAGACTGCCGCTGGCAGCGGAAGGTCACCTAGAAATGCTCCTCCCAGCCCCGCTCAGAGGAGGCTGAAAACAGGTCAGTCTTTATTTGAAGAGGATTAAGCTGTGGGTGACTCAGATTGCTGATGTTTGTCTGGTGAAACAAGGTGCTGTTCTACCCATCCTAAGAAACGCCCAGGGCATACAATGGCCACAGCCTGTGGGCTCAGTTGCTGTATCTGAGCGGCATGGAGAAAATTCTGCCAGAAGCAGCACCTGGTCAGACACACATACCTCTATACATAAATAAATGTATATCTATGTATATATCAGCATATACATGTGTGTGAATACATATACATATATGCACGTATTTGTACATATACAACTATATTCGTTTATGTATGTATATATGTGTGTGTGAGAGGTTTCATGTGCATTACCAGGAAATTCTTCTTAGAGAAATAGCTTTTTTTTAATAAGGTGTCAATCAAAGCCTAATACCTAAAGGTGGTATTCACAGAGTCAAAAGCTGCAAAAGCCTTGCTAGGCTAATGTCATAGGTCTGGGGGATACATCACTACATGCTGGTGCTCTTGCTTGTTGAAGCTTGCTCAGCCTGCCGGAGAATAAGCCATTGCCACAGATGTTTTCCATGCTCTCCTGTTCCAGGCAAAGTGCATTTACTTAGTGCATGGCCCTGCATGTTGCTACGGTGCTGAAGGCCTTTCTGGGTGAAGTACTTACTCTCTGCCAAGGAAAGTTGTTGGTTTGGGGGTGGATTCCTCAAGCATGCACGGACTTCTACATTAGCAAATGCAGAACCAGTCTCAGTGGATTGGTTTCACTCCGTAGCTTAGTTAAGAAGGGTAGTTGCTGGGATATGGGTCATTTTGGCTACGCCTTTTCATCTCCAGACGCTGCAGTCTCTAAAGCGTACCTTATAGCCTTGATTGCAGGGTTCGTATTTTCCTTTCCATACACCAGGGAGGGTAAAGAGCTCTAAAAGAAGCTGCTGAGAAGCCTGGCTCTAACATCTGGATGTGGTTCTGCACCTTCAGGGCTTCTTTCAGAAACAGCAGGGAATACAGCAGTGCTCCATCTGCCAGCCTTGTGGCAGATCAGCACTCCACATATGTTGCAAGAGGGCAGCTTGCTCGCTCTCCAAAGCCTGAGAGAACCATCAAGGACAGCAGAGGAGGCAGAACAGCATTCGCAGATGGTGTCACACAGCCTCCTAACCTTCTAGAGGCTGATGCTGGGCTGGGATTGTTTAGAAGAAAATATTTCCTGCCATGGTATTTGTGTCTACCTCCACCCCAGGATGTCGGCACATAATTACCAAGATGCACCCAGAGTATACAGCATGGTTTCTCCAGGGCTGACCTGCAGGGACCCTACCTCTGCAACTGCCTGTCAGAGGGGTAAGGGTATCAGAAACAGAAATTAGTTCTGTCAGAAGGTCAGTGATGAAAGGAGTCACGGTATGGCTTTTACAAGCCCTACTAAAAGGGGAAAAGAAACAAAGCTGAATAAAATATTACAGCGTGATGCTATCTTCTTATTCCCCAAACAGGCTTCTATCCCCTCACCTAGTAGGGATTAGACAGGAGAGATATCTATCTATACATTACTCTTCTTTGTATTCCCAAGGCTCTTCTGCCCCCAGCGGGAGCAGCTGTCCCCATGACTTTCCTTCCCCACAGAAAATCTCCCCAGTTCCAGATGGGATACAAGCCTCTCCCTCCCCTCACCTCTCAATAAATATGCATGCCAGGAGTTATCAAGCTGAGGGTCATTCTCAGTGCTAACAACGGAAAAAAAAGCAATATCCAGCTGTTACTAAAGTAGTAAATCTAGTCACTTTGCAATTGCGCTCCTCAGTTTCCAAGCCCCCCAACAGATTCCTGATATATTCCATATTTTGCTCTTTATTTTGTTTTCCATTTGGCACAGGACAGGCTCCGAACCAGTGTGAAGAAAAACAACCCTTTTTTTTTCTTTTACCCCCCTTTTTTTTTGGTCTTTTTTTCACGGCGCTATCTCTGCTCCAAGTCAGGCCAGGTAGCGCTTATCATTTCCTCTGCACAGCAAACACCAGCATGCATGAGTTTCCTGCCAGCGAGTCCTAAACCTCAAGCTGACATTGTTTTCAAGGTCCCTCTCGCTTGGAGGCAGGAGCAGCTCTGCCGCGCAGCGCTTCCTGTTGATGTCAGGCCCCTCTTCCTCCCACTCTTCCTCCCAAAGCAAATGGGCTTCCTGCCGGCATCTGTGTCCTTTTCCATGAGGACTAGCAGGAGCCATTTTCCTACACAGTGGCCGGGGGAAAAAAAAAAAAGAAAAGAAAAGCTAGCAGAGACAGGAATATAATGGGGAGGAGCAGGAGTGGATGGAGTTTTTTTCCTAGTGATGTTGAAGAACATCTGGGGCCTCTCTCAAGGAGGAGGAGAGAGAAGAGATAAGAGGTCAAAACAATAGAGCTATGTCTCAGGGATGCCGGTATTTGCAAGTACCAGAGAAATCACTTATTAGCAGAGAACATCAGAGACTAATTACAGCTGCCGCTTTCCCACTGCTAAGGAATGTAAGCTTACAAAAGAAAAGCTACAGCCACGGCCCCCGTGCTCCAGCGGTGCTGTCATAAGCTGTGGGAGATGCCAAGACCTTTACGCTAGACCATTGCCTTCATTTTTATTCTTTCAAATGGAGGATTCTCTACCATTGCCAGCACTGTTTCATCAACAGTGGAGAAACAAACTGGGCGGCAATTGCAGAACACGGCTTGTGCCAAGCTGAAGCACTTCAGCTTCACCGACTGCCATTGCATGAGCCACTGCCCCAGCAGAGAAGGGAAAACCTAACCAGACACCATTTTGGACCTCCCCTGGTCCATGGCGTTCGAGGTTTGCATTTGTCGCATTGGAGAAGCTGATGGGCTTGTCCCAGCTCCCACCAGGAGGTCATCAGTTTGCTGCACAGTGTAAGAAACAGCCCGGGAACGTGTGATTACGGGCTCCATCACCGTGAGGACACACAACAGGGCAGAGCATGAGGAGCACAGCCAGCCGTGGCTGCAGCATTGCCTGCCCTCCACAGCATTTCAGCCATGCGGTTCCCACGGCATCCAGCACAGGGCGAGGAGCTGGCTTGTGTTAGGACATGTTCCCCTCCAAGCAGAGGTTTTCTGTGACTGGGGAAATAGAGTCCCCCAGCATTTTCTATACCACATCTAAAACTATAGCCAAACAGGTTGGGGTGGGGAGGGGTCTGCTAAGGGGTCCCTAGCAATAACCAGAACAGGACCTTTCCCTCAGACTCTCAACTGCTGCTCCTGATGGTCCTCCGGGATGAGTTTCATGAATATTTCAATAAAATGTATTGTTATAATGTGATTTTTCTCCTCCTTTTCCTATCTGATGCCTGGCCATCTTCCTGTGTCACTGTAGGAACTAAGCAAAGGGTTACACTTCCAATCTCTGGCCATAAACTGCCACAGAGGCTGACAAAATTACTCCAGCCTCATGCAACTGTAGCCAGCAGCAGATGTGGCCCCACGTCCGGCAGAGCCGACGGAGTTGCAAGAGAGTGAACTGAGGCTTAGTTTTCTTCACAAGAAGAAATTCTTACTCAAGGTGCAATTGCAAAATCTTGACGGCTGGTGCGGGTGAAAGATGCAAAGGAAAAGAGACCACCTACGTTCTCACAGCAGAAGCTGGCCAGGGCTGCCGAAATTCACAGTACTGATATTTAAGCAAGTATTCCCAGCGTAGAAGATGCACCCTGCATGGCTAAACACAGCTGGAGCTGTGCCATTGCTCACACACGGGAACGGGGCACCGGGAGAGGACATGTCCCTCCACTTTTTAGGGAGCTCCAGCTTACACATTGCCATTGGCTTTTCTGAAAGGTGTCTATCGGCTAGCAGTGCCAGCTAAAAACTGTGAGCGCTCTGCAGGATGGGACCCGGTTTCCAAAGCTACTCTGAGAATAAAACCTTGACGAAGGAGCACGCAAGAGATGGGCTCCACCGAGCTCACATTTTCCCATCACGCTCTCCCTCTCTTTTAGTACGGCTTGCTATTCGTGAATGAATTACCTCAATCCCTCTTAAGCAATATACTGACCAGGAAAAGGGCGTGGGGATTATTAATGGAAAAATCCTTGAATCTTTTAGCCCTGTAGCATGGCTACAGTTACAAGGAAAACAGGATACCACGCTGCATATGGGGAGGAGGAAGAGAAAAGGAGCAGAAACTCTAATGATCTACAGGGACTGACTCGCAAGGAAGAACAAAGTGGCGGTGGTAAATAGGCACAGCTGGCCCAAATTACCAGGAGAGAAACGAATGCGCACAATAGCGGTCTGCACGGCGTGCAAATACCACGGAGGGAAAGGGCTTGCTCTGGATGATCAAGGGGTTGTAACTAGGAGTGACTGAATGAAATTATGAGGGGAAATTTAGGTTGAATGGTAGGAAAAACCTCCTAAGAGTGAGACATAGTATCATGTAGAATTGCCTTCTCAAGGGAGGGGGTGGGAGCCACGCTGCCTGGTTATTTAAAATTAGGCAGGAGATTACTCTGAAGGGAACAGTCCTCCATGAGCTGCTGTGACAAAGACAAAACAATCTTGCCAGCCTTCCCGTGTTGTTATCAGGCAATGCCTTTTAAGCCACAGTGAGATCCCCTGGAAGAGCTTGCTGAGTTAATTATAAAGGAAAGCATATAGTGCCAGCACTCACTACAACAAGGGACAACCGCAACCAGCAGCTGGAGTTTAAATTGGATACTAAAGCATGCAGGAAGAAAGGCTACTTGAAAATCTTCCAGTAGAATGATTTTCCAGTGGGAAAGTGTGCATTTCACAGGATCAAAATGGTTCACCAGAACACAGGGATTCAGTTTGATTTTCTCAACCAAAGGAATGCTCCCATATATTGTTTCTAGAAGGTGAGATATGTTCACTTCCATATCATTATTTTCAATGTAATGTAACCTTTTGGAGAATTTTTATTTAGGGAAAGTTTCTGCTTTTTTATTCCAATTCCAGATGAAAGGAAGTCTTGCGGTATGGGAAGATGGAGCACAGTGCAAAACAGGAACCAGCTCTAATGGATATCAAGTGATATCATCAATGACTGGCTAGTGTTTGCTCCTCTCTGTACACTTCTGAGGACAGCAGCACCGTTCTTTGCAAGCTGAAGCCCAGAAATTGTGTGTGTTTCTCGTCAATGAACAAGAGAAAAAGGAGGCGAGTGTCCTAGGGTTTGCTTTTCAACCCTCGGGATACAAAAAAACCCTCATTTGAAATCTTGCTTGTATCTCACGTCCCCCATTGTGAGGATAAAACCCCAGCACAGTCTCACAGAATGTGCTTAGTTTCCGTCAGCAAAAATCTAACCCCTTGGCGAGAAGTCATGAATTAACAGAGGATAAGTATCGTTCTCATCCCATAGGTGCAAAAATGAGAAACAGAAATGAGTTGGCAGCCTGAGGTTATGCAATGAGTTAGTGGAAGAGCTAAGGTTAGAGCCCATGGTTTTGATTCCCGCTCTGTAACTAAACCACACATCCAGTTTTCTTGTATCTGAACTCCTGGTAAATAGAAACTTACCTTCAAAAGTTCAGGTGTTGGTAAAGCATGCAGAGATTGCAACTGGCTTGTCAGAATCACTGACCCAGAAAGTCAATTTGAAAATCTCACACAGATGTGTTTTTCTGGGAGATACTCAATTCTTCCCAAGCTTCTACCAAACCAGAAAGACGCTCCCTACCCAAACTTCTAGCCAAAGTCTGGGCACACAGACTAAAATCTCAGGATATTTGAGTCAGAGATTGCCAACCAGATTCTTGGAGCAACCTTTTGGGTTGGTTGTCCTAAAAGTTAGCCTTGTACCAAAAGACCAGACTTCAGTACCCCTATGCCTAGGAATGTTCAGAACTGGATCCACACTTTGTGGCTCGGTCTCACTTCTAATTATTTTCTTTTTTTTCCTCTTGAATGGTTCTCTCATAACTAAATACCACAATAATGGCAAGAAGCTACCCAAGGGCCATCTGGGGAGAAATTGCATTATTTCTGATCATTTCAGGGAAGGGAGGTTGGTGGGGGGGTAGGAGGGGAGGCCTGAATTCACTAGAAAACATGTCCTGTCTGTTCACAGATCAGTTATACCAAACTTCTTGCATTCCCTGTCTTCTGACTTCTTCCATCTCCTCAACTATCCACTGGTTTCCTTTCTTTACCTTTCATTTTCATTTCACACGGCACTCAGTTTTCAGCATAATTTTCTTCCCTTGGAGACCAAGCTCAAACCCCACCTTTGGGACCTGGGCTGAGGTTTAAAATCCCTCCCCAGCAAAAAGCCACTTGAATCTGACATTTACGATTCAGGCCTGTATCTTCCAACTGCAGCTCTAAACTGGATCAAAGACTTTTGTTCCTAGCTTTTGTTCCCAGCTTTTGTTCCCTTCTCTGTTCCCTTGAAATGTCAGCAAACATGATGGCTTTGTTGATGCCGTCAGGGTGGTCTGACCGCTTCCCACGCTGGGCATGCAGATTGGGTAGCCGTGAAGCAGTCAGCAATTCACTGGGTGTCTCCTCTAGGATGTTGTTGTTCCTCACACCAAGGCAGTGGCCTGAAGCAGCAACAGTGCCATGAAATCAACAGAAAACAAATCCACCTCCAGCTGCCCTGGCTCGCACAGGGACACGCAGACTGTTTGTTCCAAACCAGCAGCTGCCGATGATGCCAGGAGGACGGGAAACCATGCTGGGAACTCAGGGCTTTCCTCGGATAGTGGGATAGATATCCATCCCTTCAGATGTTCCCCACTTTGTCTGGAGCAAGGCTCAAAATATATGTGTTAGTGCTGCCTCCTGAGCCGACAGACTGCAGGGCTGTCAGAGCTCAGAGCCCTCACGGCTGTTCTAGCTTTCTGCTGACTTCCAAGTGGAAATGGTTTCTCTCAAGTCCAAGTGGGGGGACAGAGGTATGTCACACCCCAGACACCACCTGTGACCACCCCAGATGCCCCCAGGGTCGCTCTGAGATGACCTGGGACCTCGCTGGTTCCTTGATCAGCACTGGCTATGCTGCGAGGTGGGGACAGACAGCACTGCCGACCCATGTTGTTCCCTGCAAAGTTATAGAAGAGCCTGGGCAGACCCCAGCAGGCTCTGCCTGAGCCGTGGGAAGTACCCGCAAAAAGTCATCTGCCCACCATCACAGCATCACAAAGCAGTTTACAGGAGGGGTGGCAAAAAAGATAGGCTATGAGTCAACTACCAACCACAGGACATATTTCTCTGCCCCATCACAGGAACCACTTTTAGCCTGCACTGCCCAGTAAGGGTTGCCTTAGCATCACTCCTCTGCCCACGCGAAGTGTTTGTACTGAGGAGGATCCTCAGGGCTTCCAGGACATTTGTCCTGTTCTCTCTGCTTTGCCTGCCAATATGCTGCTAAATATCAGTCGTGGCCTCTCAGCTGTTCTGAAATAACGTGTTTGGCTTCAGCCTGAAGAGCCTGGGTAGCACTGCCCTACTGCACTATCCTGCTAGCCATCATGTTAAGGATGTGATCATATTTAGGAATGAGCTGAGGCTCTTCCTGCTCTCTGCTCTGCACCTCTCAGGTTCCGCCAATCTTTTCCTACCACAATGCTTTTTCCCACTGTTTATTATTCATTTTCTCCAATTACAGCAGAAAAGGGCCCTGGCCAAAGAGGAATTTTGCAGCATGTCTCAAAAAAATCATATTTGTCTGCAGCTTGGCTTCATTTAAGGAAGGTCATTCTGTGGTCAAGCACTCTCAAAACAGACAAAGCCTTGTCTCCAGGTCTCCAGAACCTCCAATCCAAGTACTGACATTGAAGCTTTCAACTTGAGTCCTCCTCTGATACATATCCAACCTTACCAATACTTTCTCAGCAGTCTGTCCTTCAAGAAATTTAGGCCAATACAATCTACTTCTCTTGGAGTCGATGCTACCACCATCTTCAATGCCACAACAGTGCTACGTGCTGTTGATAAATCCACCTAAAATTTGGTTCTTTTTTTCAGTCTTGACACCAGTTGTGTTCTGGTGCATTCCTTGGACTTCCCTGGAGCTCATCTGTGGCTCACTCTGGTGGTAACAGGGAAAGCATGGATGTTGCGGAAGCACTTTGTCACAGGGGAGATTTGCAAGTACCCACGTCACGTAGATGTTGCTTTTGTTCTGCTGTTTCGCCAGCCTAAATCATAAGCCCCTTTACGGCTGGGAACACTTGCTGTACATGCAGATTTTAAGTACTTCCACACCAGTTGGCTGCAGCATCCCAGATTTATACTAGTGTCACTGAGGTCAGAAGCTGGCTCGATGCCATGCAGCCTGTGCTTCTGGAGGAGCTCAATGGTAAAAGGCAGTATGCTGAAAAGGAGGCAAGGTGTCAGAGTGCTGCAAGGTGCTGGGAAAACTTTTCAGAGCCACAGTAACAAGCTGAAGACACCCTTTCTCTGCCAGCTTGTGAATCCCTTATACTTCTTCTGTCTCACTGTGAGAGACCCTGTGTGTTGGAGCACTTGAAAGGACACGGGGGGTGCCAAGAGCCACATGCTAGGGAAGGCTGGTGATCCAATGTGCAGCCAAGGAGTATGTTCCTAACTCGATCCCTTGGCTTGTACAGCCCTGCTCCATCCAACTTTGCCACACAGCCTTCCACGTTCCCTTCTACTCCATAGCTTCATATGCCAGAGGACAGCTGGGCAGGGGACATTCAGTCAGGCCAGCTGTGTCCCTGGCCCACCTGAGCAGAGTAGGAAAGGGGCTGCAGGGAGACACACCAATACAAACGCATGAAGTGCAGACACGGCTGTCATGGAGTACAGACCAATGCCCTGGTCCCCTGGGCACAGATGGTCTCATGTAGAGCTAGAGCCTGGTTTCACACGCAGCGTTTGGGCCATCCCAGGTTTTAGGATGGTTCTGGGTAGAGATGGGAGTCAGCTGTATGAATCCCGCTCATAATGCACTACCCTTGATCTGAAATGCTGGGCATAATGGCATGATTTAGCAGCATAGTCTGGTTCATAACCCCCTTGGTTTTGCAGTATGCAAGCAGACGTTTGGGTGGATGATGAGTTGTTGGACTCGGACTGGAAGGGAAGATGGCAAAGTGGATTGGAGTCACAGTCAGGTGTACATCAGCAAGCTTGTCCTGCTCAGTTGCAAAAGACAGTGGCATTCCCAGGGAATCCACTTTTTATCTGGTTTGCCTAGCTGTGACCTGAGACTCCTTTATGAATCACATCAGGAAGGCAGCACTGGCCAACAGAACACAACAACTAATCATAAAATCCAAAGAATATCCATTAAGTGCTCAGCTAGTGACATTTTAAAGCCTATAATGTTTTGCATCTGTAGTCTCCTGGCCTGTAATATATACTCTCAGTATCTATCTACTGAGCTAGAGACAGACTCAAATAAAAACCCTGCAGCTGAACACCCCTAATTTCAGGGAAGTTGAACTCAGGCATCTGTACTTCAAATTCAGCCCTGATCAGAGCAATCTAAGAAGAACCAGTTCAAAATGAGCTGGGGTCCAGACAGGCATCTTCATCTGCCACTCTGGGCAGGAGACAGCAGAGGCCAGTGCCAGACCTCTGGAGGGTAATCCAAGCAGGCTCTTGAGATATGCAAAACTCAGGTGCAACTCAAGTCAGATTTGTAGACCCGTAGACCTTTGTAGAAAACAGACACAAGGTCTCAGTCCTCTTTTACACAACAGCCTGGGCACTCCTGACAGGAATCTTTGTAGAGCATTTGAAAAAGAGAATTGGAAAAATATGAATTTGGGAAAAAGGAAGGTTATAACCTTGCTAGCGCAAAGGCAAAAGCCATTGCGCGCACACAAATTTAGAAGCAGCAACAGCAAAATCCTTTGAAGGAAAACACCAGTGAGTTTTATTATTGCCTTATATGAGTTCAGAATGTTGCAAAGTTAAACAAAGCAATTATAAAGCTGGGTATTTAAAAATACTTAATGCTTTACAGTCTCCTTTGAGATGAATCAGGTATCCAAACATCTGGGGACTGCAAAATCCATCAGGAAACACAGACAGATGAGACACACCAAGACAGGAAGGTTTAGGGCTGCCATCGGAGAGACAAGGAACAGCAGGAGATTCCCGCAGCTTCTTTTGGGTAAGAAATGTTAGTACTACATGGATGTGTACACTAAACAAAAAGAGGAAGAAAAAGAGAGGGCTAAAAAAGGTTTTTGCAAGTCTCCTGCTGTTCTGTGTCTTTCTCACTTTGCTCTGATCTCTCTGTACATGTCACTGGCTGGCAGGATGACTGCTTCCTGATTCATGATTTCATATTTAATTCTTTCTATATAAAAGGAATTTAAAGGAAATTATTACAAATGGTTTGGCCACACTACATCAAGTCATTGGAAACTATTTCATTACCCCTGACATTTTCTTTTTTTTTTCCTCCTTTTTTTTTTCTCCTTTAAGAGAAAAGTTAGATGCTTTCCTAAACGCTTTCCAGACTTGAGCTATTCACAGATTGCACGTGGAAGGCAAACACAGCCCAAGCCTGAAAGAAAGAGGCTCTCATACTGGACACCCCAGTAGCTTGGGGCGTCGCAGGCGGTGTCCTCGGCAGCATTTCCTTTCAGAGAGCCCTTGCTGCATGAAAATGCTTTGGGTGTAGCAATCCTGTGCTCATCCCACAGGCGCTTCATGAAAGAGGCAACTGTTCCATGTTGGGAATTCAGAGAAACCTCTGGCCAGCAGCGGCTGCTGGAGGCGCCCCGATTAAAGGCCCATTGTTTTGACCACTCCAGCAGTCCTGCTAAACTGGTCCCTGATGAAGCCCCTGTCTGTCCAGTGGTTTGAGTAGAGGCAAATAAGTAAATACGGTCGTTGTGGGGAATAACAAAGCTTGGGGGAACCAACGAAAGAGGAAGCAACAAAAATAATCCTTTAAGGCACTATGTTTCTTCAAAGGCAAATGCCAAGGAGTTGGGTTTCTGGGCTGTGTTTCTTTTGTCTTTCTGACTCCTGGATCTTGCTGTACTAAGGGCTTTGAGACACTAACAAACACATTGCAAACACAAGAAGGGGTGTTGCAGGAAAAGGGCGTTGAGATCATACTTAATCAAACTTCCTTACATTTTGATAGCTACAGTGCTGCCGTGTAAGTCAATCGTCTCTTTGCCTTTGCAGTTCTCTGCAGCCAACACAGCTGAGCCACACACTTCAGGCCAAGACCTGTATCCTGATGTTATTACATGGCTGATGGGTTTCAGAGGAAAAAAAACACCAGGCTAAGTTCATCTCATTGCACAGGTCTATCTCAAAGGGGGACGAACTGCATGATCTAAAAGCAGGAACTTACTGGAGACTGTAAAATCAGAGAAGTTTTGATTCATAGCACAGGCTTCCAGAGCAAAGGAAGCTGGGGCACCGCACGCCCTCAGCAGGCAATGAAGCTGAGCACATTTAAATGTTAAGTCTTGAAAGCTTATCCAAGCGAGACAAAGCTGCTCTTGCTCACACCCATAGACTCTGGAACTGATCAGAGAGACTGAAGCTCATTTTAACACCAGTTAGGCACCAAAGGGGGAATGAAAAAATGTAGTTAACTGATGAAAAAATGTATCACTCGCAATGCAGTAACTCAATGGCATCTCCTTCCACTTTACAAAACCAAGCTTGTTTCAAGGGCTGAAAGGAGCCAGAAATAATTCCCTCACCTCTCGCCCTGGCTCAGTTTGGGGTAAGAATCTGGAAGAAGAGTTTTGGATAACAGAAGTTGTTGGCACTGTGAGCGTCTTCCTTTACTCTCCACTGTTTCTGATGAACACTATTCCTGTCTGTCCTTTGGCTGTTTGTACGCAGAAAAGCATCTCTTCTTCTGCTCTAGCCCTACTATCAAGGCTGCCAGGATTTTGAATTTTGCTCCCACTTATAGCCCTCTCTCTTCTAGCATTCACTGGCAGTCTCCAATAGTTCCAATACAGTCAGTTTTGCTCTCAGACTAGTTTTTCCAACCTTTCCCTCCTCCGTTTCAAGCATATTGGAATTTCCTCACATGCTTTCTCCACTCCACCTTTGCCCTTATTCCCTTTCCCCATTCGTTCCCTCTGGTCTCCTTTTTCTTTTCTCTGCCACACTTCTTCCCTCCCAGCTGTTTCTTTGGATAAATTATCGTTAGCTTCTATCAATAACCTAAGGTTGTGCCTGGTCCCAAAACCAGAATCAATTGAAATTGCTGGCGGTGACTTGTAAGGGGTAGTCCTTTCCATGATCCAGTAATGAACCATGCCCCTTGGTGTGCAAAGAGAAAGCTGTGTTATTGCATATTCTCCCTTCTAAGTGAGACACTATAAAATGAAGATTGCAGTCTTGCAGAAAGCCTTTGTAGCAGTTTTTTTTTTTCTTGGTTTTTTTTTTGCAGGATTAGCAGAACTAAAGACAGCATCCTGGCCAAATTCCAGTTTAGGGTAATCTCTTCTGCTATTTCAGATAGATGCTGCATTGTTTTTCCATTTCCTAGACCCAGAGGTTAGGTGGTAAATGGCTGTCATGTTCTCTTCAAAGCTAAAACATCACGTATCAGGGCAGAGGCCTCACTAACTCAGAAGGAAGCACTAGCAACCTTCCTCTCTAGGTATGTAATGCCACCCTGGTGTTCCTCACACCTCCCTCTGAGGTTCTTGGTAGGAGGCCTGCCCGAGACAGGCAAGCTGGGCAAGCGCCAGCCTTTTCTGCTTTCACTGTCATTCAATGTGGCACTCCCCACTGCTGCAAAAGCCCACTTTTCAGTACTGGGTGATGAAAGCAGCTGAGACCCTCCACGTTTAATAATAATAAAACCAACAATAATACTGAGAACTTTGTACCAAAAAGAAGACAATACCAGCATCATTTAACCACTTGAGGGGAGCAGAATGTGGAAAAAGAAGGAGCGGCCTCTGGTCTCTCACTGAGTCAAGCCATGGCAGGACCAGAGCTGGCCATAGCCTGTGGCATGCCACTGGTGTGACTCCTACCACCTCCTTTGCTCTACACAACTCAAACTCCAATATCTGAGCAATTCAGCCTTCATTCATATACAAACACCAGAATGTAAAGAGAAAAGCAAAAGGTGTGCTTTTAAGCTGCTTACATCACCACCAGGTCACCAAACCAGATGCGGGATAAAGGAAGCCAAGCTGAGGGTACAAAATCTCATTTCACACGTGAACGTCCATGCTCCCTTTTAGCCCTGAGTACTACTTTGGCGTAGGGCACGGAGTGGATGGCACTGCCCAGGGTGCGTGTGGAGCTCTTCCCAATATTTCAGACAACTGTGCTGCTGGTAGCTCGCAAAAGCACTCAGCCGAAACCACTGACACATGTCAGATCTCCCAAGCAGCGTTACTGGCCCAGCCAAGTGAGTTCGAAGAGCCATCTGGCCGGGGACACGACCACTTGCTCCCCGGACCAAGATAATTGGACATTGTTCGGTCACTGAATTGCCACTCTGTTGGGCTGCAGGCTTGTCTCGTAGGGAGAAGCTAATTAACATGCAAACTGCAAGGGAAGGAGTGGGTCAGAGATGGCACTCACCCCTTCTTCTTCCCCATAATAAACAGGAGGTTTATGTGAAACCACAATGCCCCGACGCAGGGAGGGGAGAATGGGTGGGGAAGAGAAAAGCCCCTTGAACACTTCCCACTCAAACCCTAATACGGGAGCCCTCATCAGACATGGGAGAGGATTTTCCTGCCATACCCAGGTTTTTGTTTGCAGTCAGCTCCCTGTGAACTTGTGAGCAGCCACCCGAAGCCACCCAGAGGTCTCAGCAGAGCTCAGTGCCATGCTTGCTGCCTTCTCTCCCTTGTCCCACATCGGCCAAGGTCTCGCTTTTCACCACCACAGCCCAACCAAAGACCTGAAAGCACTGCAGAGACAGGACTGCACTGTACATCCCAACCTCCATGCTGCTGTCACCCTGTGGTAAAGCAAGTAGCATTTTGCTCTCAGGCTCATTTCAAGGAGGCAGAAGTGGGGAAAGGGATAGAAATAATGCACTTATTTTTGCAAGCTAAAATATCTTTCCTTAAGCACAAGAATTGATGTCAGGTGCACCTGCACTGTCCCCTGAATCACAACTATGCAAAATGTTTTCATATCCTGCAAACATTCTCTGTCAAGAGGCAGGAACACATGTTTCTGAATTTTCCCATTCTCCCAGAGAAAACACACATGTCTCTTTCCCCTTTTTCTACCAACGCTCACTTAAATTTGCTTCATAGGTATATAATGTTGCAAAGAAAAGCCTTGCTGTCACCCTTTGTCCATCTGCTAAATCCTTCCACCATCCTGCAGTGAGTTCAAATCTGTAGTAAGAAATGTATGAAAAATCCAAAATAGGGAACCATTATTAGGGCAAGGATAAGCCTCCAAAGCCCTTAGGATCCAGAGCTGCAGTTCATGTCTGTCTTTAATGCTCAAGAGCTAACATCAATAATTTAACGAGCGCCTTACATCCTGAAATATTTTACAAACTGCAAAAACAAGACTCACTCCACCCACCTCTGGGCTGGGAGGTGGCAGCTGTTGAGCTGGGCAGAGCAACACTACGTGACAGTTTAGGACACTGAGTAGAAAAACAAATCAAGGCTCCAGCTGAATTTGCTTCTGGAAAGGGAAAGACGCAGCACAGCATGTACATGAGTAAAAAAGTCCCTATCCCCTAGAAACAAAAGGTAAACCAGAGCTTTTTTTAAAGGACTGGGACCCTTGTTTTACCCTGTGCCCAAACGGCAACATTTCCCTGAACGATGCCAAGGCAGCAACTTGACTGAACTGATACTACGCTTGCCATCTTCTGAATCACCCACCCCAATCCTGCAGCAGATTTTTCGGGGCAACTCCCATGCAAGCACTAACCAGACATAAACCTGCTTAGGGTGTAATTGCTGCAAGCACGGCTTAAGGCTGAGCAGCAGCACGCTTATTGAGCTGCCATGTTTAGGAGCCTAAGTAGTATCCAGTTAATCTCCTCAAATCTCATTATTGCAGCAGAGTGGCAGATGGGTATTTTAGCAGGCTAGAAGTGAGGACTAATTAGGACTCCTAGCCCTTCTTTGTATTTATTACATTGGTTCCTTCCCTGCCTCTGAAGAAAGCTCTGCCTGCCGCCTGAGGACAGCGGGTACTGGGTCACCTGCACCTGGCTGACCCAGAGACGGGGCTGCAGGAGATTGTCCCTCCTCATCCAGGTTCTGCCAAGTCTAGAGAGGGACCCCAAACTGAAGCTATTTGGGATCCGGAACTGAATTTCCTGACTCAGACCCTGTTTGAGGCTCTACACAGCAAACCTTGGGCAGCAGTATGTGACTGGCACTCGCGATCGAGCCAGGAAGGAAGAATAATTGACTCAATAGATCAAAACCAGCTCTTCCTATTTACCGCTCCTAAGCCCGCCTTAGGCGCAGACGCTTGATGTATTGACTTTGGCAACACGCGCGTACTGCCATCCTGGCAATAAAGTTATTGAAATGGAGGGGATGGAGGGAAAACAAAAAAAACCAACTAAGTAAGGGGAACTGAAAACACTTGAGAGAAGAGAGAATCCCCCACGCCCCCTCTGTAACCCTGAGCCATCGCCCCAGGCCAAACCCCACGCTCCTTTTAGAGATTCCGGGACATTTGTTTTAACTTTTTTTGCTGCATTCCTCTACCTTGTTGTACTTCTGGTTTCCAGCCGGGACTGGAAGGGAGAGAACAGGATTACAGAAGGAAGTCTGTTGCTCTATTTTTCTGGCTTGATTAGAAGCAGAAGATGCAATAAATCTCACAAGAGAGTTTGTTCTCATTTAGCCTCTCATGTATCTGAAACTACCTCACCAGAGCAAGGGTAAGGAAAAGGCAATACCAAGTGGAGCACACTAGGAAGATAAAAAGAGAAAGAGCAAAATGGTGAAGCTGTTCCCCTCTCTAATTTTGCATAAGGAAAGCAAGCAATTCAGTCCCGCTGACAGCTTATTTATTTCACACAAATTACAGCGCAGACGCAAGGGACCCAGAAGGAGGCTTACCCTGCCTGATCACACCTCTGAACCTCCTGAGGTGTGACTGCCATCACTACCAGCAGCACCATAATGAGAGATGAATAGAAAAACAAGCACTAGTTGCACATGGAGCAAAGGGGTTTCCACATGCTGGTTGGCCCTGTTGTGCTGCCAAGCTGCCTGTCTGCAACAGGACTGACAGTCACATTCACTGCTGAGATGCCAAATACAGAATACAAACAGTATCAAAATATCCCAGCTGAAATATTCAGATCCAGATAAACACCCCTTCCCCCCACCCCCCGTATTTTCTCCCACTGTTCTGGGTTTGCTAAATCAGCATTTTTTGATGAGCCAGTGAATATAGACAGTGAGATCAGACACAGATCTAGCCTGGATTCTCAGCCCTGCATCCCGCATGTAGAGAAAGATTGCAAGCACATCAACACCTTTCAGAAAAAAAAAGCAGTACTAATGCTGCTGTGTTTGGTGAAAACCAGCAGTGGTATCCTTTAAATGAAGTTTGTACTGGAGAATCTGACCTGGTCTCCTGTCTAACGCTCTTTAGGAAACAAGTTACACAACTTAGTTACAGCAGGAATGTCTCCTGGCCCTTTGGATGCTCAATCCCTATTTTAGAGATGCAGGTATATCTCCTCTAACCATTTCACCATGTGATTGTATTTAATGACATTACAAAACCAAACGCACACACGTTCCCAGATGGGAGAAAGCAAAGAAAGGACGTGAGATGTAAAGAGAGCTTTGCATTTGGTTTGAGGTTTAGTTTTTGTTCTTTCTTTAACTGTTCTGTGCTTTACAGAACTAAACAAAGCCTCCTGTTCCAGATGATAAATCTTCAAGCTGCTCCTGGCCCCAGAGAGCACAGGAGATAATAGCATTTCCAAAGGCATTTAGTTAGCTGAGCCTTGAGTGTAGAAGAGGGCAGAGAGAGGAGCTGGAGATAAATGGCTATGAACCCAGCTCAGCTGCTCAGGGCATATTTCTGAGAGCAGCAGCCACAGCTGAGAATCCTGCATGGGGATGCACGTTTCCCCTCCCCTTGCCCGGTGTCTGTGCTGGAGAAGGGCATGTAACAGAGCCACCAAAAAAGAAACAGGTCCAGTCACAAGCCCCCAGCTGGGTGCACAGTGCCTTTGGGAGGGGCTGTACAACCACCCCCTGAGAAAGGTGTGCTGCTTCACAACATTATTTGTAGGCTTTCTATTAAGCCAAAGCTCTGCATAGCTTTCGTAAGATGCAGCATATCAGCATATTATGTAAAGCATACATTAATTCATTTGAGCTGGCCAGCAGCAAGACTGCAGAAACAGCTAAAGAATGGGGGCCCTTTATGAAAAGACAATTCATTTTCAGCATTAACCAGGGCAGAAAGGATCCTTTACATTGTCCCAATTGCATGTTAGTTATTGATTGAAATTGCCAGCCTAGGCTGGGAGACCAAGGCCGATTTCTGATAGAAACCATATAAATTACTAGGAACACCAGAAGAATTAGGAAGAAAGTTGCCAGCAGGTTGAGGGAGGTGATTCTTCCCCTCTGCTGAGCACTGGTGAGCTTACACCTGGAGTCCTGTATCCAGCTCTGGGCTCCCCAGTGCAAGATAGACTTACTGGAGCTAGCCCAGCTCAGGGCCACAAAGATGGTTAAGGGACTGGAGCATCTCCCATTTGAGAAGAGGCTGAGATTGTTCAGCCTGGGTAAGAGAAGGATCAGGAGAGATCTTACCGTTTTGAATGAATACCTGATGGGAGGGAATGAAGAAAAGGGAGCTAGGCTTTTCTCAGTGGTGCCTCCTGACAGTACAAGAGGCACAAATTAAAAACTGTGACATTCCCTCTGAACACAATACTTTTTTACTGTGATGGTAGTCAAAGGCTGGATCAGGTTGCTCACAGAGGCTGTGGAGTCTCCATCTGTGGCGATATTCAAAACTCAGCTGGACACAGTCCTAGGCAACTGGCTCAAGCTGACCCTGCTTGAGCAGAGGGTTTTGTCTAGATAATCTCAAGAAGTCCCTGCTCTTCTCAGTAATTCTGTGATTCTGTAACATTTTCTACTGTTGTTAAGGTAACTTTTCCTATATGGACATTAAATGACCGAGTCGAAGCAGCCATCCAGCCAACCCAGCATTGCTTGGAACTGGGGCTGTCACACACAGCATCAGCTGCTGGCACCAGGATGGATGTATGCTGGTTTGAGCCTAGGCCAGGCTGCTGCTCCCAAACAGGAGGACAGCAACTGAGGCAGAGGAACTGAAGGCAAATGCAAAAGGCGCAGGTTTTGCTCTATCCCTTTTGGTGCACTGTTAAGATCAAAAGTGCCTTCACCAGGCTGAAAATGGGGAATCTAATCCAGCTGCAGGGTCGTGTTCAAGGCAGGCGGCTGAGGCAGAAGATGACTGGGAATTCCCTGTCTGCTTACATGGTGTGTGCCGAAAGACTTGCAGCGTTAGGGACTGACCTCCTTGCTCTCACACACAATGATAGCATTGATCTGGCATTTGAGTGAGGGTGAAGTTTAGTATTGGTGTCTATAACTTCATTATATGCAAGGGCCTAAACATCTGACAGCAAGCTAGGTCGTAAGCCCATGGTAAGTACTTTCATATCTGCAATCACACTGGTGCGGAAGACTAGAAAGTCTGCTTGTGGTTTCAGATAAATATAGAAAACAGAGGGTTACATTATTGAATTAAGTATGAAAGTTAATAATACAGTCAGCACAGTTACCTCACATTATTTAATTTAACACTAAATTCAATTTATGTTACACTGTTCTCTGTCTGTGTCCATTGTAAACATGCTGCAGATTTTTTTTTTGTTGACAATGCAAAACACATTCGCTGAAGTTATCAGCAGAGAAGCTGAAGGCTCTGGCATACGAACAAAGGACAGCTGGGGCTTGAGGCTCTGGGAATGTATGGAAAGTAGACACTAGCAGGCAACTAGCAACACTAGTTGCCCTCAAAACAACCAGCAGTGGAGCCAAGTAGCAGCCTTTGCATTGTAATAAGGTATCTGCAGGTTTCCATGTCAAAGCTCTAAGCACGTTTAGCACCCTGTTGGTGGTTCAGGACTGAAGGTAGATGCTGGTAGCAACGCATCCTTTTATCACCCTCCCTTTATATTTCACGCTTAGGAAAACTGCATCCAGTGCAGATCAGAGATCCAGTCCAAGCTGTGATGTGGGCAGTCAATCTGACAGCCATCGCACCCCGGCCCCTTCAGAGCAGGACTGGGTATACCGTTACTGACAGGCTGTTTTCATTTCCCCTATTACCGTTAAAGGAGAAACACTGGAACATAAATCTTTGGCACAACCCTGACTGCCAGCAAATGTTGCTGCTATAGAACTGTGTCATATACGCAAAGCCTGAGTTACAGATGCAAGCTGTCTAGTATTTTGTTTATGTCATGAGCTCTCCAAACTAGAAACAGGCCTACACCAACGTTTTGGATCCGAGCACTGCAGACAATTGGGGATCTCTCAGACTACTTGTTCACCATGTCTACATGAGCCTGTGTTGTACATCCACCCTGTGCATTGCCAGTATTTCATCCACTGCAGTTACTTCCTTGAACCTTTGAGAGCTGTGATACCACAAGCAGTGAAGTCCCTACTCCTTGGTTTCCCGAGTTCAGATGAAATCAGCTGTAACCAACAAAAACAAAACATTTGCTAAATCAAAATACATTTTCTAATCTAGAATCTGCAGGCAAGACATGTGATTCATGCTGTTCGCAGGGCGTGGGGGAGAAGGCAGGATCAAAGTGGGGCTTAGTGCATGCAAACGACACGTGTGCCTCCTGCAGTGCTTGGTAAGGGAAATGTAAAGCAGGAGGCAGCATGGAAGAGCTCTCTGCTAATCACACAGCGCTAGCAATGGAAAGCCAATACAGAACAAGGAGCTGAGCTCGCAACATGAATGTTTAACTGCAGTAACACTGTGCCACAGAGACACAAAAATCCAGCTCCCAGGAACCAGAAACAGATTGAGGAAGTAACACAAGCATCATCCAAAACAAGGAGGAACAGCGGAGTAACAGAAGCAGACAGATGGCTTCTGCTCCCGTTGTTCCCAGTGTCTTTTTGCTCTCACTTTGTTGCCATAGAGGCTGATATCTGGGACTCATAATGTGATGCTCCGCTTGTGAGAACGGGTGGAGAAAAAGCAACCTTTCCATTATTAATAATTTCCCCCACACTATCCATTTTGGCAGCAGAGTTTCTCGGTCCCCTGTCTGCTGGACTTGCCTTGGCAGACACTGAAAGGCCAAGGAGCTGTTTTCCCCACAACCCCAACCCAGCTCCTCAACTGCCAATTCATGTACTTAGCCCTCAGGGCCCCTCTGCCACGGCTCCCCTCCACTGTACTATAATACAGTCCCCCTTCTTTTGCCCCCAAACTTCACAGCCCGACTACCCTTTTTGTTCCCATTACAAAGATGAGGGGATGCAGCCTTAAGTATCCACACAGGCTGCATGACTACAGCCAGGGACGGAGCCCACAGAGTGTGGGTCATGGGGCTTCTTAGTATATCAGCAGTGTGAAAATGTAGAGCAGACTGCAGCAGCACGCCTGACCAAAAAAAAAAGAGGACTAATGCATTTCAAGCCAGCCCAAGAGGCTGTTCTTGTTCCATTCTCCTCCTAGCCCCTGCTGCTTCCTTCTTTGCAGGGAGACAAGTGTTTGCATAGCCTCAGAGTGAGGTAGGTCAGGGAAGAGATCTGGATTGAAAGCAACATGGCTACAGAAAGAGAGGAAGGTTTCTTTTCAGCTCGATCAGTTCTTGAGACAGAAATCCCCCGTGCCACAGTTTCTAATTTTGAGAGCAGGATCATTCTTCCGCAGCAGATTAAATGAGCGTGTGGCATTTTCATTTTTCCAAGGGGACTTTAAAAAAAAACGGCCTCATCTTTTTCCTCCACCTTGCCATTAATGATCCTTCAGCAGTTTTCCCAGGACTTTCTTCATGCATCGCTAATCAAAAGCATCTACCCAAAGTATGGGCATGCATTCACTACAAAACATCAACACAGGAAAAGCAACTTAAAAAAATATAAGTGGACACAAATGCATCTTTGAGCGGTACACACTTGCATGTGCTATGGACTTGCATGCACCCTTACGTGCATCCCTGCATGCTCTTACCCCACAAACACATGCAGCTGCACGTGCAAGTGTGAGGAAGGAAAGCCACATGACCCAGAAAAGCTGCTTCACATCTGGGTAGCAGGTTTAACGATTGGCTCCAAAGGGAATCTGTTCTCGAAGCAAACCACTTTCTTCCTGAGTGACGGATCTCCTCATCCATCTGAGTATGGACAAGGTAGCTTCACAATGAAACACAGAGCATCAAAATCAGGCAGAAGACAGCATGCTAAGGGGCTGTACCAAAACAGCCAAAGAGTATCCAAGGCCACCGTTCCTTTGTACAAAGTATATTACCGCTGAATTATTGTTACTGTTTTCCCTCAGAAATACTTGCCTATCCTAAAGTCTTGACCTACTGCAGCTCTGAAAAGTGGTTAAGATCCTGCTTGGGGAGCCAGTGCAAGCCGGACCAACCATGTTTTTATGAGACCACTAACACTAAATGAAAACTTTCCTTACTCTTTCATTCAAATACAGTTGTGACAAGGCAGAAGCAGTCATTGCACAGCCACACAGCATAGAAGAATATCTTATGGGCTACCCATATTGTTGTCTCCTTCCCCATATTACTATCCAGGGACTTGTAAGGGTTTCCTCACCCATCTCCCTGTGCTATATTTGCAGACAACAGCTCCCTTTCCCTTCCCAGCCCCAGGGAGTGCTGCTGGCCTGCCCTGCTCTCTGCCATGGCAAGAAGAAACCTCAAGTGGACAACACGAGGGAGTTGGTAAGCTTCAAAGCTCCTCAAATGAAGCAGCCCTATTTCTACAGCAAATAACAAACAAAACCAATAACCAGCATTATACAAAGAGAGCGAAAGTGCTTTGGGTGCTACAGGCTCAGGATGAGAGCCATTGAGGGAGCTGTGGGGAGTGTGGGAGGGGGTTAAGGGGAAAAGCTGAGCTCATTGCATCCCAACCAGACAACATCAGGCAGGAAACAGATGTGCAAAAAACCACAGAGGGGTACAGCAACAACAGAACTAACTCTCCAGCAAATAGGGGAAGCTCGGACACACAGAGCTGACCTGCACCCTGAGAACAAGGCGTCTAATCTGAGATTTGGCTTTTTGCAGCCCTGGTAGCAGCACCTCCTATCCCAACATCTAGACACCATCATGCTAAAAATGAAGGAAATGATTCAACCTTTCTCCCAGTCCTACCTGGCTCTAGGCAAATAAAGCAAAGGTAGGTCTGATTAGTAGCAGTTCCTATGCAAAAGACTGGATTATCTTTTACCAGCACAATCCAATTTTTGTAGATGCTGTGCATATTTCCATTTTAAAAAGTGGAAGTTGTCCCTGATTATGTACCTGATTATATCCCAATCTCAATCTCCCACAGTTAGAAGTACTGAGATATTAAACTCCATTCTGACTTAGTCCTTCTCACTTTAACAGCTTTGACTTTTTCAGCCCCCTCTTACAGCATTTCTGTGATATAACCAGAAGCAAGACTACTCTTTTTGACTGTTTTCTTAAGCAGTTCAGACTGTCCTGCCCCAACTGAGGTTTGTGGACAACCTTGTGTCTTGTCTTCTCTGCTGGCCTATCCGTCACTAGAAAATTATACTGTTGTTATTACAGGAACTGGGGTCTGATGTGCAGCTCCCACTGACTTCAGTAGAGGGACTATGTGCTTTTCTCCTCTGGAAACCAGGCTGGTTATCAAGAGGTCAAAACATGGCTCTAATGTTAATCCTTCAAGGCTAATATCTGTTATCTCCATTGCAACCGTACAACACTTTTAATAAAGTTTGACACAGGAAAATGTTTTAGTAAAGGGCATTAGCACTAACTTCCTCCTGCATGGGTGCCTATCCATTCCCAACGCCTGACACTGCTTTCTAGTGAAGCTCTGACATGCCAAAAGATCACTTGCCTCCGTGTGTGGATTCAGTGCCGGCAGTGACAGAAGAGGAACTATGTGAAATCAGATGACCTTTACTCAGTGGCATTGCCAGCCACCATTCTTTTATGTCTTATGTGAGCTTTTCCTCACATCCACTGCTACTAAAGTAATTGTCTGAGAATTTTAGTGTGAAGGAAGAAAAGCTAATTTTTCCCCAAGTTTCTAGCCCTCTTGCCAAGCGAAAGACTTAAAAACGTAACTCAGATGCACACTGAAGTTTCAGAAAACAGAAAGCAGAAAAAGAACCCAGCACTGATTTTTATTTTATCTCATGATTTTTGTGGCCTGAGTCATGGTTTTAAATGCTTGGGAGCACTGATAGCAGTCTGCCCCCATAAGGAGCTCGACCAGTCTCTGTGTAGAGACTGCCAGCAGGAAAAGGCCAAGTAGGGTCAAATGTGGTAGTGACAGGAACTGACTTGAAATACAGTAAATTCAACACATCTGAGCTTCGAACCAGCCACCAGACAGCAACATCTGTCCATCGCCACTGACCTGGCTGAGATCTGAAGAATCAACTTAGGGCTAAAGGCTTTGTATCACATTTTTAGTCTTCTGAGCTACCCCACTGTACCTGCTAAAGTCTTTCCATCTACACCGCTCTTAAATACTTTGTAGTTCTACCGCAGCTCTTGTTGTATTATCACAAAGCTCTTCATAACAGAGCCTTAGGTACATCTGTCTGGTAAGAGAGACAGTGGGATCTTTTCACCCTTCACTGAAGCCCCGCCATGTCTGAAGCAGACTATAGCAAGTTATTAAAGAGTTAAATGACAGGAGAGGAAATGCTGTTACCTTAAGCAGAATATAATTCTCTCCACTGGAATTTGGCAACGACACAGGGACTAAGGTCCTTGCAGAAAGCACAAGCTGCTCTTCAAAAGCTGCAAGTCTGTAGGGACTCAAGTCGTGCATCTTCTCCACAAAGCACCACGCAAGTAGTGCAGCACCCCCTAACTGTAATGGCCGTGTACTAATCCGGAGTGAAAAAAGCCAAATTGAATTGTCTACACTAACCTGGCCATCTCCTGTGCTACCTTTGCCATCCCCAGCACCAGCAAAACAGTTCTCTGCTTCTCTTTGCCTGTGCAAGTGTGCAGGACCAGTCACACAAGCAGCACTGCAGGATGGCGTAAAGCAGACCTGAGCATGAAAGCACAACCAATCTGACTTGGGTCCTGCCTGTCCTGCAGCCTCCTTTTCCTTTCCAGTTAACCCTTCTGGGTGCATTTGAAAACCTGCTTTCACAAAGGTCCACAACAGAATGTTTTCTGGACAGCAGCCAAAGTGCTCTCCCCCTCCTCATCACTCCCAGATACCCTGAAGTGTCTTACATCTTCATTGCTTCCAAGGAGGGAACAACCACAGCCTGCGTCCCACCAGTTAAACACATAGTACTAGCCAAAGCAGAGAGAAACTTACTGCTTTATGTCTCTACCAAATCCCCTGCTTGCAGGAGCACTGGCTTGTCCGTGGAAACAATTCTTAACAGGACAATTCAACTATCCCCAAATCAACCATCTCTCATACCCTAAATGCTCTTCTGATTTTGTTTCGTAGTTACAGGTTGCAAGTTTGTGATGTCCTGGTGACATCTGAACCTTCATTTCTTCCCAGGATGTCACTTTGGCATACTTGGTCACAGTCCTATTGATCCTGAGAGCCCTACTAGCAAAGAAATGAGTATCTCTAATACTCTCATTTCTTCTCCCCCTGTCCTGACAAACTGAATTGTACCAGTCTAACTTACTTACAACCTTCCCAATAAACCTATAACAATTGAGTCTTTCATTTCTGGATCCCACGGCACTGGGCAATGGGATGTGCTATTCAGCAAATAGCAGTACTGCATAAAGGGAAAGGAACTTCATATTCTCCCCCACTGCTCCTCAGCATGGAGAGATAAGTAGGTTGGAACTGTGAATCGTCCCACAAATGAGACTTGAGACAATGTCCTTCTTTCTTGTGCCCCAAAAAATATTAAAAAAAACCAACTATGGGATTTCTGGTAATAAATTTTGCTGTTCTGGCCTAATTTCAACTGCAGTAACTATGTTTCTCCCTTTAAAATCCCCCTTGCTGCTTCAACTGAATATACTGCCTGTGCCTGCCTTCCCTGCGTTGTTTTTCAGTGCTCCTGTAAACAGCTGTAAATTGTTCCGCCACCGCGGCAGCTCATGGTAGCACTAGATGGAATTTATCTATCTGTACCTCATGCTGGCAAAGTGCTATCAGTTCATTAAGGCTGTTATTTTTGCTATTTCAATTCATTTGCTATTAAGAGCTATATAAGTTAAAAGATACGGTAATTGTTACGGACGACTCACAATGAAATTGAATAGCTGGTTTTCCCCCATACCTGAATAAATTCACATATATAACATTTTATCTTAGCGATATATATACTGCCCTCTTCACTGTGCAATGGAAAGAGCTACTGTTATGTAGTCCATCCCTCCACCAGTGCAGTTCCACACTGTACTTCATCAGCCATGCTCATCATCAAATGAAAGACACGATTGTACAGCCCTCCCTGTACAAAGCTGACATTGCCGCTAGAAGCTTTTTTTTGCTCGGAGTAGCCTGACATTGGTAAAAGTTAGTTAATTCAAACTGGAATATAACGCTAAACCTGGAACATAATGCTCACATCAGGGATGGTAACAGGCATATATTTATTTTTCCTCTTGCTAAACTGTAGGTCTTTCTGTATGCCAAACTCTCAACTGCTTCTCTCATCATCCAAGCCACTTTAAGAAAAATTATTCTGCTCCTTCTCTCATCCAAGACTGACCATTTCAGAACCCCCTGATCTTATTGCAGTTACCTGTCATCTGAGCTACCATATTCTCATCTGATATCTGGGGGCATGGAGGTCAGGGGGAGGAGGAGAGGAGAGAAAGATAACAGGCAAGGTAGTAAAAATATTAGCTCAGCTGCCCCCTTCACCTCACACCCATCCCTACTCTACCCCACCCCCCAGTATCAGTCCTGTCTCCATCCAGCAGCGAAAGGACAACATGGGAACTGTACTGGGGTCCAGGAGAGGCAGATGGGACGTTCCCAGTTCCTCCCTACAGCCCTGCGGCACTCTAGTCTTGTGGACTTTGGGAGGATTTCCAAGTCCGGGAGGAGGCAACACTAAGCACAGTTTTGATTTCCAAACCTAGCTCCCTAAAAGCCTGCTACCCCCTTCCACAGCCAGGCGGATGGGAGAGGGCATCGTAACGTAAGGCTGGCCACCTCTGTCCATGCCCTAGCCCAGTCCTTTCCCCACACACAGCACTGCTCATGCAAGGGTCATGCAGACGCGTCACCAAAGCAATCTTCCGATCGTTCATTCATTGCGAATAACTGGGCAGTGACTCCACTTCCCGGGGATAAAGCAGCTCCAGGTTGTCTAGCCCTCAGCCTTGGGAAGGGTCCGCTTTGCAGTCCTACCAGTAAAAGAAAGGGGGACGCGCGCTCTGCTCCTCCGCAACCAGAGTGAGAATAAAGAGGCATTTACCATCCTGCCCAGAGCTCTCCAGATACTCCGTCAGGTCGCAGCCGAACGCGCTCGCGGCTCCCTTCCTCTTGAGTTTCTGTTTGGCTCCCTTGTTCTTCATGAGGTTAGTCCCAAAAGAGGTTCGCCCCCCTCCTGCCTTGCCCCCCTCCCCCCCGGCCTCACGCTGGGCGACAAAAATCTCGCTCTTCTCCTCAGACCACCGCCCGTGTCCCGCTCCCAGGGAGCAACATCGGGGGTCCCGTACAGCGTCCAGCCAGAGAAGTAAACATTAATCCCCACCAGATGTTGGGCTGCTCCTGTGGCAGAGGAAGGTCAGGGCAAGAGGAGGCTCCCCAGTCGGCAGCAGCAGTGATCATAGCCCGAGCCCGGAAGGGTTCTCATCAGAGGGAAGTGGGTGGTGGAAGGGTGCCCGCATCGGAGCTGGCAAGCTGGGGACAGGCAATGGTGGGGGGGGATGTCCTTCCCTCAGCTTGGTCCCGGGACCCTCCACGGCCACCTTCTGGGTTTCGTCAGCTGCGCTGTCGCCGCTTCCAGCAGAAAGCGTCCCAGTCTGGTCGTCCTTCTCTCGGCTTTCAGAGGAGACTCGAAGTTCAAACGGACTAATGAAAAGGGACCAGGGAAGAGTCTGCACAAGGCTCCTCTTTGGCTCCCCCCCTTCCCCTCCTCCTGCCTTCGGACAGTTAGAGGAATGAGAAACCAGCTTCCTGTCCTGACTCCCGCTCGCTCGCTCTCTCCTTTCCCCCGTTTTACAAATCCTAGGATTATCCAGCTCAAAAAAATGCTGAAAGGAAGTTAGCTGAGGAGGGGGGCGGAGGACGGGTTTTTGGCAGTAAAGTGCATGTGTGTGTGTGTGCGAGAGGCTGAGGGAAGGCGGGGAGAGGAGTTGGGGGACGAGGATGAGGATGGGGGGACGGAATGGGGGGGGGGGGGGGAGGGAAAGCCTGTCCTGACAGTCGACAGATAACGGACTGCCTGAGAGGAAATCACAGCGAGCTGAGCCGCAGCCCGCAGCGCGGTCAGACGCTTCCTGCGCTACCAACGCTCAGCTCTGAAAAGGCCCGAGGAGGGGCCGGCGAGGAGGAGAGAGACCAGGAGCTGCTCCAGTAAATCTCTGCCTCTGTTCATCAAGTCCTTCGTCACAAGGCGCCTTCCTGCCCTCGAACATGACTCTGTCACTTCAGGATTTGCCTTCCTCTACAAAGGCGCAGGCTGGAGCTACCGAAGGGCAAGAAGGGGGGCAGAAAGTTGGGAAACTAAAAAGAGGGGGGAGGAGGGAAACCTTCTGCTCCCTCCTCCCTAGCAAGCAGAAACAGATGCCGTCCGGGCATCTAAGTTCACGTACTTTCAAGTCAGCTTCCAAAAAAGGCTCCCCTTGACCAACGAATGGGTTTAGAGATAAGGAACAGAAATCACCCAGTAGTGGCTAGAAGGGAAATGGGACGGGTCTGCCCTCAGGCCCTGAGCCTGCCTCCCCCCCCAACACCTTTCTAGTCTTAACTTTCAACACACCTATCTCTTCTTGTAAGACCGGTCGCTTGCACTTACTCCACATTTTTTATCCCTGAAATTCAGACCTCATTACAGGGCTGGGTATGCGGTGGGCTGCACGCTTCACCTAGGGAAGCAAACTTAATTCTGCTAAGGCTTCACTGGCCCCTCTTGCGCTGCACCAAGTAAGGGTCTGGGTGAGAAATAAACAAATGAAAAACAGGAAATTGCAGCTTTTCACCAAAAATCAGACCAAAGACAAGCAGAGTAGTTTTGGATTGGAGGAAAACCAGCCAGGAAACAGGGCAAAGGACTCCCTTAACTCACCTCCCTCCTCCACTCTGGGCTCTGCACCCTCACACGGCAGAGAAACCCCATCTCCTCCCACAGACATCTGCAAACTCACCACCTCACCCCTTTATTTTGACAGAGTCGTTTTTCAGAGAAATCAAGCCTCCAACTGTGATCCGACTGCTGCCAAAAGCAATTCAGGTTCTGTCTGTTGGTATGGTGACTTCTTTTTTTTTCTTCAGAAGCATTGGATGTTACCACTTCACATACAAGAAAAAACACCAAGAGCCCTAGTGAAGGACCTTGAGCAATTATAACTCCTATTGTGTAGCTTATCACCGTAATTATCATCATTGTCCCCATTTCACAGCTTGCTGGCTGATGGGTTGAGGTGAAAATGATTTGTAGAAGGGTGCCAGATTGATCTCCGGCCTGTCAGCTCTCAGCCTTCTGCTCCCCTTCCCAAGCTAAGGGGGAAAACTGAGGTCTCGCTCCTAGACCGATAGTTGTTCTCAGGGACCCTCAGTGCTCATGAAACACTTAAAACTTCCTTGAATTTATTCTGGGCTTCTCACAGCACCTTGATGTCGAGTCGGCGCAGGGGATCCTTCCCCGTACCGGCATGCCGCCAAAGCCATGGCGTGCCACAGCGCATCCTGCCTGCCTGCCAAAGCGGCAGACTTCAGACGGGTCGGACAGACAACAGGACGCTCAGACCTGGATGTCTCGCCAGGCCATCCTCTCACTGCCTGGGCAGCTGGCTGCCTTCTGTAGGAAGAGAAAACCCTCTCCCTGCCCCCTCGGGGAGGAGGTATGTCCTCCTGCACACACCAGCCCTCTCCCGCAGGGCTGACCCTCAGCACCGGACTCGTGAGGGGGAAGAGCTTCACCTCAGCGAGTAACCACACAATCTTCTTCGAAGCCCCAAAGTCCCCTCTGCAGACACTTCCCTCCCTCCATGAACCAAACAGGATGTATAAACTCCCCGTGCTGGTCTCCTCCATCGCCCTACATCAGATGGCCTCACTAACAGGGTCTGTGTCCCCAGCCCTCGCCTGTCCCCCCTGCCTACTGACCCACCACTCCCGCCCTCACCGCCATGCCCTCCCTCATCTTAGATACGGTTTCCCCGCTCCTCCCTCGCAAGCCTACCCAAACAGGATGTCTTCGGAAGCGGATGGCTTCTTTTAAAAACCGATAAATTCAATAAATAAAATCAACCCCTGCACGTATAGAGCTTCCTCCTGTCACCGGCAAGGGAGCTACGGCCCCAGGCGCAGCAGGGAGCACCCCGGCATGGCCGCCGCGCAGCATCCCCTCCTTCATGCAGCCCCGCTCTGAGGAGCCTCAGTGGCCCGTGGGCCCAGAGCACGGGGACTCGTGCAGCCCGTCACCCTCACCCCTTCGTGTTTCTCACAGCCTGGGAGGCATTTTCAACCGAAAGCACCGTTTTCTGGAGTCGGCTCTGTGGCAGTTCCCGGCAGGCGCCATCTTGGAGAGCCACGGCGGTGGGAGGGAGGCGCCATCTTTGAGACCCATGGCAGTGGGTCCTGCTGGACGATGAACGCTGCAGGAATCGAGCGCTGCCGTCTGATTTTTGGTTATCTGGGGGCTGTGCTGTGCTGCCCTGACCCCAGCCAGGCCATGTGTGGGTGATGCTTGTCCAGGGCCGGGCCGCAGGACCACCATCAGCCATTGCCACTGGGCTGCCGCAGTGAGGGAAGGGGAGAGACTGCCACCCCCGTGCCAAGAAAAAACAGCATTTGAAGCACAAGTGCAGCGAAGAGGTGCCAGAAACAAAACAGGGAGGATTCTCGCTTTATTTATAGAGGCTTTTTCAGGCGCTGCAGTTTGCTGCCTGGCCGCCCCGTGCCAGGTACCCCACGGAGGGAAGAGGGACCTGGAGAAAGAAAATGGCGTGGCAGGCAGGGTGAAAGAGGCATGTGCTGTGGCGAGCGAAAGAAGGTGCAAGGAGCTCCAGGAGAGCTCTTGCCAGGCAGGCTGGGCTACGGAGGTGGCTTTCCCCGTGCTGGGACGAGGTTCAGCAAGAGGACAGAGGGGAGGTCGCTGCAGGATTGCCTGGGGAGCCCGGGACAGGGAGGAGGAGGAGGAGGAGGTCAGTCAAGGTAAGCGGGAACCAAACAAGGGAGGCTTAACAAACAAAGCGTTTCGTATCAGAGCCTGAAATCGGTGCTGAGCCAGGGGATTTTTCTGAGGGAAAGGGGCAATGTTCTGCTCCACAGAGGAAAAATAAGAAGTCTGGATTTGTGCAGCCCAGGAGGCAGGGCAGGTCTCTGCAATGGTTAGGGTGAGCAGCAGGGCTAAGGAGGAAGCCAGCGTCCCTCCTGGAAAAGCTTTCACAGATGAGAACAGGCAAAGCCAGAGAGGAAAAGAGCTTGGGCCAGAAGTGTGGAAAGCAAAAAGGAGCTCAAAGCTGAAACAGCTGGAAAAGAAGGGGGAATTTCTCTCCCTCTTAAAAAAAAAAAAAAAAAAAAAGAAAGAAAGAAAGAAAAAAGTGAGTCTGCAGAATAAGAGCAACACCAAGCCAAGCCAGAGCTCTTACAGAAGCAATCTCTCTGTAGAGATTACTTCCTAGTCCCCACCGCTGTACAAGCAGCGTGATGGCCAGCTGCCCCACGGTACCGCAGCCCAAATCAGGAAGTCATGGCCCACAACACTTAGTTTAATTCCTTCCCTTTGAACCTGTAAAAATAGGTCAGGATTTGAAGTTTGTCACAAAGGCCTCCCTGTCATAGACGGCCGCAGGTTCATGCAGGAAGGTAGGGCACCTTCCCATCCCGCTTCACTGCCATGCCTCGCCCTTCGGCTTTGAGAGCGGATATGGCAAGCCAGCGTTTGTGTGTTGAATGAACGTAGGACGGATAATGACTTTACGGTTCTCTCTGTTCTCACAGACAAGGTATCCATGACCCCAGAAGCAGTCAGAGAGCCTGGGGAACAGCTTTGGCCACTAGGCCTAAGTATTTCTTCCCTTTCTAAGAGCCAGGGGCTGCAGCAGAGGCATCACACAGGCTATTTCTGGGCACCCATCTCTCCCCTCCCTGCTGCGTTTCCTTCATTGTGTTTGAGCTCTTTCCTATCCATGGCTTTAAAATCTCCACCGATCTGCCAGGCGCCACTCAGCACAAAAGAGCAGGGGGGGGAAACGACGACTGGGAGTGGAAGACCCGGGGAGGGGGAGATCTGAACCCCTAAAAATAGCCCTGCCGAGTACAACCATTTTCCTGACACAGACAGTTCATTGTTAGACCCTGACACGCCAGTTCACCCTCCCTCCCCACCCCTCGACATACTCTCTTTCCTCTCCTGCCCCTCTCCGGCCCAGTTTCCTGCCTACTCCCATCTCTGTGGCCAAAGCTGGAGTGTATTGTGAAGCCTAAAGCCTGACGTGGAGGCTTTTGTTTCTCGGAGTACACATCGGACCACAGACTATGGGGCTACCCTTCAGCTTCCTTTGTCACAGGGCACCCACCACTCTCGGTTCCTCATTTCACCCGTCCTCAGCCACAAGTCCTGTCTCCCACAGCTCTCACCTCCCTTTCTGCGTTCCAGAGAACCCCCTTGTCCCGCATCATGACACACCTTCTTCTGTGTGTCTGTCTGCCCCGTGCAAGCTTTTTGTTAGCTGCTTCGCAGATCCCAGCACTTCGGCTACAAATGAAGGAGGCACCTCACACTTGCAAGCTACTGAGCCTCTCTGCTGCTGGCTGCATACCCACAGTGTAACCAGGAGGTACACCAGACCTACCCCCAGAAGTACCAGGAATGTAATTTTCTCTCACTTTGCTGGTTAGGACATAGGGCAAGGATCTATGGCCGGAGGACCTGGTGTAGTCACTGACATATTAGGAGCAGACATATACTCCTGTCCATTCTACCTCCTTGAGTATCGTCCCAGATGCAGTGAAGTCTGAAGTACAAAAGTAGCCTAATATACCATGATATCCAGTTATTGACTATACACACCACAACTACAAAACATGCAACTGCATTTTTAGCCAGACTGCCTTCTCCCACAGTTCACAGTCATTTCAGAAGTGTCTTGCATACAGAAAAACAGAGGAGGAACATACCTCCCTTCCCTTACTTAGAGCACAAACTTGTCTGAACAGTAATGGCTGCTTAATCCTCTGTTTGTACAGCATCTAGCACAGAGGAACTCTAATTCTTGACTGGGGACTCCAACTGTTCTTTATTTAAACAACATAAAGAGCATTATTGAAAGGTTTTATGTCTCCCAGTGTAAAACACCATTGATAGCGCAATACTATACAACAGTATTATAAAACAAACATTCCGAGAAAATCTCTACCAGACAAGCCACACAGCCAGAAAAAGCTTCCTTCATCTCAGAGGCATGTTCTGAACCTTCTCCAAGCATCTTACCAACAAGATGACCCATTTGGTGAGGCAGCAAGGCCACAAACCTCACACCATGGAGCCATTCCAAACTCACACAGGCCTTTTCAAGAGCATCCTGCCAGCAGCTTTTTGGATGACATGGAAGAGGCAGCTGGCAGCCCTGTGCTGAGTACAAGCAAGACAGCATGTCATAGAGAGAGAGGTAAGCCCATTGTTTCTCATGTCTTACCAGCCTGTGAACACAAGCAATAACCAGATTCTCAAGCACAGCCAGGATCTCTAGGAGCTGAGAAAACTTAATCGGGAAGAAAATCTTGAGATCTATCTATCACTTCAGACACTTATTGCTTAGTCACTATGTCCAGCAGCTATACTACCACAGCCTAAAAGAGACCAGAAGACGTTCAGTGTCTGTTCCTCCACATTTGCACCCCACTGGTTTTGTAAGAGTTTCCCCCACCCTTTATCCCATAAACACTGTTCTGGCAGAAATGAGAAATCTGTTGAGCCAGAGGCCTATCATGCAAAAAGAGAAACTATTTAGTCTCTCCTGCTCTCAATTCTGCCAAACAGCAGCATTAGTAGTATACTATAAAGGACCCCACACAAAATTTCTGATTAGCCCAGCTCACAACCACTCAGAAGACACCAACACCAACACCCACTTCACTGCCTGTATTTCCACCTTCCTATGTCTCTCTCTTATTATCCATTCTGCTAATCATGTTGCCATGGGAGAAGGAAGTTGTGGGTTAACCTTACTGCCTAAGAACAGCAGTCCATTCCACTTGCATTACTTTAATGGTGATGCAAGGCTAAGGATTGAGAAAGAATCTCTACTATAAGGACTAAGCCTGAAGGGAGGAAAGAAATGAATTTAGGGGTTCACTCAAGCAATAATCTATTTTGATCACTTTCTGCAGAAGATAAGGGCTGTTTTGTAATAATCTTTTTTTGTTGAAAAAAACCCACAACAAATAGCTCAGGGGATGCTCACTATATCAGGGATAAAAGCTGGCCTGTTACATGCTATTTTTAGAAGTCACTTAAAACCTGACTTCTTTTATTCTGGGGTCTTCTCTTGATCACTTGTGAGAATCATCTTTTCTATGAGAGAGTTACGTCTTGTTTTAGCACAAGCTTTCAACTAAGAGTCCTTTTATTGTGTCTGAACGTCTAGCAGCACAAGGAAGGGTTCCTATGAAGAATTACAAGCTATGATGATGGTCTCCAGCTAGGACAAACTGCTACTTCACCCTTTCTCTATTTCTCTAGCAAGGCAAACCATGATTTGGTGGCAGGAAAGGGGAAGAGAGGAAATACAAGTTTGCAAAAGCCACATGTCCCCTTCGCAAACACCTCTGCAACAGGGCTGTCAGCTGTGATGGGTAGAGTGCTAGCAGCTGTGGTAGGCAAGGCCAGGTGTTCTTGCAAGTGGCATGCTCCAGCACATTTGTTGTTTCTTATTTCCACTCGCTGAGCTAAGTCCCTGTAAGGAAAGCACTGGTGGGTCTGCACAAATGATCTCCTATTGTCTTCCCTGCAATGCTGACCATATTCCCTCTCCCTTCTAGGCTTTCTCTTCCTGCCTTGCACCACATCCCTCTTCATGGTCAGGCGTGGGCCTAGGTTAAGTGGAAAAACAACTTGCATTTCTACCGTGCTCTCAAATGCTGAAGGTACCGAGCAGGGAAATCAGCTATGTAGGGAGATTCCTTCTGCCTGAGATTTGAGTGCCCCCTCTCTCAGGAAGTATAATATTAAAATTCTCTGTATACTCCCTCAGGGAAAGCCACATTTCTCCTTTAATATTTCCTTACCTGCGCCCTGGCTGTTCTAGCAGGAGGGGTTTTCTGTGGGGATGTGCCAGGTTGTGGAGGATTTTTTAAATTCTTTGGCACATTTGCTTTCTCTTTTCCTCTGCTTTCAGAAATGTCACCAGCCTGCAGTGCTGTCAGCAACATTTCTTAGTTTGAATCCTACTGAGTCTCAACACCTCCAGGCAAAGGTGGCACAAAGTTATCTTCTTTCCATCGCAGGCCAAGAGGGCTTGGCTTGCCTTCGCTCTTGACACCTCATTGTCTAAATCTGTAGTTCGGATTATTTCCTGACTCATGCTGAAGTTATATTGGGTGTGAATTACAGCAGAAAGTACTCAGAAGACTTCAGGCTGGAACCAATAATATTCTCTCTGTGCTTCGCAATTACTTGCACAGCTTAACAGGCTGCTTTCAACTTTTATGGCTAGTGTAGCATCATTGTAGCTGGCCAATATGATTGGGACATCTGGGGAGCCCTCTCCTGCGTAACTGGGGTGCCCATAGCAGAATAGGTGTCTTTTCTGTAGACAAGCAGAGGGGTTTTGTTATCTTCAGCATAAGCTTTGGCTAAGACGCCTGGCTCCCTAATGCTGCCCTGCTATATTTAGACCCTCTTCTGGTGTGCCCACCCAGTGCTGTTCCCCTTGTTTGTTTCCTACCAAACAATGAGACCTGAAAGAATTGCTTGGAAAGGGGCCAACGCTCTTGCAAATGAAACTGTCAGGCGGCCAAGCTTTGCAACGGCCCTTTGTAACGTACTGTACTGGGAAATGGGAAGCAATTGTCCCTCTTGCTTCAACCTCCAGTGTGGGCTTTTTCCCCACGCTAAGAGCTCTGTGGTGTGGCCCTGCTCCAGGGACTGTCTTTGAGGAGGTGTCAGAAGACATGGGGGGAATGCCAAGGGGCAACAAATCAGGGTGGCAAGGAGCAATGTAAGATCTGCGCTCTGTTCTCCCTCACCTCTAATCCTGTATTCCTGCCAGAGCGTGTTTTAGCAGCAGGTTGTTCCTGGAAAGGCTTTGCTATCTGCCCTGATTGTAGTAGAAGCTGCTCATGTACATATAGGGTTACAGGTGCAGTCAGATGCCCTTCTCACTCACCCCGTGTTTCTTTTCTGTGCTCTTGTGGTGCTTGGCTACCGTTTTCTACAACCTCAGCACTGTAGGGGGAGAAAAAAAGCAGCCCCAGCCCTACTGGTGAGCAGAAAAAGAACCACGTTAAGATTACTTTTGCTTGTCTTAAACAAATGGAGCCAAAGGAAAAAAAACAAATGAGAAGGAAAAAAAGCCAGACAGGGAGAAGAGAGATTTCTTGAAGACAGAGGGGGCTGCTTGATCCACAGTAGCCTAAATTATGGGAGCCTGGAAATTGCAGATTTGCATCCAAAACCGATTTTGTTCCATTACCTTAGGTTCCAACTTTGTTGCTTCTTTTGGCCTCCTGAGCCAAACCCTCTCTAGCCAGAAAAGGACATATGTATCCCTGAGGGAGATTCCAGGAACATCCTTCAGTTGAATCTGGTTTCGGCTTTTCTTTAGGCCTATAAACATTAGAGAGGTCAGAGCTTGCAAACACACACACACAAAAAATAGATGCCAACACTTCCAGCAGGGGAAAAAAGGTGCTGAGTACCAGAATCATAGCACAATTTAGGGCAGGAGAAAGATCAGCTAAAAAGGTATTTCCCCAAACCACGCAGGCATCTGCTGGTCCTGCCTGATAAGAGGGGTGTAAATCTCCTGTGAGGAAGAGGGGGAAGCGCACATGCCCCCAGTGCCAGAATCACTGGTCACCACGTACGCACTGTTCTCTGGCAAATTTAAGAGATGCTGGGACAAATCCAATGGTTTGAGTTATAGTTACGTAGCATCTTTTTTGTAACAATACCAAGTATTTGCAACTTGAAAATGGAACCAACTTTTAAGAACGGCTTAGGAGAACACAGTCTGGCAGGAAAAATGCAGCTGGGGGAGAAATAAGTAGATAATATTTTGACACCATGGGCACACAGCAACAATTGGCAGGCGTTGTAGGACAGCCATCTTAGGCAGAAATTGTGTAGATGAGTGGAGAGTACAGAGAGCAGTTCAAGCATTACAGCAGGCAAACCAGGTAAAAGGGAGAAATTAATGCAGCAAGGAAAGGCTGCATTTCAGACTGACCCCTAGCAGACAGTGACTATAGGATACAGTAAGCAGGACCCTGCACTGTTGCACTTCAACGTATCACAGAAGACAACTTGAATAACTCAAATGTCACTAAAAAAGAAGAAAGAGTCAATAGGGGATGGCCCTTGCCATAGTAAATAAGGCAGTTTCATATGCATCGGGTTTTCTGGGTTGTAATATGATTGTCGTATGTAGCAACTGTCTTAAAGTCCCAGCTCCTGGAGTCAGGGGATTCTTGTACGAGTCTCAGCTTACCAAAAAAGCAACATCCTTCATTAGCGTACAGGGAAATTTTAAAGACGCAAACCCTAAAAGCTTGGAAAATTTTGGATGGTGGCCTAAAAACAAAGGTCTGTCTCTATAGCAGCTCCTGATTTGGTGCATACAGGCTGGCTGAGAAATCTGGGATCCTCTTGGTTCAAATTGCAGTAATAAAGGGGGTTATTTCATACTTGCTGTTTATTGCAGAACACAGATCCACTGTGCTGAGTGACTAAAGATCATTTGTGGAGCCTTAAGAGTCAACAGGAAATTATATTCTCATTTTGCCAAATCACTTTATCACGATGCCAGTATGAAAAGACTGTTCATCTATTTTAGTGGTTGCTTAGGAGATGCGAGAGGGCTTGGCCTGCAGCCATTTCCCTCTTCTGACTCTCCCCAAGATAGCGCTGCAGCCCCTTACCTTAAGAAAGCCACTGGGCAACTGCTTGAACGGCCAAGGAGATTTTACACTCGGGCTCCTTTTGTGACCTGTTGTGGCAGCACGGCCAGGTGGAGGAAGTCCTGTTCCAGCTGAACAGGAAACAGAAAAGCTTACCAGCAGGGAGAATCAGGGGAAGAAGGTGGATTAATGACACCCTGAGAAGCTCAGGGATGGCAAGGAAATGGCTGCTGAGGTGGTGCTAATTCTCTGAGGAACCCACAGCAAAAGTTCGGTGGTTGCATGGTGGACCCTGTCCTGGGAGGAGCCTCTTGCAGAAACTTTTGTTTAGATGTTGTGAGAGACTGAAAGAGTTAATGTCTCAAACACTGTGGTGGGGCAAGTTCTGCTTAACGACTTACTCTGCATAACAAGGAACCCCAAGTGAAAAGCTGGGAGGCCATGCTGGAAGGTGCACAGCTCCCTGCTCTGATGTGCTGAGCAAGGCAACTCACCGAGCAGGGAAGGAGAAGTTACTCCCCAAACGACCCCCAAGCCCAAAGGCTCACAAACCGCTCGTGACACCTAACTAACCTAATGCCCACCTGAAGGAGGGGGCAAGGATGATAAAAGGACACAAACTGAAGCCCCCTGTGTGTGCATGCACCAGAACCGGACCCCTCGGCTGACTGAACCAACACTGGACTCAGGACCGGTGACATCTTTCTGTTCTCTCTTTCCCTTTTCCTCTTCCATAATCCCTACACCTCATCCCTTTAGTGATAAACCATTGACCAAGTCTGGGACTAAGAGCGGATCCAGCCGCCCCTGGGCCCTTCTCTGAGAAGGAGTCTAGAAAGCAAGGGGTCTGCTCTGAACCTCCTGACCCAACGGGAGGGCTCCCCTTATTTTCCCCGGACTGACTCCCAAATAAGCAAGGCCTGTAGTGTATGTTTGGTGATGCATGGTTAGCACGTTATGTCGTTTACTTACATAGTTTCATGCCAATTTTTGTTGTGAGCATACCAATTTTGGTGGTGAGCATGCCAATTCTTGGTGTGAGCAAATAAAAATTGAGTTTTGTGAGTTAAAGGATCCCTGGTGTGGTTTCACCTTAATCCTGACCTGGGAATCAGCAAACCTGAGTCATCGTCCTGAGAAATTGGGACGTGACAGATGTGAAACGAATTAGGAGGTCTGCTAGGGGAGGAAACATAGTTGCCTTTTTTTTTTTTTTAATTGTGTTTTTAGCCTTTAAAAGAAATGGATCTTCCTTTTAGAAAGTAAAGCTGTTTGAAAAAGGAATGTGAAATTTTGACACAGTGTATTAAAGGCCTAATCTCACACCAGCAAAGTGAGGCAAGTCACCAGTATAAACTCTAAGAGAAGTCTGCTGAAGTCAAAAAGCTTCTTTGCTTACAATTGGCAGCCTTTTCTGGAAGCTCTAGGAGGTTTTCTGAAATTTATTCATTATTAGTATGTTTTTGATTCAGTAACTAATGTTCTGATCAGCACTAAGAAATTCATAGCAAGTTGGGAAACTAGACTAGATTTTCTCTTTTGGTCTCAGTATAAATGAGATTTGAAAGGCTGAGATCTATTAGCTCTAAAACCTTGTAAGACATATTGACCAAAAAGAAACAATTCAATTCACTACCTACAGATAACATAAGACCTTTCCTTGCTTAATCGGTTTTGATCAACTTGTCTTGTATATCCTGCACAGCTACTGTGTAGCTTCATTATCTAATAAAAAGCAGAATTAAAATGCTGGCTTTCTGCATCTTAATTGAATTCCAATTCTCATCCAAAAATAGCTTGACACAAATCAAAGTTAAAAAATAATTATCATGTAAATAAGCAAAGCCATTCACTATTTTCTAACATAACTAAATGCAAATTATGGATCTGAATAAATGTGAGCCATTAGATTGTTCTATTTACATGTGTAGAGAGCCCAGGCTAGCAAAAAGTTACCAAATTTAGTGGAAGGGCTATATTTAGTTTCAAATCAGGATGCTTTAATTACCAGCTAACAGGAAGCAACCTTTTTAGTTTAGTTTAGTTTTGTTTTCTGGCAATTTTTATGAGGTTTTGGAAATAACTACAAATGTGAAGCATAATTAAAATAGATTGCTCCAATCATCCTTTTTTGCTATCTGATATTTTTAAATCACACCATCTTGAACAGACATTATCGCACACCAGTCTTGTGGAAACTTAACAAATGCTTTTCTAGGATATCCCCGTTCATGCCAACTCACAGTTGTCTCCCTTTTAAACTATCATCTGGGCTACCCACAGCTGAGTTTGAGCTGGATCATCTCCTGTTTTCAAGTTAACTTTTGCAAAAAGTAACACAGTTTCTCATCTGTTTGCTGGTTTCACTGGCTCTTTATGGCCAAAGCAGAAGTGGATAGCAGGGGAGACCTCCAGCACTTAGTAAGTGCTTAGCAGCCTCCAAACAAAAGAAGAAAAATTAACAAAACAACACCTTTTGTGTTCATTATAGTCTAACACTACCTACTGCTTATTACAGGCGTGTGAAACCACAGTCACTCAATACCTGAGAGTTAGAAAAAAATTTTTTAACTTGCTGCCTAAGCTTTGAAGGGCCACTGCATCAGAGTACAGCTCTTGCATCAGGGGTAATTAGGCACCTCATTTCCAGAAGACCTTGGAGTCTCTGTCACCCCTCTCAGTCCTCTTGCTCTGCCCTTTCCTGGTACAATGCTTCCCGCACTTCAGCTTTTCATGCTGTCCTTGGGTTCCCAGAGCCCATTTGTAGGCTGTAGAACAATAGCAATTGCTGAAAATATGAAATGGGAGAAAAGAAAACATCTTGGTAAAACACTCACACACTGGGAGTAGGATATAAAAATAAGAAGTGACAGCTCAGCTCTGGGGCCCGAGGATCTATGGGTTGTGGATAAAAACTGCTTCTATTTTTCTTCTAGAGTCTTACCTCTTGTTCTGCTTCTGAAAAATGCCAATAAGGAGACAGATCCTCTTTGTCATCACTCCTAGGAAGCACATTCCTCATGTGCTAATACCATCATACCGTCTATTACCGTAACATATTCTGGATCCTTCTCCCTTCTTTTATTCGGCTCCTAGATCTCAATGAATAATTTTGCAATGAATTGTTTATTCAGCAAATCTTGCTTCTTTTTCCATTTTTGAAGTATCCCAGAGCAGATTGCAATTTCCTCAGGTTCTTTATTATCTTATGTTACCTGGCAAGTTTTCTGCAGTTTCTTCCTCTCATCCATGAATCGACTGTGAACTCTGAGGGAGATACTTGGCTAGTCGTGGTTTCATGCATATGGGCCAGTTGTGATGAGTGAGACTGCACAGCTTGAGAAAAATCAAGAACATAGTCACGTGCCAACATTTGACTGCAAAAAGATCATCATTATCACTTTAAGTTGCTGTTAACTTTTACATCTGTATCTTCACTTGAGGAAAGTGAACGTGAAAGAAGGATACTGAAGGGAGAATCATTTAAATATAGGACTGCATGTCATTGAAGGCGAATAACTTTTTCATTATATTCAGACCAGGATATAGCCTCAGATATAAAATTCAGAGAGAGAAATGACAACTGAAAAATTATATTGTCAAGCTGCCAACAGCCGCTTCATTTCACTGCTATCCTGGGGCACCCTGGTGTTTACCATGTCCCCAACCCCTACCAATTTGTTGTTCGGTTGCAGAAGGTGACTCTGAAGGCAAGCAGAGCAGGTAGTCACATAGGAAAAAACCCAAAATGATCCTTCCTCTAAACACCATGTGGGTGTGGGTTACCATAGTAAGGAAATCCCATGAAAGGGTGTCCCAACGTTGGTAAAGTATGATGGAGGGCCCTTGAAGGGAAGTGCTTGTCTTGGTTGACCTCCTGGGTTGTGTGCTGGCCCCACCTTGATATAATGAGAGGGTTGGTGGAAAGCACAGGTTTGCTGCAGGCACCCGTCGTCCCTGAACTCCTTAATTTACCTTTCCAGTGAGGGAAGGAGAGGCAGGGAGTGCAGAGGAATAGCGATGGTTTCTTCGAACAGGCACTGACTGAGAGCCAGAGTACTTTGGGGAAAAAGGAGAAAAAAAGGAACTCCACCCTTTTACCACAGAAACGTCTCAACCACATCCCAAACCCCGGACAGCTACAGAGTCCTTCCTCGCATTGAGAAGCAGGCCGGATAGGGAGCCAGGAGAAGTGGGATGTACAGGGACCCAGAGATATTTTTGAACGTGCTGGAGGTCTGGTTGCATAGTTTTGGCCTGGTTTTGTTGGCACAAGGCCCTTTCTTCCCTGGTTTTGATAGCTCACACTTGCTGAGGAGGCCCTCCTCGTGTGTCAAGATGAAATTTTCTGGCTGATGAGATAGCTCTGGGGACAAGTAACCAGACCCGGCAGCTTTTCTAACTGTGCTTATTCTGCAGCCGGTTTGGTTGAGGACACCCTCCTCTCAGACGTGCTGTTCTGTGCACAAAAGCAGGACTGTCAGGGAGGACCTGCTGTGAGCCTTCAGACAATATCACAGGTTTGACTGAAGGACTTCAGGCCAAGACAGCCTTTCCTTCCCACACAGCTTTTCAGCCAGAGCCTCCGTTCCCCATGCAGGAGGCAGACCACCACCATGCTGTGTTTGACAGACCCTCTGTCCTTACAGAGCTGTGCCTCAGGGCCTCTTACTGGTTTGCTGGTCACAGAAGAGGACCACAGGAGGTGCTGAGGGAGCACCAACTTAATAAGGGACACAAGCCGTGACTAAATGTTGTTTGCCTACTCAGCGTTTGTAGAGGATGGACAGGGAAAGGATTGTGGCTGTATGCAGGGAGGGAGGTTGGGTGCCTTACACCTTTCCAAGGTGTAAGGCACCATTGCTGAACAAGGTGAAAAAGAGGTGATGCCTGTGCCGGCTCTGCACCCGGTGTACCTGGTCACCCTCGATCCACCGGGAGATGATGAGGAGGAACTGCAGGCAGGAGGGGCCCAGCCACTTCCCCACGCAAGAGAGGGCTGAGCTGATCTCAGCCCGTGTCATACTGCGGTGATGTGGTATGTTGTGGTGATGTGGGACATCCTGTGACACAACTTGTGACAAAGCCAAGAAGGATTAAAAGTGCTAAAGAAGAGAAGCCTTGGTGTGTTTATTTTTGGTAGAAACAGGAAGGATGCTGGTGAGGCTAAAAAGAGCCCAAGCGGTGTCCTTTCAGAAGGCTACACCTAACAAACTATGTATTTTCCTAACATGGTAAAGGCAAGATCTCATCCTTTAGGTAATAGCTTCCATGGAAGAGGCATTTAGTTAGATGGGAATTTCTTTGCCTCCTGCTGAGAAGAAACCCCATCTGGGTGGGAGCAGAGCTGGCATTTAACCATGAAGGCAGTGAAAAGAAGCACGCATCTGAGAAATCAAACACGTGGAAAGTAGTGAGTCCAAACCTGGCCAGAGTAACAGTGCCATAGACCTTTCCTGAGGAAGGAAACACAGGACTTCTAATAAACACCCTTCACTAGGGACTTTGGTGTTCAGCTCTTCTGGACGGGAGCACCTCTACCACTTCCAAACTAAGCCACTTGAATGAATCAGCTGCTTTTGTAGGTTTTGTTGCATGCAGGGGGATCCTTGATCCAAATGCTGATCACGACTTTTGTGCTTCACATACAAGTGCTGCTAGAGCTGCAGTCCTAAGCTAAAGGCTCCTCGTTTTTTTTCTCCTACTGATTTTGGTTTTAAAGCAACTCAAACTGGCCAAGAGGGAACAAAGAGATAGTATAGCCTCTGTTGCTGATAAGTTAACTTTTTCTCTATGGACCTATATTAATTGCTTCTTTCATTAATGATGTGAGCCGGTAGATTTAATTTTTGAACAAAATCATGGTTAGTAGCTGTTAGTAACATCTGAGCCTGCCTCTCTGGGCAAAGTACCCCTTTAGAAATTCCTGCGTCTGCAGTAGCTAAAGCCTTTTAAACATGTCAATCATTTTCCTCTGAGGAAAAATTAAAATCTAGGCTGACGCTGTCGCTGAGATGGCTGCAGCAGGAACAGCATGTAGGGACCTCCACACTTGACACGGGAGACATTTGTGGGATTTGGGGCACAGTTTGACATCTAGTGGTAACGTGTGGTATAATCCCAGAGCTCACACTCGAAAGTGCAAGGGTCACAGTCCCAAATCAGGCAAGCTGGGGGAGGATCCCTCCATCAGCCTAGTACACGCTTGTATGCTGCATATAGAGCCACACACCTTGGTATTATGCATCTTCTGTCCTGCACTGACATTTGATGAAGGGAGAAAAGCAGCGAAGAGGTAGGCCCAGGTCATATTTCATCCAGAAAAGCAACATCTTTTAAGATTTGCGTTTTGATCTCTTTGCTTATGATCTCGTAGATCATTATGCATGCTTTTGCCATGCTAATGAAGCAATAGCAGGAGAGTCTTAACTCAAGGAAAGCAACAGAAGTTGTCCAAATAGTTAATTCTGAAGTCTGCTAGGTGGCTGAGTTTAAAGAAATTTGGGATATTTCAGCTTCAGGTTTGATTAGTGCCATTTATGATTGCAACCAGGAGAGTCTTGTGGAGCTGATCTGCTGCTGGGAACTGAATAATGAATGCACAGACAGAGCCATCTTTATTAAAAGAAAACGTAGGGAAGAGCAAAATGATTCAGGTGACGTGAGCAGCAGCCCAACATAACACTTCTGGGGAGTTACAAAGAGATTGAAATCTTCTTTATTTTTTTACTTCTCCACATTTCCTACAGTCAGAATGGGAAAGTATCATTATCCCTTCAGAAACATGATTTTAGCCCAACCTACACTCAAAATCTCATAGGGAAATTGCATGCTCTCAAAAAGTTAGGCCGCTTTCTAGCTCTAAGAAACTCGGCTTGACTGCAAGGCTGAGCAGCTCCTCTGAACTTGCAAGATCTGCTTCTTACCACTAAAATCAACCTATGCAGACAGATAGTGGTCAGGCAGTTGCTCTATCTGCCTGGAAACATTAGCTTAAGTATGTATACAGGGATTAGTAAAAATTTACCAGGAATTAATTTGGCCCACTGAGTACAGCTGCCAAAACAAAAAGAATAATTGTTAATTAGAAATTATATTAAGAGTTCTGGAGCATTTAGGGCAATTTTCCTTTCTATTTGTTTTTAGAGAGAGAAAATAAAAATAATGCTTAAATCAGAATAGCAATTATGGGTTAGAGCTGATGAAATGACATACCCTGTCCTCCAGATGTAGCAGAGCAGAGATACTCCATTCCCCCTCCTTCTTTGGGAAGTAAACGCTTTTTCTGTATGCATTAAGGCAGGGGTTAGTGCCCAGTCTCTGTAGTATCATTACGTGGACCATACGTGCTACAGCGCAAACCACATTTAAAGTCCACTCTCTGGTGCAGTAAAATGATGTTTGCTCCCTGGGGAGCAATTTCTCAATCTCTGGAGTGTGTTGGTGTGTGCACTTTTAACTCCCCCCCAAGATGTAGCTCAGCTGGTCACCTGAAAATTGCCTTTTCCTCCCAGAAACAAACCCAAGATTTGTGAGTGTCCAACAAATACATATGGGGATGTTCAACTAAAAAGGCCAAATGCTTTGGCCCGCTTTATTGGCCTGCCTGCTTGGAAGTATCCCTCTGTTTAGTAAGTCAGGCAAAGGGTCTGGCTGGCTGAAGAGGCAGGATGGGTTGGTTTCCCCTGGCAAGTGGCTGGGAACCAAGCTTCTCCTCTAAGTCTCCAGGTTGCAGATGTCTCCAGGTGCAAGAGGTAGAAAGGAGTAAGAAGCATCAGTGAACACCAGTTTGTGGTAAGGGAAATCTACTTGCCCTGTTCTTGCTCTGTCCCATGGCCCATTCGCACACCATAAACAGCGACAAGGTCTGAGTGTAAAAGTATCTCAGTTAAGGCTTCAGACTCTCTTCACAGCCCTGTTATGCACTTCACAGCTGCTTGCTTTCTCAGACAAGCAGATGAGCTGGTATGGTTTCCTTAATGAGACCCTTAATTCTGAGGAGAGATACAGAGCGTCCCCTCCCAGCGTGGAGCAGAGAAAATTTGCACAAGCAACTCCCTAAAAGCCTTGCATTTCACTCTCTTCTCTCTATGGTCAGTTTTCTATCTTTCTTTTCTTTTTTTTTTTTTTTTTTTTTTTACCTAGCTGCAGCCAAGAGTTCCTCAGGGCAGGAACTATCTTTGTCTATCTGCCAGGAGGGTGCCACAAACATTTGTGGCACAATACAAACAACATAGTAGTGTTGCCTCCAGAAACCAGCCACTGCTACAGAAAGAGGAGAAAATCTAGCAGTAACAGGACATCCAGGGCAAAAGAATCAGCATCCTGGCCAGTGGCAGCTCTAGTGTTTTCTAGCTGGTGTGGAGATCCTGAAAAAAAGTTTTGTAGTAGATATGTTTCTGTATGTATAATGTGATAGAGGTTTAAAGGAAGAATATCAGACAAGAACAGTGAAAGATTATTCATAATCAAGCTATTACTATAAAGGTGAAAGTAGATAGGGTTCTTTTGGGAAATGGGGGTGAAATACAGAAAAAATGGCCATTACTTTGTAAAAGACCTTGTAGCCTTCTCCTACATGTCCCATCCTTGCAATCAGCCTGTGTTGCTGCATGTCCATCTCCCAGCCTGGGGACAGCCAGTGAAATCCCCACTGAAAACTACTGCACAGGAGTGCAAATGCAGAAGAACTCTAAAATGTTTCAGCATTATTTAGAAAGTGTATTAATCTATGGGAACTCATTATGAGTACTCTTAACAAGTTTCCATGGATATATTTTTTTAAATAACACTTGCATATTTTGGAGAGTGGCAACTCAGACAACCCCAAAAAAGCCTGCGTAGGAGAAAGTTGTAAAGGTTAGTGCTTTACAAGGTAATGGCCGTGCTTTACAAGGTAATGGCCATGCTTTCTGTCTTCCAACATAAAACAACAAAATGTTCTTGTCTTGTTAGTATTATTTTGATAATGACAAGCAGTGCTGTTCTTGCTTTGTACAATGTTGTTGCCTTAAACACCTGTTGCATTGTGCTGCGACTGTATATTGCCTTAAAACAAAATGACAAGGAAAGATTTTAGTGAAATTTATAAAATACTAGTGGGGCTGGATGCTGCTGTCCCCAGGGTAAGAACTGTCCTGGTCTTGGTCTTCAAAACAGGAGGAAGAATAGGATTTTCATCCCTGTTTATAGAAGTTCTCCCTTCCTCTTGTTCCATCATGTCTCCTCTAACAGCCAGATCCTACGGTCCTCTCCAGCTGGGAAGGTGAAATCCTGAATAATCAGGTGAGTACTGGCTTCTGCTGTCCAGAGAGGGGAGGGATCCTGGTCATGGTGTTTTACACTGCAGGTCTCTCAGCCTTCGGGGCACGCTGTATAGCCTGCACAATATCAGGTCTCTATGCTCTTGTTCCTCAGCTGACCTCTTACAGCCTAAAAAACACAATAAGACAAACACCAGTTTATTTGTTATGGCGAAATGGCTGAAAGAAGCCATGTATCGCAGTGTGTCAGCAGCTCTGATGTCTTTTGCAGGCACAACAGAGCAGGGGCTTTTACAATCCATTTCTGGATATTGTTCCTATTTATCAGTAACTTCCCTTCAGCTTATAGCTGTGCTGGCTTCCTTTTACTGCCTCAGCCCCCCCCCGAGCCCACACAGACAGTGCAAGGCACAGAGCCGGGCTGGCAGGGCACACAGCAACCAGTGACCGCTACCCACTGTGCTTCCAGCATCCCCCACGACGATCCCGGCAAGAGCCCCAGCATCATCACAATTTAAACACGAACAAACAGCCAGGTTAAACCTTCCCACGTTGTTTCTGGGCAATGGTTTCCTTCATAAACCCGTACCTCGGACACTTCTTTCCGTGCAGTGCGGCTCACAGGCAGAGACCACGCTGGGGTACTGGAGGAGCAGAGCTTTCTGTGCCCTCTGGCTGATGTTCTCCTTATGCAATACCTTCGCAGAAGAAGTGCCATTATTGCGCTGGCCAGGACCTTTGCCCATCGTGTGCCCAGCAATCCTTCCCCTGAGGTCCCGTCTCGCCTCCTCTTTAAAGAACTAAACTGCAGCAGCTCCAGGGCTGAAGCTCGAAACGTTTTTCCCGACAGATTTTCAAAGGAGCTGTCAGGGGAGGATTCTTCTCCCCCAGCTGTGCGATGCCTACGTCAGAGCTTGTCATCTACAGTATCTCTTTTTATGATCAGCCGAAAGGAACAGGCGCTTGAAGGGCATGGTTCATTTCTTTTTGCTGACTATAAAGGGAGTCCACGATGATGAGCTTAGCTGCAAACGTCTGCATTCAATCAAGTTGAGGGAGATGAATTCCGTCCTGGTGCCCAAAATTTTTGGAGGCTTTAAACATTTAACCCCATTGCTTAACATTCAGAAATTATTCCACATTTTTTAGGTTGGAAGCATTTCTCTTTTTTTCTGGCAAGCTCAGCCTCTCCCTTTTTGCACGCTTTAAAAAAAAAAAATCATCTTGGCATCATCTCAGACTAAAACGGTGGATGCTAGTTAATTGTCTAACAAAATTGATTGATTAATTTTTTATCTATCTATTTATAAAACTTTTAACACTATGAAGCGCTATAGAAATGCCATGTTGTTGTCAATAATTAATGAAGTAACATCTGGTGGGTGCAAAGATGGATCACCATCCCACAAATTAAGGTACAGTGTGTTAACTTGAACACTATTTTTAGGTGAGTGCAGCTCATTACAAGCCTTCACCAAACAGTTTTGCTGAAAGAACAGTCCTTGCCTCTGACAGCTTTTATTGTTGTTCTTGCTGCAGCTAAAATAAAATAGTAGCCCAACACTTTGTTTTCATCAGGATTATTATAGATATTCTTTCCTCTCACTCCATTCTGCTCAGTTTCTGGAGCCACCCCAGCGACTGGGATACCTGGTCTCCTGCCAATGTTCCACCAAGCATCTGTCCTGTGTGCCTCTCCAGCATCTTCCCCAAGAGGTAACTTCTGTGAGAGTGTGTGTGTGATGGTAATGAGAGGCATGTGGCTTCGTTTGATAAGTCCAGAGAAATGTGTTGTGCATTTGGGTTCCAACCGATCCCTCCTTTTCAAGGCTGCAGGAAGTAAATCAGTCATGTTTTAAATGATCCCACGCTCCAGCTGCTGCAGATTTGGAAATTGTTAATGAATGCTGCTCACAGCGTTATCTGCTTGTGGCCATATGGCTCTGTAGGGAGAAACTTCCATCCTGAAGTATTCTGTGCACCTTTCTGCTGTACCTGCAGTGCCGCTGGAAGGCAACCATCACTGGGCTGGAGGGTGACAAACAAATCACGTTCAGTAGCCAGTGCACTGCAGCTGGGCACAAGGGAGAATTTTTAAATTTTTTTCACACAGGCTACTGGGGTAAATTTTGGTTTCTGTGCCAGTGTAGAGCAGACTCTAAAGGCCTTGACTCCTAATGATGTGTGGACTGCATTCTGCTTGGCATACTAATGCATGAAATGAATCCCTTCTGATCGTATATTCTGACTTAGAAACTCTGATTCCCTTCTCAAGGCTCAGCAACCTTTGGAACGAATGTCCATTCCTTCTGCCCGTATTCTAGTGCCAAGTTCCTGCCCCCTGTGTGTGGCTAGTGTGAAGCTTTATCATGTTGATTGTAGAGTAATAAAAAAATATGGGTTAAAAGGGACCTCAAACATTCATTTTACCTATCTCCTGCCCAAAAGAGAATTACCTGTATCTGGGCCATTCCTGGCAGATATTTGTCTAAGTTTACTGTGATGGAAACTCACTCATCCCAGACAATCTACTTCAGTGCATCTGTAGCCTTACCCATAAAACTTCAATGTCCAGCTTGAATTCCTCTTGCTGCAGTTCATTACGTGTCCTTTCCCCAGCACAGATATGAAAAAAGGATTACTCCCATACTTTTTTGCAGCGGCCTTTTATGAGTTGAAGACTGTGCATCACAATCTCCTCCTCAAACAAATGTCATCTTCTCTAGATTAAGCTAGCCCAGTACTTTCTGTCGTTTCTCACAGATCTTGTTTTCTCCACCGTTGACCTTTGCTGGCACCCTCCTCCTAGACTCTGCCCAGTTGATCCACAAACGTTTTGAAGTGTGATGCCAGTTGTCGAGCTGCGTTCATAGCAATACTAGTGCTGAAGTATTACTTCCCAAGTCTTAACAGGAGTCTAGCCATACTTCTTAGTATGGTCTTACACATTTTCACAACAGTGTGACATTGATGATTCACAATCTTATTTTGATCTGGTGGAAACCCTTCCCACCCACCCTTTTCTCAAGTCCCTCTATACAGGTCTGTTACATAGACGGCAACAAACAGTTGCTTTTCAGTAACTAAGGGACTTGCTTCTCTTTGAATGTTACTGACTTTCCCCCTGGGAGAGATGAAATATCCCCTGTAGCTCCCAGATACACCTTAGAAGAGCAATCTCCAATATCCTCAAAACCATTACACCAATTTGCATAGCCGTTCAGATAAAGGCTTCTCCATGTGAGGTCCTTTTAACCCCTATATGAAGCTTTCACCCTGTTTTGGCTGGCACTAGCTGGGTCTTGGCCCTCCCTGGCAGCAGAACGGAGCTCCCTCCAGCAATGGGCAGGTCAGGAAGGGCTTGGCTTGAGCTGCAGCATCCCATGAGTATGACAGAGAGTTTTGTTGCCCGTCCTGCTGGAAGGGAGGACCTGGCACAGTTTAGAGGGAGAACACTTAAGAGAGCCCCTTGTTAGAAAACCAGTGGCACAGTTAGTGTATTATCTTCTCTTGTTGCTTCATCGTGCAATGGAGAGCTGCAACGGTCCCTTTAACATTTCACTGCAGCTTCGAGGAAAGGCCCCTCTGAGTGTTGTTCCAAGGGCTTCAGAGAAGGCCAACAAAAACAGGCAGGGATGATTAAACTACAGACCAGCTGAGGTGAGCTTGACACAACTGCTGATGTTCAGGTCAGCCAGTGCTTGTCTTCCATCCAGAGGCTTTTCCCTTTGACAGAGGAGGGTCCTGCCTCCAGTCACACAGCTTGCCAGGCTGAAACAGGGAGACAGAGCTCAGAGACTAACTCCTCAGCAGCCCAGGGGAGGCAGATAACATCCAAAAGGGCTGCTCCACCATTTTCATGACTTTTAGTGTGCATACGTGGCTGGAGGTGAGCGCTCAGGGGAAGGTCTGTAGCAAATGCTGGCTCGATGGCAGTGTGAGGAGGACATGGCAACGCTCTGCACAAAGCAATAGGTGGGTTACTCCTCATCTCCACAGTGTCACGACACCACCGAGAACTTCCTACCTGCCTGTGCCCCCCCCCTTCCCCTCCTCCTGATGCTCAGCCAAGTTCTTTGTCCTCCACGCTCCCCACTCGGCTGACAAGAAAACAGCCCTGCAGCAAGGCTGAAGACAACGCAGAATTGTCAGCCTCCACTGCTGGTGTCAGGGTCAGGCCAGCTGGCAGACAAGGAATCATTTGAGCTCAATTCTTTGGCAAGCTAAATGAGCGGCGCTGGGATCGATCACACACAGGCCTGTAGAAATTCATCATGGGCTGGATGCACTGTTCCCAGAGGATGGTGCTTCACACGAGGGGCATCCCTGTCTCAGCCTCTGTAGTTAAAGAGCTGGAGTTGGGGAGAAGACCTGAATTGTATGGAGGGACTTCCAGGAAAGTTAATGCCCTACTATCTTTCAAAAAAACCTTTTTTTCTCAACAGAAAATCTCTAACTCTTTTAAAATGAAGTTAGTTGCTGATCTAATTCCAAATGCTCTCTGCTTGACTTGAAAGTGATTTCAGCAACGCTTTGATCTACACCCAAAAGCCACTGGGAATAGCACCAACTGCTCAAACAGGCCAAAGCCAAGAAAGGAAAGGACCCCTATGCTTAAAAAAAAAAAGGCATCCTGGTTCCTAGGCCTCCACCAGAGTCACCCTGCACCCAGGCAGACTCACAGGCTCTTGGGAATGCTTCTGTTCAAAACCAGCAATACCCTCTGGAAGGTCATGTGCTGTTGGGAATATTTCCCTTCTCTTTCTAGATCACTCTATCCAGCCTTCTAATTACAGCTGGCTAGATTATTTTTACAAATAAATTATCCAACTAATTCAATGCTTTATCCAGCTCATGAATCATTAGCAAACAGACTTTGCTTTTTGTGGCTCTTGGTAATTATTTCATGAATACTTCATGCAAATAAACTCCAGTCTGTGGGAGGTGTCTGCAGCTTGCTCCCCTCTCCTGTTCAGGCCACATAAGTGGCTCCCTCACCAATGTGCTGTGCTTTACTGTTCTCGAACTGCAAGTCAGAATGCTTTTAATTACAAGATTTCTCCTTCCTCCTGTAGAAAATACCCCTGCCACAGCTGTGTCCCAAACGTTACATGCCAGGCAGAACCCCATTCACACCAGTCTTTATGAATAAGAAACAAAAGAGAGTGGGGGAGGAGTGGAGACGAACAGCTGTGCAGAATCTGAATAAATATTCACTGATTCCCTTTTCTGCAGCATCTGCTGTCTACGTCTCCTTCTCATGTGCAAATAACACATGAAGTGTGTTCAGGGAGAGCTAGGAGACAGTGGTATGCCACATTTTTCTAGGGGCTGGCCCACAGAAGTTAACAAGTCCTAATAATGTTTCCAGACAGAAACAAAGATCCTGTTGCTGCCTCATCTTCACACCTTATGTTTTAGGCTCCACCAGTCCCATCTCCCTGCGGCATGCAGCTTGGCATACCCAAAGGAGCCAGAGGAATAGCAGAAGTTTTCATGCTAGAGCAGCTCTGTTCATCATCTATCATAGTATCCTCTCCTGAAAAATGATCAGACAGATGTGTTCTAAGATGTAGTAAAATAACTAATGACAAATCTCACGTTTTCATGTATACTTTGGAAAGAAACACCTTCCTGACAGTGATCCACTTAGACCTTGACACATGGCAATTGGTAGCCATGGTTGTTTTCACCTACTCGGTAGCCCTGCAAATTCTGCTTTTGCACAGGCTAACCTCTTCCTCTCCCCCTGCCTTTGATTCCTCTCTAATACACCTTGCTGTTCTGTGTTGAATCCACAGCTGTTCTGCTGAGTGATGTGTATCCTTTGTGCCCATGTATTACTGCCTGCAGCCCAATGCAAAAAGAAAATGCTTTCTGCCCTTTACAAAAAAAACATCCAGTGGGCTGGGGGAGAGAATCAGAAGAGCAAAAGGGAGAAAACTCATGAGCTGAGATAAAGACAGTTTAATAGGTAAAGCAAAAGCTGTGCCCACAAGCAAAGCAAAACGAGGAATTCATTCGCTACTTCCCATCGGCAGGCAGGTGTTCAGCCATCTCCAGAAAGCAGGGCTCCACCACGCGTAATGGTTACTTGGGAAAACAAAACACCATCACTCCAAACATCCCCCCTTCCTGCTTCTTCCCCCAGCTTTATATGCTGAGCATGACGACCTATGGTCTGGAATATTCCTTGGGTCAGTTGGGGTCAGCTGTCCCAGCTGTGTCCCCTCCTGACTTCTTGTGCCCCCCCAGCCTCCCCACTGGTGGGTGGTGTGAGAAACACCTGTGTAAGCACCTGTGTAAGCACTGCTCAGCAATAACTGAAAGATCCCTGTATTATCAACACTGTTTTCAGCACAAATCCAAAACACAGCCCCATACTAGCTACTATGAAGAAAATTAACTCTATCCCAGCCAAAACCAGCACAACTTGGAATAATCAATTCGCACTATATATAGCCCCTATATGCATTGCAGCCATTCACAGATAGATTTCTGCCATGGTATAGGGATTTCTATTGCACAGTAGCCCTAAGTTGGAGGTGGGAGAGCGTCTTGCGGAAGCCGTGTAGGAGTTTGCTGTGCCCAGTTTGTCAGTCCATAAAAAGCCATCACAGGCAGCTATCTGTTTTAAGAGGTTGTTTGGCTCTTTTTGCTTCCAGAGGGTTTCATTTATTATTGTGGTTAGAGTGACATGCCAGTATGTTCATCAAAGGCTTGCTTTTTTTTTTTTTCTGGACAAAAACTGAGTTTTCAAAGGAACGGATGCTCATGAGAAATGTTTGTTCCCTTAGAGATTTTAGTTCTTCAGAATAAAAAAAGCACTTGATTCTTCTCCAATTTTTTGTTTGTTTAGGCTGAGGAAGGGGTATTAAAACAAACAAACATTTTTCTATTAGAACTGAAATAGGATGAAATTGCTTGATATGACTGAAGAAAGATGGTCCACATGAAATGAAACAAATTATGATTCAGTGTTCATTCCTAAGTGAAACAAAGTTGGGGGTGGGAGAAACTTTGGATAAAAATGAAAGCTATATATTTGTGGGGAGACTTCATGCATGGAAAACAGCCACCATATTTTGCTAGTCCTAATAAAAGATAAATGCATTTGGGTAAAGTGATGGGAGTTTGTAGTTAATGTTCATCAACTTTAGTCCAACCTCTGGCTGTGCATTTCACAGCCGCAGACTCCCTGTTGATATTCTTTTTCTAGACCTTTGGCTTCATTGAATGCAGAATGCTTTCAAAGTGTACATTGCAAGGAGTGAAACTAATAGCAAGACTGCAGACAGCTAAGAAAGCATGCCAGACTGTGAAGATATTCTGGCATCAGAGCACTGATGTGGGACCCTGGCAACAGGATCTGTCAGATAGCTCTTACTGAGTTGTAGGCTCTTAGATATTGCAGATTACTCTTGTTCCACACACACACACACCCCCGCACCACCACCCCCCCCCCCCAAAAAAAAAGGATCATAGGGTAATTTAATTCAGGTTGAAAGGGACCTCAGAAGGTCATCTGGTCCAATCCCCTGCTCAAAGCAGGATTAACTATGAGATCAGATCGAGTTGCTCAGGGCTTTGTCCAGTCTGATCTTGAAAACGTCCAAAGACGGAGACTGCACTTGACCCATCAAACTAAGGGTTAATGACCTGAACCATATCATCTTGAACCATACCATCCATTGTATGCATCTGTTCATCTACTCGTCTTCTCACCACAACAACATATCTGATCATAGCAGGAGAATGTGATGCTAAAAGAGCTGTTCAGAGAGGAACCGTCTCTAGCAGATAGCTACTCTGCTGACTGACCGCACTTCCCTGCTGTCTCACTGCAGGATTTGCATGCATTCACTGTTAAATATTCAGACTCTTTGGTGATAAACATGAGCAAGATCAAATAAAAGACTGAGCAGCTCTCCATGTCACTTTAAAATGCATCATGTCTAGCAAACTCTCTAAGATGCTGTTTAATCCACAGGCATCTGCATGGAGTCCTAACCTCCTTAGACATTACTTTTTTAGATCCGTGTAACCACCTGTACTGCTTGCTGATAGGTAGGCTGACATCAAATACATGCTGTGTAAAATTCAGAGGCACAACTGTTCTTAATCCCAAAGATACACTGAATGTTAGAGATTCATATTTCATACTTGCAAGTCCATTATAATAGCTTAATGCTTGTTATAAGCACCCAGGGAAGATCTCTGTGTATAGGAGACCTGTCTAACATGTGTGGTGTCACAAGTGAATGGTAAAGTTCTGCAAATTCCTCATGTTCATTTCTGTAGTCATGGATATAATGGAGGCTGGCGTTACTCTCCAGGCCTGGCTTGGTTCTCCACCAATACTGATAACTTCAAGTGGCTTTCAATAGCCAAAAAAAGAAAATTAGGTGTGTCGTTATTCACACAGCTGCCTGTTTTTACTAGGACTAAATCCTGAACCAATTCGTGGACCATTCAGTATGGCTGTACACTGAGAAACTGTAGTATTGGATATGGGATAGGACAATAGATGGAAAAGTGGATGCAAAGTCATCTTGTTGCCTGTTTCATTACAAGCTCCGTCAGACTGGCCTCCAGGTTGGTGAGGGTGATCCTTGTTGTCTAGAAGACGCTTGGTGATAATGACAACAGTTACATTTTTCATTTATTTCTTGTCAATTGGCTCTAGCAGACAGCTTCAGCACATAGTCATATACTCTTTTATCTACACTGGCATATGCCAAGATAGATAGAGTCTAAGTGCCTGTATGTCTAGAATCTTCATCCTTAAGTCCTTACAGGAGCAGAAAAAACTCAGAGTCAGCAGGAAGGCTGCCAGCACTCAGTCCAAAGCTGCCTGTGAGGGTGTCTGCACTTCTGCTTTAGGGACACAAGGAGCCTGCTCCCCCTGCTCTTGAAGTCCAGCTGCACCTTTTAGGGATCCAGAAGCTGGAGGAGAAGAGCACGCCAAGAGGTGGCCAGAAGGAATCAGTGAGTCTTGACTTCCTAAAAGTTCTGGATTTTTTTTTCCACACGATACAGGGGCAGGGTTTCTCCCTCCCTTACAATGATTTTTTTTTTTTAGGGCATTACAAACTTTTAGTCTGCTAATGTGTTTCATTCCCAGGGCTGGTATATTCACAGGGGTGATTCTTACACAGACAGAAATTTCAAAACAAAGGCCCTAAAGAAAAAGAGGTTTCTAATACCTAATCTGAGTGCCTCTGTACATATTCTGGCACTGGTTTCAGGAATTCAGTGTTAGTATATATTTTTATGCCACCATATTTATAAGACATTATGTTATGGGTGACCCATATATTTCATACGAAAAAAAAATCCTTTGTTAAAACAGTTAGAGATGCCTAATGCTAAAATCCACCTACATAAATGGTTACTGGCAAAGAAAGTCCTTTAGCATCCCCTTCTTTAACATGTCTCAGCCCAATAAAAGATATTCACATTTTCAGCTAACTGAATCCCACCTCCATAAATAAGAGACAGGTACTTTGAAAATGTGCAGTAACACAATAAATGCCAACTTTCTTGAAAGTCGCACTGAAAGTCAAAAGTTCACATCTCTGAAAAGTCAAGATGGATGTGCTCTTTTTGCAGCATAGAGGGTGTCAGATGTGTTACTTTTCCAGGGGGAAGGAAGAGATTGTACTTGAGATTTTCCATTTTAGTGCATTTGAAAGACATTTTTTATCCATTTACTCTTCTAGCATCAGTAGCAAGAAAGTGTGCATGAAAGAGATTACTGAAAATATAAAGCCATTCAATAAATCAATAGTGTGCTATCACTTGGAATATTGTGTTCAGTCCCAGTCACCAGCCATCAAGCGGTTGCAGTAGAAATGGAAGAAGTTCAGAGATGGGTGACATGAATGATTATCTGCTTGGGAGGCTGCTGCTAAAAAAAGATTGAGAAGGATGCGATCCTTTAGTTTAAAGAAGAGGCAAATAAGAATAGTTAGGTTAGGGAAATATAGAACAGCAAATGGAACAGGAAAAGTAAAGTTAGCATTTCTTGAGACTCTTTCCATTAAGACAAACGCTGTGAAAATTCCCAGCCTGGGTCATTTTTGCAAGTGCTTTATTATATATTATTATAATAACTCCTGCTTCATACAGCATCATTTAAAGCTGTGTGCTTTATAGACAGACTTAAAGACAAGAAGCACCCACTCAGCATTCAGACTCGCCGTCCTGCAGGACAGTTGTAACCACTCTCGGTCAGCATAAGCCACCACAGAATGAAAACTCTGCCATCACAAACATGAGTTTCAATAAATATTTCTGCCAACATCTATGAAAGTACTGTACCCTTCTTCCTTCCTCTGTCTGTTTGGTTTTGACTAACACTACAATGAAGCACAAGTTTTCAATAACCTGATCGTCAGAGACAGCTAATCTAGGTCCCGTAACATTTAGGGCTCAGTGAGATGATTCCTTTGAACGTGTCAGTGTTCAGCAGCTGAACTTTCTCTGCCACTACGGCAGTTTTTGCCTCTCTTTGTTTAGATGCTTCAAAGTCTTTCATAGTCTTTGGTCTTATATTATGTGGGGTCCAAGGGAGAGAGGGGTCAAGCCAACATAGCTACTTGGGACTTGCTTAGTTTATAGGAAGCATTGTGGTACAGTTGCTTTTGTTAGCAGGAGCTAGATTAAGTTGCCCTGGAGAAGTTTTGCATTCATATGTTCCTAAATTATTGCACATCTAGCTGCAGAATTTTCCAGCTGTCTAATTAGTAAAGTGTGTCCAATATGAAAGCCTGCAGCATTTTGCCCCCTTGCAAGCTAAACTTCTGGTCATATTCCTGGTTCTTCCTGCTGCAGGCTGAACATCTGACCCATAGGACAGTTTACTCAGTTTCCTTAAGTGTTATCTGCTATTTCTTTTATTCACGATGAATAATATCTTATTCCCTCAGCTGTCCTGCTGAAATAAAGAGAGCCACTAGTGATGGAGCAAAGTACAGCTACATGCTGGGGGAAGTGGTGGAATTTGTGAGACCTAGTTGAAAACGCAAATTTGTCATATTATCTCAGAGTCTGGTAGAACAACTCTTGACACTTCAGTCCTGAAGGCATGGAGCACATTTGCACAGGGAGGCTTGGGGTGCAAATCACGCTTTGCTCAGAGCTTAGACAGTATGAACTGTGGTGCCTGTGTCCTGAGGTGGCTCCCTGCAAGAGCTCTCTTTGAGCACCACTGAGGCATGCTGCAATGCAACGCCGTGATTTTTTTTTTTGTCTGTAGTCTTCACTGGGACATCAGGACCCCACAGCTCTGAGGGCCAGGGAAGGTAACAGCCACCTGACACCATATCCCCATCAGCCTGAGATTTCACTCCAGAACCCCCCGCCACCATCGGGGAGCCCTAAGCTTTTGTGACAAATATGTTTCTCTTCAGCCACACTACTGTTAAACCTTTTTGCCTGTAGCACCGCTGACAATCCAGCCATGATTAATACTGTTCAGATGGAGCTGAGCTCCTCTTCCATTTTATCATGCATGCAGCAGTATGAAAGGCTGAGGAAAGAGCTGATGTGCCCCTTCCTCTGATGTATTCTCTGTTAAATGCTTGACTCAGCTGAGAGGTGACCAAGCATCTCCCAAATGATTTGCATTGGAGCAGGCACCTGAGATTTTCCTCAGCCCAGAGTGACACAAGTGCTGGTACTTGGTGACTTGATTCTCAAAATGCGTTGAATGCGACAGGGGAAGAGAGGAATCACAGGCAGGCAGAGAAAGTGGTTGCAATCTGGAGCAAAGAAATAAGGTACCTAAGGTACCTATCCTGACCTATGGTCAATGGCAATGAAAACTATGGCTTGCAGCAAGCTGGACAACAATATCCCACGTGGTTTTGCACAGAGGCTGTGTTGTGTACACACACTGGAATCAGATTTTAGACTAATTGCCATTTTACACACTGCATTTCCCAGATAAACCACTCATTGCCCTCCTGGGTGTTTACTGTTTGTTTGTTTATGCTGTACAAGAGCAAGCTGAGGCATATGAGCAAATAAGATCTCCGTCTGGTGTTGCACTTAGTGATAAAAATGTCAGAGATTGTGGCTGAGAGTCTAAACTAATGGAAAGCATGGACCAAGAGCAAGTTTCAGATAAAGGTATGTGTTGTGCTAAGGAGATTTTTTTTTCTTGCTTCGATTTGTTCCCTATTAGCCACCACTGGAGGAACACCAAGCAGTGTAACCAATGAGTCTTTCCCTTACAGAAGAGGTGAGGATACTGGCTGGGTAGATGCTTGTCTTGCTTCAGGCAGAACCAACACTGGCTCTCTCCTTGCAGCCTACTCCAGGAGAACCCAACAAGCCCGCTATGGGTTGGGAAACCACTTGTCAGTTGAGTCAACTTCTCTTTCCTGGTGATCCCAAGGATTCAAAACTGATGGGTGAGATCACAACATCTGTGGGATTGACTCTTTATAAAAACAAGAAATTTTTCAAGGCATTATACTGAAATTTTAATCTATATTATCACTCTCTCTCTATGTATATGACTATCAGCATTGCAAGATCTCCCATCTCAAATTTATTATTTAGTATTTGATGTCATCTGCTGCAAAGATCTTTCTCCCATTTAACTGTCCATCGCCTGCTCAGCAAACAGTCCTTGTAACCCAGGCCCCAGGGAGGCTACAGAAGAAACATCCTGTTATGATGGGCAGTTGCTCATCTGCCTCGGAAGCTCCTGCCTGCATGACTTAATACACTTCCCTCTGAAAACCCATGGGAAGATGGACAGATGTCACCGATTCCCAGTCTATCGCTAAACAACTATGCATGTGACATGGCCAGCACCACTGGCCCAATTGCAATGAATCCTGCAATATTTAACTAGAGGGAGAGCAACTCAGGCAAGCAAGACATTTAGCTGGAGCATAGAGGGAAATAATCTGACTTGCCCTATGGCTACTAGCTAAGGGACTCCCTGCTCTCCAGAGCGGTTGCACAGATTCAGCTGCATCCTGGACTGTTTATCTCATCATCTTTGGACCAAAGTACAAGAGGTACCTTTTCCACTAACTCCGCACAAAACTCCCTGCAGCTGTAAAAATGAGAAGAAAAGACATCTTTGCCTTCCTTTCTTTAGTGTGTCTTGGCATTAAACATCATATCATGAGCTTACTGAAGACAGACAGACTTGACAGGTGCCAAGTTCCAATGCAGTAGTGTTTATGGTTCTTGTAGGCAAAAGAGAAAGCCGTCTCCAAAGCTAGCCTCTGGCACTGTTATAAAACAAGGATGCTGATACAATCCTGATACCAGATCACATACTCCACACCCTGAGAGTCAAGCTATAGAGCGCAGGAGTGAAAAACTGACATTGAACTCAGCTCATCACAGATAAACTGCACCGATGTAGCAGCGTATATGGGAAGAAAAGTTTCAGCTGCTCATGTTGCGGTGCAAAGAGACTCTGTAACAAGCAAAAGAAATTAGAAATTCTCATTGATATAATTGGCATTGATGAAACCTGGTGGGGCAATTCGCATGACTAGAATGTTAAAATCCATGGGTTTAATCAGTTTAGGAATAAGCGAGCAGATAAAAGAAGTGGAGGTGGCAGTCTGCATTAAAGACATCATTACTTGATTTAGAGTTATTGATAATCCAGAACCAAAGGATGTTGAATGCATACGGATTAATGTGTTACCTAAGAAAACCCAGGAGGCATGCTGGTACAGGGATGTTCCAGACTGCTAAATCAAACCAGAAAATAAGGTGAATTATTCTTTAAGCACCTGTCTCTTCTTCATACCTACTGCAGAAGGAAAAAAATGAAAGCACTGTTTTAAGGAGTTTTGATTGTAAGGTTATATGCTGGAGCTGATAGAGTTTAAAGGTTTCTAAAATTACAGATGATAATGACTGTGAGATGATTACATTAAATGTGGGCAAACAGAGGGCAGTTGCAAAAAGCTAATTTTTCAACAGTAGAAGAAAAATACAAGCAAAATTGATGGGGGAAAAATTAGGCATGAGAGATGAATGAAAATTGGCAGGTCTTACAGAAGAGTTTGTTAGAAAAAAGTACGGCTTTGCAATCAACAAAAGACATGCTTTGGCTGAAAGCTCATCATCCTTATTCAGCTGCAAAGTCAAAGCAGCAATCAGGAACTGGAAAGACATGTCTGATAAATGGGTTATACTGTTTCAAGAAACAGACGGCAGTCAATATAAATTAGAAGTTATGAATATAGAAAACTGATAAAGGAAACTAAAGTTGAAAACAAGTGACTGGTAGAGCTAAGGACAATAAGGAGAATTTTAAGTGTTTTAGAAACTAAATAAATTCTATCAGTTGCATGGGTTCGTGACTAATGGAGGTAATATTTTATTATACATTGGAAAAAGGGAGACTGACTTAAGTACTTCTTCTGGTCTGTATTAAAAAAAACCAACATCATACGAGGATGAAGAAGTACTTTCCAGTCCATTAGTGTCTGAAGATATTAAACATCACTTACTAAGGTTAGGTATTTTAATGTCTCCACATCTGAACGACTTGTACCCAAGAGTCCTAAAGAGTTCGCAGTGTTACCTATTGATTAGAGACAGCAACCTACAGTAAACAAATCTTGGCATGGAGGGAAGATCTCAGAAGACTGGAAGAATGCTAATGCCATGTTAATGTAGCAAAAGATGCAAGCAGCTTGTTCCAAGTAATGGTAGGTCAGATAGCCAGACGTCAGCTGCTGACAAAGTAATGAGCAGAAATATAATTAATGCCAATCAACATGTTCTTACTGAAAGAGAACATGTCAAACCTGTTGTGATTTTCTTGGATTCGCAAGTTTAGCTGATGAAGATAACCACACAGATTTCTGTTCACTTAGTAGCGCATGATATTCTGATTAAAAAATAGACCTGTGATGATTTTGCAACATCCATAAAGCACATCATAAATGGATTAAGAATAAACAGCTGTAAGACCTCTAAAAAGAGTTGTCAGGAAGAACAGCTCTTCAAATGGGGATGGTATCTCACACAGCTCCACAATCAGAACTGGGCCTGATGCCTAATGATCTGGAAGTAAATAAAAAATTGCAGCCAGCAAAGTTTATAGAGACATAAAGTTTGGCAGACTAGTAAATACAAGAAAAAAGACAGTCATGGACCCTGAATTGCATTCAATAGCAAGTGGGTGCCTACAGACAAAATGCATTTTGATGTGGTTCAATGCAAAGCTAAGAAGAAAGAGCACAAGCCATCCCTACCAAAAGTGCCTCTGCATACAGTGACTGAATAGGATATAGTGGCTATGCCAGACAAGCAATGATTGTCTTGTACCATCCTGTGATAAAGGGGGCTAATATGAGCTTTGAATGCAGAAGGAAAAAATGTTTCTTACTTCTCTGGTGTAGAGAGGTTATTTTATGTTTGTCTAACAGTATTAGTGAGACTAAGCCTAAAATATGTTCAGTTCTGGCGTCCATCTCTTAAAGGATGCTGAAAAATCAACGATGAAAGAAAATAGCCACTAAATGTTTAGAGTGCTGGAGAAAGTGCCTTACAATGGGAATCTCAGTGTTTACTTGTGACTTGAAGTGCAACGTACAAGTACCTTCATAGGGAGAAAATGCCAGCTACTAAAGGAGTCTGTAATCTAGCAGAAAAAAACAGAGCAGGAGTCAGTGACTGGAAGCTGAAGCTGGACAAATTTCTGCTGGAGATGAAGCATGAATTTCAACAGGGAGGGTGGTTAACCAGGAAACAGCCACTGGCATAAGATACGGACATCCCATCCCATGCTGTCCTTAAATCAAAACTAAATACTCATCTGAAAAAGAGATGTTTTCATCAAACACAAGTTCTTCCTGTCATTACAGTGGCAATGGAGTAAGAATGCAAAAGACCCGCGGTGCACAAAAGGTCAGACTGCTTGATCAAACTGTGATTCCTTTTAGGCTGAAACTCGGCAGACCCAGGGATTGCATTTGTGTTCACCTGGTCAAATGAGCCATGCTGTAAAAATCTGATCTCCAAGAAATAAAGACAGGGTCTGTCCCTTTACTGACCGTCTGCCGTGGAAGCAGATGGGGAGCTTGAAGAATCACAACTAACACTGTGCTGCTCCTTCGTCTGTCTTCCTTTTTGTTGCCTTTAGAGGTTTGGGTAGCTATCCCTAAAAATCAGCAAAACATGAGCATAAGATCATCTGTGGTGTAATGTTGTGGAGAGTGTTGAACTCATTTCTCTCATCTGGAAGATTGTCTTTAACCAAAACCCTTTGGTATTACTCGGTAATACTGCCTTGTGCTGTAGTGTAGCAGGGAAAGAATTTGTACAACACAGGACCAGCAGAGCCACGGAACGTCTTTAATTCCCAGGACAAAACAGCACTGCAGTCCAAAATAATACTTGCAAAACAGTTTGGGGCTGTTTTAGTCATTGAGTCAGATTGGCTGCATAGCACAGACCATAGGAGGGTAAGAATTGCTTAGATTTGTGGGGAATCTCCACCGCTGACAGACCACGTACTGGGGTCCACTAGCCAGAGGACACTGCACCTCTTCTCCTATTTGAGGTATGAACGCCTCTGTACTGTTTCTCTGCCTGCCAGACCGGGGACTGGCTCCTCAGGTCGAACTGGCTAACTTCTCCCTGCAATCTCAGCAAAGGGAAAAGAATGTAAAAAGCCAAAGGGAAGAAAACCTCAATTCCATCTTGCAGCTAATTATTAATCGTATGCGGTTTCCCAGCATTTCCAGAGTGGTTCCTTGGTCCCCTCAGGACTATGCCTTAGCCTTATGAATCAGAAAGAAGCTTTTCTCTTTCTCTTTCTTTTGTCACGTCTTTTCCCATTCTTTTGCCTCTTTTCCCCTTTCCATCATCATACACCTTCATTCCTTTCTCTGATCCTTCTTTCCCCAGCTCCTACTTCCCAGTTTCTATTCCCTGTATCTCCTTCTCTTCCATTACCTCTTTTGGTCCATACTGTTTTCTCTCATAGTCCCTCTCTCACAGCTCTACGACCGCAGCGCCCTGACACAGAAAAAGTGATCTGTTCCTATAAGAATAATACAGCTGCAGCCCCGGCCTACTTAATGAAAGCCTTGAGTGCATGGCAAGAATGGCTTGTGAGTCCCTGAGGTAGAGGTAATATTTTGTATTAATATTTGATATCTTATTTAGGATGCTAAATCAGATGCATGAAATCTCCTGGGAAGAATTGAAGGCAGGGTTCTGTTTAAATGATATAGTGCTAAGCCAGGCTGCCGGACCACCCCTTCTTGTCTTCCAGCCAGACGTCTTTGAGCTGCCCTGGTTTTAGATGGAGCACAACTTGCTGTCAATCTGAGAACCAGGGGAATATTATTTATGAAGCCCTATATTGCTTAGGTTAAAATTCCCTGCAACTGTGTTGTCCTCCAACTTTTGTCTTGAGTTATTTCTTTCTCTGGTGGAGTGCCTAACCCCAAATGCTGAGTCAGATCCCTTCCCACATACTTTAGATCAAGCAAAGAAGATGATTGTGCATTTTTTACTTTCTGTCTCTCACACACACATGCAGAGGGGCTTCACCCCCTGTCTGCATCCACATATATGTGGCAGGGGGAATTAAAAAAACCCCTATCATTCACTGTTTCAAAATGCACAAAGCCAAAGTGATTTGGCCCCTTTTGAAGATGAAGAGTTCCCAGCTTTCCCCTCAAAGCTTCATCCAACTAATGCTTTTACCTTGTGTCCTGGTTTCAGCATTAGTGTTATCCCCAAAAGACATATGTGCACCCTTGCCTTTCCTGCAGATGATTTGGAGACCCCCAGCTCCAGAGCAACCTCATTCTTCCAGATCTGCTCCTGCAGCTCCTGGCTGAGCTCTTCTCTCCCCTTTCTGAAACCCTGCATCTCGAGGTGGCACTAGCAATTGCCTCTCCCCCTTGCCAAGCCTTCCCAAAAGGGAGCTAGCTCTGGACATGTTTTTTTCTCATTGCATTTTTTCTGTACTTGGAGGGGTGGGAGGGAAGGTGGATCCATTCTCTATTTGTCTCTCTTCTACCCCTACCTCGAAAAATATCTCCTTTTTTCCTGAGAGAAGATGATGGGATGGGAGGGAGTAAGGAACAGGGGGCAGAGGCAGAACCTGCCTCTCATTGCTTTTTCTGCTGCAGGCGAGATTGGGGAAGATCAGTCCTTCATGCCACAGGCATGGCTTGTGTTCAGACAAGCATTGATGCTGCAGGACTTGTCATCAGACAGGAATGACGAGGCTTGGGAAAAAAATGATTTCTGTGGCCTGGAGTTTTGGTCTTAAGAGGTCAGATCTATAAGAAGCTATGATCTTTGTGTACTGCTTCTTGAAGCTAACATTCCCATCTACTCTGCCCCAGAGAAGCCCTAGCACAATAGCTCCTCACTGTGTGTCTACTACCCTTCACGTAGGCACTTTCCAAAAATGCTGTACCTGACTGGGTTCCTTTCTTGAGGATGCAGTATCTCAGCATAAGAGCCACCTCAGCAAATGGGGCAGTGGGAGAAGGGAGGTTACCTGCCCCACAAACACCCAGAAGGGCAGTAACAGGAGTAGCAAGAAAAAAAGCATGCTTTTTTTTTTTCTTCTGGGCTTGGGCAGACTGACAGGCACAATGAAATGTGTGGGTGTCACTTGGCAGGTGTGAATCATTCAGGCAAGCTACAGTACACATATTTAGTTGTTTTAAACTGCCTTCATACATCAGACCTCGCCGCCCCTTACGCAGATTTATTGCCGCAATCTTTCATTGAAAGGATTAATGTCATCCAGACCTGGCTGCTTTGGACATTTGCATCAAGGCTGCCAGCCTGGTAGTCGACATTTCCTCCATGGCCATTTCTTTCCCGAGCCATTTACGAGATCAATGCAGGGAAGGGGAAATTCTGGCATCCTTCAGGTGAAGCACTGTCCTGTCAGTAAAATGACTGACTTTCTGTGGCCCCTCTCTGCTAATACATAGTGCGTTGCCTGGGCTGAGTACAGAAATCCCACCCAGGGCCTGGGGACAGGTTTGGGGAAGGGGTATAGCCAGACATCTGGGCACGCATCTGGAAAATCACACATTCTCTCGTTAAACTCTCAGGCTGACTCACTGCATGACCCTTGCAGGCAAATCATCTCCCTTTGCTGAGCTTGTTTTCCTGCGTGTGAGTTAGGGCTGAGGGCAGTGACATAGCTAGGTGCAAGATGGGGGGTCTAAACTTACTACTGTGAGCAAAAAATCATTGTTAAGCAATTAGGCGTGTGTTTGTGTGTGGTGGTTGGCAGAGTCTGGCGTTAGAGCTGGCTTCATACAATCAGAGGATCTTTTTTTTTTTTTCCTGAGGAGTAGTGATCAGTTTTATCTGAAGAATAAATTGGAATAACTTTCCAGTTCTTCTAATTTCCTTATGGAAGCAACACAAATATTTTCCCACCCCAGAGCTAGCACTTCCTTCTCTCTCTTGTTCACTGCTGGCTACGCAGGAGCCCGTAGGCAATTAGCTTTCTTTTATCAGGCTGCCTGCCAGCAGTTCCTCAGCAGAACCATTACACTTTTGGGGAAGCAAAAAACCACTGCCACCACGGACAGGCAGCCCTGCCTCCCTCGCTCTGCACAGTGCACCCGCACGGTTGCTCCCTGTATGCACAGATTATGTCCGCCCTATGATTAACCGTTTTTACTGTGGCTTCTTCTTTGGTTTTTCACCTCAGGACTGCGAAACCGAGTAGCACCTTGTTATACGCTCATCCTTGTCTCTCTGTGTATTTAAGCAAGCCAGAGGATGCTGGCTTCTCACTACAACAAGCACAGACCTGAAGGCTCTGCAGAACTGTGTTACTGCCAGACAGCCTCTCTACAGTACTGTACCATAGCTCCCAAGGGCACATTTTCTTCCTGATATAAAATACACTGTTCTTCATGTCCTTCTCTTGGCTACTGCTCCCAGTCCTATTTTGGTCATATACATTTGTGCTATAAATGGTCTCCTAAAATCAGAGCTTATCAACATTGGCTCTGGGCTCAGAGCTTCTTTTATTGCATCAAAGGTGCATTGACATTCTTCCATCTAATTTACTTCTCTTCTTTTTGGCTTTTTTTCAGTAAATTGGTCAGAGGCACATGGTAATAAGCAAAAAATTCAAAAATAGATCACTGATAATAACCTTCTACCCCTAAAATGGTCTTGCTTTTTGAAGCTAGGAATTCAGCACTTCCCCTACAACTCCCAACTTTAGAAACGACTTGGTTTTGATTTTCCCAGTGCCCGTCGGGTACCTTAAGTATTGGCTTTCTGAACTAGCCAGTGTATGTTTAGCAGGGAAGGTAAAGAAGGCAGCAGCTGATAGTCATCCCCACTTTGACTATTTAGTTTTTGAACTAATTTCACTGGGGTCGAACATTGCTTCCATCAGTTCTGTAAGAGATTATGTCCTCTACCTGGGCTGCCATACCCTCCACTTGGAGCTGTAGAAATAAATCCATGAGATGCTGGAAGGCTGTCTGTGGCCCCCAGAGTCCAGAGAGCAGTGTAGCCTTTTAAAGGTGGCAAAGCAGATTTGCATTTGCAACCCCTACCCCAGGGCAATCGACCATACACACTGGCAAGGTCCAGTACAGTAATGTATCTGGCTCTGGTTTGCAGATCTAGCAGATCATTTAGGTGAAGCAGAAGGTAACTGGTGCTTCAAAGCAGAAGTTAGGTCTTGGGAAGCACCGAGTGCTGTGAAGAGACAGCAAAGGCAGTGATTCTGTTAGCTGCAGACACCAACACCTGTGCTGCTTCTTTTCTTCACCCAAGGTTTGGAGGACTGTTGGTGGGGGGAAGCATGTCTTTTTGATATCACGCATTGCCCTGCATCGGTCTGCCTTTGTCTACTTACCAACACCTTGCTAAACTTGTTAAGACTGGGAGCTCTTCCCGCTAGCTGTCCCTTCGGCTGCATACCCCCCATTCCCCTGATCGCTGTGTGCTTCCACCTACAAAAATTAAAAAAGGGAGGGTCTTGGTTTTTTCCACCTCTGAAGTACAGTTCAGAGCTTCCTGGGATTTCATTCAGGCCAGAGTCATAGTAAATCAATTTCCAAGATTCTCCTCCCTGCTCAGCCCAAACAGCTCTTGCCATTTTGCCAGTAGTTTATCTTCAGTTGCAGGTAGCAACAACAAAGCTCTTCCTCATTGCCAGCCTGATTAGTTTTATCAGCCAGCCTGCCTTGCTGCTTTTGTCTGAGATTTTCCCCCTACAAGCTTCTCTCTCTTATCTCTAAACGGTGGTGGAAGCGTTTGGAGTTTAGCTTTGGACTGAGGTCCAGGAGGCTTTAGGCTATCAGCCATTCGATACATAAAATGGAGAAGGTCCTGCTGAATCCTGCACAACCTCCCAGTGGACAAACAAAATGTAGGACAAAAATCACCTGAGCTCCATTCACCTGCTTACTCTTCTTAGGGCCTCTCTACTAATTTGGCCATCCAGTGATGATCAAAAGACATTCAAATGGCTTTTCTTGGGGGTGGAAAGCCTGGGAGTAGTCCTCTACTCCATCAGAGTTTCTCACCTACTCAGAAATGTTTAACCAAGTCTTGCAGAGCTCTTTCTGCTATAGTGCTGTGTAATGGAGCTCCCTCTGGCCATCAGGTCATATTATCACAGACAATCAGAGTGTATCAGTTTCACACAAAGCTCAGGCAGACAAGCAAGACAAGACAGTCTCCAATGCACCATGAATCTCTCACTCACATCGCACATCATTTTGCTTTTAGCAAGACCACCCTGTCACAGCATATAATGTACAGTACCCATCTTACAGGGCAGCAGTGAAAATCAGGTTGTAGCTGTAAAATGTTTTATTGTAAAGGCCTATTTATTCTTTTTATCCTTATTCTGAATCGGAACATCTCAATATCTATGTTTCTGTGTTTGTTTCAGGTTTTTTTCACTGTCATGCCTCAGAAAATACTTTCTTCTGCTCAGTAACACCAGACAACAGAGTTTTTCAGACTGCAGAAGGGAAGGAACCAGTGTGCCACATTACTGATGATCACAAGGCAAGGAAACGTGGCCAGGAACCAACACAGAGTGTGAGAGGATTCTTGCCCGAAGGGAAGTCACACGGAGGAACAGGGTGAACCTGCACCCAGCTTCCTCTCCATCTTTGAGACTGCAACGAGCAAGGAAGGATCGTGTGGGATCACAGAGACGTGGTGGGATGTTACTCACAACTGGAGCCATGGTCATGCATGAGTTACAGGTTGTTTAGGAAGAACAGCCTGGGGAGAAGAGGATAAGGAGTTCAGTCCTATGTAAAGGAGCTCCTTGACTGCACAGAGCTGCAATGAAATGGTCAGCCTCTGAATCAAGATCAGCAGAGAAAGAAGCAGGAAAATGTTGCATTGGTGTTCCATCACAAAGCACCTGACCAAGAAGGGGAAGTGAATGAGGCTTTCTAAAAACACCTAACAGAGGTCTCCTTACTGCAGGCTCTGATCTTCACAGGGGATATCAACCACCCAGACATCAGCTGGGAGGGCAACAGGAAACCCAGGAATTTCCTAGGAAGCTCAAAATGCAACAGGGACAAAGCAATGTTCTCCTTTCTGCTCACAAACAGGGAAAAACGGTCACAGAGAATAGTTTGGACCACAGTAACCAAACAATAATTGAGTTTAAGATCTAGAGGATGGCTGGGAAGGTAAACAGCAGTTAATACTCTGGACTTTCATAGAGCAAACTTTGCCTTTTTTTAGAGACTTTCTAGGCAGAATCACTTGAGAAGCTGCCATGAGGGGTTAAGATACCCAGGAGGGCTGACTGATTCTTAAGGCAAAATTATTGAGACCTTAGGAGCAAATGATCTTACTGGGCAGAAAGACTGGGTATTTCAGCATAAGGCCCACTTGGATAAGCAAGGAACTTCTCAATGAATTAAAATGCAAAAGGAGAGCACACAGGCAGTGGAGACAAGGAAAGACATCAAAAGAGGAGTATAGAACCTTTACTTGGATCCTTGGGGATGAAATAATGAAGACCAAAGCAAATAAGGAACAGAGAGAGAGAGACTGGAAACCTCAGCAAGAAATGTCCAGATGGGATTCATTTTAAAAAGTCGAGGCTAAAATATTGCTAGCACATACTCAGCAAGCAGAAGATATGTGAAATGTTTCTGGTAACAGCATAGGTCCTAGGGAGAGGAAGCACCAACTAAACAGAAGGGTTTAATATCAAAATTTGCTGAAAATGGTCCTTGTTGCTTTGGGTGCCTAACAAAGATGGGGAAAAATCTGACTCTGGCAAGAGTTTACATCAGCTGTTCACTTGTAGCACTTCTGGCAATTTCTGGAACCGGAGATCTGAGAAAAATGATGAGACCAGTCAGAGGGCTAGAAGGTCAAATTTACAGCAAGTATTACAGAAGTTAAATCTATATCTGCGGGATAATAGATGACCAAAAGCGAACACAGCTATTCATCAATAGCTAAAGGGCAAGGCTGCTTAAGGAGGCAGGGAGACAAACTGGCATAAGTAGGAGCAAAAGAGGGTATTTCTGACTTGGTGTCAGGAAAGTTACGTGACCAAAGTTGCACTGGGCCATGGAAAAATTTCCTGTGGGCAGAGATGGAAGCTCTCTCTACTTTGTTTCGGTTGTATGGGGGCCTCTGTGGTGGGTAACACAGAGTGATCTGTGCCAGCAGTGGGTGGGAGGTTTTGGAGTCAGGACGTGAGAGGGGCAAGGAGAAAATGGTGTCAGGTCCTGAGAAGGGAACAGCGCCACTACATTTGATTGCCCTGGGTTTCTGCCCACCATATGCTCTTCCACCTTCACCTGAACCAAAACATCCACCAAAGATTGCTGGAAGAAATCAGGGTTTGGCTCAGAATACACACCTGATTTCTCATAACCCTTATTTTTTGGTCTTATTGTAACAGAACTGACTTATCACTACCCAGAATGACACAGCACAGCAGGAGCTACAAGCATCTCCCATGGACCCATTTCCCCTCTCCAGGCAAGAGCATTAGTCAAGTTGCTGAGTTCCTTTACAGTAAAGTCCCATTCAGTCAGATGAAAGGGACACAAACAGGATTTGGATTAAGAAGGTGTTGGAAAGGAGTCAGGAAGGGTGCTGGATGTCTGGGAGAAGTGAATCCTCACTGGGGGCCATTTGGGAAGGAAAAGTCAAAGTGGGGCCATATAGACGTAGACTCCAGGAGCCAAGACCTGCACATTTGGGGTGAACTGAGAGTTACGTCAGGTAAGGAGAGGCTGCATCATGGTTCCCCAACCCCGTCCCCTCTCCCCACCACATACACCCCCTTCCCAGGGGGCTGCCTACTAATTTTTTGCATCCTATCTCCTGGCTCTTCCACAGTGGCCCTGCGACTGCAGATTTAACTCTTAACACACGCTTCAGAGAGAAGTGGCAGCTTTGGGTAGTTGCAGTCTGGTCAGCTGGAAAGCTGCCCTGCCCGTGCGGATGGCAAAAGGCGGGTGATTCCCCCATGTCCCCCGGCCAGCTTCACACCTTGCGGTGCCCTGACTGAGCGTCGAGCTGCCAAGAGAGGAATCCCTCACTCGCCCCTGACAACTGCCAAGCCGTTAGAGAGAAGAGCACTCGGTAATGATGTGCATGCTTTGCTCTGTCAACACAAAGATTTGTCCCCCTGCTCCCCTCCCCAACCTCACCCCGCGGCTGGATTTCAGCCAGAGGAAGCCCTTTAGAAAATGGAAATGGATGCATCTTTCGCAGTCATTAGTGTGGATTGTGCTAATGGGATGTCATGATAAATACTGACAGTTAGCTGAGGGCAGCGGCGTTCACTGTGAGACTCCAAATGAGAGGGCAGCAGATGCTACAGCGAGCTCAAAGCGCGCCTTTGGAGGGGGAGGATGCAGTGGGAAGGCAAAGGCAAGCTGGCGGGCAGGCGGGCTGGTGACGAGATAACAGAGCTTGCTGCTTCAAGGTCACCAGCCTGAGAGCGGTCCTGGGTGCTAGCAATGCTGCAAATGGAGAGCAAGGGGAAGGGATTTTGCGTATTAGAAAGGCAAGGTGCTGCTGAAACCTCAGGAGGATCCCGCCTTAACAACAGATGTTAGCACGTGTGCAGGGAGCCCGGGAAAGGCTGGGCAAGGGGCTGCAGGGCAGGAGGGGATACGGGCAGGATCACGTAGGTGCTACCGAGCACTGCTAGCAAGGGTAGTTTCAGGGAAGAGATGAGATGCTGATGTTCAGGGGAGAGGATTACTTGACTTGCATTATCATTTGAGCTCGCATGCACACGAAAAATTGAGCTTAGAGCTTTGGTACCTCAGGGAACTGACCAGCATAACTATAGTTAGATAATTATACCATTAAATCTATGCTAATACTACTAAGGCTGGTCATGAATTTTTTAACAAACCAGTGTTTCACTGGAAAATAGCAACTGATTTTATCAAAGATGAAACTTTTCTCAAGGACAAGCACATTTCAACAAAAAAAAAAAAAAAAAGAGAGACAGTAGGAGTCAGAACACACACTTTCTATAGTGAAGTGTTTTCAGGACATTTGTCTGCAAGCATGATTTCCAGGTAAATGTCCATCCATGAATCAGACAGCCAAGGGACCTCAAATTGTGGATCCTCCACCCGTGGCAGACACTGATCAGCAGGCTGCTAAGGAGCTCTTCCTCACCGCTCTGATTTATTTTCCCTAAAAAATCTCAAAAGAATGTGATTTTCATTGTGGTGCAGATCAGAAAACAATTTTTGCATCCTAAAGTTTGGCAAGGCAGGAAAAACTAGTTCAGTCTCTGTTCTTAGTATAATTCACCCTCAGGGAAATGCTGTTCTAGAATAAAAGCATTTTCTTACTTTGGAGTAATTACTCCTATTCCAGAACAGATTATGCACATGAGGGAGTTAAAATAACATAGCTAGAGCAATAACTGTTATTCTATTGCCACACTACTCAACTCCCCAGTATATTCAAGTCTTAAAGGATACAAAAGTACTTTTCTTATTGAGAGTATTAGCTCTCCCTAGATCAATGTTGCATAGAGATGCCCTATTGACAAAATTAGTCTTGCCTGACAAAATTAGACCTGCAAAGACAGGTGAAGGATGAACCATGACTTGTTCGAGGAGTTAACATCGACTTGAGTTCTTGAGCAGCACTGGGGTGCAGTATTGGTGTGCACACATGTCCACATATGGACACACGTGCGTGCACACATACATGGAGCCTTTGTACATTCATGCTTATTTCATGTCCCTGGCATGATCCTTGGCTGATTCTGAGATGGGAAGCGCAGAAATAACAAGGAGGCCTTTCATCACGGATGAGACTGAAATAAAGAGGGGATACAAGGTGCGTGTGGTGTCAGCACATTATGTTACATCCACCCATCATTTTTCTCCCAATATTTCTCACTGGAAGTAGCGCTGAAGATACCACAATAATGACTATTGGCAGGATTTGTGTGGGCGAGGTGCCGAGAGCCAAACAAGCCCAAAGTCTGAATTGCCGTTTGAATCTCCCACGCAGAGTGGCCTCTTCAGCACTGAGATGAGGTCAACAGATGGAGGAGGATGGAGAGGAAGGGAATTCCATATCAGTGCTCATGAGCTCATCCCATTTCTTTGCACAGAGAGTATTTCCACCTGTTTGAGGTTGCGTGGGACTGCCTCTTCTTCTTAAAGGCAGCCCATCAGCATAAGTATAACCCATGCAGAGGATTGTCCAGGGGTCTGAAGGCTTTCTGAGCCCTCTTATGGCATTGTCACATCCTGTTGTCCCAGCACCACTTTGTGATGCTCTATTTCAAGCCAAAAAGAGAGTTTTATGTTGCAAAAATTACTTAATTGGCCGTGCATTACAAGCACTCAAAAGTGACAGCTTAAAAGTTGAGATGCCTTTAACAAAAAGCCCAGCACAGTGGCCTTTCCATTTGCTAGTGTAGCACAATATAGCAATCACCAGGAGTCCTTAGTTCATCTACAGACCCTTACATTTGCAGCCTGTTGTCCTGTTCAAGTCCTGGGTTTGCCCATGGACACATACTTCTTCACTGCTGATTGACGTGAAAACAGCATGTCTTGGCATTCAACTCTTTTTTTTTTTTTTTTTTTTTTTTTTTTGCCACACCACTCAGCATGGCTGTAATCACCTTGGCCTGAACAGGGCTCAGGAGATTTCCAGAAAGCAAGTGAGGAATGTTAAATACTCTGACTCAGTAATGTCCAAGCTCTCTCCCAAACAGAAACCTAAGCAGGACTACATCGGAGCAGTGGAGGCTGTCCGCACTGAGGGAGAGATCGCAGGCTTAGAGGAAATCATGTTGCAAAGCAAACCGCACACCATATACTTCGCTGCCTTGACAAATTCTGCTCTCTCATCAACAGATTCAGACCTCCCATGAGGGAAGGCTCTGCCCAGACTCAGCCTCGCAAGGCTGGTGTCAGTAGCTGGCATAGTCAGAGGGACCCATATACACAAGAAGACTGGATGAACAAACATCTAAGTGCGTACCAGCAAAGACCAGCATGCATCTTTCTGTGTGTCCGTAACCCACAGGAGGAGGCAGATTCTGTTCTAGCAGAGCGTGATCAAAAACTTCTGTCGCATTTGTGAGCTCTCCTTGCACGCTTGTGTTGGAGGAGGCATGCGGCTGAACTCAGAGAATCCATAGGGATTCATGGCTGCCTCTCATTTAAAGACCAAAAATCACAACTAGAGCTGTTACCCAGATCGGAACACCACCACATCAAGACAAATTTCCCATCTGACCTCTGAGCATTGGGCTTTCATACGGGACTTTACAGCTGTGAACTCCACCAAACCACCAGCACGCTCAGATTCACATCCAAGCACTAACCCAGCGAGCAGGCGGAGGGGGGAAACACCAAACGCGGAAAAGTCCCGCTCGGCCGCTGGATGTTGCGTGGTCGCAGCACTGGATGTCGCAGAGGGCAGCGCTGCCCTGGCATTTGCCTCTTTCCCCGCCTGGAGGTATGGGCTCTGCCCTCCAGTGTCCAGCGCCAGGAGGGGAGCCAGCCTTGGGGGCACATACAACTGACGGTGATTGTGTGTCTCCAGGACAAGCCCATACTGTGTGAGGCAGGTTCCAGCCTGTGCAGGCAGTGCTATTTGACCCTTACGCGGACCATTCATTCCCCTCGTACAAAAGAAAGTCTTGTTTAATTTGATGTCGATGAAAGACGGGGAGCGGAGCGAAGCTCGGAAACAGAAGCCACTTTCTCATATAGCCGAGGAGCTGGGTGACAACTGCCCTCTGTTCTCCACCCCCAGCCTCCCTCCGCCTCCCAAAGGGAATAGACAAAGGACGTGTCATGATCCCCTTTTGGAAAAAGGAGGACTTGACAGCGCTGTCAGTAGAGCGCTTGGGGAAAGCAGGGCCCTTCGCATCCTTCTGGACACGAGATTAATATTGGCTGTTAGGAATGGCGACGCAGAGAGATCTGCTGCGGTCGGTGTGTGTTGAGTGGCAGCGTCTCCTCGGCGAGACCGGGGTCTGTACGACAACGCTTTCAGAAGCTACTCCTGCATTAATTCAGGGTAATGGCACAGAGGATCTGGCCTGTGCTTTCAACAGATAGCTCACTTAAGATGCCGTTTCTTATAAAAGCGGTTACTTACCTTTATGGAAAAGCCTTACTGAATTTAACAGAGATGAGACTGACAGAATGGCATAGAAATTATTCTTAAAGCTGACATTTTAATAGAGAGTGACTTTCTTCCTTTTTAAAGCCGTCCTATAGAAATCAACCATCAGGATATAACTCTCTGCTCAACATTACAGGATGGCTCATAAATCGATTGAAAGGTAAATGCATATTTTCCCTCTGCAGAACTTTTCCAGAGGGGCAGGATGCTAAAGTGCCATCCTCCGGGTGCACATGGAGCCCGTGCCCAAACAGCTCAATAGTTCAGGGAGACCAGAAGGGCTGGCTGCCTTCAGGTGATAGCTATGTATCTTCAAGTTTCTCACCTGCTACTGAGGCTAGGGAAAAATTCAATCTGAATTTGTCGCCTGAGCTTGGGTTTCTTTAAACTTCTCCATCAGTACAACACTCTTTCTCACCACCCCGCTCCCATCCTGCTCTCCCCCATCACACAGGAATATTCCCTGCTGCTGGGGTGAGACCAAAGCTTGAGACTTTCTTTTCTCCTGCATTTCTTTGACTGGTGGGCAGGAGTGATTTAGTTTTGTGGGATCTGGGGAAAGGCAGTCACTCAAACTCTCTCTAGCTTTTCATGGACAGACCCCATCCCTTGGGTGCAAGGTACACGCAGAGGCAGGCAATTGCTTAACCCACGCAGAAGGTGCATGAAGGCTCCGGCATGCACATCAGCGACCCTTACACACTCTGCGTAACTGTAAGACGATTTCCAGGATTTTTTTGCAAGCTTGGAGTCCCTCTGCAGCAACGGTGCCTCAAGGATGGCTAGGAAGGAGGCAGAGAGCCCTGGGAGCACCAAGCCGAAGCCTTGTCGGAGGCTGCGAGCCCTGACCTCGCAGCGGCTCCTTGTCGTACCTTTGGAGTTGCGCTGCCGAAGGAGCCGCCTCCCAATTGAAGAATAACAGATGCGTTTACCATACATCAATCTGTCTCTGTCTGGGTCCTTACCCGGCCCCCATCATCATCCTATTCAAGAGCCTGTAAAGTATTTAAAAATAGCATTAACACTAACAATCTCTCTTTCTTTCCTCCCCAGCTTGTAGCAGAAATAGCTTGATTAGTGTACGGTTCTGGTGCTTCAAGGGGGAGAGAAATGAAACTGCAGAGCTTGCAGAGCGGCTTTTCAGCTTTCTTCAGGCAGCAACTGCCGGCTGCTTCGCTGAAGCACAGGCTCTTCAAAGGATGGCAGGTTTTAGATCAAGGACTGCTTGTTCTGTCACACATCTTCTGAGGCAGATTTACAACGAGGAGAGAGGCACTGCTGCAGCTTTGGACCTTGGAAGAGACATACCTGACCCCCCCTCCCCACCTCCTGCTGTCACTCCTTCACCACCCCCAGAAGGCTGGGAAGAAAAGGAGTTAGGAAGGGGCTCTGTCCTGGGGACAGAGGACTGCCTAGGCAGAAGATAGCTCAGCAAGCCCTCTGAAAATACGATCAGGCTGTAGCCTGACCAGGGACTTGGCAGACAAGACCACCAGTGCATCTCATCACATCCCTCAGATATGGATTTCAGGGGTGACTTTGAGGGAACCGCTTGTCTTCTCCAGGGCTCATCCTCACTCTCCGCAGAAAGGGGGTGCTACCTCCTCCGCTCCCAGGGAAGGTGTCACTCGCTTAAGTACCTGCGGTGTTTTGAGATTTGTATTTACAAAGGCAGTGTGATGCCGCTCCCTAGCAATGCTTTATGGGCCGTGTCAGCTGCGACTACGACTCTTGACTGACCTTTTCAGTAGGTTTCCCTCCTGTGCGTCCACATCACTTCTCTGCCCTCCTCCAGGGCTGCTGGCGGCTCTTCCTCACCTTTTGTTGGTGAAATACACCACGGCAGCCGGGAACCAGCAACAGCTCTGCTTGCTTCTCCCTACCTCGAGTGCAATGAAGAGGCAAGTTCTCAGCACAGCTGCTACCAGACAGGTACCCACAGCACAGCATCACACACTTGCCCACAGCAGAGGACACCGTCAAGGTCCCTGCTGCTGTGTAGCCAAATCCCTTGGCAAAAGGGAGGATGGAAAGCATGAACAACTCACTCCCCCAGTCCTATAAGGTGCCTCAGGCACACATGGTGCCACGCATTAGTTGTAGGAGCAGCAGCAGGAGAGGGGAACTGGGAGAGCTGGGAGCAGCTGCAGCCACTCAACCCAGATGGAATAAGACCTCGGGAGGCTCACGGCGCTGAGGCACAGCTTACTCCTTTGCAGCACGAGTCAGGGAACATTTTCCACAGCGGTTCCTCTCCTATGACTTACTGCTGAGAGACTCAGGGATGTGGTCTGTGGGCCTGCCTCAAGGCTGACACAGCATCAGGCCCCTTAGGGCACGACAGTGAAAAAGCAAGTTGCAGGAATAAATTGCGTACAGATTGCAACAATAAGCTACCCTCGCTGGCAGCATCTCTTCCAGGATCTCGAAGCGCTTACCGCTTGGGAAGGAGATTAGCTTTTATGGCAACCTCAGGATGGAGATTTCATGGAGCTCTTCACATCATGTTGTGACACCCAGAGCACTGGAGTGCGGGTACCTGCATTTGTCTGGGCTGGACACAGCCGTGGAGGCGGTGGAAGGAGGAAGGTCTTACCAGTGCAGCAACTCCACTGCTGTGTGACTGGGAACACAGACTGCCCCAGGCAGTGCTTTCAGGAGGGATAAAGAAGATTATGGCACACTGGATACCCCACTGTCCCCTCCAATAAATCTAATCTACTCTGGCTGTTCTAGCCAAGAGAAATGGCTCTGTACTGACACACACACACACACACCCCCCCCCAGACCTGAGTCCCAGTTCAGACTCTTTTTGGCAGGAGCCGGCTCTGACCAGGTGGGGGGAGCATATTCCTGCAGGGCTGACCCTCAGCCCAACCATGGGATGCACTGCCCAAACTGTGGCTCTGTGTGCAGCAGTGAAGCAGTCGTGTCAAAGGTTGTGGACACAAAAAGGGAGAGCTTGGAGCATGAATAAGCAAAGCCTGAGTGATTTGGGCTTCCAGAGTTGCTGGCAGCCTTGGATCTGATCTCTTCTTCCTGCCTGTGCACTCGGGAGAGATCCTCAGGAGTCAAAGTCCTTCTTAACCAACCTCTCCTAGAGAGGTCCTGGGGTTAGGATGTTCACCCAAGGATCGTCTCCAACTCACTGACCGCACAAGATATCTGTGGCTAATCATGAGTCAATTATCTCCTCTGCAAGTCCCTTCCCCAGCCACAGAAGGAGGATAAAGTCGCTGTCCTGTCTTGGGGGATGCTGAGAGACTTAATGCCTCGCAGGGTTAGGCAATCAATTTCTTTGGTGCAGTTTGCCTAAAATCAAGGTGCTGCAGAGCCGGAGCAACCCAGCTAGCTAATTCCTGGAGCAGGGTAATGCTTCTGCCAGTATTGCCTGAGTAATTCAGGCTTCTGCTGAGCCATCTGCGGGGAAGCGTCTCGCCATTTCCTGACACCCACACGCTGGCTTTCAGCCCTGAGCGCACAGGACTCTTCTGGGCCAACTGTACAACCTGGGGACTTTATACCTCCAACATTGAGGACGGCTGGGTGGGTGGATGGATGCCTTCCTCCCAGTGAAGGCAACCTGGGATGCCAGGGCAGGATAGTACCAGCCCTCGACACACTTGGTGAAGGAGAGGGGCGATTCATGCCCCGCTCTGGCCGAGGTGGATGTGCACGAGGACACAGCCAGCAGGCTCCCCCAGCCACGAGCATGGCAGTGGTGAGCGTGGCCGTAGGTCCTGCCGGGCGCCAAACCCGTCCGGCTCAGAGCATCCCTTTGGCAAGGGGAGAAGCAGGTGAGGGAAGGCACTGGCACGCACGCGCCTGCCGCTTTGCCCGTGTTGGCTTCGCCTCTGTGTTGCACTTTGTAAATGTCATTTGGGCTGTAAAATGTCACTTGATGTCTTTCTTTCCGGGGTGTTTTCAGCAACGTCTGCTCCAGAAACGTGGCCGAGACCTGCCAGCTAACCCGAGAAGACAGACTTCTCTTGTTCTTCTCCAAGAGCACTTTTCAGCCAAGGATCTCGAAACATTTTGCCCTGCTCAGTGCATCCCACAGCGGGAGCTTTGTTACCTGAAGCAAAAACTTGATCAACAAGTCCCAACCTGAGCCTGGGACCGTGCTACCTTCTGCACCTCGTGGTTTGCTGAAAGCTGTGGCAATCTCTTCAGGAGAAACTCCTGGGATGTGGCAGTCACAACCCTCAGGAGAAGAAGTGAGGGAAAAAGATGTGTGCTGCCCAGCCCTATGCGAGGAGAAGGCTGGAAAGAAGTCTTTAGGGCAGGGCTGAGGTTTGACAGCCCTCACTTCTCCTTCTGCCCTCTGTGCATTCAGCCCCAGCTGCGAGGCTGAAGAATTGTTTCACACACTCCCCTTCAAGCAGCGTGGTGACTTTATGGCCGGGAGACACAGCTCATAAGGGAAGCAGGCAGGGGGAAACCGAAGCGGGCCTGTCTTCTGCTCCCACATAACCTGCTCCTAGGCAGAAGCTGCCGGACAAAGTGTTGGCCGCGGCCGCTCACGTGGCCAAAGCAAGAAATCACCCAGCGTCTGCCGCAGTGGGAAGCGGTTGCCCTAACTAGCACTCCTTGCCTAGCCCAGAGCTAGAGGGGAAACTGAGGCACGCAGCAGTGATGTGAGCCATCAAGCAGCCGGCGGGGAGGCCGAAGGCCAGAAGCGTTGTGGCCCCCCTGGCCCCGTAGGTTGCCATATCGTCTGTCAACCCTCACTGCCTGGAGCCTCGGTGGGGAGCAAGAAATCAACCCAGCACCTTTTTAACAGCAAAACGAGCCACCCGGGGATGGGGGGGGGGGGAAATTAAAAAATCCCACCCCCTCGCTTTCACCGGCCCTGGGAAGGCAAACCTCCTCCTTCGAGGGAAAAGGCCCCCTTCGCCTTCCTCCCCCCCATCATCCTCATCCCCATCCCCGTCGCCCCTTCCCGCCTGGGCTCGCCTCCTCGCCCCTTCCCCTTTTAAGGTGGCCCCGCGGGATACGCGGCTACGGGCGGCCCTCGGCTCTTTTTCCCCCCCTCCCTCCCGCCCAGGGTGGCCTTAAATCGGCTCCGCGCCGCCCGTAGCCGCATCGCAGGCGCCGGTCCGAAGGCGGGCGCTGCCATCCGACCGTCCCGGTCCCGGTCCCGGTCCCGGTCCCGGTTCCAGGGCGACAAGGAGGACACACCTCCTGCCCGGCTGTGGGTGATGCTTCCCCGGCAGCCCCCGGTGCGGTGCCGCCCCGGTGCTCCGGCATCTCCGCCGTGATCGGTGCATCTCGCCAGGTAAGAGGGAACCCTTCGCGTTTCGGGTACCGGCTTGGGGGTTTTTTTGGTTGGTTGGTTGGTTTTTTTTTTGGGGGGGACGCCAGGGATGCAGGGGTGACCTTGCGGTCCCATGGGTGCCCAGCGGTCGGCGCTGGGAAGGGGGGGGGGTACCCTGCCCCGCCACCCGGGTCCCTCAAACTTCACCTGCGCTTCACCGGGACCCTCCCCTGTCCTTGCACACCCTCCCCCGGGCACCTTCCAAAAGAGCATCATCCCATTCCCAGGCTGGAATTTTCCAGTTGGGGGGGTGATGCCCCCAGTCCTGGTGTCTGTCCCCCCGTGGCTGCAGCAGCCACGGAGTCAACGCTTGCCGGCATCTCCGACCAGGTTACCAAAAAAAAAAGGGTCCCGGGCAAACCGCTGCCCGCCCCCAGTCTCCCTCCCCCGAGAGGTTTTATGGCTTCTCTTCGTGATAGATACCGGGGAAAACGAAGTAGAGAAGGGTAACAGGGTTTGTGTGCAGGCACACGCAACCCCCGTGGGAACCGACCCCCGGGTGGGCATCCCCCGTGAGGAGCTCTGGAGAGATGGGCTGAGGAAGGTCTCTGTCCCTTTTCACCCCTGCCTGGCACATGGGGTGGCTGCCGAAGGGATGCGCTTGCTGGTTTTCTGGAGCAGAGTTTGGGGTGGATGTTCCTAGGTGAGTTGGAAAGTACTTTTTTTTTTTTTTTTTTTTTTTGCCCTCCTGTTCTTGCCACTCGCTCGCCCAACCCGGGGACAGGAGAGGAGGAATAGGCTCAACAGCTAGTGAATGAGAGGGAGAAACCCCCAGGTGCTGCAAACCTGGAGAGAAGCACCTGGTTCCTCAGTAACAACTCCTTAGGCAAACCTGCCAAGGGGCAATTTCTGTGCGCGCTTGGGAGAAGGGGTGTTCGGTTCAGCGGGGCAGCACCAAGCATCTCTGTAGCAGAGCAATAATGACAAGGAATAAATACCCATCCGGCAACTTGAAGCCCGCACAGCTCAGCGAGTGAGTGGGGGAGCATGAACGACGCAGCCTCTGCAGGTGCTTTCAGCTCTTTTCCTGGACCCGGAGGCCTCCTTGTGCAAAGCACGTATGCAGAGAGCATAGCAGGGTACAGCAGCTTCATGCACGATTCTGATCATCCACCTCCGCTCGGGCTTAAATCTCATCTGGTGCAAAAAGGGAAAAATAGACGGAGAGGTTCATGCCTTGCATTCCCGGACCGCCAAACAGCCTCAGACAGGGCTAGGACTGGGGGCCGTATAGCAAATTGGGAGATGGGTGCACAGAGACAGCAGGACAGGATCCTTGCAAAAGGGAGGCTATCGTTACTCTGAAATGAGATACCTTGGTAGGAGATTATGGGCAGATTGGTCTCAGGTAATGGAGAGGGTTACAGGGCAGGAGGGGGCCACTGGCAGAGCTGCATCTGACAGCCTGTGTCGCATCTGCTTGCAGCCGCGCACGCCGCCAAACCCCTTCTCTCCGTGCCTTGAAGCGGGATGCGGGGGCCAGGATCGCATTCGGTCGGTGGCTTGCTCCATGGTTTCCTGGAAGCTATCTGTTAGCGGGCACGCCTGGGACACGGACCGAACGTGAGTGCCAGCGGCCGAGGGCACGCTGTGCCGGCCCGGCGTGAGGCCAGGAGCTCGGTGGCTGTGATTCCTCGTCTCCCTCCCTCCTGGGAGCGACTTCAGTATCGCTTTCAGGGCACTTCAGTCTGCACTGAGTTAAGGCTCCGCAGGGCAGTTAATATACAGAGGTAGATGCGCTGAGCAGCTAATGCATGGTATCGGATATTTCAGGAATCGGATGAGATCAAATCAAAGCTCTTGGCTTCTTTGACATTTTCAGCGTAGTAATAATAATAATAATTACAATAACTGATAAACCATTTAGGCAACCTTGCGATCCCAAAGCAATTCAGCCAGCTGACACAGAGCACAGCTGAGATGCGGCCACCTTTACAGCGAAGGGCCTCAGCCTGACTTGCAAGACACTTAGCAGCCACGGGAGAGAAAGTAAAGCGGTTGGGCTGAGGATGCTTGCTCCCATGGCAAGGATTTTTAATGAACGAGGCTCCCGCACCTCTGTGCTTTGTTACGGTGTCATTTGGGAAGACTGTTGCCTAGGGAGCTGCACAGAGCTATAGAGCAGCTAAATGTATGCAAGAGAGAATTTACTTCCACGATGTACAGCCCTTAAATTCACATTCTTTCCGTGGTTTGGTAACGTCTTTGTGACTAGTGCTTGTGTCCTCGAACAGCATCTTCCCTGAAGAGCATCCGAGGGGCTACTGGACAGCTCAAGGCTGTGTCTCCTGCATACCCAGCATCCCTTCTTCTTGCCTGGTGCTTTCTGGCAGGGAACTTTTCCCTCCGCTTCAGCGGCAAGCCAGGAGATGTCCTTAGTATCAGAGAGCAAATTTGTACCTAGCAGGCAGCCTGCTGGCCAGAGCCTGGAGTGGATTCACTCCGGCTGTACCCCCGGATGGTTTTCTTCCCCTCTTCCCCACGGTAATCACCTGCCAGCAGCACTGCCCTGCACAGACCCCTGTTTCTCAGTGCTTTCACAGCTCTAGCCCCCCGCTGCCCCTCTGCCTCGGGGGGCTGGTGCCGCAGGCACGGTCACCTCCAGCTTCCCACCGATGCCTTGGGAGGCAACATTGCTGTCCCAGCCGTGAGGAGCCACCTCACAGCCCCATCCGTCTCCCAGAGCTTCCTCCAAGGTCTCTTCTTCCTCCTTTTCAGCACTCTCAATTGTCTTTCCTATTCCCAATATTTGGGAGCAATAAAGAGATCTCCTGACGTGTGCTGCAAGCCTTCGTACGTATGCCTACGAGGGATAAGATATTTGATAGGTTCCAAAGATGCCCTTTACTGAGCATGCAAAATTGCTCTGGGAAAGCTCTGCGATTATTCTGCAGGATGTACACAGGAAAGATGATATCTGTCCCCTTCCTCCTTGTACTTAATTGTTCCTAATAAAAGAAGAAGCCTAAAAAGGTGGTAATAAGCCAGACTGGAAGCCGGGTCCCACACGCCTGCAGGGCCCTGGAGAAGTCTAGAAGCGCTCTGCCCTTTTTGCTCCTGGCCTTTCTGTCTAATAATAAGCATTATGCTCGTCTGCGCCGCTTCCCATCCCGAGATCTCAAAGTACTCCGCATACGTGATTAAGAGCACTCCCTGCCCACATACAGAGCTGTTTGTCAGGATGACTACCCCCACTTTACAAGGGAGACACTGCAGCTGATAGCGTCAGAGCTGAGACAGCCCCAGATCGTCTGTCTCCCAGGCAAGGCCCCTGTATCTCTGAAAAGCACTTGCTGGGAAGCAGCTCAGCCTAACAGAACTGCGATTTAAAATCTACCGGTACCGTAAGAGACCAATAAATACAGCGCGTGGATGAGATCTGTGGCTACCGACGTCCTCCTCTCGGGCGCAGGCACGAGTGCCTGGAGCCCGCTCTTTGAAAGGGACGGTGGTCAGACCCTACCGATTTCTCTGGGTCGGGGTACGTTTCCAAACTGCAACGCGACCCGTGGTGAGCACGCTTATAAAAACTTGGTCCTTTATCCTTTCATGCTGTTTTAAGCTGTGCAGGCTCATAATTAAGAGCTTGAAGTCTCTTCTAGCTCACTCTCATGTGACATTAGTGCTCCCGAAGGTCCTTCCTTAAGAGCTCGAATTTATCTACTTTGCCAATGTTCCCAAGTGTTCAGTCAACTGCCTGGCTGGCTTCCCCTGCCGCGCAGTGGCGGGGGGCTGAGATCCTTTTCCCCGAGATAGATAAAAAATATTGCACTCTGCAAATTCCTCAGATTTATAAAATGTGAGCTAAGTTTCCTCAGGAGACGTGGCTTCCCAGGGCTGTGACACAGAACTGGGATCCACAGCCTCAGCACAGGGACCTTTAGATTTTGTTTGCTGGTCATCCCTCCTCTGAGCAGGTAATCCCACTAATGCCTGATGCAGGTAGAGAGATTCGTTAAGATGGGGCTAGTTAGCTCGGGGAGACAAACGAGGAGGGACATCGGGGTGAAAAACAAAGCAATCAACAATATAGAAGAGGGAGAATGAATGCTTCTCTACATGGCTTTTCTTAGTAGAGGAACTGGATCGCATTCAGGAAAATGTGAAAGGTAGCAATTTGATGATAAAAGTAAGTATTTTCACATGCTGTGCATAGTGGCATATGGAACTCGCTGCTACAAGATGCTGCTGGTGCTGAGTGTAGGATTCAGGAAAATCGGAGACATTTTGATGGATAATAGATCATTCATCACTGGACAGGACAGTCCATTTGAAATAGATCTAAATCTTCAGGCTTCAACCTCTCGCAATTGTCTAGCATAGGATTTCTTGTATCTTCCGAAACCCACAACATCGATCAATGTAAGAGAAAAAGGACAAAAGGAGACAGACATGTTTGAGTGAAGATCACTGGGGCATATTTTCATTTCCATGCAGAAGCAAAAAATATGTGTTTTGCAGCCTGTGTGCTGACACTTAGCTCTCACAGGTTTGGTTTCTGTCAGCTGGAGCAGGTTCAGGTTAAGTTCTGATGAGATTTGAGCTGGTCCAGTGGTGCTTACGCTGCCGTTTCCCCTGCCTGTGCTGTTGATTTTAATAGACTGCCAGCATCCTGGCAACTTTGTGTGGTGCTGGTTTATGAATACTGCTGCATTACAAAAGAAAATTGTATTGTCCTATTCTTTGGATGTTACCCCTTGGCAATGAGAGCAAGGGCATTTATTCCCAGGACAGTCAGCCTCTAGCCAAGCAAAGTGCTGGGATTACTTAGAGCTGAACAGGGTTAGCAGTCAGACAATCCCGGCTCCGGATAAAAGATTTTAGAGCAGCAACGTTGCCTCGTTCTGTAAGTTCACGTTTGTGGGTTTGCGTGTGGGAGTACAGGGCACATGGGAACTGCGTTTTGCTAGCAAAGCAGGATTGCTCCTCGGCAGCCCTTGTGTGGGAGAACTTGGAGAAAAAGCCAAGGACCAGGCAGGCAGCAGTAGCTTGCAGACCCTGCTTCCCCTGAGGTGATGCTCCCCGTGCAGCACTGCAGGGCAGCCTGGCTCCTAAGGACACTGCCTCTAAGGGCAGGGGTAGAGACACGGTTTTAGCAAGGCCCTCTGTGACCCACTAAAATCTCCCAGTACCTCTTGCTAGAAAGAGCACAGTTGATCCTTGCCTGGCAGGAACAGAGGTTGCTGGCTCCTCTCCCCCTCCGTGCCCCCGTCGTTAAATTAAGATAGTTAATATTCATCTCTGCCTGAGCCTTCCTCATTCCGAAAGCGTGCTAAAAACACAGCTGTAAGGGGATATTTCTCCACTGACCGGCAGATTGAATTATTACGGTTATGTCCATAGCTAAGGGTCAGGCAACAGTGAAAGCCCTGGCCGTGACCACAGCTATCGCTGCCATGTATTACTGCCATTCATCGGGGCAAAACTGCGCAAAGTGCCACCTCGGAGACCAGTGCTGGGCGAACCTGGGTGCCAGCAAGGGATCTTGTCCTCTCTGCCGTGCCAGGGTGCCTTCCTCACGGGAGGTGGTCCAGCCCGGCGCGCTCGTTGCGTCGTCCCCTCCGCTTTCTCCGGTGCAGATCGCCAAGGTGGTCTTATCTTTCTCCCTCCTGCTACCCCATCCCCTGGATCCTTCCCTCCCGCGGCCCTTCCCCCAGCCCAGACCCACACAAAGGTGAAAAGGAAGGAGGCACCGATGACTTTCCTGTATCTGCCAGCTTCCCTCTCCACCTCTGACGTGAATGAGGCCCTTCATGTGCTCCTCTTGAGCAAACACAGATGCTTTTGTTTTATGGGCTGGTGGGACGGGATGGAATTAATAAATCAGAGCGCCAGTGCTGCGCTGCCACATTCCTGCAATTTTAAGGCCAGATCACACACACAAAAAAAGCAGAAGCAAAATAGGCAATCTCTTGAGAGAGAGCTCAGATGCTTTGACTGTGCCTCCTGCTCGCTGTCCCACTTGGTCCCGTGCTCCCTCACCCTTGTTCATTCCTCCTTCTCCTTTCTCCCACTCTCATTCCCATTAACCTCATTTCTCCTGTTCCCTCTCCCTCCCTCAGGAGCCACTTTCAGTCATACCTTAGTATCCCACCTACATCCATTTTTCTTCCCTCACCTGCCTTTCTTCTAGCTTCCCTTACCCCCACCCCACACCAAGGTCTGCCCAAAGCTTGGGCATTCAGGTATGAAATTCAATGTCCCACACGCTAGCCCAAGCGCCAGGAAAGCTTCAGCTCTTATACCATGGACTATCTTCAGCTCTTATACCATCTCTTTTTATACCTGCTTCCTCCACCCCGCTTCAGTTTCTCCTCATAAGGCGAATGGTGCTGCCTGAGAGATTCAGTGAATGACTCTGGGAATAAACCACATGAATTATTACTGTTCTCCTCTCAGACATGGTATTTAACAGTGTTCCCGTGAGGAAAATTAGCTCCCGCCCCAGAACTGGTGGGCCTTCTTTCTCCTTGAAGGGTAACTAGAAATACTTTGCCAGGCTTTGCCCAAAATTAATTTTTTTGAGCCAGATAGCAAATTTTTAACATCTCTACTTGGCTACCATCAGGTGGTAAGGGGCTAGGAGAAGATCTTTTTCCTCCCCTATAATTAGCTAACTGTATGTTGGATTTCAGGAAGGCAATGCAAACCGTGCGGTTAGTATAAGATACTGTCAAGGGGCTGAGACACTTTTTATTCACTGCAAGGGCTGTTTTTTCTCTAATGAGCTTAGGCACTTGAAAGTCATTTCCCCAGAGTGCTTATACATTGTTGTGCTTATCTTACCTGTGGGGGAACTGAGGCACTGAAGCAGGTGAAATGATTTGCCCAGATCCACATACTTAAGCATAGTTGAAGCCAGAAAAAGAACGAAGAAATCTTGTTTCACAGTTGAGTGCTTTATCCTCTGGCCTCGGAGGAGGCCAGCAAAGACCTTTATCTTGTTTAGATGAAGGGATAGTTGTTCCAAGGGGATGCCGGGGCAAGGGTATCTTTCTGTACTAATATGTGTCTTAATGAGTCCTGTTGCTAAGCGGCTTCAATGATAGATCATGCATCTTCTTCACTAAGCATTGAAATAATTTTTTCATCATTAAAGCTAATACAGAATCCTCAGAAACATCCAAAACTCACAGCAGGGGCTCAAATTAGCAAGCAAACAGAAACCAAATCCTGATTATCCCTGTGCACCTCTACAAAGCCCACAGGCAGCATCTGCTGAAGTCAAACAGGAGCCTGGCGGAGCCGTATCTCGGGGCTGGGCTGGGCAGTCAGAGGCAAGCTGGCAAATCCTACCGCTCGCAAGGTCCACAGCAAGTTTCTTTCTGCCCGCAGACATGCATGCCAGCTCCTTATCTCTGGGGAAAGGGGGTAGGGGTGTTAACCACTGACTCCAGGTAGCTGAGGTGTCCCCTGGCAGGTCTTTAGAAAAGAGAAATTATTTGCATTTTGGCAGATCTCAGCCTGGCCAGCATTTCTCCCCCACCCTGTTTGTTTTTCCCCCCCCTCCTTGGAACCGCCTCCTCCATCTTACTCCCATCAACCTCTTGCAGCCTCTGTTTTGTCAACAACTAGGTATTTCAGGTGTCCTCTCCAATCCAGCCCCCTGCTCTGCCTTCACCCGCACGTCTTCCCTCCACGGTGGGATACCAGCACCTCTTGCGCTGTAGCAGCCCATAGGCTTCTCCATAGCTCCTCCAGTAATCTCAGTGCATTTCCCATTCTGGTTAGCAACTCTCATGCCATTTCCTGTTCTCCTCAAACCTACGGCGCTTGGCAGCACGTTATCAAATGATAACAGGAGCTTTCTTTACAGCAGAAATTATGTTTCTAGCTTCTATCTTAGAACAGGACTCTTGGAGCATTAAGGGAAACATAACAAACCTCTTATTACTCGATAGGCATCAGCAGCTCCATTACAAGGGAAGGCACAGGACACTGCTAAGCACTTTGCTAAGATCCAGTCATCACTGCTGACCTCTATGCTAAGAAGACTTTTGTGAGCGAATATAGTTTACCCCAAAGGATAATTAAAAGGATGATTAAAGGAAATTAAAAATTGCTCTTACCACCTCCACGAGCCTTCATGTATGGCACTCCCTTCTCTTGTCACCCTCTTGACAACAAATCCGGTACTGTTCACGTATCATGACCAGTGTCCCTACTTGCGCTCCCAGTCACATTAGCTTGCACACTTCATCCCACCTAGCAGCCTCTTCTGGAGGTGCTGCAGAGGACCCTTGTGACTCTCCTGTCAGCACCTACTCCCATTCAGCGGTAGATAAGCTGCCATCAGCAAGTTTTGTTCATAGTCCAGCAAGTCAAGCCACGCTTGGATTGTAGCTCCCTGGAAGTCAAACCAAGTCCTGTAGCTGTTGAACACTGGTGCAAAATAGTCACTAGGCATGATTTCTGCTCTTTTGTACTCCTTTCTGCATCACACTTACCAGGTAGCTAAAATCTGATACTAGGTATTTCTCTCCTAACCCTAACGTGGGTCCTGACCTGAGCATCAGGACAAACACGAATGGCCTAGAAATTAGTTTCAGCAGCAGAACCGGGAAGCCACTTTCTTCCTTCTTCCTCCCCAAGAGGTTTTGGGATGTTTCCCCTGCCTAGGAGCTGTTGCTGGCCCTTCGGGGGTATGTTTTGCAGAGCTGGTAAGGGATGGAAATAGTTCACACGTGCATGTGGGAAGCTGGGAATGCTTCACTTGGCTTGTTGACCTCCACAAACATCTTCACAGAGAACTGCTGTTGGCCTTGTCCTGCTGTAGCTCAGAAACACCAAGGCGTCTGTCATGCTGAGGACACACTGACAAGACGACCGTGGACCGGCATGCCAGGCTCCAGCCAGAGATGCAGGCTGTGTGCATGCTTGCAGGGGGTTGGGAAGGAAGGGGCTAGGATCAACCTTAGTAACATCATCCTAAGGTTAGCCCAGTTTGGGTAACACCCAACATCCCTTTGCTGGGAGAGAGTTAATAAGTTGAAGAAGGAGACTTGACTGCAGAAAGAGAGAAAAGACTGTTCACCAGACACATAATACACAGAAACTGTTTAAGGACAAAGACTGGGAAAAGCAACCAGAAGTGTGCTCCGTGGGTGGGAGATCATTGTCCAGCAAGGACAAATCAGACCCCTGTTTTAAGAGCTTCCTGAGTTTCTAGAGATCCAGTTTCTAGTTCTGCAGCTGCCACTTTTACCAGCATTGCTGTCTGTGGGGAGACAACGCACTGACCCAATGCTCAGAAAGCTTTTCGATAACCAGAGGGTGCTTTCCTCCCCCCAGCACAAGAAGAGAGCCAGATACACCCCCAGAACCAGGAAAGATTCAGATCCACTTCTAAGATTTGTAGCAGGAGCCCATTTCTTGTTTCAAGGAGAGGCTGCTCTTTGTCTGCCCTGATGTTTCAGACCAACCTGATCTGCCTTTGAAGTGAGCTCAAGAGAAGCTTTATAGACACCACGTGCAAAGACCACTTTCAGCCCAGGTTACCTTCATGTGCCATCAAGGACCACAGCAGAGAGCAAGCCCTATACAAGCAAGCCCTATGCACTCTCAAGAGAGAGAGCAGAGTTTGTTACTTGTGCTGTGAGCTAGTCCGCTCTCAATTCCCTCACAGGCTTCCTTGCCTTCCCAACAGACAAGCCTCTTCCATTTTAACGTGCGAGACGTGGAAAACCAGAAACCAAAACCTAAACCTTTTCTTCCTGGTAGGACTGGATTGTTGTCAGAAAGGGGTATTTGGCTTTTGCTGTTCCTCAGCTCCATCCCTTCGCCCCAATGCATCCACCGCGTACTTTTCCTACAAAGAAAAGCTTTTTTCTACCATGATGTAGGGTTATCTTCTGGCAGCTGCTGCCAGTGCCTAAGATATTTCATCTATTGCACTGACGGCTCCCCTGCTATTCCCAGAAGGTGGGAATTGCATATGGGTCTCTTGATTTCAGATGCCCTGGCACCTAATTTGGATGTGGGCTGCCTGTGATCCCGAGTCACCAGCTTCCCTGTTAGGACAGGGAAGGACAGCAGGACAACCTCAGCAGGGCACCGGCCATCACCTTCCTGCCCCTTCTTTCCTTCGCTCCCTTCCTCCCTTTTCATTTCATATGCAGCAGGCAGAAGAATAAACACTGTAGTCTTCTGACTCTCTAATTTTCATTCCGGTGTTTCTTTTAATCAAGCCCAAGCTATACAGATCAGCTGTGGCATTTAAGGTACAAATCAAGCAGCGGACCATAACGTATATCTATTGCAAAAGACAATTCTCTAGGCGCCACTTTATTTCTCAATTCTACATTTGTTTTTCAAAGTGTCTGCATGACACTTGGATGCCGCACAGCAAGTGGCAAATCTAATGAGTGCTGATGATTTATTCGGAGGAAGAAATCAGAATTAGCATTTTGGACCATCTCAGCTTGTTATGGAGTGAGCGTATTTCACACAGCTCAGAGAGCTGCAACAGCAAAAATGTCCATCAAGGAGACCAAAGTGGTGTTTCTCCTCTTTCCACTTCTCACTTAACCAACGCCTGCATGATGTGGTGGCAACTCATCGGTGCTGGCCAGCTGTTAATCTATGGAGCGGCCACCCATGAAAACGTTCTGCCCAAATTTGTTGTTTGCATAAGGCTTTTATTGATCACATAATTCAGCCAGCGTTCCCAAATAAAAACTCGGGGGGATTGTTGCCCATACACCGCAGCACCCTCTGTGCAATTTGGGGCCTGGACTCGGATTCTTCAGGGTGCCAGCACACACGTGTAACCGTTAAAATGTCAGTATTTCCACAGGTTTTGGGAAGCTAGTAGACATCTTTAGCTACGTCTGTGTCTTAAATGGCATAATTGCTATTCCACTCATTTGCAGTGTGATTTCAGCCAGAGCAGCTTCTCCTTCGGTTTCTTTTGCCCTCCCTAGGAGTAACCGGGAAGTCCAGCAGGGAAGAGCATTTCGACATTGCCTTTGAAAAGTAGGAGGAAAACAAGCTGTCTAAATCAATCAAGAGCGTGCATTAGTGATAGTATGTTCCTCCAGAGGTCTGCATTTGATGTCATATTGACACATAGCTAAGATCAAAGCCCATCTCTGCACCCTGGCTGCTACCAGGCCTTTGGGCCCCGGATCTTTACAAGGAGCTTGTGATCAATGTGATTTTTTTTTTTTTTTCCCCAAACAAGCACCTGTGAAATGTAATTATCCATCAAATATAATGCCTAATGCTTTTTTCTCTGAAAAAGTAATTCTTCTCTGTCTTTGAAAATGTTCTGGAAGCAAATACTATGGGTTCTTCCTTTCTGCTTTTGTAAGAAACCTGTAAAATGACAGCTCCCACTCCCACCGAACAGGCATCAGCTGTTAACTCAGTAGGGAAAGCTCTGGATGAAATGTACAGATACTTTGGAACAATCCGGTATTGGTTTTGCTTCCTTAGAATTATTTTGCCTCCTTGGAAGAAAGAAAGCTTTTTTTTTTTTTTTTTTGGATAATGCAGATATTGGGCTGATTCACGCTGATATGTTTGGAATGATTATTCTGTAATAGTCATCAGCGTCTAAAAAGCACCTCGGTTCTGCCAGAGCTTGGCAGCAGGGGAGAGAAGCCGATGTTTGAATAAGCCCCCGACTTCCCTTTCAAGAGAGGGTGACTTGAAGCAGAGAGGTCTCTCAGGAGAGAGCTGGCTTTCTCAGGAGACATCTGGTACCTCCTGCTTCTGTTTGGGCCTGAGCTGCCAATCTTTCTCCGGGTACTTCTGGCACCCCTGGATTACGGCTCTGCAGCACAGGAAAATTGGGACGGGGCGGAGGGCTGTGTCCCTCTGAGTCACAGCCCACCCTTGCCAAAACTCAGGGGGATGGGAAGGCAGTGACGGCTCGCACGGGTCAATTGGGAAGGACGTTTGGGTCCGGGCTGATTAAAAATAACCTCATTTAGACCTCCTTTTCCAGGCTCTGGAAGGCTCCCTGCATAGCTGGGCTTCGCAGCCAAGTTCAAGGTCTAGTCTATATCCGAACTGGGTTATCTCCGTTCCTGCTGATAGCCCAGATAGTGCCTGGATACCCTTGATCTACCTGGGGATAGCGGGCTGAGCCATACACTGTCTCAAAAGTATTGGCTCCCACGGGACCTAGCCAGCAGATTTAATTAGCTTCGTCAACGTTTCTTTTTTGTTTTCTGTAGGGTTTTTTTGCTTTTTTTTTTTTTTAGCTTGGGAACAAAGCACTGTATAAAGCATCACCCTCCCCCACTCTGTGCTGCTCAGACACGAGCCACACGTCTGGGATAAGGATGCTCTGGGGAAAGGTGCCGTGTTGAGCTGTTTATGGACCAAGGTTGGAGGAAGATGCTTGACTTGGGTCCACGGTGGAGGGATGGGGGGGGTGCACGGCGCATTCCGCAAGGATGAGCCTAGTTTCTGGGCTGAAGGAACTGCAGTCCCATATGGCGAAGGGATCGGAGCTGGCAGGGAGAGGATGAAGCCTTTCTTTACATCTGAGGAAGAAGCACGGGGGCTTGGGAAGGACGGCTGTTTCACTGGGAGTGACTCACTTCCCAGGGAAGTTGTCCCCGCAGGAGCCCGCGCACCGAGTGACAGAGTGTAGATGGGGCTGAGCCTTGAAACCCCACAGCTGCTGGTAGCTCCGCTCTCCCTGCCCTGGGGAAGGCCCTGGCCATCCTTTCCTATATTGTTTTATTATTTGTAGTTCTCTGGTTGTCTCTCCGGGGGGCTCGGTTAATTTTGCCTTGCCCTCTGTCCCCACAAGCGGTAGGGAAGTGCTCACCTCATTCAGATGGCCGGCCTCGCTTGCCCAGAGCCGTTCACGAGGTCTGCGGCAGAGGGATGATCAAAAACCCCAGCAGAAGAGCACCCTTCCACCTTCAGACAGGACCGCAGCAGTCTGCACTGCCCATGCTACTGGGAGGTCAAGATCCCAGTTGTGCGTTTAGGAAAGAGCCTTTCCCTCCCCTGTTCCATCATTAAAATTTCCCTTCCTAGAAAAAAATCACAGAATCATAGAATCATTTAGGTTGGAAAAGACCTTCACGATATACTCTTCCTCCTTTTTTTTTCCTTTGCTTTTCAGCCACCCAGTTCCAGCAGAGTTTAGGGGAGAAATTGCTATTTATTGAGCAGAAAACCAAACCTCCCTTTTCCTCTTCTGTTTCCCACCCCCACAAGAAATACAGCTGGATGGGAACCCTCGGGCACTGCCCTTTAGTTCTGGCCTCTCCTTTCCTACATTGATGCCATTCCTGCAGACCTGTGTCAGGTTCAGAGGAGTCCCTGCTGCTGAGAAATGTCCTGTTGTGGCTGTGTTTGCACAGTAATTACCCCTGCTTATCCCAGAGCAATAACCCATTCCACCCACTGCTGTGGTTCCTTGAATCCGTCCTCCCACTTTATTCTGCACGTCTCCAACAGGCAGGAGACTGCCCGGCGAGGGGAAGCGCTGCAGCATCTTAGCCTGTCTCAATTTTAAACAGTATTGAAGTTTCAGCTGAAGGCTCTGATGGGCCCGAGGGAATGGAGGGAGAGGGGACAGCCGCTTCCCGTGGATTTCAGCAAAGCCGAGACAGAGCCGTTGCTGATCACCACAAATACTGGCGCTGCCATGAATTATGCATTCCTTGTTTAAAGAGAGGTCGCTCTCATCAATAATTGAAAGCTCCCTGCTCTGCCTTCAGCATCACATCTCCCACACCGGGAGTTAGGGAACTCATGAAATCTGCATGGACTTCCTCAAGGTGGCTAGGGGCTGATGGAGAGAGGCAGCAAAACGCAGGCAAAACAAACCCAAAACCTTGCTGACGGTTTCGGTGCGTGAAATTAAGAGTCATCTGCACCTGCCGGCAGCTCTGCTTCAGTTCTGCCCCTCGCACCCCTCTCTCCTCCCCTCTCCACGCCTCTCTCCTCCCAGGGTACGCACAGAACGGCAGGTTTGCAAACATGGTACAAACCAAGGTGAGAGGGTGTTTCTTGAAGCTTTTGGCTCCATTAGCTGAGACTAGTTTGCTTTGGGTGCTTGCCTAGAAAATCTCTACAGTGGATGGCGGGATGTTCCCAGGGGACGGTTTGAACTGTGAAATTTGTCCCTCTGGGAAGATAATGATCTTTAGAGTCTGTGTCTCAGACTACAGACATACAGTCCTGAGGCTGGGGTTGGTCCAACATTCAGGGTCTTGTAAGCCTGGCTCAGACAGACTGGCTGCCTTGATCCGGAGGCTGCAAAATCATCTTTCTTGCAGAGCAAACTTTTCAAAAGGTTTGGTTCTCGTGCTGAATCAGGCAGGTGGAGGGCAGAACTGAAACCTCAGAACAGAATTACCCAAACCCATGTGATTCTAACCATTTCTGAGTTACCAAAGAAGACGTAAATTGAGCAGCGTTTCGACAGAGCTCTAGGAAAATCGCAGGCACCTGAACTCACACGTCAGCCTTATAAAACCCAGTCAGTTGGACCTTTCCCCAACTTTCACCTTTCTCTACCATTCACCCAACATGTCCTTTCAAACTATTCTGCAACTTAGGGAGAAAGTCATATATGCGACCTCTTAAAGTTGTACCTGAACGGTGAGGCCGGCTGGGATGTTCTCCAGCCTGGGAATCCTTACCCCTCTCCCAACATCTGAGCTGCCCTGCCTGGGACAAATTGGACCCTGTTGGTAATTTGTCAACAGCAGATGAAGGGATCGGTCACATGCGATGCTCTGAGCCTCAGCCAGATCTTGCTTCTCCTCAGCATCAATTTGGGGCATCCAGGCTGGGGCTGGGCTCTTCCCCCCATCTGTTTCTTTCATTCTCTTCTGCATCCTTTTGGATTAATGCCCCCGGCATGAGCACATGAGCTTAAACAGAGATGGGATGGTGTTATGTCCCGGGAATTGAGAAGTCTGACAAAGCAGCGTGAAGCGACAGTAGTACAAGAAACATTTTGTCTCTATCGTACTCAGCTTTGTGCTCTGTGTGTGTGTGTTTGTTTATTTTTTAATGGAGAACAGAAGATTGATGGATGAAATTAAGAAGAGGGATGTGTAATTGGAAAACAGCTCAAGAAGGCTACAGGCAGCATATTGAAGGCATCCATCAAACATTCAGCTAATGTTGTTAAGGGTGTGTAGCACAAACGAGGGCTGCAGGAGACACTGGGAAAAAAAGAAAAGGGAAGAGAAAGTGGAATAGGCAGGACAGGGGAAATAGCAAGGGAGGAGAAGAGCCAGCAAGAGACTACAATCAATAATATTTGTATTGCAATCGCATCCAAAGACTCCTCCTGTTGGGATCAGTGCAGGACTGTACAAGCACATTAAGAGACAGTCCCTGCCCTCTACAGCTAAAACCCAGGAATTACCGGATGATCGCTGGAGATGCATTTAGAAGAACACAAAATTTTCTTCTGATCTTGAATCTCATTTAATAGCATCTACTCTGAACGGGTTTAAAGGCAGAAGGAAGGTAGCTGCTTGTGCCAAGAATACACACAGTAATGCCTGCCAGCCAGGCACGCAATTAATCTGAGCCACTTAGGGGACTTTGTTTTTAATTATAAAAAGTAGGTAAAATATGTGCAGTAAACCTCTGTAAGCCCCACTGGGGCCATCAGCAGGCTACCCGGAGGCACTGACATGTGACTGGGTTTGGATGCTGTGTTTTCAAAAGGATGGGCTGATGCTTTAATGGACCACTTTGTGGGAAATATTCCATGTGGGGTAGACATTAAGAAAATGCAAAGGGCCTTTGTGTGGGGAAGGAGAGAAGACAAAGGCTAAAATTATTAGTAGGCCAGGGGATTCCTCTAGTCCTGGAGACAGGGAAGAAGAGAGACTCTTAAGGACTGAGAAAAGGCAGGTGAAAAATGTAAAGGAACAGAGAAAAGCAGAAGCATGATGGATGCAGGGGGTGGCAGTGGGGGAGAGAAGGTAACGTTTTAAAGAGAAAATAAAGTATTCCAAGACAGATCTTCTGAAAACGGGGTTAAAGTCAGCTCCTCTGTGAGGTTCACAAGTGACCTGGTGCTTTATGTGGGGTTTAACTTCTTCAGGATTGCATGCTTTGGAAAAGCAATAGAGAGAAGGTGCATGTAGAAATAAATGAGCAAGGAGCACCAGGGGTATTGCACACGCAGACAGCATCTCCACTTGTTTGCAGCGTTCGGGAAGCATGAACAGGGCTGGCTGTGAGGAGGAGGAGGAGAAAGAACTAGAAAGGGAATTCATTAAAGCTTTTCTAACTCTGATCCGCTCTCCTCTGTGCTCTCTTGGTAACACAGCTGCCACCGCCGCCTCCTCCTCTCCTTCCCTCCAGAAGCGACCTGAGTTTGCAGCAGCGGCAACCCGCTGCATAGAAACTGTGCCTGTATAATTAAGGCCTTTTATTAAAGGCAGAAAACACTGGCTGCCTGATCCTAGTGCAGGGAAGTTTGTAATTGCGAGCGTACTAGAGGAAGGAAGGAGCTGCGATGCCCCTGGACCAAGGTGCCTGCTGCCGTTACGAGGCAGCGCAGAGCCCTCCTTGGATTTCTTTGGTGGCTCCGTTCTCACGGTCCCGGACTGATGGGAAGCTTTGCTCTATGCTGCTAAGGGAAGGGATTTCCCGGAGGGCAAGCAGCCCCTGGTGTGGGTAACACCATCCTGCCCTGCGTCCAGCCTAGATCTGGAGCTTACCAAACACCTACGCCTTTGGCACTAAAGCTTGAAGGTGATTCTTGTGCCTGCCCTGGACCCAGCCCTCAGAAAGCAATGAAGTTACACAGAGCCAGCCTGTTTGCTGCACAAGGCTCCTGCTGGCATCACCAAAACTCAGCCACACAGGTTCCTTGGCCCACTTCTTCGTCGTTTTTTCCATAGCTTGAAAGTAGAGGAATGGGCACCACGGTGTTCCCTGAGCAAGGAGGTAAGAAGCGTTAGATCATCGCCATGAACGGTTGGTTTGGGGAGCAGTAGAGATAGGTTCCCTTGAGGGATTGCTCCAGCGTGGTACTATCGGTGTCTAACAAGGAATGAGCTCATGTTGCAGCAATTTCCTTTATAGGGCTTGTGAGTATCTGCTTGCCTGCCAGAAGACTTGCTGAGATGTGCTAGTCTTCTGTCAGATTTGGCTGAAATGGGTTTGATGGTTATTGGTGGCAGTGGGGCACTGATGAGCCCTGCAATCACATAATCCTTGGGTTTTTTCAGGACACAAAGGTAAAATGTCAGGGAAAGAATTAAAGACGGGTCTTAAGAAGATCCCAGAGGATGAATTTAGAAAAGCATCCCCTGATATCTTCCAGGAGTACCATGTGGCTGCTGTCACTGCAAAGCAGAGCCCTTTTGGACCAGTCGTCTGGTCTCACACAATTCTCTAAGGCTGAAGCAAGGCAATCCTTCCCCTTTGGACAGATGAGAAGCTGCTGGGCGCAAATCCTGGGCAAGCAGTTTCCTTTGCACAAAATGTGCCTATGTCCCTTTGAGGACTTTGGTTTTAGGCAACTGGCCTTCAGTACGCCTAGAAAATCCGCGGCAGAGCAGGGATTTAGAGCCAACCAATTTAAACCTCCTTTCCATCCTTTGTATCGGTGTGATGCCATCGCTCTCTTCCCTCAAACTGCCTTCAGCCTCGGAGAGCAAGAGGGCCTGCCGGGGCTGTGCCGTTCAGCAGCTCTCCAGTTCCCAGGGCGTGCGACTGTAGTTTCCCAGCAGAAATCTCTCTGCAGGAGGTTAATGAAAGTTTTATGCTCCCTTTCAGCCTCCTAATGAGCATCGCTGTGGTAGCGAGGAAGGAGAAGTATTTGGCATCAGAAAGGTAATCCCAGAGGAAACGGATTACAGATGTTACCAGGAGGGAGAGGGGAATAAAATCCAGCTATCAAACACCAGGCAGCCTGCTTGGAGCGATAGCAGAAAGTCCTCAGATGGTAACAAGTGACTTTGCTCTGTACCCTTCAGTTTTTCCTGAGCTGCTGTTCTCCAGCAGCAGAAGTGGATCCCTCTTTCTGGAGCACTGCTTTTGTTGCTGGTGTGTAATAACAGTATTGGGAGATTTCATACCCAGAGAGGGACCAAAGCAGAAGCTAGAAGTTGGAGGAAAACGTTCCTGACTGTGCCAGAGCCATACAGAAGGCAGCACGTGCACTAGGCAAGCCCATTTGATGTTGGACTTCCAGAAGTCATCTCTGGGATCTCTTGCTTGTATGACTTACTGCACGCAGGCTGTTAAGGGTCTTTCAAACAGGTGAGCCAGGACTGGGATCTCATCACACTATGACTTAAAACAGGAGTGAGTTATGTCCCTGAACAAGTGGTCTGCAATAGACGTCCAAATACATCTGTATTTTCCAAACTGATCATTAATGTTGGGTACTTTGTTGAAGGCATGGCTACCTTGAGAAGCCAAGGATCTGATTTCCAGACAGACTGACTGCTCATTAATCATATTAACTAGTGGGAGCTTAAAGTGCTCAACAATTGTGAAAAATCAAGCACAGGACTACTGTAGCCTGGGCCATCTGTAAATAAGCCACCCCCTGTTGTCAATTATTCCTGATACCTTTGTCTTTTATTTGTCTTTATTTTCTTTTAGTTCCTCTCACCTTATAGAAGGAGTTTCAAAACCAAAGGTTAAATGTTGCGATTCCTCAGATATCATGATCCTGTACATTACAGAAATCCTAAGAAAGAAATTAAAGTATTCTGAAGTCTGTGATTTAAACTCAAATGCTGCAGTGACCAAACACTGCAAGCCAGGAGTAGAAAGGGATGTGGAATAATTAAACTTTCAGTAGGCATCACCAGTACTGTGGAATGACTGAGGCAGGGATTTTGTGGAAAACTTAGTAGGTGTGCATCCTAGCATGCATCCCTGATTGCTTCAATGCGTCTGCATAAGGAGGATGAACTAAAACCGCAGGAGTGAAAGAAATGCTGGCTGTCTTGAGGATGCCTAACATTTTCTGTTTTGTCCACTTGCATATGCAGGAACACAAATCTTGCACACAGTTTTAAAAAATTCTACAAAAGAAGCGAATTAAATGGTCACCACAAAGCTCAGGATGAATACCACACCCAGAGAGGGGGCAACTAAAAGTCCTCTCTGGCTTCAGAATCAGCAACATGAACAGCCCTAAGTCAAGGACAGTGGGTTCATCACGGGGCAGCAGGAGGTTCTTTATAGCAACATAAATAGATAAAAGCTTCTATTCAATAGCACAGGAATTGGCCGGGGCAGCTGGACAATGATTCGGGCCTGCAATGTTAATGGGGCTCCTTGTAAACTTATACTTAGACAAACGCTTTGCTGGATCGGGGCCCAACATTTATCACGCCTCCCTCCAAGCAAGCCGAACTCAGTCCATTAACTTGGCCTCTAGACTCACTGTCCTAATGTTTGTGGTGACCGATATTTCGGAGGCCTTACTCTTTTTTTTTCTGCTCTGAAAGGTAGAGAGATGCCTGGGCATTGGAAGCTCTCTGCAGCATGCTGAGGAGACGTAACCTACTGACCACGCTCCTGATTGCCTTGCCATGGGCTCTTCTCCTAACCTTGTGGCACCAGTACCCAACCACCCACTACCTCAGCCTGCTGAGAAGTAAGTGCAAGAGTTCTGCTGTCAGCGTCCTGGTGGTTGCGATGATTGCCGGCGCGAACCCTCGGTAGGAGATGCTCTTCTATAGGACAGGTTAAACAAAGACAAACTTGCCTGAAGGACTGTCGCGGTAGAGACGGACACAACAAGTAATAGATCATGCAAAATGGCTACTTTATTGTTCTAACACACCTTTTTATACCCTTCTTTTGAGTATGTGTTAGTATATGATTGGTTTGGTTAGTAACTAACAATTCATGATTGGTGAGTTCGTTAGGACGGTTCTTCTTATCACTATCTTGTTTTTGTACTGGTCTTCTCGGATCTTTCCAGACTCTCAAGGATACACTACAAGCTGCTCAAGGTCGCGCTGTTCTCGAACTGTCAGGAATTCTGTAGGCTCATTGCATCCCCCGACAAAGGACCCCTCAGGGTTTGCCTACAGCAGGCACACAAACTGTTCTTAAGAGCACGTTAAACACGCACCTTAGGCTGGCTTTGGGGAGAGGATGCTGATGTGCTGAGCACTGACTCCAGGCAGATGTGTCCCCAGCACTCCCTGGAGAGGAGGCAGCCCGGCAGTGATTAGTTCTCTAACATCTTTCTTCTTCCTTCCTTTTGTCCCAGAAGAGACAGATGAGAACGTGACTTCCAAAGCTCTCCTCAATGGTACATCTGCACTGAGAGAAGAAGGCTTCCCATCATGCATTCGGCAGCAGCAAAGCACAGGGGCAACGCCTAAAATCATCCAGAATTACGTGTACTCCAGGCCTCCCCCATGGTCAGACACCCTGCCGACCATCTTCGTTATCACCCCTACCTACACCCGGCCAGTGCAAAAAGCTGAGCTGACCCGTCTGGCCAACACCTTCCTACACGTCCAGAACCTGCACTGGGTGGTGGTGGAGGACTCACCCCGGAGGACCAACCTGGTATCCAACCTGCTGGAGAAGGCAGGGCTCAACTTCACCCACCTCAATGTGGAGACGCCCAAAAGTCTGAAGCTGGGGCTGTCCTGGATCCCATCGCACACCCCGAGGGGGACACTACAGAGGAACCTGGGGCTGCACTGGCTGAGGGACAGCTTCAGCAACACCCCACCACCAGAAGGGGTAGTGTATTTTGCCGACGATGATAACACCTACAGCCTGGAGCTCTTCGAAGAGGTAAGAGCCGTAAAATTACACGGGACGGAAAAGCAGGATGCGGCCGCAAAGCCTCTTAAGGCCAGGCGTGCTTGCAAAGACCTCTAAGATAGGGCTACCTTGTGGACTTTTACCATCAGCTGGGAGAGAAGGGCTCTGGCAGGCTGCCTAGAGGCTTCCTCGCCCGCCCTGCACTCAGTGGGAGCTGGGTATAGGCGAGATGCAAACCTATAGTTAGGCAAACCCAGCAGCCGTGCTCTAAAGGGCTGAAAGAGCAAAGAGCACATCTGCCATGGTGTAGGCTTGCAGACGGGAATAGCCACTCACGCACCGTTGCAACAGCTTGAGCCCCTTTTGCCAAGCAGCCAGAGGATATATAGTCCAGAATTTACACCTCTCCTCAGGGAGAGCTGACCTGATTTAAATAAGCACCGAAGACAAACTTCTGGCAAAGCATAAATCTGCACTGTTGTAGGGGTGTGATGGGTAGAGGATGTTAGAAAAGTTGACTGACTTTCCAATCCACCTTTTCTCCTTGGCTGCCCTTCTGTACTCTGAGTTCCAGCCACCACAACAGGGCTGTGCCCCTGGGATCACTGAAGCTTGCCCAGACTTCTGCTGGAAACCTGGCTTTTGTGAAATGCCAAGCCTATTGTAGACTTGCAAAAATTCAGTAAACTCCCGTGTCACCATTTTAAGCCAAACTGTACAGAGTTATGCATCAGAACATATTTCCAGTTTTCAGAATTTTTTAGATCTCTGCTAAGCTCATCCGTTCTTACTTCTTGCCAGGTCCTTTCTGACAATTTCAATAAAAACCCACTCTTTTAGGCAGTAGCCATGGATGAAAGAACAAGGGTGGGGGGAATTTGCAATAAATGAGGACAAAGATGCACCGGTCAGGGAGGGAGATTACTTGCGTGAGGGTGAAGTTGGACTGAGTGGAGTTGATAATACGGAGCTAGAGGCCTGGTAGAAGTTGTGTTTGGCATTTACAAAAACGATAATATTTTACAAAAAAGATAACATTTTACAAAAAACTTAGAAAAGTTCAGAGGAGAACAGAAAACCAAAGGGGTTCCTTCTTCTGAAGGACTGAACGTGGGCACGGCAAAGCAGTGAGTTTGGTGTTCAGAGAAGAATGTACTAAAACAGCCTTGTGGCTTTGCAAGCTGTAGCTCTTCAAGCAGTAGCACAGGTGAACAAGCGCTCGTGCTGCCGAGAGCGACGCGACCGTGTGGGCAGTCAACGGGGGAGGACGGGTGGCAATGAAAGCAGAGGATGGCACGCTAACGAGCTGGGACAAACGCGGCGGGGTTGAATTCTCACAGCACCATTTCTTTCTGGCACACAGATGCGCTACACGAGGAGGGTGTCAGTCTGGCCAGTGGCTTTCGTTGGGGGGCTGCGATATGAATCCCCAAAAGTGAGCCCAGCAGGGAAGGTGGTGGGCTGGAAAACTGTCTTTGACCCTAACCGTCCCTTTGCTATTGACATGGCTGGATTTGCTATAAGCATCAAGCTGATTTTGGAGAAGCCTCAGGCCAGTTTCAAGCTGGAGGGAGTTAAAGGAGGCTACCAGGAAACCAGTCTGCTGAAGGATCTGGTGACTATGGATGGGCTGGAGCCCAAAGCAGCCAACTGCACAAAGGTGAGTAGGACAAGAGACCTTGAAGAGACATTCTCCTTGCTGGCTCCTGGCTGCTTTTACAGCCTCCTGCCATGCTCCTCCACCTTCCACCGTGCCTGCCCTGTGCTGGCACATGTCAGTGCCGAACAGTGCTGGGACAGATGGGCAGAGCCTGCCAAATTCTTCACAGGCGCAAAGCTCAGAGAGCGCTGAGGAACAGTTAGCGCTATGCACTCTATGTTAACAAAGAGCCTCAGATGTATAATTCGTGCCCAGATTGCTTCTCCAAAATCCAGGAGGATTGGAAGAGGGTTGAGTCTGGCGTTTCAGTCCAGAATGATCCCTCCTCCTTGTCACTGATTCACACACCTGTGAAGACTCTCCCAGGTTGAACCCCTTTGAATCATGATGTCCTTCAAATAGCTGCAAGCCCTGGGTTGCTAAGGTTCCCACCCAATGGATGCACTGCTCTTGGCGTTTTTGTTGCATCCAGAGCCCCTGAATTCTTTGTGATTCCCTCTAGGTGTTGGTCTGGCACACAAGAACTGAGAGGCCCACTCTGGTTAACGAAGGCAAGCGTGGATTTACAGACCCCAGAGTAGAGGTGTAAGCAGAGAGCCAGCTCCAGGGTGTGAGTACCTTTGTCTTTATTTGTTTTGGCAAGGTAAATAATCTGTACCTGTTTCCTTATTTATGCTATTATTTCCTCAAAGACTGCGTATATGATTGTCCCAGTAACTCCTTTACCATGCCACCCTTTGCACAAGAAATAGATCCTCATCTTTACCTACTTATGGTCTGCATTTCATACTTATTCAAGCCTCCTTGCAGTCCACATAGAAGCTTTTCCTGCACAGACTGAGAGAGAAAAGTGGCTGAAGAATCCCATGGTTTCACTCAGTAATAATGACAAGCCAAATTCCTTTGAAGGAAACGGGAACCAGCAAAGCGCAACCTGCACAGACTCTCACAGAGTTTCAGGGGCTTGGGACCAACGTTACCAGAGCTAGGAATGCATCTGCTGGTGAGGAGAAATAGTGAAGGCACCAGCAGTACCTCTGTGGTCCACAGAGCCAGGTTCAGCAGCGGGAGAGGGGATTATGGCAACCACCACAGGTGAGGGCAGGAATGTATCCGAGATCAGCGATATGTTCTCAGAAGTAGAGCTTGATGAAGAACAGGCTTCAGAGGAGCTGTGACCTCCTCTGGCAGCTGCCCTCTGATCCCAATGTCTGCCCTTGGCAGATTCCTAGCCCCAAAAGAATAAAGGTCTCCAATTTGGCAGTACCCAGTTCTTTCTGGAATGACTCATACCTGTAGCAGGATACAGGGTGATGAATGATTTACTCCTACTTTGGAAGGTATTCCAGGGCTGCTTTCAGTCCTGATCCCAATATACACCTCAGCTCAGCTCTACCAGTGGAAACAAAACTGACAGCTTTTATACAGGCAGTCATGAGTATTTCAACTTCTGCACTGCTCTGCTGTGTGCATTACTAGTAGCTGCACATAGCATTTCCATGTCATCTCCTCATCTCTGAGTGACAGCCGTACAAAGAGTGCAAAGCAATCCCAGCACCTGCACACCCAGCAGCAGATGGGTCACGTTGCCTAAACACAGACACCTCGTGCCACCATAGGGACCCTGGGGTAGTCTACCCGTAGGGCACAAACTCGCTACGTTATCTGCCAGCTTTTCATTAATATCTCAGATAACCTAGCAACCCATAAATGACGCTAGACACCTATGCTTAGGCAGCAGCCCCTCTTTTAACCTGTGCTTCTGTGAAATCCGCTAGCAGTGGATCCTTTTACATCCCCACCCATGCTGGCTCTGCAGTAGGCTAAAGCTATAATTGCCCAAACTCAGCTCATAAGGACTCAGAATCCGGTTAACTGGTCTGGAGGTACCACCTACTTTGTAAAGGATGAGCAGGCTTACGAAAACTCAGACAAATTAGACCTGCCTTGCCTACTTGAGGGGCTGGCTGTTCCACTACAGGTGCAGAGTGTGGATGTGACATTTTCATAAATGTGCTGTTTATGTATTGGCACTTTTGTCCTCACCCTCTCTCCCCAGCCAAACACTCAGCCATCCTCCACAAGAAATGCAACACACCTCCTATGGATTCTCATGGGAATGGCTCCCTATAAGTCATTTCTTGTGGGAAAGGGAAGCACCCAGTCTGAGTGATCAAGACACTGCCACTCATTCACCAGCAGGACTTGCACCCTTATCTAGAGCCATCCTCTCCGGTGCTTTCAAGCCAGAGTGTCGCCTGGGCCAGCTCTGTAGATTTTGAAGGAGCTTTCCACTTGCATTAGCAGAATTTGACCACAATCCCTCCTGCACCACCGTCTGCCACGTGGGCAGCTGCTCTGACCTGCCAAGTGCGCAGGTGGCATCCACTCCGGGAGACACCTGCAAGGTAAATTGCTTGACTGGGCAGTCAGGGAAATCATTAGATTCTCCCCCTTAACGTTTTAAATTGAGATCTCTGCTGACGGCTACGGTGTTTTGGAGGTCCTTACTATCAAGGCTGCTGAGCTTCAGAACCTTGACAGACATGATCTAGATAAGCCACCACTGAGAAAAAAAAAAAAAAGAGGTAAAATTGCTCCCCTGAGGATGTTCTGTTCTTAGACACAACAGGGAGAATATATCTGTCTTTCCCTCCTGGAAATTAGCCCTCACTGAGGGTCAGATTGAGCCAGTCAAGTCCCAGATCTCCCAGAGGCCACTTTCCCCTTTAAAGCCTGCAGATGTAGCCAGGCAGATGTTGCCTGGTGCGGGATTTGGTGCTCTTGTTAATCTCTAGTTGGACCACTTGCACGGCTGCTTGGCACATGTGCCTGCTCGGTGGATTGCCACAGACACCGTGTAAAGGCACCTTCCGATCATGAGAACTGTGAAGATCAGGCTTCGAGAGGTGCTGCGTAAATAGCAGTTATTTTGTCCCAGCTGGAATCCACTCTCTTCCTTGCCCGCATTTCTTCCACCCTTAGCTGTGTCCAGCTGAGTCTGGGAGAGAAAACTCTGTGCACCAAATCAGAGCAGGTCTGCAAAGGGGGAGCAATAAGACACATCAGGGTTTTGCTTTTCACGAGAGACAACAAAAAGAAGAGCTCAACATTTAAAAAAGGAAAGTGCTCTTCTTTTCTGCAGTAGAAATTCTGCTTTTTTTGCTGCCCTGAGAACCACCGGGCAGGATCTGAGATGTCCTGGGATTGAGGATCGGGGGTGAGAGCCTCAGCTACTTCTCCAGCCTCTTCATGCCAAGTGGAGGAGCAGGAGGGACAAAAAGGGGGTCTCTGAGCCCATCTTCAGCTGGACAAAGGCTTTCACTGTGGAGATGCTTTGGAAAATGGCCGTAAGCCTGGTCTCTGCGAAACACTGTGGGGACATGCAGAGTAGGAAGGGGAATGTGGAGCATGGGGAAAATCCTTGGGATTGTCTGTATTGCAACAGAGGCCACAGAGCAACTAAAAGCTGTCACAGCATACGTCCCTGCCGAATGTATTGAAACCTCCTCAAAACACAGGCTTTGGCTTCTGAGAGCAGGAGATGGAAATTAATTTCACTTCATATTTTTCTTTGTTAAAGCCCTGAAAACTATCGCTCAAGACTGGTGTTATACAACCCACCTATTCTTACCGCTAACATCTATTTACAGGCATCTGAAAGAGAAGAGTTTGCTTAGGTCAGCACAGGACTCTTGCTGCCTTGTGATATTTGGAAACAGGGAAGGTTCATCTGCATTTCAGAGATTCCAGACAGACTGAACAGGGATCCTCAGATCTCACCCTCCTGCTCTTTCTTTAAAAAATTATCAGAGAGGTTAAAATAATGATTTTAGGGGGAGAAGACAAAAATCCTTCAAAACCTTTTTCCAATTCAGAAATAAAATCTCCCAGCTGGGACTCTGCAGTGCGGATAGCACAAGCAGCTCTTCAGCCATATCCCAGCCCAAAGCTGTGCGTAGTATCTCTATCTCCTTCTTACCTCATTTTGTGTTTGTTTTGACAGCGGCAGCGGGCAGCGATCGTTCCCGAAGTTCGTCAGCAACCACAGCAGCTGCGCGCCCTGCCTGTTCTGCCCGGCGCTCTGCTCCATCGCTGGAGGATGATAAACACCCCCAAAAGTCGCCACGCCGATCAGCCCCCACTGCCCAAAAGGTGGTAACGAGCAGGGACAGAGCTGACGCGGTGCCCTGCGATCCTACTGCTCTTCACCTTTGACTTCGTGCACTGGCTCCGTTCCCCACCTGGGAGAGGAGTGCTTCCCTTCCCCTGCGGGCTCTGTGTTTTTAACCATTCGTTAAAATTTATTAGACGCGCTCTCCATTCTCGGCTGTGCCAGCACGGTGGCTGAAATCCAGGATGGGTGCCTCCGGAGGTCTCTCCTGGCGTATCGTAGAACCTGAGCTTCGGTACAGCGGCTGCGAGCTGCGGTGGTCCAAGGACAGGAGTTGTCGCAAAAGCACAAACGCGGACCTGTCGGCCTGAGGCTGGTATGCTCTCAAAACAGCTTTAAAACAAAGCTAGCCTGAGAGAGGCTCTCCCTCTGAAGGACGCACTCGGATACCTACACGGATCAGCCTTCAGTGTTGGAGAGGGAGCTGTGCTGAAGCGCCTCGTTTGGGGTTTGGAAGTTCGGATGGGATCCGGTGCCTACGCCTCGGCTGAGAACTTGAACTGCCCTCACGTAAGGTTGTTTTGGAAAATGCCGGCCCAGAGCCCTCTGGACAAAGTTCCTCTCCAGCTCAGGGAGACCCGGCGGGTACTGTACCTCAAAGACCATGCCTCCATGTCTCACTGCAGAGACCAGAAAGCAGGGGAAAAGGTGGGTGGACTTGAAAGCGTTGCTCCTAGCCTGGAACCCTGCTGCAGCACCATCAGGCGCTTCAGCAGCGTCAAATCACATATACGGATTTGCTTCCTAGACCTCCAGAGAGGAAGACACCTCTCTGAGGTGGAGGTGGGTGAGAAGTGCTCAGAGAAGAGGAACCCTCAGCCTGCAGCCATCTCCCGTGAGAACGTCGAGGAATGCGGAGAGGCATCGTCGGGAAACATATCTTGAGCACGTAGACGACAACTGAAATAGCAAACGTGACGAGGTTTTCCAGCTGAACTTTGGAAGGCACGTGTGGCACTGTGAAGAGAGAGGAGACAGTGTCATGTGGATGGGTTTCCCTTTCCCTCAATAAAACAGGGAGAGAGCCAGGTGGAAGGCAGCCCACAGAGGAGGAGGTGGCAAACGAGGACCGAAGGAAGGATGCACTGGATTAAAAGCACAAGTGTTGGTACCATGTGTGCGCGTGGGGAGTGGTGTCGCTGTGACTTTTCCAGGAAGATTCCTTGAATGACCCAGAAACCCCTCTGAGCCTACCTTGAAAACCATCTTCACTCAGGCCGTGAGAAACAAGGCTTTAGGCATTCGAAACACATTGAGGATTTCACAGCTGGGGGAAAGTTATGAGCAATTGAATCATTCCCCTGCCCAAGAAATTCTGGGCTGGCAGGAAACTTATTTATTTGTTGATTTATTTATACTAGAGTTCTTCTCTGCCTATTCCTTGTTTAGTTTTGTTTTTTAGCTTAGATCACCTGACACGTCCATGAAGAAAGAATATTTTCCCCCTCGCCCCAGAACAGTAGAGCATGGCGTTGATCGATGAATGTCCTATGTTCTGCGCTCCCTGGGGTTTCTTTAAAATGGTGTCTTAAACTGGCAAAATAATCAGAAACACAGCAAGGAGGGGAGTACAGCGAAGGGAATTACAGTTCCTTTATGCAAGAGACGTGGGTGGCACTAAGTTTCTGGCTCCCGAGCAATGTTAGCGAGGTAAAAACATGTGCAAAGGAGTGCCTCGCTCAGCAGATAGTCCTCATGGGATCTCAGGAAGCCTCCATGAAGGGGGCTTTTTGAAGGGTATCTGAGAGAGGGAGTCGGTCTGTGTTCCTTCAAATGGGAAACGAGCGGCCGCGCATCCTGCTGTAGGAGGGGGGCTAAAGTACGGGAGGGGGCAACAGGGATGAGATGCCTCCGGGCCCCAGAGAAGTCCTTACACAGCAAGGATCTGGCATACTGGCACTGGATAGCATGAAGGAAGCCCGGCATCCGCAAAACACTTTTCATCCTCCATTTGTCAGAGCTTTCTGTCCTGTTCTCTGCAGGAGGTAACAGGCCTTGCACTCCAGTGGGCTTTGCCAACCCATCCTGCCACCAGGCAGGTGGGATCAATGCTTCCACCCAGTATTAAACCAAGCTTAAGTCCCCTTCATTGTGGTTTCGATGAATGGGCAAGAGCAAGGGAATAAAGGAGCTGATTTATCATCTTCCATTTTCTCCTCTGAGATGGGCAGGGTTTCTGCCCGTATGAACAGGAGGGGATATGGTGATAGATTCCCTGGCCTTTAATCTCGCGCAGGTCCTACATAGGGTTTTGGCACTGACGGTGGGCATTTGTAGCAAGGATCTATTCCCGTTGCAAAGGATACACACCTCCCCCCCGCCATGTTTTTAGAGAGTTCTTCTCTCTGCGTTCCTACGAGAAAGCAAAATTATTATTCCTGTTTTTCCCACTGGGGACCTGGATTCCAGTGATATGTACTACGCTGTTCGTTCAGTGCCGGTCGGAGTCTGCTCTCAAGACCAGCCCTATCACACCATCTCCATTCTTGCCCCAGCCTGACCCTGTGGAGAAGAGTTTCTGTGAATCAAGAAATTCTGTCAGTCACTAAATTGTGCAGGACCAAGACCTTGTATGGACAGCGTGGGTGTACAGAGCTGATATTCCAGGCTAGCAGATGTTTGGACCTGTTCAGCACAAACACTCTTTTCCCTGTAGAGCAGCCTAAGGACAGCAAGGACTGCTGCTGGCCAAGGTGTATCAGCTAAGGGTGGGCGAGTAACAGACACCACAAGTTACGACGGCTGTTCGTTAGCAGAGCTAGGTGGGAGAGCCCAGGAGGGGAGCAGCGGTCAGAGTTACAGGCTTCAGGCAAAGTGAACACAGTGAATGCAATACGGAGGGAAGCTGCAGATCAAGCCTGAAGTATTCGAAGAAGAGAAGGCATCCCAGCGCCTGGTTTTTACTAGCATATTAGTATCTGATATTCATGTTCTCTGAGATTCATCCAATTCACCAACCAATGAATATTACTAACATTTCCTGTTGCAGAAAATACTATTGATGAAGGGAAGAGAATGTCAAGAAAGTACTTTTTAATGGTTATTTATTTATATTGAATGGTACTAGAGCGTAATTAAATATGATGTGAATAGTACGATATTGCACCATTGTCTTGTCTTGCAGCATTAGTGCTTACTCCTTTTACAGGAAAACACAGTGGACTCTGTAATGGAGAATGTATCAGTTTTAGTTGTTCTCATCTTACGGGTACTCACTTCAGTCTTCATCTGACCCAAATGCTACAATAGAAATTCAAGCAAAAACATTTCAGGTCCCTGACACTGGTGCCTGCATTATGGAGATAAAGAGACAGAAGGAGTCAGGAGAATATAGCCTAAACTCTGTAATCTCATGGCACCTCTAGATGTCATTTTGGTGACATGGTGACCATCCCTACTGAGATATTGCTCTGCAAAGGCGCTGACCACAACTCAGAAGTGAGTGGTGGCCAAAACGTAGGGCAGGCAGTCAGTTCTCCATCACAAGGGAGAGGGGAAAGGTGCCACAAGCTGTCTGCTGGGTGACATTATTGAGGTCTGCTCTGCAGGGTGCACCGTATCCACTCCAGCTCTGTTGGGACAGGCAGCTCCTCCAGCACCCTGTCCTCCCCTCTGGGAAGAGCCAGGACAAGCTCTCCTGGCAGCACTATGGCAAGACATAAGGGATCTCCTGCAGGAATGTAATGCCACAGTCTCTCCCAGTTGGTTCTGGGGGTCAAGAGATGTTTTTCAGCTTCCTCCTGGAGGAGGATCAGTTGCTTAGGACAGCATGTGATGGGAAACAGGCGAGGGCAGTAGCTCGTGGTCCTCTGCAATACAGCCCACTGCATCTTCTGGGCAAGGGGGGGACACCCAGGAGCAGCACCGACAGGGTAAGGAAGCGCCTGCGCTAAGTCCTTACAAGGTCCAGTCTAACCAACTGCACACCGTTTCAGTCCCTGCTTCTGCCAGTCCCTGTAAGCTACAATCCACTGGGAAAAATGTATGAACTGTCATTGGGGCAGCAGATGTCAGTGCAATGGGATCAGGTAGGGAAACAACTCTAAGTCTCTTGGTTCTTCCTTCTCTCTCTCCAGACCGGAGGAGAATGGATGGGCCTATTTGACAGGAGCCCACTGTTGGCTAATCCACAAGCCTGGGAGAAGCTAGTAGACCCAGGTCCTGTTTCTAATGCTCTCACTGATTTACCCTGCCATTTGGCCAAGGTACGTGACATCAGCTATCTGGGTTTTTTTACAACAAGGGACCCACCTCCCAGAAACATGGAAGCACTTTTAAGACTCTTTTGAGGAAGCACTGCTAAAAATTTAGCACGCTAAAGTACAAGCCAAATCCATACCTCTGTAATAAAAAAAAAAATCACGTTCACAGAAGTGTTCCTTAAAGAGCAATGTGAAGTTTACAAGCCAAGATCCTGTGAAAGGCTGAGAAAGACCTGCCGTGGCCAAAGGTACCTGAAACATCCACCCCACTAGAAAACACAGTCACCCCCCCAAAAAAAGAGGGACAGCTCTGCTTGGCTGTAGCGGCTGGAAGCTTCTACAATGCCTGTACGAGGTCTAATGCTACCTTCCTCTTCCCTTGACGGAAACCCTGGGGACTGGGAGGGCAGTGGATAAGACACATCGGCCGACACTGCACGAGCACCCTGCTTGATATCACTCTGTAACACCAGCACATGGTTCCTCCCCTCCTTGGGCACTGCGTTTTCAAGGCCAAGCGTTCCCAGCCGCCCTGCTGCAGGCCCCAGGAGGCAAAGGAGGAGAATGGGAAAGAGAGAGCAAGCAAGAATGAATCTTATTAAATGGAGCGAGGTACTTCTCTCTGTCTCTCATCATGTTCGGGGCTGATTGGAGATGAAATTGCACTTCGAGGGAGGGGAAGCCCCCTCCCCTGGGACAATCCAGAGGCTCTCGCACAAACTTAATTTCAAGCTCTGTTGAAGACGGTGTTTGTCTTTTTTTTTTTTTTTCTTTATGCATTCAATTTAATTTCTCAGGCAGACGTGTGAAAATGAGAAAGGCAGACCTTTGACTGTGAAGACAGCCCAGTGCCTGCTTCTTACAGATCCAGTCTCACGTTGTTTTCCTCCATCACTGCCCTCAATAAATCTGTGCACAGGGGTTGCTAAAATGCCCGCCGCCTCCCTTCCACGCTTCGGTGGAGACAGTTAAATTATTTTTTTTTGCATTTAAGCTATCTGATTCATTTTTAATTCAGAACACACCCCAGCTTTCCACAGCTCTGTTTAAAAACAGGAGAGCTGTGACCTTGAAAAGGCTGGGGCCCGCTGGCACCATGAAGTTCTGGTCTGAACTCTGCTCTCCAGTCCATGCTTGCTTGCTGTCTTGTGAGAAAAAGGCTCGTGGTGGTTTCCGATCCACCCATTTTGGTGACGATGGCTGAAGGGGAAGGAGAGGAGCTGCACTTGGTTTTGGGAGGCTCCTGAGGGAGACGTTCCTGGAGATTCAGCTCTCCCAGCCCACACAAACACGTGCTCTTTGGCTCCTCTGCTGACAGTTGATCTGGCTAATTGTATGTTAGTTTTCCAGTCTCAAGAGCATATACACACACAGGTGAGAACACAGATCGGGGTAGGCTGTTGCCTTTCCAGCCGACCTGCTGCTTCTGCCCAGGATCTGACACAGGGTGACAATTTTTTACTTGGTTCCTTTGTTTTGTTTCACGGTCGACGCAGGGATTAATTCTTTCCTGTCCGTGGCATTGTAGTCGCCGGAGCTTTCGGCAGAACAGCAAGCATTGCTTTGTTTTACGGAGAAGACAAGCAGGGTGGGTTTGCCGTGGTCACGGAGGGAAGGTAAACGGCAGAGACTCACAGCAGCGTGCAAGAAAAGCAACCTTTGCAGCAGCAGCCTTGGAGGGGGGTTCAGTAAAGCAAGACTTTGCCCAGCCAAAAGAAATGTTAAATACATTTTTTTTTTTTTTATTTTATCAGTGCAAACCCAGCCGCTGACTTTTCTTGGAAAGCCTGTAGGAGTTTATTATCTGGAAGACTTCTTTTCCTCTGGCAAATTTAAGTGAAAACGGGCGACGCGTTAGGAACCCGTTACGAGAGCAGGCGGGTGGACTGGGCGCGCAGTCTCGTAATCCCCAGCTCATTAAGAAATCACCCACTAAAAGCCAAAATTTTGATGGGCGGTGAGGCCATGTGAGGAGGCCCCTCGCTGTGGAGGCTACGCTGCCGTAGTCCCTTCTGGCGTAGGAAGCGAGCAGCGTATTAATTAGCCACCTCTGCCCAGTTCAATAACGAACTTAGAGTCGGGGCGGCGGCTGTGGGGTTGCGAGGGGAGAAAGGCCGCGGTGCTGCTCGGCGGCCGCCCCGAGCCCGCGGACTACAACTCCCAGCATGCCCCGCGGGGAGCACAGCCCGGCCGGGCTCCGCCCTGCCCCGCTTTGCATGCTGGGAGCTGTAGTCTCGGCGGCAGGCGGGCGAACGGCGGGGGGGCGGCCGCCCGATGGTTGGGTCGAACCGAAACGCGGCGTCGGGCTGGGGGGGGGGGCGGAGCGGAAGGCCGGGCTGCTGGGAGCCTGTGGGAGGCGGTTACAGCTGAGCATTCCCCCCCGCCCCGCCTTTACGTGGGCCGCCCCGCCGGGCCGCCGCTGGGTTCTCTCAGCGGGAGCGTTTCCCGCCGTCGCCTCTGCCTGAGGGAGCCTGTCCCCGCCTCAGGGAGCCTGTCCGGCCGGGGTGGGCGTCAGGGTGTGCCGCCGCGGTTCTTCTGCCTTGAGGGGCTGCTTCTACGCCCGCCGTGAGGAGGTGGTAGCGGGAAGGGGTGGGTGGGCGCCGAACCGCCTGACGAAGCCGTGGTGGAAGAGCGGGCTGCCGCCTCGGAGAGTGTGAGGAGGAGGAGGAGGAGGAGGAGGAGGTGGTCTGGTGTGCCCAGCGATGTAGCCCTGAACGTAGAACGGCAGCTTGTGGAAGGCGGTTAAAACTCCTCAGCGGTCTGGTTCCAGAGCATGGGCTAAAAGCTATGTCCCTCTCTCGCGTCGAAAATCCTTGCTTTCTGCTGTTTCTGTTTGTCTTCCAAGCCATATTTATCCTGATACTCTACCGAGGTGGGCCTTCGAATGTGTTGCGGGGGTTTTTAGACTCGCATCAGGTTCTGGATTACTCCAAAACTCATGATGTGTATACAAACCTCAGCTTGTTCACCCAAGCTCCCGATGAAGAAGCTATGCCGTACTGCTCGGCGCAGTCACCGATATTTGGTAGGTATGAACCGGTAAGTGTTTGAAATAACCGCTTTGGTGCGTGATAACGTTGAACACTTTGCAAGTTGTACGTTTTTCAAACTTTTCCACTTTTTTAGAGTGGTATCCTGATGTAATACTTACTCTGGCAAAACTTTCTTGTGTTAATTAACTCATTTTTATTGGTTATACGAGGAAAAGTATTTTACTGATCTAAAAACTGACAATAGTAAGGATTTGGCTACATAGAGATTGTAGAACGAGTGAAAACAGCGCATGGTCTTAATACCAAGTTAGTAACACTTTTTTGTTGTTATTCTTGGTGGTTCCGTATAAAATATGCCAAAACTTGTGCTTTGGTAAGTGCATAGTTTTGACCTCTGACTCAATAACTTCTGGGTTCTTTGTCTCAGCCTTATATCAAGCTCATAGTTCGATATAAATTGATTAACTGATTAAGTTGGCTTTAAATATCATTTGTATGAGCCTGTAGCTTGGCACCTTGCTCTTCATGGTGATCTTTTTGGTCTATGATTGTTTCACATCCTTTAGACTTAGAAACTTCTCCTTTTAAAGTCTGGTCACAGGTTAATTTGTATTTATGCTAGGACCAAATTAGAGCTGATCCTAGAGGCAGCATTCATCCAGCTGCTGCATTACTAGAACAGTTGGGAAGCTTTAAGTAAATACAGAGTCACACCTGTAAAGCATGCTTGTTGATAGTAAAGTGGTGCATCTCCGGTAATAGTGAATCAGTTTGAGCCACCCAAGAATGGATGAGTTCTGTAAGCATGTGCTTACAGATGGTTTGGGGACACCTGCTTCTTAGAGTACTGTGTAGTAAGTTACCCTCATCTGGTTTTCCATACTACACAGGTTTCTGCATGTGTAAGTCTTGCATATAACTAGTCTTGGAGCACTACTTAGTAGTTGCTCTGCTGTTCTAGGAAAGCTGATTACCACATGTGCAGCACAGTTAAGAGCAAATGGCTGACCTTGGTTCACAGGTGGAAGTATTGTGGAAAGCCAATGCTGTGGTTACTTTTGTGTCAAGTTGCTTAATTCAGTTGGAGAACTCTGCTAGGATGCTTTGGATGAGCCTTTTTAGACTGCAGTCTTCATAATGATGCTTGTTCTTTTGGGAAGTTTTCTTCCTTCCTCTGTTGCTGAAGTTAAATGAAATACATGCAATATGTATGATGAAATTGTATGATAACTTTTGGGTATATGCCTCAGCATTTCCCTTGGAAACAGCTCTACTAAGTAACTACTGACATACTAATAGGACAGACCCTTTTTGCACAGGTTCCAGTTCTAATGGTCTTAGTTAGTCTCTTCGTCACTAGCTACAGCCCATCAGTTCTTTTGGGAAGCTACAATTCTGTGTTTCTGACTTAATTGTTTTATTTGAAAAAGAACAGCAGAAATGTGCCTGTACCCTGCTCGTCTCCACTACTGATGAGAATCTGCTGCTCTGAAAAGAGTCAAATGATAAAGCTTTGGTCTCACAAAAAAAAAAACCCAACCCAAAAAAAACCCACAACCAAAAAAAACCAATCCAAAACCACCAACCAAACCCAAAACTAGGTGCAGTTCTGTGCAGCTTGCAGCCAAACCATCAGATAAGTAAGAGTAATGATGTATATGGAGGAGGCAGACGCAGGGTAAAATTACACTAATCAATGCTCTTAGAGCTGTGAAATCTTTTTTAAGACCTCTTCTTCTGCCCATCCCTGAGAGTGCTAAGAACAGAGTGGATTGGCCTGTATGTCATACTTTGAAGCTAAAATGAGAATGTTACTTATAGACAGAAACAAACAGTAAGTTCACTGGGAGAAAAAAAAAGAAAACAAAGCAAAGTAATTGTGGAAATTTTGCTGCATAAAAAATTAGAGTTGAGCATATGAAGCATTGTTTCTGTGAAGCACAAATTATTTGGAGCATTGATACAGATTCAGCTTAAGAAAAATGAGCAGTCTGCTACAACTTAACTTTTACTCAGTGATATTCCCCTTTAAATATGAAGTAAATTATTCCTTCTGGTATTACTATATACCAGCCTCTTCTGGGTGGTTTGGGATTTTTAACCCGAGAAATGCATGCTACTCTGCAAGGTAGTTGCCCTTTGTTTTGTATGCGATGAACACATATGAATAGATGTATAAATACTTTATAAATGTCTTCATTGGTTGTTATCGTCTTCTCTCATGGGACTGATCTCTCTTGGAAGCGTTGTATCAGAGATAACAATGTCTTTTAATTTTAATTTCATAAATTCCATTAGATGAGATTTCAAATCAATTCTTGAGGACTCCAATCCCCAATTCAGAGCTGGTAATAAGTCACTGTGTCCACTCCAAAGTGTGTTAAAAGTAGCTGGAAGAATGCCAAATGGCTTAAATGGTTTCTTCATCAGGGCTTTTATGAAGTGCAGCACTTCTTCCACTTATGTATATAGTAGATCATTTCAATAACTGTTGGAATGTAAGATTAGCTTGCAGCTCATCTGTCTTTTTCCTACCTCCTGAATCTACAGCATCTTGGTTCTTCCAGGGCTGTGGAGCAGGAATTGCTAAACACCTCTGCTTTGGACGAACTAGACACTTGCTGACTAATGTTACTTTTTTAATGCTTAGTGGTGTCCGTTGAACCTTTTGTGACCAACAACTTGAAAAGCATTGTACTAGATATTCAGTGTCTTCATTAATATTGTGAATAAATTAGTCAAAGGTGAATAAATTACTAAAAGGTTAAAGTTTCTACACAAATATCCAGTTGCCTGTTTCTTCCTCCTTTGTTTTTGGAAAAAGCAAAATGTTTAAATGCTAACTTGTATGCAAAACTTAACAAAGTAGCATTTAAATTCAAAATCTGACTTTCTCACATTGCGTGCAAGATGTGTTGTTTTGGTTCATCTTTTCCTCTTACCAGGAAGTAGCTTGATGGTAGAAGACTCAGATTTAAAGAGGTACCTTACTTTATGCATGGTATGTGCTTTGGCCCTTGAGGACTTTAACAGTTGAAAGTTCTGACTGTAACTCTGCTGTTTATCATTTGCTCATGTTATGGAAGATTTTTTTTTTCCAAGCCCTTCTTATAGCAGTTACTGCCTTTCACTCCCATCTGTCATAACCTTTTAATGAGTGTGACCATCTGTTGTGGTAATGAGTAGCTCCTGCTACATTTTCTGAGGGATACTCTTCTGCTAGAGTTTCTTCTCTCAGATTTAAAGAGAAGTAAAAAGGTGGTAATGCTGAGACTTATTTTCAGCTGCAGTTGAGGCAGCCTTGTATTCTGTCATTAGAAACTGGTGCTTAAATTAAGGCTGTTGGTCTGGTGGTGTTTTTTTTACCTTTCGTTCAAACAGTGGTAAAATTATACAAGTATGACTCTATTAATGTAGTGTGTGGTGCTGCACTTTCTCAGTGAGGTATTCATCCATGGTACTGTTCCTGTTCATTTAGCTTTTGTAAGTTCTGCTTATTCTGGTTGAACTCAGTAATTATAGCTGCTAACTCTAAATGTGTAGCAAGTTGTTTAGAAGTCATGTAGTTTCTTTCTTAAGATGGGATAGATCTGGTTAAAATCAATAGATCCCCCTGATAGTCAATTATGTTGCCTAGAAAGTAAAGCAAACAGGGAGTATGCTGTCACTGGTACCAGCTAACAATACAGGCGGGGAATTGTGAGTTTTAACTCTACACACTAAAGTTTCATATTAATTAAACACCCTCCATGTGATGGTACAGGCACAGAAAGAGCTTAGGAACCAGGCTACGGAGAAGTTGCTTGGACGTGTCAGGGTGTTGATTCTGTACCTTGTCTGAATTGGGATCCTGTGCTTTCTGGAACATCTAAGACGGGGTTTTCCTCCTTTCCCAAAGCTGTGCGTTAGCAGTTTTGTTTTTCCCTATTTGGTACAGCCTGCAATGGTTCTGTTCACATCTGGGATTTAATTGGATTACAGTGTATTAGCCTTTTGTTAGTTGGGCAGGAAGGAGATCTGAGAGCCAGAATTTAGCTTGTAGCAAAGGATGTAGGGCAGCCAGAGGTTTGGGGCTATGTCACAGACTAACTTCTTTTTTTCTGTGTTTCCTTGGCGTATACTAGATTGAATTTCTGAGCTGAGTTTGAGGTATGGAGCCAGGCAGGTTGGGAGAACATGGCATCTTGAAACACCTGAAAAATGCAAATTTTACCCTCATGAATCATATGCTAGGGTATGGAAGGAGGCAACAGAAGTGAAACTATTGCACATTATCATACCCTTATGTCCAAATTTAGATTTCATTTTTTGGAATTTGAGGATTATCGCTACAGAATCTTACTCTGCAATACAAAGAGCCCCAATTGCATTATAGAAAACAAATCCGTGCTTTTGTGGGAGAACAAAAGGGATTAATTCCCTTTCTTATACCTTCCTTGGAGCAATGATCTGTAGTTGAAATCCAATCTGAATGTAACATTTCTTTAGCAAGCTCCAGTTGTCATCAAATCAGTGGTTAATGGTGCTTTAGTTAAAAGATCTGATAATCAGGCAGTTCATAAATCTAAAAAGCAACATAAACTACAGGTTAAAAACAATGTTGGACTGAAATGTGGTGGTCTTAAAGGCAGAAAAGGAAACTGTCTGCACAGAAGTAGGTAATAACATCATAAAATGTTAATCATAAGTGTGACCTAGATTCATGGGCCCACAACATGATTCTCTGAAGAACTACTCTTCTGTTTCAGGTACAAAAGGTATAGCAATGCACTCCAGTTTCCTACTGAGGGTAGTACAGTCAAAATCAAATACTCCCTGCGTTTCAGATACTTGGGGAAGGACTGAAAAGTGATACTTGAGAGTCAGCTATTGCAAGATCTTGCTGACAAGCAAAACTCAGGTTTTCCTTTTAAAAACAAACAAAAGTCAACCAACCAACAAAAACAAACCATGAAGTGGGATTCACAGTGGCTAGACCTCTTTGACAGCATGAGGAATGGGGTCAGTGGCTGTTCAGACCAACCTTCAGGAAGTGCCATTATGTGTGTTCCTTGAGGAAGAAAAGGAGACACTTATTGAGTATCGGTTTGCCTATCACAAATGTGAGGTATTCCAACATTCACATACTAGCAAAATGTTTCCCAATTCTGAATGGACAGCTTGAATCTTATGCCAAACTTAGTCCCTAAGCCTTGTTAGTGCTCAAAAAACCCCAACCCCCCAAACCAGCGGAGGAATGTTGCTTCCTTCTGTGTCAGTTAAACAGGATGTGGGCAAACGCAGGCTCAATTTTCTTCGTTAGAATTGTAGCAGAGACTTGAATGCAAAATGGGCTGGAAGAAGTATCTTCTGGACTCACCTGCTTAAATACTTTATTAGATGTAAGACACACCCATACCTTTCCCTGCTCAAATGAAAGCTACAAAACACCAGGCCTAAATATTTGCTCTTTCTCTCTCAGGCTTCATTATCAGAAGTTTTTTGAGAGAATAATTTGTTTCACTGGTTTATGAGGGAGTCTGACTTCCAAGATTCTGAAAACTTAATCTTTAAGACAGCCATAGCAATAACTGTGAGCTTGGAAGGAAAAGAAAACCTTATTTGTAGCTATTTAAAAACCAACAACAACAATAAAACCCCAACAACTTGCCTCAGAGGCTTCTGGTGCAAAAAAAATATTTTGTCTTTGGGTAGCATGGCCTGCAAAGAATTGTTGGTCCTACTTAAAACTGTCATTTGAAATTGTCACCTTTTAATTGTGATTTAGGTGAAGGTTTCTTCCTAGTTCATTTAAGTCATAGATTTTAATCTTGTTCTGCATTTGTGCTTTATTTTCTTAGAAATTGACAGTGGTTGGAAACCACTAAGACACACTGATCTGTGTATAAATATAACTCTTCTGCTAGTTCTGGAACCTTTTCTCACTACCCAGAAGGACAGGCATTTAAATAATTGTAGAATTTGTTTATTCCTATTGTAACAGTATGAGACTTGTGTTAAAATCGTGATTGACACTTTATATTGATTCTTTCTTACTTGTGACTTGTCAAGCTTTTTCCATCTGAAGAACGGAAGAATTCATAAAAACACAGATTTATTTTTTTTTATTAGGTAAAAACTGTTGAGCATACCCAGTATGTTTTGTATTTAAAATTGAGGTGCTGAGTAGAGGAACTGTCATACATAGTTTCTTTTGCTACTCTGTGCCTGTTCCTGAAAATGTAACATCTCTCTTCTTCCTTCTCAGTTCTGTCATCTGCTTTTCCCAAAATTTTGAAGTACTGCCTGCTTATCACAGCGTATATAATTAAATAATATAGCCAATACAGACCTTGTGGCATGTGATTATAAAATCAACTTGAAACTTTTTTTAAGATAAAGCTAACATTTCCTAAAGCATTTGTATTCATCCAGGCTTTAAAGTATTTCTCCCCTAACCTACTGAATATCCTTTTGGACATCTTTGTCCTTGAATCTCCTCTGAAAGAGGCTTAGAGACTTTCTCCATATGGGTGGTAAAAGCAGATACGTCTGTTCATCTTGGTTCCTTTTCAATGCTATTCTTACAGTGAATACATTTATTCAAGGATCCCATCTAAGCAACACAAGACAGAAGGTTTGCTTGTGTAGTAGGGAGCCAATACCAGGAAAAAGCAAGCTGTGCAGGAGCTTGGTGAGACTTGCTGGCTGTGCTGGGACTCGGGATGCCTCTGGCAGGATGCCTGCTGTCCTGGTGCTGAGCCCGGCACCCCTCGGCGTGGAGCCGTGGGGAGGTGACCAGCAGGCAGTGGTGGAATTCATCATGTGGGCACATCTGCGTGGTGGTGTTAACTGTTCTCTGGTGGGGCTGGTGTCTTAAGTAGTAAACCTATATATAGGTTTGAATGAAGGTTGAGAAACATCACTGATCTTTTTTTTTTCTTTCTTTTTTCTTTCTCTCCTTACAGTTGGTCCATTAACCATCACCTTCAGGGTGCTCCCTAGTGAAAAAATGATCATCAAAAAAAATCCTTTTGTTCAGTCAGGTGGCCGCTACAGGCCACCTCACTGCTTGGCCCGCTACAAATCAGCCATCCTTGTAGCATACAAGAACCAGGAGAAGTACCTTCACCATCTTCTCTACTATATTCATCCTTTCTTGCAGCGCCAGCAGCTCAGTTACAGTATCTACTTGATTCAGCAGGTAAATCTAAATCAGATGTGCCTGATGGTGTAGCTGAACTTCCCAGTTAAGGGTTAGGTTCTGAACAAGAAATGGGAATCTTCTAATGTGGAAGTACCATTTTTACACATGGGTTTAGAGCAGGTTGGTTACATGCTGTCCCATCTCCATGGCTGCTAATGATTGAAATGTCATACCACTTGTTAAGATCATCATTCTGCTATTGATTTATTCTGCCTTTTTTTTTTTTTTTTTCTTCCAGAGAGATAAAGTTGTCATGAAGTGGTAACTTGTATTTTCAGCTGTTCAAGAGTTGGATGTGGTTTGTCTTGTAGCTTGTCATTGTGGCTAGTAAGCAAAACTGTTGAGACTAAATGCTAAAGTGAAATTGGCTTTTTTTAGTCTGTATCAGATAAAAACATCTGGCTTGACTCTGCTGTGGGGCAGCCTATGCAGTTCAAACAGCCGTTTTGAACTGACGTGGACTGGTGTTGCAAAAGATCAGTGGTGTGAGAGCAAGTTTTTCATTCATTAATTGAAACTGATGGTTGATTGGGAGGGAGGAGAAGCTTTTTTGTTTGACCAAGATCATTTTTTTTTTCCTCATTTCTAAGCTTTAATAAGCAGTAGTCAGGGCAAAAGTGTTGACGTGCAGATGTACAGCTAAGGATTGACATACTGGTCTCTTAAAAGTCAGCCTTCTTCAGGAGCCTGCGGTATATAGCCCCTGGCACAGCAAAGCTTACAATTGCTGAGAATATTGTGAAGAGAATGGATGAAATTTTCAGAGTCTGGGGCATGGAATTTGTAGCCAGTATTGATTCATTCCAGTGTCATTCATTTGAATAAGGCTTTTTGACTAACATAAATTTTAATTGAGTTATCCTCTTTGTTGTTTTGGTGAAGAAATGTAGGTTTTCTTTTCCAGGTCGGGAATGGTACCTTTAACCGAGCAAAGCTGCTTAATGTTGGTGTCCGGGAAGCCCTGAAGGATGAAGACTGGGACTGCCTTCTTCTGCACGATGTCGACCTAGTACCTGAGAATGATTATAATCTCTATGTTTGTGATGAATACTATCCCAAGCATATGGCTAGTGCCATGGATAAGTTTCAGTACACGTAAGTGCCTCCATGTGCTTTGGATGTACGTATCCCAACTTATTCACTTTCTGCATAGAAAGTATGAATGGGGACAGTGAAAGATACAACCTTTAAGAGGTTTTCTGTTAGTTTTGCAGTAGTGACTTCACCAGAAAAGAGTATTCTTGCCTTCAGTATTGAAGCTTTTTTTTTCTCTTTCTCTTTTAGTCTGCCATATAAGTCCTTTTTCGGGGGTGTATCTGCTCTGACTCCAGAACATTACATGAAGATGAATGGGTTTCCAAACACATACTGGGGCAGTGGTGGTGAAAATGACGACATTGCTACAAGGTACTAATGCACAGGACAGGCTTAAAATAGAAGGGAGCTGGCTAGTTAAACATGTAGCATTACCCTAAGAAAGGAACTAAGATGTTCCTTAACATGCTTGCAGTATCGTTATAATCCAGAATGCTGTTGGCATTGGGAATGGTTAATGTCAGAAGATGTTCAGAATATATGAATCCACCCATTGTGTGCTGGGAGGACAGAATGTTACTTCACATCCTTGTGCCTTCACTCGCTCTGGAGTGCATCCAAGGGGTTATAACCGCCCGTGGTTGACAGGTGACTCCATTGACATTCACAGCCCCAAGGGAAGGGAGGAATCTGCAAGCTTGACAAATAAGAAAACCAAGAAGGTACTTACTAATTTTCAGACAGTTGGGAATGTAAGTTATGTTAAGGGCATCTAGGTTGCTCCAAGTATTACCTAATCACCAATATGTGGAATTAAGGAACACAAGGAATTCTAACTTCTGCCTTCAGTGCTGGGTGATGGAGAAGTCTGTGTACTCCTGTGAGTCAGTGACAGCAAGATCTGATGTTTTTTCTTATGCTTGAGTTGCCATGGCAGCAGCATGCTATAGAAGTGAATACAATGAGTTTAGTTCCAGGTACTCAGCCTAATGCAAATTCTTCAAGTACAAAATCATAGCTGTAGCTTCTTTATTCAGCTTTGTAGTTGCACCGTGCACCTTCATCATCCTGCATTGAGGCGAGCTCACGGGTAGTTCATAAAACTAAACTGATGATAAAGGCCTTGTGTGTTTTTTGGTCTTGCACAGCATGACAAGTTACACAGTTTCAGTGGAATGTTCTGTTTGAGGACCGCAGGAGTTTTTACAAAGCACTATTCTGGGAATTGAAAGTCAGATTTTCTAACATACAATTCCTCCTTTTCCTTTCAGAGAAACCTAACTAAAAGGGTGTATGATTGTTTAGAGATTCAGCATTTACTAAAGGAATAGAATGCCAGGAAAATAGATTTTTTACGTCAAACACTACAATGCTGGGTCTATTCAGCTGTTCTTAGTACAGCTTAGGCATCTATTGGGGTTTTCAGTCCCTGTGGTAGAGAGTCATGCCAGTTATGCATAGGAGCGCACTTCCTTACAGAAATCTCCTAAGGCAAGTAGGTTATGTAGATCCCAAAATAGCCCTTTCTTGAAGGGATGTAAATCATGTGTCGTTTCTCTGAAAAGTTATGCTAATGATTGGCAGTGTTCTGGCCCATAGGTACATGGAGGCCATGGACAGTGCCTGCTCATGATTTAATCACACACTGACGTCTCAACCTGCAGAAATTAGGAATGGGCTGACTGTTTTTCAATGGCCAGGTTGATGCACCTACTGGGATTTGGATTTTAGGAGGTGCTAAAGCACTTCTTACTATGTAGCAACAAAATTAATTAGTATTTGAAATTGGACATTGAAATGTCAAAAAACCCTATTCTGTGTAAAGATTTTTTGCTGGGATACTGCTTATTAAAGCAGAGTTAGTGAAAAAACATGCTGACTGCTATTTATATTATACAGTACTGCAGCCTGATAACTATTAGTCCTAGCAAACACCAGGATCTACCTTTTATTAGAAGAAAATACTAATTGGAACCACTTACGTGTTAATATTATCAACTACAGGAAAGTGTTGGTTTTTTCTTAACAGTAAATGAATGTATTAACTGTTTCATAATATGCTTTTAGTTTAATGTTGCAATGCAAAATCTGTAACAGCAAAGCTAGTGTTCTTGCTTTTCCTTGTCTTTTTGACTGAATGTGCAATAAGCTTATGTTCAGAAAACAAGAAACCTTGTCTAAAACTCAATCTGAAATAATAGTATGTCATACTGTCAGTGAAGTGTTGTAATCATTTGATGGCTCTAGACTAGCAAATATTTTCAGTTCTGTAGCCTCTTTCAGCTTTTTAATATTCCTGCTTCAGTGCAGCTTGCTGCTGTACCAGATCTCCGTGGAAGGCAATCACACGTTGCAAATGTGCAGGTTAGATAACTGCAGTTGAGCAAACATTGATTCTTACATTCACAGGAATTTTCTCTGTGTAAGAAAGAGCTGCCCTGTGATAACAGAGGTTTGCTAGCCCTAGCACTATTACAGGCACTTTGGTAAGCTCACACAGATGCCATCAGCAAGGAGTTGCTTGAAAGTCACTCAGAATGCTGTTTTTAGGAGCTCTGTTCTGGAATTCTAAGCCTTCAGTTCACTTCTTTTATCTAACTTTCCTGCAGCTGAGCAGCTCACATTTGTTTGTCTGGTGCCTGTATTTATCACTAATCTCTTATGAAGCCAGTCCTCTAATCAGGCCAACTGAATGAATGGCATTTCTCAAAGAACAGAGAGGCTTAATCTGGATCTGAAACTCAGGACTGGCTTCCTTTCAGAAACTGCAAGTTTGGTGGTTTGTTGGTTTTTTTTTTTGTTTCGTTTTTTTTTAAGTTTAGGCAATGGACCTCTAGGCAGTAAAAAGCTCTGCTCTTACAAGGAAGTGAAAATAATGCCCAACTGTCAGATTCATGGGAATTGCTCTTGAATGCTCTGTATGCTGCTGTTCTTTCCCTGCTTGCTATAATCCTCTTTGTACCCTGCTGAAGCATACTGCAGCTGGGAGCTTTCTAGCCCAAGCCCGGTTAGAACCTGCTAGAGAAGATAATGCGGCACTGTGGTGGTGTTAAACTTGCTCCCTTGGGCTTCTGCATTTTGCTTTGATTGCATTAACACTGAAAATTATCTCTGACTTTGAACTTCCCTATAACTAAGCCTAGAAATGGCATCTTTATGCCTAAGCAAACATTTTGTTTGTTGTTTTAAAGGATTCAGCTAGCAGGAATGAAAATAGTCCGGACATCACCTCACCTTGGACGCTACAAAGTGATGGACTACAATGAAGAGACAGAGACTCAAGAGCCTTGGAGAAGGTAACTGTTGGGGGGGGGGGGGGGGAGTTGGGAGGCTGCTCTTTGCCTTGTGGCAGGTTTACTGTTACCATCATCTTCCTCAGAACAAGTAGTAAGTATACCTAATGCCACTGCTTGTTTTTCTGCTTTAATGTGGCTATTTAAAGAAGGCTGTCAGTCAGTTTCAGCTAAATCGTTCTGTATCTGTCTCTGCATTTGAAGGGTTCCTGCCAGTTTCCTACTGTTAAGGACATGTGCTAGCTAGGAAGCTAACACATATCACACTTAAGCACCAAATTATTCAGGGAATAAAACTTAAAAAAAACCCCCACCACTGCCTGCCTTGTATGTAGGTAGAGTTCAGTTTGAAAAGGCACTTTGCTACAACTTCCCTGTAATAAAAACTTGCTCTTCCATCGGTGTGGAGTTACAATGTGCCATTAAAACAGCGGAAGGTGGTAATCTAGCTTGAAGACATGAGGAAGGTGCTGTGAGACCTAGCAAAGACTCAGTTTTATATAAAAGAGCTGGAGGAGGGTGTTAGGTCAAGTGTGGTGGAGGCTTCTCGTACTGACAGTGCAGGCTTCCCTCTGTCACCTCAAAACCCAGGTTTCCATAACAACCCTATCTTAAAACCTACCTACAGCAGCTTATGTACACCACTGCTGCAAGCCTTGGTGTTGCACTCCCAGGTCTCTCTAAGCTGCTGACAGTTTCTTGGGTTTTTGTGGACTGTAGTTGCCACCTCCCTCGTCAACCTGTCTGACATGTTCCAGTCCAAATTGTCCTCCTTATTTAGAATAGTCAGCGTGAACTTACTCTAATCTGTTGAGTCTTATAAAATGTCTTCTCTCTCTAGTGTGTATTATGTGAGAAGAATTTTCTTGGGGCTTTTCTGCTAGCAGTTTTCATCTGCTAAGACCATGCCACCTCTGGAAGACTATTTCTTCTGCAGCTTCAGCTGTAACCATCACCTTTGTTCTATCTAACTGCAGGTATTGTTCCTTTTTCAGGCCTACTTCTCGACACAACACCAGAAAAACATGGAAAGATGATGGAATGAATTCATTGGAGTTCAAGCTCCTTTCCAGGACAAAGCATCCTCTTTATACCAACATCACTGTGGACATTGGATACGTTCCCCCATTTTCTTAAGAGAATGAAAACAAAACCAGCGTTTGGGCTCAGTGCGGCAGCATGTGTATGGGTATTCAGCCTCTACCTCCTGTTGTGGTGTGGAGTCTGCACCACCTGAGACTAATCCTATTGTCTTTCATGAATGTCACTTTTCTTCTCGCTGTTTTAGAAGAAAAGGCCTCGAGAATAAGGTACGATAGCAAATAAACAGGCTGTGGCTTACTGTAAAAATTGTCAAAGCACTGGAAAACTAACTACTGAGCCAGACCCACCCCCCAGCCTTTGGGCCTTGGGGATCAAGGTCTCCTTGACAGTAAGCTGACCCAAGTTTTCTGGAACTGTTGTCCCATAGCTGGATAGCTCTGTGCTGCTTTGTACTGAAGTGTTAATTGGGATGCAAGCCATTCTGTCAGATGGGCTTCTGAAGTGCTGTACTTTGAGAAAGTGTTGAAGCCAGTTACCGTTCTGTAAGTATCTTTTGTGAATTTGAGTAGAATAAATTATGTGTTTGAATTAAGATTTTCTAGAATATTTAATAAGAGTATAATAAATGAGAAAGTTGCCCTGAAAAGAGGCAACACCAGAGCTTAAGTCTTTGGTTTTTTCTGGCCTGATCCACCTGTGTTTAAATGTTTCCCTTGTAGCTGTAACTACTTCAGGCTGAATGGGACCTGAGGCTGTCACCTAGTCTAACCTCCTGCTCAGAGTAGGGAAATTAATCTGGTATTATTTCAGCTGTTGCTCAAACATTAATTATCTTTCAAGGTTGATCTGTCTTCAACATAAAATACTAGTTTTCCCTCTAAGTCAGTCAAACATGGCAACAGCGGAGCTGTGACCCTGGCAGGAATGCATTTGTACTTACCTGACTGTGAGACTGACACAGTCTGCCCAAGACCTTGCCCTTTCTGTAATCTTGCTTTCCCTATAAAGTCAGTCAGTAGCACTGCCTGCCACGTCCAGTTATTTTGCAAGCATGACAGGGTCTTTTTGCTTGGTACTTGTAGGTACTAAAATTCCCTGTTCACTGAAAAGCTGCATTTATCCCACTAACACCCAAGAACTTATTTAAAGCTTTAGTCTTCTCTACAGTTAGAATAATGTGTCAACCAGCTGGAGAATCATCCTTCAATATTACAGAAGTTGCTTTTTGTAATGTAATTAATATATTGTGTCCTAAAAGAAACTCTCTCAAACTTGGCTTCACATTTACCTGCAAGGGATGCATAACTGACAAGCAGGTGTAAGGACAGTTAAGTATAATGGAGTAAGGAAAGTGAGCTAATAAATTAAGATTTTAGCAGAAATGCTGTAGCATAGTGGAACAGTTAGTTATCCACAGACTTTCACCAGTCTCCTAAAACAAGAATCACAAATAATAATGGCCTGGGTATGTATACAAATATGCACTCTGCTAACAGTGTGCTCCAACACAGACAAGAATTTCTCTCTGACAGACTTGGCCACTGCATTTCCTTCCAGATCTCTCCAGAATAACACGCAGCCTGCAGCCTACTGCAGAACCGAGACTTTCATTTTGCCACAGGACACCTCAGCAGTCCTGCAGCAGGGTAAGCTGAGCTCATGGAGGACAAGAGAAGCCTTTTGAATGCAATGGAGTGTATTTATTGAGAGAGTTTTAACATCTCATCCATTACGATTATTGCCCTTCCCTCCCCATAAGCAGTTTTTCCTCAGGCTGGAAAAAAATTAGCCTTTCTCAGCAAGTTTGTAGTTGGTGAAGAATTCTTGTGCTTTTAATGAGAAAAGACTGGCCTGGTCCTTCTGAAGTGGTGGCAGTGCTAGGCAGCCTTCCCCCTGCAACTATTCTTAAACTTCCTATTTGTTGTAAGAACAAATGTTTTTCCAGGAGAGTTAGTTCAAGTCCTTCCACTGGACCAGCCCAAACAAGGACACTTTTGCAAATGTCCCAGCAGAAAGTGCATAGAAGAATGTGAGGACCTGTCCCTCAGGTCAGTCCATAGCCCCAGTCCTCACAAAAGGAAGTGACCAATCAATTAGATGCTGTCAAGAAAAAAAAAAAAAATCTTTCTTCTGTGCTACTGAAGTACTCCTTCAAGCAGAGTGACAGGAGTCATCTGCTGTAACAGCAACCACAAACAAGATCTGTTGCCATTTCCTATCACCTGGGTGGTGCTCACCCCTATGAGATCTTGGGCTGCGTGCTGAAATCCACTGTGATGTTGACATATAAAGGGTTATGTTCCACTGAGAGCAGTTTATATGAACACGAGTTCAGGCCATCTGTTTTCCATGTTCTCGATACCTGACGTAGAAGCTTCATCCTGAGGACAAAGAGGAGAAAAATGTCCATTGACAAGCGTAAGAGAGGAGTTTTGAGCTCTTTCCCACTACTAGTAAACTTGGAGGCAGAGCTACTGCCTGTATCTACTGGGAACATAAAGTTATACTTTTTCCTATCCTCAGCCTGGACATGGGGAAAAAAGTCCTTTGGTTTAATCTCTGAAATCATATGCTCAAAATCATATCCATGTAACTAACTTTGGAAGTTTCTCAGGAACATCACCCAGTCAGTTCTAGGCAGATCTCACATACAGAACGCCAGCTGTGAACAGTGGTGTCGCAGGGCTGTCCCCCACAGCCCTCGGGGTACCACAAAACACCCATTTGGCCTGGAGCAAAGAACTTGGCCCTCAGATGCCTGGCTCTTACCCACACACCAAGACAATGCAAGGTGGAACACTGTTCCTGACTCACCTCTCTCCATTCTCTTCATTGCCATGGTCTCGTTTGTGGAAGATCATCGTGTACCTGGCTACATCAGCAGATGGCCTCACCACTCTCATCTTCTGCATCTCAACCCTGGAAGAAGGAATAGTGCATGAGCAAGATGTCACCTATAAACAAGCTCTTAAGGAAAAAACCCAACATTTGGAGACTCATCTCTTGTGGATGCCATGGAAGCAAGCACAGAGGACTGTAGGAAACTCATCTGCATCTCCTCCAACCCATTTTGCCAGAGAAATGGGGCTCAGAGTTGTGTTTCTGGAGAACAGGTCCAGTAGAGTGACAGATACCCCTTTGAATAGAAGCAAGTAGCTACTACAGCAGAGGTCATGTAGAGCTTTAAGTACACATTATACAAGAGTACATTTAGATTAGTATTGTCTGGTCTAGTTTGTACTGCCCTGTATTAAGCTAGGAGGTCTGTAGCAAGATTCCACATGTTTTGCAACAAGTTCATCTCAACTACTGCAGTAAAGCACCTATACTTGATAGTTCTCCACTTCAAAAAAAAAAAAGCAAGCTTGTTTTCTTTTTTAACAGTTGGCAGTCAGCTGCAAAATTTTTACTTGTTCACATAAAGAAAAATTCCTTTCTGAGAACACTGCCAGAAACACTAAGCCCCATGCAGACATCAGGGACTTGATTGGAACTTTTGGCCTTAAACCTATCCGTGGAGCACAACAGTTTTGCTCTGTCAGCAGAAAGGGTTAACTTCGTGACAATGGAATTAAGGAATAACCCAGGTCCTTGCCAGTCACATCAGCAGCTGAAAAAACGCAACAGAAAACAGAGAACTGAAGAAACTGAGCCCCTTACAGATTTCCTGTGACTACTTGTAGCAGTAAATTATCAAAGAAATACAACAGATGATCTGAAAAATCTCTTTGTGATGCGCACCTTAGGAAGGGGCCCAAAAGAGACAATCACATTTAGCATAGAGGCAAACCAGCAGGACCTAAGAGCACTCCGGCCCGAGTTCTTGAAGATACTGAAGGGGATGCTGCCATCTGCCGTCTTTGCCGAGGAAGGCTGCAAGGATCTGTCCGTACAACCACCCCCCCCCCGAGACAGCAAGCTTCCCATTACCCACCACTGCAACCTCTGTAACCAGCCCAGTCCAAGGTCCACCTGAGAGGGGAAGATGTGAGCCAAGCCCAGTTGCAGCGTGCACTCTGGGTCATACGATTTGGTTGCCACACCAAGACCTCAGCAGCTGCAAAGTTATGAGGTGCCACGCACAAGCAAGCATCACTTTTGATTCCAACCATTTGCAAACATCATAGACACCCTCAGTAAATCCTGCAGATCTGCTGAACAGCTGCTTCTCTGCTGCCCACTCTGCTACCACTACCACCTTTGCTCATTAACGGTGACACTTCTTGGGAAGCTGGGGAATAAGACGGTACCAAGCTATCCCCTACCACAATAAAAGCCATCTCATAAAAGAGGTCACAGGGAAGTTGGTGTCTCTAGCTAGGGGTAGGGAGGAAAAAAAAGTTATGATTAAGAAGGGACAGAAATCCATGTCTCCAGCAGAGATTTTAGATTTCTTGAGGTACAGCTGACTGATCTGCTGAACTGACACCTAGAAAAGGTTTCATTTGGAAGTTCCTAATTTTAACAGACTTGATTTCACCAGTGTAATTATTTACCATCACCAGGGATACGAATTTTATGTAAACAAACATTTGGGGGACACATTTAAGCAACTGAAAAGGATAAACACTTAAGAATGACAGAGCATACCCAAGTTACAAATTGACAAGCTCTGCCAGCAGAGCTTGGAGGGTTGTGGGGTTTTTCTGTTGGTTTTGTTGTTGTTTTTTTTTTTTTTTTCCCCTTCCTTCACTAACAGCAATGCAGGATTAGAGGTTTCTTCCTGGGCAAAAGATCAACATAAAAGTTTTGTTGACTACTTTGTCCCACTAAACCTCTCAAACTATCAAGTTTCTCCTACTTTGACAGGCATGTCTGCAAAACAAGTTTTAACAAGAGCAAAGGGGATATGCATATATATGCAGTCTTTCTAAAACTAAAGTTATTCACTATCTTAACTATAATCAACACCACCTACATACAGACTAAGCCCTGCTTGGACTAAATCATGGGAGTCAATGAATGCAAAAAACCGAATCCCACCAAAACACTCCCACACTCTCGCAAAGTATTGGAACACAATACATTTGTGTCTCTGGTTGGCTTGTTTTGTTTTTGTCTCAGCCACACAGTATTTGTATTCTTGCTTAGAAGTTGGTTATAACGGAAATGGCAAGATTGAAGTCTGGCATGTGATTTGCCAAAAAAACAAACAAAAAAAAACCCAAAAAACACCAAACCACAAAAAACCCCCACCACCCTAACAAAACCCACACCCAACCAACAATGCTGTCAGGAGGAGGAGCAGGTCTCAGGCGTGCCTAACCTTTGCAAAGAGGAAACTGTTCACAGAACTGCATCTGGCACTCCAAACCCCCACTGCAATACTGTTCTGAATTAAAGGCTCCTGTAGTGCTCCACCTTTGGAGGCTAGGTGTGAAGTCATGCCAATTTTTTTTTATGTATTTATTTTTTTAAACCAATTCTTCCACCCTTTAACATCCATTTCCCTCTAGCCTTTTTTTTTTTTTTAATTATTTTTTACCTGATTCGAAGGTCATCATCTTCTCCACCCCAACCCCAGTACTTGTTAGAGAATCCATTCACCTTGGAAAACTGATCTCTTGTTAGAGCAGTTACACCTCCAAAATATCCCCGGTACCGTAACCTAGAAGTACACAAGAAGAGAGAATGAAGAATTAAAAGTCAAATTCTACTAACAATGGAAGTATCACCCTGAAACTCTGGATCTAGACTTGTCTTTCACAGAGTTCAGGGTGCACAAATCCATGAGGTTGGTCTTGTTCTCTTCCTCTTTTCACAAAAAAGATGGTGATTTGCTTTAGGCCAGAAAAAGTCAGCTCTCTGAGAACACAGAGCCTTCTTCAATAGTTTCTCTCTCTCTTTACACAATTCCCCTTGCCAGCCAAAAAGACACTTCACCTCAAGGACTCTGATGAGTAGAAAAGCAACAAAGCTACGCACTAATACAGTGGAAGCGTTGCAATAATGACAGCAAGCCACCGTCTATCTTAAGAGCTGAATCTGAAAATCTTGGAATGAAATCAGATCCCAGCAAGGGGGCATGTGCTATGGGATATTGCAGGACCAATTCCAAGGTAAGGTACAGTGCAAGTTACTTAGTAACCTAATGTAATGGAGCTCAGCTCTAAAGGAGATTAATTTCTAACTTCTACCTTCCCTGTCCTAGAAACCACATCTACTTTAAAAAGGTATTGAGATACCACGCTTATTTATCTTTTTATACCATTTTGCTAATTGCTTTTCATGATACCCTCCTCTTTCTTGGCATTACAACACAGCTTCTACTATGTTGCCGCTGCCAGCTTCAGAGGTGATGTGCACATGGCTGCAGATCACATTTTGATTTCTAGATGCATGTGAATCTAAACAGATGGACAAATTGCCAGGGCTAGAATGTATCCATTATGGCAATTTACATGCCAGACAAGCCTCACAATGACAGCAATCAGTTCCCTTTGCACTCATGGATACATCCCATCAGGTAACATGGTTTTATGGTGTACACCCAGTTCAAGTATTCCTTAACTTGATCCTCCTCTACCAAGGTTAAGTCTTGATAAGTCCAGACTTTTCCACTGGTATCAGATACCTGGGATTCCTGAAGGCAAATCTTGCCAATAAGGAACAAAGCAGATAGGGCATTGAATATCTTGGCCTTTTTCTTGTCTTTTGTCACCAAGTCCCCTGCCACGCAGCAGGTACACATTTTCCCTAGTCTTCCCAGCAGCTGACGTACCTGTAGAAGCCCTTCACGTTGCCTTTCATGTTGCTTATGAGACTCAGCTCCAGAAGGGCTTTGGTTTTCCTAACCCCATCCCTGCATGCTTAGACTGCATCTTGTGTGTCCTCACAAGTCACCTGACTCTGCTTCCACCTCTTTCATGCTTCCTTTTTCTGGTTTTTTTCCCCTCAGGAGCTCCTTGTTGCTCCATGCAGGCCTCCATTCACCTTTGCCTGACTTTCTACAGGTGGGAATGGACCATTCTTGAGCATGAAGGAGGCAAGCCCTGAAGATCCACAAGCTCTCCTGAATCTTTCATCTCTCCAGGTTCATCTCCCAAGTGATTCTTCCAAGCAGATCCCTGAACAGGAAGACGAGGGTTGTGATCCTGCTATTCGCCTCATTCCCTCCTTGTTTCTGACCTTCACATCCCTGACCAGTTCTTCCTTGTTTCCAAGTATAAAGTTTAGCAGAATTAATGCAGAACTTTATGCACCCCATTATTCCCCTCCACCACTGGAGAGGCAGACAGCGAAGCAGCCAGAGCTGTAACCAGAACAGTGCTGCCCACTCAACCCTCCTCAGGCAGAGCAGAACTGGCAGGGCCCAGGCATATCTTGCTCCTAGGTGACATCGTCTGCAAAAAATGCACCTCTGTAACACTGTTCGACCACCTCTTGCCTGAGGACAAGAGAATATCAGCTCCTTTGGGATTTTAAATATTGGACTGAAGAAACCATACAATAGAAACAGTCATTAGGAAAGGATGTTGTGCTGGTCTCAAGGAAATAGCTTAGCTAAGAGAAAAAGTTTTCCCACCCTTACCTCCAAAGTTTTAATATATAAACCTTTTTTCTAAAGAATCTAAAACTGAGTTGCAGTTTATGTAACTAAACATAAGGTACTTGCTTTCCAAAGGAGCATGGCTGCTAAGATTACCACGCACTGCATCACCATAGAAAATATCCACCTGGAAGAAAAAAAATAAACAAACAAAAACCTCCAGGAAACCCACAAAACCCCCACATTCCTGCCCAGGATATTTTGTGTTAATGCAGAACACGTACGACTTCAGTTTTCTCAACCTTGTCTGAGTGACATGTCTCAGTACGCTCACCTCAGCCTAAGCAAAACACTGAGGTCACTCAACTGGGATTTCAACCTGTGGTCTCAGCTCAGTTTAGGTGTCATTCTTGAGCTCAGGCTCTGAATTCCTTCAGACGTACCCAGGAATTCCCTTGGAAGTAGAGCATTATTATCCCCACTTCCCGGATGCGTAAACAGAGGCAGTGGACACAGAAAAAGTATGAATCAAATTCAAACCACCAGTGTCCTAGTGAATACTGGTGCAGGGCATTCACAACAAAAACATTTTGTCCGTATTCTTTAAAGCCAAAGCTTAAAGCTGACCTCTAACTAACAGCTCCTTTCCACAAACAGGAGAAACCTGAGGAAATTAATAGTAAGAAGATCCCTTAGTAAAAGCAAGAGTCCATCTGCATCCTTAACTAAGCAAAACACTTGCGGTTACTAAGGCACAGGAGGTTAAGTAAAGCACCTCAAACTTTGTGCCATGTTATTAGCCTGGATTCTACACGCCTGTCAATTAACAAAAGCAGCATTTCTCTTGCTTTGGTGCACTGACGATCCTGGAGGCCTCAGTGTTCTCTCTGCAAGACACAGCGCTCCAAAAGCCTGTCATGAGCCTAGTTCATTTGTGCTTGTTCCAGTTTTCACTAAATGACTGGGAAGTGAATATTATTCTGTATAAGAATTTGCATATCCCACCTCTTTCTCATATATTTAAGAAAGGAAACCAAGAAGTGAAACAGAGCTTTACTTCAATGTACTTTGAGATCAGCTTTTGAAAAGCCCACTTCTAATTAATATTTAGACTGACATGACATAAGAGGCGAATCTTCAAAGAAACAAGTTCAATGAAAACAGTAAGTCATTAAATTCACCAAGTTCAGAAGCCCTTTTTCTCTGAGGTGGACTGAACCTGACTTTTCACTTTAAATTATTTATATCATACTGGCACTTAGGGTACCCATTTAAGAATCAGAACAATCCTGTATTAGACACTGTCCAGCCAAATAATTAAAGGACAACCCTATCCCTTGGCAAATTCTCATACTTGAGCTCTCAATATCAGCTGTTACCCCTTCAACAGCAAAAGGCAAGTGGCAAGTTTTATTATAGTAAGATCACACCCTCAAATCACAGGACCAGGAGACTGCAAATGCATTTCTAGCTCTGACAGAAGGTCTCTGCACAACCTCTGGCATGTTGCTTTCCTCTCAGAACACCCTCTACCTCACCCCAGGAACCAGAATGATGACAATGATCATTTGTACAGGTGACCACAGGGTGGACTTCAGAGATGTCCGTACAGTTCTCTTTTGTCAGAAGGCACTCCAGAGAGACAAAGCATTACCACCAGAAACCTGGTGCCAGGAGAAAGGGTAGATACCAGCATATGGCTCCATCAGAAGAGGAACATTATCAGTAACATGGCATTGCCCAGTTGGTATTCTTTCCATATTCCTGGTTTCCTACCTGTATCCAGTATTGTTCCTGCCAACTACAAGGTGCTTTGGTTGTCTGTCACACATGTAAATGTTAAAGTCATTTTCTGGCACCAGATCCACATCATGGAAAATGAAACAGTCCCAGTTTGCTTCTTTTAGGGCCTCTAGGTATCCTACATTCAGCAGTTTAGCTCGATTAAATTTGGTGCTGCCAGCCTGTGGAAGAGAATGGAAAAAACCTCTGAAGAAGGTGTCAAACCTTTTGAACCAGAACTGCTCCGGGGCATTTGGCCTGATCACGTAGTTTGCAACCACGTTCATGCGTCACAGCCTTTACAGACATTGGGTACAGCATCAGAGGGGCCAACAATGCAGTGTTTCCTCAGTTTCTACTTGTCATGAACAAACACAGCCAAGGCCAGGAGAGCCTACGGTTATCTGGGCACCAGAAGTATGCATGCTGCAATTTCACTACTATTGCTGCTCCCGTCCTGGAGTTCCCATCAGGCTACATAACAAGTGAGGCATCAGCAAACAGTTTAGAAACTGGTGCTCCATACAACTGCGTCAGTAAGGCTTATGGAAGTTTTTTAAAACAAAAGCCAAAAACAAACAAACAAAAACCCACAAAAAAACATTATTCCCATACTAATTAGTTTATAGATGTCAGAGCACCTGCCACAGATGATTTATGCTTGTCCACTCAGTTTAAAGGACAGCAATGCTTAAAGAGTTCACTGTATTTCCTCAGGTCACACAGTAGGTGGCAGAGTAGGAAATAAAAAGCAGGTCTCTTCATTATTAACTCCTATCTATAACCTAATTATTATGCTGCACACAGACTCCCCCAGCACAGAGCTTCACTTGACTTTTACTAGTCTTCATTGTTTGCTTTTGCTATAAGTTAGTGTGTCTTTGCTATTCAAAACTATCCTTTTTCACCTCTGAGATACACATATATACACACACACCTGGCAGTTTTGTAAGGTTACCGTGTCACCATTCACTCTAGAGCATGTGTCACATTTCACTAAGGTATGCTTATCTTGCTAGGTATTTTTTACTGGGCTGTACACACATGCCAGCCTGTAGAAGGCTTTCTGCTCCTTGAGGACAAACAAGGTGGTGAGTTGCCTCAAGTTCCCACTTGGGAGTCAGAGGGCCAAGCTCTGCGCTCCCAGAAACTGTCATGACAGACATTTTCCAGAGCTAGGAACCTGATGTACTTGAAAGAATAAAAAAGCAATTTTCAAGAGAAAGGTGTCATTTGCTAGAAGGTGCCTGGACTGAAAGAGGCTCCATGGAAGATGAGAAAGAAGCTGGCCTTCCCAGACTGAGGGAAGGTTAGGTGTAGGGAAAAGCAGTTGTATACAAAGCATGTTTTATTATTCTAAAAAGTAACACTTTGCTCTGAAGCAACCATTTGTTCACCATCACTAATGGCCATATGCTCCTGCACAAAGAAGATTCATGGGATTTATGGCTCCATACCTGCAGGTAGGGAAATACAGCCCAGTGACCGCTCTGAAAAAATTGAGAGGGATAATCAGTTGCTTCCATTCTCAGTCAGAGAAGGACTTTTCCAAGAAAAACTTAGATACAATTCACCCAAAATCTATGATGTCAAATTTCTGAGTGGTTTTTTTTTTGTGGTGGCAGTTTGTTGTGGTGGTGTTTTGTTTTTTTTAACGTGTCCTGTATATGAAGATATCTGTCAGATAATCTTCTCCTGATGATGAAAACATAGGTTATTGAGTGAACAGAACAGTTCAGGTGACTGGTAAAGAACATGCGAAGAACTTCAGTTGTATTGGGCATCAAACCCAGCCTAGTTCAGCATCAGCGTCTACCATCTGCTGCAGTTGTCTCCCCCTATCAGGACAGTCAGCCACCACAGCCCATATCCTGCACAAAAGTAGGCAAACAGCTAAATTGCTTTCCAAGAAGGGCAGTTTTCAATGTTAGACCATATACTGAACAAATAGCAAAGTTTACTCTCATCTTTTATTGAGGAGAGAATTGTCATCCTGTTTCTATGGAAGAACACTACTGACCACAAGACAAACTTATGTTGGGAAAGAAATTATTCACCCTTTAGGGATTACAAACTCACTTTTTTTCAGCACTGCCCCCACGTATGCACACATTTGTGCAGAGAAACACGATTTTCAAGATGTTACAAGCAGACCATAAAGAAGAGATCTGGAGTATGTCCTTCAATGGCTCACAGAGAAAAACATAAAAGGCCCACTTCTTAACCTTCCTCCAAAGTAAACTCTATATTTTAATAGTTAAATACTGGTTTTAACTATTTCTTTCCTCAAAAGATACTTGTAACAAGTAACAACATCACAAATGCAGAGTGAAGATGGATTTGCCATTGAAGAGTTTTGGTAGACCCACTTTCAGTCTTTGGGTATGCCTATCTACATGGAAAGGCTAAGCAAAAGCTTCCAATCTTCCAAGTAAAAACTCTGATAGAACAAGTCCAGTCTCAACATTGCTGCTCCCAGCAAACAAAACTTTCATCCTTCTGTATTACTGTTTGCTAACATGACAACAGCCGTTCTCCACCTCACGTTTCAATAAATAAAGAGCATATGCCCGTCCTCCCAGTGATTTATTGCTAACCACCGCTTCCTAGCTGAAGTGAGCCATTATACATATGGTTACAGCACCTATCAATGCAGAAAAAAAGCCTCAGTTTTTCCAATCTACGGGCCACATGATGACTCTAAACAATGAAAGAACAGTCTACTCCAACTGAAAGTATATATCCTGCCATGACTTTTGTTGCTATTCTGCTGTGCCACTGAGGAAAAGTGTAAGCTGTCACCTAGAATGCACTGCCTCATACTGGTTAATTGACTCTGGCCTCTTTAAACAGAAGGGAAGAGAAACTATTATTAATTTATCACCTTTTTCTCCTGCTGTCTGAAAAGTCTGTTTAGAGTTAAAGCAGAACATGTAAGTAAATGATAGTAAAAGAAAGCAAACACAATAAAAGATCAAGAAAAAGACAAGATAAATCTACGCTGCTTTTAGCTCATGTGACTAGAACATAAGCGCCTTAGATGAAAGACAACATAGCACAAGTCTGTATGTGCAAATTTTAGCCACTGACTCAGCAGAGCTAGAAAGAATGCAAATAAAGAAATTAATAAGTTTTTCAGTAACCAAGTGCTCTGCCATGACTACTTCTTCCCACAGCTGTTGCTGAGCAAGTAAAGCACCTACAAGCAGTAGCTGTCGTGTTTAGTTTGAGACAGCAGAAGTAAGTACAACCACATGATACACACAGCTTACGAAGCATGACAGCCAGCAAGCAGATGGGAGAGAAGAGCTAGATACAAACTGAGGCCTTTGATCCAAACAACTCCAAATTTAAAGACAGAAAGCGTGTCAGCCTAGCTACGCATGTGTATACTGCAAGAAAAGCAAGTTGCATTAGTAATGCAAAAGATGCTAACTCAGAAACAGTAAGTTAACTAGACTGAGAAATGGATACCAGTTAAAGATACTGTTAATACTTCCCAGCTTTGCTAACAGCAGCTGAGATCCTGCAGTGCTACCAGCAATGGCTGTATGCACCGTTGCATCCCTCAAGAAGTAGAAGTGTTTGAAGCAGGCTTGGAGGACTGATGCTAGACAGCAGAGGCAGCAGCATGCCTCTCCTTGGACTGCAGAGCACTGACATCCCCACCCAAACATGTCTCACCTGGTGAATAACGTAGATGCCATAGTCCAGCTGCTGCCTTTGTAGGAAAGGGTGGAGGTGCTCCAGGAGGTACAGCAGATGCTTCTCTCGATTGCGGTGTGGGATGAGGATGGCCACGTGCTGCAATGCTGAGCACTCTGTAGGGTGATACCGGCCCTTGACTACCTGAGGGTTCTCCTTTTGCACTTCTTCTAGTGTGAGAGTTGCTTTGAAGGTGAGTTTGCTGGCACCTCCTGTAGGAGAAGCACAAGAAGCTTTCCTGAGTCATTTCTGGTTGTGGCTAGCCCAGTCGCCTAATGAGGCACTCTGTAACCAGCATAAGAAACCCAGGTTCAAGCCCCAGCTGGTCTCCCTGCCTTTCCCAGAGAAAAGTACAGCTACAAGGATATTATGTGGGCAGTGGAAGGAGAGGGCATCGAGCGTTTAGTTGCTTAAACCGATTATAGAGTAGTGATGATAAAAAAATACATTTAAAAAAAAAAAATCAAGAGAAGTGCCACCACACTGCAGGAGGATTGGCCAGAAACAGCTGCCAGGGCAAAGCAGAGGAGGGGGAAGTAGAAAGAGACAGGACTGTGGCCATGAGAAGTCATCTCTACTTAAAGCTTTAACAAAAGCATCACAGACTTAAGGCTATAAATTTGTAAGATAAAACATACCAAGGCTTTCTGTAGCCAAATGAAATTTTCATCACTTCTCTTGCACTAAGCTATTGTTCCAGACCCTCTGGACTTGGCAAAACCATGAAAGAGAACAATGCAGGCAACTGTGATAGCTATGGCCACAGTGCATTTACTTTAAAAAAATATGTCTTGGGGGCAGGGGTGGGGGTGTGTAGCTAGACAGCAGCTTTTCAGACTACATCAGGGAAGAGGGAAGAATCCAGCTTCCCCAACAAATCCCTAATCAGGTTCACAAAAAGGAAGAGGAAGACAATGACATGATACTGCAAAGCAGAAGCCCGGTGCTGCTACCAATACCAAGACCAAAAAAAACCTGGGCAATTAAAATGGCCAAACCAAGGAAAGAGTCACCTATTTGGACCTTCATCATAACTAGTGCTAACCCCAACGCAGCTGTGCAGTCCTTCAACTGTCAAGACAGAGAGATGAAAGTACATCTAAAATCGAAAGGGCAAAAAATTAAGGAAAGGTGAAAAAACTTGTGGTTGAGATAAAGACAGTTTAATAAAAAAGCAAATGCTGCACATGCGAGCAAGGTAAAAAGAGAAATTCATTCATTACTTCCCATTGGCAGGGAGGTGTCCAGCCACGTCCTGGGAAGCAGGGCTTCAGCACGCATAGTAGTTGTTGAGAAGACAAACACTGTAACCATGAACATCCCCCCTTCCTCCTTTCCCTGAGCTTTTATTGCTGAGCATGATAAATGGTATGGTCATATGGTCTGGAACATCCCTTTGGTCAGTTGGGGTCAGCTGTCCCAGCTGTGTCCACTCCCAACCTCTTGCCTACCAGATTTTAGGGGGCTGGGAACAAGAAAGACAAAGCCTCAACAGTGTGCAAACACCATTCAGCAGTAGCCAAGTCACTGGTGCGTTACCAAAGCTGGTTTAGGCACAAAGACAAAGCACAGCACCATACCGGCTGCTATCCCAGCCAGACCCAGCACAAGCACTCTGTGCCACAAGTCGCTTCCTCACCCAGAAGTGCTTACTGCAACTGGTTGCGTTATACTTGTTTCACAAGAAAAGTGTCTAACTGTAAAACGGCTAGGAAGAAAATCAAGTCAGCAGTACCAAAGCAGATGTAACTTGTTAGAAAAGAGAGGAAAGCACCATCACTTACGCAGGTACGGAGACAGAGCGGGGCAGTGACCCTGAAATGACTCCACCGTGGGAACTTTTGCAACTGATTCAATCTCCTCTTCCTTTTGACTGTCCTCCAGGCTAGTTACCTTTCTGAAATCCTCCACCATGCTCTTAGCTTTAGAAATTTCACCTCTGGAGTCCACAAAGTAACTGAATGTGGCCCATAGCACCATCAAACACAAAGTGACAAGCACCAACACTTTGAACTTATGGAAGAGGTGAAAGACATACAAGCTCAAGGCCATGGCGCTCTCTGATCCACAAACTGCTTCCTCTGCTCTGATGCTGAGGCAGGCCACTGCGTGCCCAGTGGGGATGAAACCAAAGGTCCTGAGAAGAACGTCACAGTAAGGAAGAAAAGCTGGAGGTAGGGAGGGCTGCCACACTTTCTGAGGTTTTGCAATTCATGGAGCTATGGTGCTGCTTGCTCTTCAAATGTCAGAAAATACAACTTTACCTGGACAAAAAAAAAAAAAAAAAGTGTTAGTTTCTACCACTCTCCACTCCTGTACCTTCACAGACTTCATGAAAATAGCTTATGGCAAAACATGAAAGGAACAGCAAGTATGAACTACTGGTCAGAAACTAAGACACTGAGCTTTGGTCCTAGCTCAGCCACAAAACAGCTGCATGATTTTAGGCAAATGACTTTCCTGCTTTGTTCTCCACTCCCAGTCTTTTTTTCTCTCTCTCTTTTTTTTTTTTTTTCCCCCTCCAGACCAGAAAGTGCAACCGCTGCCCCATGTTATGTCTGTGTACAGTGCCTGGCAATACATGGGCTTTACTACTACTATTCCCACCAAAATTAACAAAAGGTGCAAGGCAAGAGGTTCTGCTGGCTATGAGTAAAGTTAGCTCCCCTCCATCAAAATGAAAACCACATCAATCTCTGCAGATTTAAACTGTTTTCTACTGAAAGAGAGTATTACTGATGCTGTGCTGCTCTGCACAACACAGTGTGAACCCCACAATACCTGACTGGCATCAGAAATCATTCCTCCGTATTTGCTGCCTGCCAGTACCACCTTGTGGATCTTTGCCCAGTATGCCCTCTCACATGCTGCTGCAGGAGGCAAATATTCCTGTTTTTCAAGGGGAAGGTTCGGTTTTTCAGTGTTAGGTCTGTGATGATCCAATCCTTTGTTCTGTTCCCTGCCTTCTTTCAAGAGCTCCACTTTCATACAGCCTTTCACTGCCATCATACTATGAAGTTACCATGCTAATACTTTTGTCTGTTATTATCATCTCACAGCAGATAAAGAATGAAACTTCAATAACAGAGAGCTTTGATATGGAAAACACACAAGAAAATTGCCACCTGTGAGAAGAACAAGGACCGAGGCTAAGTGAAGCAAAGGCAGTGATTAAAGACAATGCACACAAAACAGGCTGGATCAAAGAGAAGAAACACAAGAACGTGGAAAGTTATTTTATAGCAGCTTTCAAAATATACATGAGACCCTGGAGAGATATCACAGGCAGAAGGAATACAGTAACTCCACATTCCCACTAGTTTAGCCCAGGTGTCTTCTGGAAAAGTTTGCTGATTCACAGGGATGTATATGTGGGAGCCAGACCTAGGACTGACAACATGAACTACTCAATGTACTGCCCGAGCTTCTCGAGGTTCATTGGGAATGACAAGCTGCTGTCCCTCCTGGCAAGCACCACACGGAGTGGCTAACCTGCTCTCTCCATCCACATGCAATGCACAGTGCTGCTCTAAGGAAGCGACAGAAGAGTTTTCAGTGCCCTTACCACTAACAGTGAAGATTCTCCACATCCACTTCAACCTCAAACAGAGAAGAGAACAAAACCAAAACCAAACCAAGAGATGCTACAGCAGAGAAGAGAATTTTACTTACAAGGAAAGGGGGCAGAGGGGACAGGGGGGACAAAAAGAGGGAAGGGGGAAAAAAAAAAAAAGAGGGGAGAGGTTCTTGAGAAGGAAAAAAAAATTAGTATGCAGCCATACTAATAACCTCAGTTTTTTGAGGGGTTTTGCTGGGATTTTTTTCCCCATCTGGTCTTCAAGAACACAAGGCCAGAATCACCAAAACAAACAAGAAGGGAAGCCTGAGTTCCTCTTAGTCCTCCCCTCCTTGTCTCCCAACCCTCAAGACCACATTTTCCAATGAATTCTTTCTGTTCTTAGATAAATTACACTGGAGACCACATGGGCGTCTGCCTCATTGTTTTAAAAGACACAGAAAAGTTAGCTTAGTGCTCTCATTTACATCCTTTCCCCAGATTTTCCACATGTGAAATCATCAGTATAGTCTGTAAGGTATTGACAGCATGGGTCTCTACTACTCTCCACAGGAAACCTGAGAATGAACAGAACTAGTTTTTCTTCTGTTGATACCCATCAGCTCTGTTGTCAGAACAGGAAAGAAAACACCAGCAACAGAGCAACACCTAACATCCAACTGACCTACAAAATAAGGAATCTACACAGTTCAGGATAGCTATATAAATCTTAAAAAACCCTAAACAAACAAAAAAACCCTGAGGATCAGCAAATCTAAGTTGCATGCTGACAGCACACACTACTTTTTACTGTCAGCTTGTAATAAACAACTGGAAAGCAATTCTGAGGGGCAGTCGGTAACACATTTCACAGATACAGTAAGCTTGACTACTTGTTTCTGAAGGTAATTCATTTTATAATACCAAGAGGAGTAAAACAGTATCCAGCTTCTACACTATCCAACAGAACAAACACAGACTTCAGATCCAAATGCAAACAAGTCTTGGCCTCAGTTATAAAAATTTTTACACTCACTTAGCACACCTCCTTGGTGTATTTACATACATACTGGAGTAAAACCATACCTCCATCACTTCTCTCTCCTATACAGCCAACACTGACAACAGAAAAGAGAACTAGAAACTTTTTCTCCTTCTGCACCATGACAGCTGTTCAACAAATTCTTACCACAGAATTAGCTGGCAGAGGTCTCGCATACCTGTAGAAGAGCACTGCTCTCACTGCTGACAGCTACCCCAACAAGCCATGTTTCTGAAAACACTCAATACTCCTTTCACCACAACCCTGGGACAAGCAACATTCAGCCTCAATATCATGCTATGTACCACCACCGCTCTGGCAGGCACAATACAGTCTTGTATTAAAAATACACATATGAAATAGTAATGTCTCAGAACCACCACACACTCCCCAGAGGAAGCCCACACCAAGTATTTTGGGGCATGCTTTTTGACAGTCTGCTACAGATGCCAGATGATGCTAACCCTGAGCAGCACGCATGTGAGCCTGTCTGCACCAGCTCACCCAGCAGCCTAATTCTCTGCCTGGTACCTGTCACACAACCTTTGTTACTTACAGCACAGGGTAGACATGCTGACTGAGCGCTGGGGAGGGTACCACCACCACTGTAAAACCAATTCTCAAGTCTCCGATCTTTCCGCAGCGCTCAGCAACTTTATCCTGAGTATTACAAACAAACCTGAACCAGAATGCAACCAGATGGAGAGATTAATGGTGATTAATACAGTCACATAGCTATCCCAAAGCTTGGAGATCAATGCAAGAACAGCAAGGATTTGTCCCCCTTACTATTTTCCCCCTCAAAAGGGCACACAAACCTTCTTTTGACCTGGTAGCCTTCCTACTGGTTCTGGGTTTTGTGAACACTGTCCTAACACAGCCTTGGTGGTATTCAGAACAGAATTCATTAATCCAGAGAGATAAGGAAAATGGCAGCAAGGGACAGGGATTCTCCAGCTTCTACCCTTCAAGGGGGAGATGTGACAGATCTGTTCTACAAAAGCTTCATCACAATTTAAAAAAGCGTGGTGGTCCTGCGTATTTTAAAACCAGTGGTTGAAATGGACACCTCACTCCACTCTTTTCCCTACTAAGACCAACTACAATCAATCATTAGTCTAGGGTCCTGCAAGATCAGAATCTCCATAAACTCCAAATACTAGTTTGTTTTAACCACCTTTTTTTTAAGTATTCCTGCAGTTGCTGTCAGTAACCAATACTATTTATTCTGACAGTCTTTATTCTGCTTTTCTTCACAACAGCTGTAGGCTACAGCTGAAGTACTGACACAATATACAAAACACACTACTGGGAATGTGGGCAGATGGGGGCAAGGGGACTAAGATATGAAAAAGCAACAGGAAAAGAGGGAAGAGGAAAATCTCAGTTAAGACGACAGGACCCTCCAGTTTGCCCAGGAAAACAGATGAGAGTTATCACTGTTTTACAGTTAAGAAAAATTAATCAAAAAGTTTGAAGTGGGCTCAAGCAGAAAAAGGATTAAACCCAGTTAAAAAATCTCCCCATCTTTCTAGAGTCTCAATTCAATCAGTCTCTGCAACAGGTATAGAGGAAAAGTCCCCTAACTAAACAGGAAAATAAAAGTAAGTAGAAGGAAATCAAATGGGAAAACTACATGAATGGAAGGGAAGACAAAAATGTTGAGATTTTCAATGAATATATTTTGTTTCAGCAATTAATTTTACTTCTTACATTTTGCTGAGTCTTGCTGGCAGACATGCCATAATAATATAAAATTAGTAGCCATGGTGCCCTAGGAGATGACAGTAGAAATATCATATTGATACACTGAGTTAAATAGTTCCAGTTTTTAGCTCAACTAATGAGCAGTAAACAGGATAACATTTGTTTTTGACTATTGCCAGCTGAAACATCAGTGAGTGCCTTTCAGCCCAGCATTACTTCCTAGTTCGCTGTCATTAGCTGTCATACCAGGGAAAGACTTTTGCAGGACAGAAGTGATTCTGAACCGCAGCTTTGTTCAAATTTCAGATCGGTTGCTTAGGACTCCAATTCACAACTGCAGCAACTGAGGACATAATGGTCCAAAATGCTTTATGCTATTATCCCACTGTATATCATCGCCAAAACAATACGGATTCAAATAAAAGAGAAAATGTCCACCATCCCCCACCAGTTTATACTCTGCAATACTTGCATGCAGGAAATCAGTGATAAGCTATATGAATGATCTAAGAACAGTAAATACTGTGGACCCCATGGGTAATATCAATGTGTAATAATTAAATCAAAGACCTTGTAATTTGCTCATTGCAGGTTTCTATGGAATAATCTAAATTGATGCCTTTCATAACTTCTCAGTCACTGTGCAGCGTTCAGCAGGTGAAGCACTTCCCCTAAGGCGGGTAATCTCTCCACAATAAATCACGGGTATCGTTGCACAAAGTGCGTGCATGAGGGGGGAATTTCCTTCTCCATCACTCAATCTAAATGTGTTCCAGATTAATCTGGGCTGAAAAGGACAACATAAAGTTAAGATACTGAATGACTAACAGGTGTTTGCTAAAAATCAATTACTTAAATTCATAGCCTCCCACTTTATCAGAAGTAGACTGCATCCTTAAAGTTAAGACAGTTGCTTGCCTCTGATGCACAGACTAGTGCAAATGGGCTATCCCCATAAGAAATTATTTTTTTCCACAAATAAAAAAAAAAAAATTAACTATCCATGGAAAAAGACATAATGAAATATCAGGAAGCAATCAGCAGTATTAGTCAGAAGAACAAGCTTCCAAAATACTTTTTTTTTAAATATCAGGAAGAGCACACAGGTGTAAAATTGCTAAGGTACAAGATGTTAAACTATGAACATAAACTCTGAACTTACTGCACTAACCTTGTTTCTACCCTCCTCCCCTACTATTCAGTTCGGTGATACCTCACACATACCAGTTTCCTTTGTCAGCTTTGCGAGATTCCTTTATAAGCCGATGTTACTACAAGTTCACAGTACTGGCCTCTGACAAATATTCAGACCGTACTGTTGTCAGCATGAATTATTTCCCATGATAACTAAAACCACATCTCCACTGAGTTCTACGGCAGTGACAGAATGTTCCTCTTGCTTAAAATACACGTGAGCACTTCAACAGAGCAGCATAAATACACATGCACAATCACAACAATTAGTCACTTTCAACTCATCACAACACGCACCCAGAAGGGCATAATTCATGTTTCATAAACTTGCAGTTTGGTATTTTGATGTTTTCTATGCAGAATATAGTATGTATTTCAAAATTTGGAAAGCATCAAGATATTTTGGGTATCTTAAATGGAAAAATATACATGAATCAATTTACCCATCAATTTACCTTACATTATTACTTCATAGGTTAAAAAGTATTTGGTTTTTTTCCCTGAGACACAAGAATGGCAGGTGCACAGAAAGGCATGTCTGTATCTACTAACAAATGATGAAGATCTGTACCCTCAGGAATGAAGGCAACTGAGAAGCACAGTGAAGAGCTGGCACTTCTATGACTCCGGACAAAGATGAAGAACTCGTGAACTTAAGAGGACAGTAACTGGAAATAAAAGGACAAGCAAGAGGTTAAGCCTCAATAAAACTTGTCTGTCAGAGAAACATAAGGAAAGCTTGATCATTGCCCCTCTGGAGGGTCTACACTTGGAAAAGTAGTATAAAAGCCAGCATTGTAATACTTCCATAAAATCATTATTAATGGAATAGTCTTAATAAAATACTGACTAGAATAGTCATGCAGAACCTACTCCAACCTTAATAAAACCAAACAGCCATTTTGCAATTCAAAGGAAATAACGGAGCAGATGCTTTGCACTTTGTAACTGCCAATTAGATAAAATTAAACCCTTACCAATTAAGTACAGGTTGAGGACAGACAAATCACAACCACAGAATGGTTGAGGTTAGAAGGGACCTCTAGAGCTAATCTAGTCCAACCCCCCCTGCTCAAGCAGGGCCACCAACAGCCAGTTGCCCATGACTGTGTCCAGATGGCTTTTGGATATCTCCAAAGATGGAGACTCCACAGCCTCCCTGGGAAACCTGTGCCAGGGCTCAGTGATCCTCACAGTAAGAAAAGTGTTTCCTGATGTTCAAATAGAACCGCCTGTGTTTCAGTTGTGCCCATTGCTTCTGGTCCTGGCACTGGGCACCACTAAGAGGAGCCTGGCTCCATCCTCTTTACACCCTCCCTTCACGTATTTATACACATTGAGAAGTTTTTCCCTGAGCCTTCTCTACTCCAGGCTGAACAGTCCCAGCTCTCTCAGCCCTTCCTCACAGGAGAGATGCTTCTGTCCCTTCATCATCTTCACAGCCTTTCATGGGCTCTCTTCAGTATGTCCATCTCTCTTATACTGGGGAGCCCAGAAATGGACATAGGACTCCAGGTGTGGCCTCACCAGTGCTGAGAATGGAAGAATCACCTCCCTCGACCTGCTAGCAATACTTTGCCTATGTAGCCCAGGATACCATGTGCCATCTTTGCTGCAAGGGCACACTGCTGGCTCATGTTCAGCTTGATGCCACCACCCTTAGGTCCTTTTCTGTCAAGCTGCTCTCCAGCTGCGTGGTCCCCAGCATGTAATGGTAAGTGGGATTGTTCCTCCGACCCTCTGGCGTATCTGCCACTCTTCAAAACATGGTCCAGTCTGCAAACGTGCTGAGGGCACACTCTGCCCCATCATCCAGATCATTAATGATGATGTTAAACAGGACTGGACCCAGTATTGACCCCTGGGGTACAGCACTAGTTACCAGCCTCCAACTGGAATTCATGCTGCTGATAACCACCTTTCTGGTCCTGGCTGTTCAGCCAGTTTTCAATCCACCTCACTGTCTGCTTATCCAGCCCATACATCAACAGCTTGCCTATGAGAATCTTACAGGAGAGAATGTCAATGGCCTTCCTGAAGTCCAGGTAGACAATATGCACTGCTCTCCCCTCATCTACCATGCCAGTCATTTCATTGTAGAAGTTTATCAAGTTGGTCGGCATGACTTCCCCTTGGCAAATCCACACTGACCAAGGGTACAGCTTCCTTACTCCAGCCCTTCGCCCTGGTTTCTGGGACCTGGGATTCCTGAATCCCAGTCCTGCTAGTAAAGACTGAAGCAAAGAAGGCATTCAGTAGCTCAGCCTTTCCCACATCCTGCGTAACCAAGTCCACCATCTCACTGAGCAACGGGCCCACATTTTCCCTCATCTTCCTTTTGTTACCTATCTTGTCATCTTTGATATCCCTAAATCATGGCTGATATATTGGTTGGTGGGTGAAAAAAGACCACCCAGTCAGACATTAAAACATGCAAACAATAATTCAACCAAAAATTCAGTACTAAACAAATCTTGTTATAAACAATAATCTGCAAGACATTGGAAATGTGGTTCTTCCTTCTTCTGGACTTTGTAATTCAGGGTGACTAACCCTTAAATATGGGTGGCAAAATGTCTGTGGTGCAACTAAACTCTTCTCATAGCTCTCAAACCTGACTCTAGCTAGATCTGACCTTCATCAAAGGTACCAAGAAACTTTCATCGGAATGTAAAGCGCAGCTGCTCTTGCGAAGTAAATTCTCAGTGAAGCATAACCAAACCTAGTTTAGAAAGTTATAGCTGACTAGAAGGGCACAGCACTTCAGGCCACAAGGTTAAAAACACCACGATACCCATTTCAAAATCCATGAAAAAAAAATTAAACAGAAAAAAACCAGTTATTCAAATATGACATCAGCCAGAATTCCAAAATCAATGAAAAATGAGAAAGGTCTCCATCTATATGTAGACATACTCATATCTAGACAAGACACTTCGAATGCACTTCTAAACATATCCATGATCATATTGAGGCACATAAATACTGCACGATCTCTGCTCCCCAACATCGCATCTGTAGCAATAACTGCCCCTGTGCTTTGCAGCTTGTCTGCCAGCTCAAGTTCTGTAGCCTGCTACGTTTTTTGAAATGCATGCCAAATCCTCTTTGCTTGCTCCAAGGTTCCTAGCACTGTTCAGAACAGCCTACCTGTAGGAACCTATGAGAAACACAGTGCTGTATGACTCCTCCATGAACAGGGGTGTTCAGTTCTGATCCTTGAGCCTGCTGGCACGAACACAAAGCCCTAACTTGCCCCTCTCCATCCAGAAAGGCCAAAATAGTAAGCAAGGTTCTAGCATGGACAAGATTTCTTCCAAAGCAAACTGGGAAGATCAGAACCCCATCCATTTTCATTCAAGGTTTTCCCCAACAGAAATACATGTGCGTTGGAGTCTGACATGCTGTGCAAGCACAGAGCAAGGGAGCAACGTAGGTGCAAGCTGGTTCCCCACGTAAGGGCTGCAAGGTCATCTACCCATTTGCCTAGCAGCCTGATTGAAGCCACTAGCATTACCAAGCTCAGAGATACCCAGAAATTCTACACTAAAGGCCATTCTTTTTCATCTAAGCAAAACTTCTAGGTAGACAAAGACAATATCAGCAGGAAGACTGGTTACTGGTAGCCCTTATCTAGATATTAGTGAAGGAAAGCAATCTTATAAACAGAATTGAATATGTAATTGGAGTTGATAAACACTCATTATTTTCCAAACACTTATTCTTCCCTGATACGTTTTTAGATAAAATTTGTCATTATGATAACTATGCTAAAGCCTAGATTCACATGATTACTTATCAAAACAAGTTAACATTTAACAGTATAACTAAACAGTGAGAACACGCTGCCTAAATTTTATTTTTCATGTGTTTGTATTTAAAACAATTCACCCTATATGGAACATCTGCAGGACAGCTCCTGAGAGATACTTTAATTTGATGCATGGAAAATTAATTTTTAATTTACACAAACTAACTTTCTGACTCTACCTGTTTCACAGTGCCCAGTAAGGACAAGTTTCTTATCATGCAGGATTTTCCAGAAGCCTCTGCAACCTCCTCAAGCTCACACACAAATTCCACAGACAGCAGAACAGGTTCAGCAGCGAAAACAATTTTCAACTTTAAAAACCCTTATAAGTTCAAGCAGGAAATGAAGCATGAAAAGAGTTCCTGGGGACTGCATTTATGAGCTCTGTACTATGCAGACTACTATTTAGTATTTTATCTAGGCCAAAACCAAAAGCAGCAATAGGTTAGCTCTGGGAGTATCTGAAGAAGTACAGCAATCTTCATTAAGCCTTCCAAGAAAGAATTAAATTCTTTACAACTGACAAGGTAGAAAGACCACTGTACAGCATCAGCTTTTCTACACAAGACCTTCAAGTCCTCAAGTTTTACAAGAGTCTAAACCTGCTCCTTTCACAGGCATTTCCTTCTTTTCAGCAGATTAGTGTTTCAGTAGGGCATTAAGCTAATAGTTTTTAGCATCTCTTTTATACAACACTTATAATCCTATTACCTCTTCCTATTAAAAACCCCACCAACTGCACTGCGAAATGGTGAAGTCATGGGCTATTTAAAAAAAAAAAACAAACGAAACAACAAACAAAAGAAACCCAACCCTCAAACAGCCTTTCCACTTCTCAGGATTTCAAGCCAAATGAAGCAAGCGCATTAAACCACTCACTGCTGCTGCCACATCCCTCCTTCCTGTAGAGCAGTCACTCCAAAAAGTATGGAGAGTGCTACGCAAGCAGCAGGCACTTTTCATCCAGGAAACCCCACACCATAAAGAGACCTCTGTTACTGCTCACATGCTGCAGGAAAGAGTCAGCTCAAAACTCACAGGATGACGGGGGGGAAAAAAAAAAAAAAAAAAAAAGAGCCAACACATCCCGCTTTTCCCCAGCCCTAAGAGGCTCCCCAGTGCCATCCCACATACCACTCCCCCGGCTCTGTCCCAGCCCGGGATGGCTGACAGCCTCTCTCCTTTCCTCCTAGCACAGCAGAACCAGGCATATCTTGACAGTGCACTGTGCCAGAAGCAATACTGCATACAAATAATTACTGTAACGAACCATCCAACTGGAAACAAAGGCTCAAGACTTTGCTCCTAAAAGCAAACCACAATTTCTAGTGCTGCCCTATTGGTATCTGCTCCATTTGGAGATTTTTAACGATAGAGATGCCGTTCTTCTTAAGCGGATCAAGCTGCCCACCCTCTTGTCCATACCTGTGCAGAAGCCCAGGCACTCCCACTGTACTCCTCTCTGTTATCACCCAGACATACCTGCTGATGACAGCGACGTGTACTTTTGCAAGGGTGTTTCACCAGCCTGGCTCACGGACCAGTCTTTTCACAAAAGGTAACTTAACTATTACAAGGCTGTCCCCCACTGGTGCTTTTTCCACCACTCTGCCCCATAACACTCCTCTAGCAACTTCGCAGAATCAGCAGGATGGAACCAACGGAGGGTGTCTCTTTGCCATCTTGCCCATCTGGGGCTCTCCCAGGCTACCAGGGCAGCAGCTCCACAATGCTAGCTGTCCTTACTGAGCTCTGGTCTGGTACACAGCTGCCTGGAAAAGTTTTGCTGCCAGCCTACCTAAGCCTCCTCCCTAGCTGCTATATATTAAGCTAACAAACACATTTCCTTCAGTAGAGTTGCACCTACATTAGAGTAATTTATGAGCACACCTCTGCCAGGTAAGGGTGGGATTTTCTCATGCTTCCAGTCAACATTACTGATAATGACAAAACACCATAAAAAGGACGAGGCCTGAGTACACACAGGCTACATGGCTAAGATGGATTGCCTTAGAGGTGGGGAGAGAAAGGACAGGTACAGCCTCGTGACAAGTGTTTATCTCCTGTAACTCAAACCTGTTTGAACTCTTTGTGCAATACGTACATTCCAAGCAGGTAGGTGTTTCAAAGCTTCCCCAGTAAGCCTCCTCTATGCCACAAAGATCTTATTTATTATTAGGACTGCACAAGAGTTTTGGGGAAAAACTTCCCTGTTTCAGACACCTAGTAGCATATAAAAAACCTTCAGGACTACTGTGTGTTTTAACCGGTCAGCCACAAAGTCAGACCAGTCTGGATCTCGACCATCACTGTCTCACCCTCCTCTCCACTCCAGTCCCCAAACTACACTTTCTCTGCACCAGCATAGGCTCTCACGCAAACATGGGGTTAGCCAGATCAGGAGGCAAGCAGTATTTCTAGCAGCCTTCTGTGATCCTCTGCCTACCCCTCCCACTGAAGAATGTCAGAAGACCTGGTTCTGTGATACTATGACTACCAGCAGAAAAACAGTAGCTCAGCTTTCAGTTGAACAGGAAGGGTTATTTTAGGAAGATAATAATATACATTTCCAGCCACTAATGGGTAGCATTCTACAAACTGCCTCGAACCAGACAATTTTAAAGACGAAAGGTACGAGTTAAAAAGAAACAGACCAAGGTGCATTTGTGGGGCCTGATCAGAATCACAGCCACTGCCAGCTAAAACATTCCAGTTGTGTCGAGAATACAAACAGATGTGCTGGCTCCACACTTTGTCTTGCTATTTATTACTTGATAACTGCTTGATACTCAATGTAAAAGAACAAAAGTACTGGCAGCTCCAACTCCCTGAATTAGAAACTAAAAAAAGATAAAGAATACATAACACACCAGGAAATAACCTAGATATTTAGCTTACGTAACTTATTGTCTCCATGCGTGTGGGCATCACAGAAGAAGTGATTGCAACAGATGTAAATGAGGAAAGGCTTGGCAGGCAAATACAATAAACCCATTTCCTACAAAAGGAACATCATGGCAGAAAAGCACTGAAAGAGGACTCTCCATACAGCTTTAACTCAAACATGCAGGACAGAGAAGAAAATAGGAGCATCTCAGAATCTCACCTAACAGGGATGCCATTGTTCTTCCACCCAACATTACTCCAAAGGAGCAGCACTATTCCTGTGTTCCAACCTGCTCTGGTTTATGATCAAAGAGCTGAACAACTTGCTCCACAAGGAACACACTGGACAAAAGCAGCAGTCCCTGTGCACTGGTATGTGTGAAGCCTATTGTCCTTTGAATGTGTTTCACTGATTTTCCAGCTGCTGGACACCCACCCAGCCACTCTCTCACCTCCCCCCTCCCCAAGAGGACAGGGGGAGACAATAGGATGAAAAAGCTCATGGGTCAAGATAGAGACAGGGAGATCACTTACCAATTAGTGTCACAGGCAAGACAGATTTGACTTGGGGAAAATGAATTTATTGCCAATTAAAAGTAGAGCAGGATAGCAAGACACAAAAACTACAACACTTCCCCTCCACTCCCTTCTTCCCAGGCTCAACTTCACTCCCTCATTTCCACCTTCTCTACTCTCCACCCCACAACAGCGCAGGGGAATGAGGAACGGGAGGTCAGTCCATAACAGCTCCCCTCTGTCACTCTTTCCTCCTCACATTTTTCCCTGCTTCAGGATGGGTCCTTCCCATGGGCTACAGTCCTTCACAAACTGCTCCAGCATGGCTCCCTTTCATGGGCCACAGTTTCTGCCAGAAAATCTGCTCCTGCGTGGGCTCCTCTCCAAAGGCTGCAGTCCCCGCCAGGAGCCTGCTCTGGCATGGGCTCTCCATGGGCTGCAAAGTAGGCATTTGCTCCAGCATGGTCCTCGCCACGGGCTGCAGGGTGGACATTTGCCCCGCATGAGGAGCGCCTCCTCCCCTCCTCCTTCTCTGGACCTTGGTGTTCACAGAGCTGTTTTTCACTCCCCCCCCCCCCGCCCCCTTCACCCCTCTCAGAGCTGCTGGGAAGCATTTTGCCCTTTCTTAAATACATTTCCCCCAAGGCACCACCAGCTTGGCTGGTGGACTCAGTCCTGGCCAGCGGTGGGTCCATTTTGGGGCTAGCTGGAACTGGCTGCGTTCAGCACAGGTGCAGCCCCAGCCTCTTCTCACAGAGACCAGCCCTACACCAACACCACTGCTAACACCTTGCCACCTACACCCAATACAGTATTTCATTAGCTGAAGTGAAATACCAACTTAAAAGTGGTTTAAAAGATCCAGTGCATTGCTTGATATGTAGGGCTTCTTAATAACTCGTACCTATTTACTCAGAATATACATCATTTTCTGACTAGTACGCCCAGGTGACAGAGTCCCCTCCACCCTGTACCTCCAGCACAGCACGCACACACCTGTGATCTATACCTCTGAGCTTCGTTGTCCTCTACTGATGTCCAGAACAGTAACTACTTACTTCTACTGCCTCAGATTAACCAACTGACACTTTCTGACTGTTAATCTAGACAGTCATTCTACATGGCATAAGTATCCTGCCATAGCTATGCTAATCTATCTTCAGGCAGACAAACTTGAGGCAACAATTTCACCAATCCAGAAGAAATTTCAGTTCACTTAATATAGGGCCCTAGAGGAATCTTGGCTTTAGCATTACTCTTGTTGCAGTGCTTTACATCTATCTCAAATATTAGATAGTGGATATACTTTTAACATATCCAGACAATCTGGTGAGCAAGGAGCAGACATTTTTATATAGTCACATTTCACTTCTAAAACAGAGACCCAACTCTTGGCAAACACCCAGTGCCTAAAACGTCACATTAAGATTTCTGAGATTACCAAAGGAAAAGCATGTGCTTTCTTTACTAAGCAAGTACAGAGCCTTTGCTGCAAATGACTCAACATCATTATCAAGCACAGGCCAATCAAGCAGGTGCTACTCCAATACTCCAGTACAGTTTTCAGTTTGCTAAGATGTAATGAACTCTTATTTTATGCTAGGAAATGCAATCTAACATCTCCAGGCCAAGACACACATTTATGAATGGCCTCTCTTGTTACACAGCTACAGCTGAGCCACTGACCTCACTGTAAAAGACACAGCACTGTCAGACTGAGTGCAGTCAAAGAGATGGAGCAAGGCATACAGCAAACAGTACTGGCACAGCCTGTAACTACCTAACTGCTTACCACATAAGTTGTCTTTTAAAAAAAACCAAAACAGCACAATTTAAAAACATCTTCCCCCCAAGGTCAGTGGAATATCCTGAAAAAGCACATGGTAAAACAGATTTCTGTGAACACAGGAATCTCATGTATAATGGAAAGCTAAGGTCATGATTCAACTCAGCAATACCCTATCTTTTTCTGGCAGCTGCTGCCTTACTGGAGTGGATGCCAGATGTCAGAGAACTTGCCACTTTACAAAAAAACCCCAACCAAACAGAAAAAAAAAATTCAACACATTTCTGGCCAAATTCCTCACTCACCTCTCTGCTGCACAAAAAAATAACATCTGAGAGAAATACTATATTAAAACAGCGCACATTCTTACTTTAGCTTTAAGTACTTCACAATTAATTTTTTTAAACAAAGTGTCAACCACCGATAGCTAAAGTAATACAGGACAGAAGTTGAAGTAAGTGTATAGACCTGTGGCTACTTAACACATTTATATTTTTCAGTTTACAAGTGTCTACGAACAAAATTGTAAATAAATGAAAACTAATAAAGTTGTAAACGTGTTATGAATGCATAACTAAGAACAGAATCCCATTATTTGTTTCTCATGGAGGTACTTCAGCATGAGAACTGCACCAAAGACATTCCAGTTGAAGCTTCCTTAGGCATGAAGAGATTTTACTTTTTTTTTAATTTTATTTTTACAGTCTTATCTCAGTAAGGATTACAAATTGTCAGTTCCTACTGCAAAGACAGCTATCAAGACACTGTGTAGGTGGCATGATTTTGTTAAGCTATTAAATGTACGGGACCTTTTCAATGTTAGAGCACAGTTTACATCTACGCAGATTTTCAACCAATCTGCAGATGGATTTTTATGCAGGACGAAAGTTTCAAACATACAATTTAAGAGCTCTAACTCACATCCTTTGGAAGTGTTATAGCCTAGAACAGTGTTTGACAGAATTCAAAACTGTTCCAACAATTCTAGTTCAACCTAGCAACAAGCAATTTTAATCAAATGCTTGTGGAAGTAATTCTAAAAACATATCCTCTGAGAATCAGGATACTAGTAAACCTTTTGGACAAGCAGTGCAGTAAAATTCCAGGCAGTTGCAGATAGTGTATCACTCTTCCTCACACTCAGTTACTAATCTCTTTTCCCCATCTCACTGGATTTTGGTGGGGAGTCCAGAGAACTAAAGGTGAGATGTGATACGGACTCCTCCTCTCCTACTCCCTCAGGGTTAAAGAGCTCCCGTTCCTCTACAACCCTCCTCCTCTTCACTCAAGCAGCAGCCAGGCTTTAGCTCTTTCCAGGAACAAGAGAAGGTCAAGGGGGATTGATACTTCACTCAGAAGCAGAGTAGGGGAAAGTGGCTCCTTTCCAACCCTTCACTTCTCATTACTGTGCAGGTGTTACCCCTCCCCATCTCACTGAACTAGCTGGAAGAGTTCAGAAGTCAGCTACAGGACTGAAGACTGAGGACACAAGATTAGTGCTGCAGATGCCCCAGCAACATTGGATCCAAAAAATTTGCTATTATTTATAATTGTGTACATTTAGAATCATCATAGTATCAGTTTAAAAGGATTATCTGAATTATAATGCATGATAACTTTATCCCAGAATTCACTGCCTGACGAATAAACATTACCCAGTTGTTGCTCCCAGCAGCAGCACTGCATATATGCTAAAAAAAAAATATTTAAGGACACCAAGATGACATAATCATAGCTGTAAGGCATGTTACTTGTAGGCATGCTAAAGCACTTCCAACAGAAGAAAGAAAAGCACAGAGAGACAATACTTATAAAAACCCCTAGATATGTCAAAAACTATAAAGAAAAAAAAGTGATAGAAGCTCTCTCCCATTGTTTTACAGTATTTTCAAGGTCCCATTTATACACAGTGCAAAAAACACAGCCTCTGAAGCAAAAAAACAGCTAGCCCAGTTGCACACCTGCTGGGTGTCTTTTGGACTAAGTATTTGCCTAAACAAGTAGGTTTTTAACGGAACTCTTTCATCAAAGCAGGCAGTCATTTGACCAGGCTTCAGAATCCCCAGATATACCACCTTCAAACTAGCAAAACACAAATTCACCAAACTCATTCATGCAACTTAGATTTAGGATCATATAATAAAAAATAGAAATCAAGCACCCCTCAACTTCTCTTTTAAATTATATGTAGGGAAAAAATAGAAGAACATGGCAACTCAAACCAGAGCAAAAAAGAAAAATGCAAGCCTTCCTAAGCTGAAGTAACCAAATTCTTACTTCTAACTGAAAAGTATTTGTGAAAATTAAATACAGCTGTTACAAAAATGACAAGGAAATAACTACACAAATCAAGAACAAGATCGATCACACGTAAAGCATTTATCAAGAAAACTCATTTACAGTATCTTAGATGAAAGGTGATATAATTCAGTGTTAAAGAAAGGTTCATGAAACATTATCAAAGTTGAATAGTGACAGAGACTAATACGAAACCCCAAAGCTGTGCTTTTCAGTATTCTAAATTTAATCAGAGTATTGGTAATTAACAACAGAAGACTTACAGAGTCCTCACTGAGTTGCAAAGAAAAAAAAAAAATCTTTAGAGAAATAACATCTCACATAACTACCAACCTTACTGATAAAAAGTGTAAATATTTATAGAGAATGTAAGCAGATCCTAAAGGTTATTTCTTTGTTTGTTTTTTTTTTTTTTTTTAAATGTTAGCCATCTCAAAGACATCAAACTTTCACCTTCCTTTTCTCTAAAACCCTCTGTTGAAAACCGAGCCCTTCTAAACCAACTCTGATGTCCTTTGGGAACTTCCTTAGCTGCTAAGTAAAAGGGTGGAAAGAATGTTAAATCCACAAGAGATCTTCACTGTTAACTCTCCGAGACAAGCACATATAAGTAAGGTATTCCCCTTTTTGATTATTGCTACCATAGTGCTGTGAAAGTCTTAAGTCCTATCAGAGCTATACTTTAGAGGCATTTGTATTATGACTCAGAAACCAAACCTTCTCAAACACTCTCACTAGTAGCCCCATTTCTGCTTCCCCTCAAGACCTGCAAACACATTTCCATCATCACCTGCAGCATTGTCATCAAATGAGGGCCCTCATAAACCTGTGCAAATGCCCTCTCAAGCCCTCTGATCACTATTCTTGTCCAAAATAACACCTAGAGCAATGAGTGAAGAAGTTTATGTCTCATCAGTGAGAAAATTATAGTGAACAGAATGACTTGCCTGTTCTCCAGGTTTCTCCACGTGGGAAATGGAGAAAATAATACCAAGTACTGAATTTACTTTGCCACAAAACTGTTAAAAAGCTTTCGTTAAAGTGAAAACACCAGTGCTCTACATCTGGCCTCCTGACTTAGGATCTCTGAGCCCGATAGAGTAAGTACTTCCACCTGGTATGTAATTTCTAGATAGGGCACTGTTCCCACTTAGTAACCCTACAATGAAATTACGTACCGGCAGGCTTATCTGCAGGATCGCAACCTCAGGTCCTGCCTTCGATGTTCACAAGCGATGACTGCAGCAGGATTCCCCGCGTACACAGTGGACTGCCTATGAAGCGATGAGCTGCAGAAATCGAGCCAAATCCTCCTCCACCTACCAGATGCTCAAAAGTACGAGGCACAGTTAATCACACACGCTCTCCACTCTTTCGCTAAGGGTTTAAAACTGAAGCACCGTCCGGGAATTCGTTATCCCCACCACCCCCTCCCGCCTCTCACCACAGTTTAACCCGGCCCCGACACCCCCACCTCCCGCACCTCTCTCCGCCCGTTGGCGACAGGCCCTCACCTCACCGCCCGGCACCTTCCCTCCCCCCCCAAAACCCGCTTTTTTTTAACCGAAACGCGTTACTTACGAGGCCGGGACGCCTCTCACCCCCCGGCGCCACACGGACGGACGGACCGACGGACGGACTGACGAAACGCCCGCTCCCCGCGCGCGCCGCCGCCCCCGCGCGCAGGCGCCCTGCCGCGCCCGCGCGCCCCCCTCCCCTCCCCTCGCCTCAGCGCCGCGTGCCGGGGGCGGGGCGCGACCGCCCGGCGGCTGAGGGAGCGGAGGGGCCGGGGCGTGAGGCGGAGGGACCTTCCTTCCTTCTCTTCCTTCCTTCCTTCTCTTCCTTCCTCTCTTCCTTCCTTCCTTCCTGCTTTTCCTTCCTTCCTCTCTTCCGGAAGGGAGCGGGGTGAGGGGCCGTGGCTCAGCCCTTACCTGCCGTCGACCCCCCAGCCCTCGCCCAACCATAGAGCGCGGGGGATAGAGCGACCGCCTCCCGCCATAGAGACACCCCCCCTTCGCCGGTGGGATAGAGCGACCCCGCTGTGGTGGTCGTCCCCTTCCCCGTCATGGCAGCCGCTCGGCGGGGCTGGGAGGAGCGGGCCTTACCCGCTTTGTTTGCCTCAGGATTTCAGAGTAAAGTCGGGGAGCGTAACTGTATCGGCACAGATCAGAGGGTTGGCGGCGGCTCGGCACGCCCGGGATGCTCGTGGCTGGGCGCCAGAACTCTCCCCAGGTCTTGCCATTTGCCGGAATGCAGACGTGCCGGGGGTAGAAGTGGTGCCAGGAGTAGAAGTCCCTGGGGTAGAAGAAGTGCCGGGGGTAGAAGAAGCGCCTGGGGTAGAAGTGCCTGCGTTTTTGGAAGCTGCAGGGGAGTTTTGAGGGCCGTGGGCATCGCAGCATTTGCCTCGCTGGTACTTGTTGAGAGTTCCGCTTCCTCTCAAAGCGTATCCTATTTAGCTCTTATTTACAGAGAAATTAGATGGGGTTTGGCAGGAGTTCTTAGGATCTCAGAAATCGGAACTTAGAAGATGCCTGCTTCCACAACCTAATCACTCAGGAAAGAGAAAGGTGTTCCCGTTCCCGAAGTCGAATCACAAAAGGGCTTTCTGCCTTGAACCCTAATGGAGTGCAAACAAAACCCCCTCAAATGCACGTGGCCACATGCAGATGGCTGAAAGGTTTTATCGTGTTATTAGTAAGTTTTCTTAATATTTGAAAAAAGCCTCAAAGATATTTTTGCCTATAATCCAAATTAGATCACCGTATAGATTAACCAAAGTTCGTATTGCTGTAACACAACATTTGTTGTTTCTCCATGCAAAACTTTCCAGCGTAACTGCCCCTGCCCTCAAAAAAGGAACAATTAATTTAAATTATTTGGTCAAAATATCAAAGCCGTTTCGCTGTCGATGGCAAGAAGAGCAAAAGGGGAGCAGTAGGGATGGCCACAGTGCTGTCCTATGTAGGGTTCGGCATTCGGAAGATCTCGCGATGTCACGGAAAGTTAAGAGGGTTAGTCGCAGCCTTGTGATGTACCTGTAACCCCACCTCCCCTTGTTAGTATAAAAGGAATTAACTGCGCAATAAAAGGGGGAAGTTGGCGCTCACACTGTGTATGTTATCTGTCTCTTTCCCTGGTCCGGGCCGACCAGTGATCTAAGCGTGGCACCTTGATATGTAGCGAACGCTACAGTCCTACTGACTCCACTTGGCTCTAGGGTAAGCCTGCGTGCGTGCCCGTCGGGAGCTGGAATATTCCACCCAGACCTTGTAACGTTGCACCCAAGAGGGATCTGCTGTCAAGCACTAAAAAAGCCCTTCAAGAAAAAAGCAAAATTCATCTTTTGTGGTGAGAAATTACTTCTGTTAAAAGAACTGGAGAGGAGAAAACTTATGTTTAAAAGTGTAAAAAATTAAATGAAGCAAAACGTTGCAAATGTTTTTGCAATAAAAAAATAGCCTCTGCTGACATTGTCAGAAATTGGATCTGAGGGAGAATGAAGTATAGTCTTAAATTCCTTCTGTTTGTAAATAGCGAAGGATGTTGAAAATCCAAAATTAAAAGATGTATGAGTAGTTGTCCAGTAAAAACTGTATGAGTGACCCCTTTTCCAATAGTATCCGTCACACCTGTTGAGAGTTTTAAGTCAGGTTTTATAATGTTGCGTAATTGTCAAATCCAGATGCTACTTGCTGATTGTAATCAAATGTGGCAAGGCGGCATCCGTCTCAAAGATAGTATCTGTCAGTGCTGTGAGAATCAGAGCTATAGAAGACACTCCACTGAGAGAGTGACAGCATTAGTCATCGTTTGACCCAGCCGAGACTGTACTGGCATTATCCGGCTTGTCAGTCCACGCACATACCGCAGGTTTAATTAGCGTGTATCTTCAGCCCCAACGCACACAGCAAGTGACATTCTCACTCATCTTACAGGCCAACAAAGATAGGTAAGCAAACAGTGAGACATGAAGCTCTTATGGCGGTGGTCTCGCAGGATAGATAAGGGGAGAGAAGAGGTGGCCAAAGGTATGTCTGAAGATGCTAGAAGCAAATCGGGATATGCAGGGGATCTGCAAGTGTTGTGTGGACTTAGAGGTATCGGGGATACTGTGTTACAGGGTATAAAGGATGTGAGAGAAACTTGGGCTACTGCAGTAAAGGCATCGTGGGGGATGTGGGAAAGAAATGCACTGAGAACAGCAGTTAACTCCATTTATGGCCCATGGAACACAGTGTTAAACTGATAAAAGCACTTCTATGGCTACACTTCTTTTATAACAGTCCCTCTGCATGTTTTCCTCCACAAGTGTTCTTATCTGGCAAATTTAACATTTGCCAGACTTTCCTGAATCAGGTTTCTTTCCTCTGGACTAAATGTTATGCTTGTTCCAAAAAATAAAACCCTCTCGTGGATCTCATGAGAACAGTCTGTATTGAGAAGGGTCCTGAGGCTGGGATCTCCTTTAGTGATCTATCTTTAAGCAAAACCTTACATTTTCCCCTACCTCAGAAATTCAGGTTGTCTTAGGTGAGATCTTTAGCTGTTGATTTTAATCTCACTTGTAGAATATAACCAGAACTGAACTTAAGCTACCCAGAATATCAGCCATGCATCACTGGGCCCTATGCCACATGCAAATGTAGTACAAGCTATTTTTTCCCCAAATGTCCCAGTGACTCAAGGTTTTCAAAGTGTAAAATGATATTTTTGAAATCTTTGAAAAAGACCAAAGATCATTCATTAGTTGTGGAAATAATGCCATCCAATAAATAATTATCTGTAAACTTAGTAGTAGGTATTTGAGTGGAATGCCGCATCTCCAGTTTGGAGAAGGACATACAGTATATGGCATGTTGAGTAACATTATTACATTGAGGTGATGAATGGACATTTTTTTTTCCTGCCTGGGAAGAGGCAGTGACATCAGGCACAAAACCTGATACCTCATCACTTTCCTTAGCACAGCACAAATGGTTTCCCTCAGAAATCAACTCCATACCAGCAGGTTCTTTGTGCTACTCAAAAATTACCGATGAAGTGATCCTGGATGTAGTTTATCTCAATACAGTGTCATAGAAACAGCGGAATTTCTGAGCAAACAGAATCAGAACATGGGTCATTTGGGTCTGTTTCTGTTAGTGTTGCTATTTGCTGAGCAGAAGTAGATTTTAAAGCCCTGCAAGTTAGTTTCCTATTCACATAGACATCAGTGACCTGAAGTAAAATTGTTCCATAAACAGGACTTGCAGAAGATATGTCGTCCATGTCGGACGCTTTTCCCTGCAGCAAGTGTGAAAGCAGCCTTTCTTTTTTCATCTCTGTTCTTCAGTCTCACAGTTTAAACAAAGGCCTTTTACCTGATAAATCTTTTGGATGAAAGCCACTTGCCTGATGCAATGTGGCCTTGAAAGGTGAACAACAGCAGTGACCCATTCTTGCATGCCGATGTGATACTGAGGAAAACTTTGGAAGGGAGATTTGACTTCCCAGGCAGTGGTTTGCACACAAAATCCGACTGGTGTTTGTGCGGGCACAAGAGGAAGTTCTGCCTCAAGTGTTTAGACATCAGTGACTCGCGATCCCCCTGACACTAGTATTTTCTGTAAGAGTGTTGATATAGCTGTGTTAAATCCAGCGTTCTGTGCTCCTGTTTTTACTGTGTCTTATACAGCTACACCCTTATTTTAAACCTCGGAGCCCAATCCTAGTACACGCTAAGTAAACATTCTGCAGCACAAAATCACTTCCATGGAAACACGCCCTGACGGTGATGACTTACTGTCACGGTTGTACAAGTCGGCGCAGCAGAACTCACTTTAACATGGTCTAGGTGCTGGTGACAGCGTGGTGTCAGCAGCAGGGAGTTTAGAGCGGGCTTCAAAAGTCATCCCCACAACTGGTGGATGTTCAAGCGATTGGTTTGTGCTGAATTTCATGTCACTACAGCTACACTGTTAGTGGTACCCAACCTCATCTGGCTATGTGTACACAGGAGGGCAATTAATGCCTTGGCTTTGTCAAGGTAAGGCTTTGACTCTCTGAGTGAAGTAACAGCTGTATCCCAGGGTAAATTTACAGGACTGTTCAGAGTCACACCCGCTTATGTCCCACAGATGGTGGGGCAATAGCCCTGAAGTAAAAGGATAGAGGAGATGTTTGATAAAATGAAAAAGGAAGGAGTTAAACTGGAAAGGGATTTGAAACAGGAGGGAGAGCGAGTGACAAAGAAAAAGGCTTTAGGTCTTCTAAAGGACAGCGGGAAAGAGACACGAAGCATGGCAGAAGTGAGAAGCAGATGAAAAGGGCATTAACCTGAAATACCAGAAAGGAAATGAGAGAAGAAAACAGGAACAGAGGTAAAGACAGGCAAAATCAAGTGTGCTACTGGCTGAGAGTGTAAGAAGTTTTATACTGTAGGTGTTTGCTGGTGTACCGTCTGGTGGGGAAAGTAGTGGTACAGTGACTCAGTATGAGTGTTTTACCAAAGTTCCTGTAGCAGTTACACATTTAATCAGAGAGGAAGGGTCTTTTTGAATGTGGGCCTCTGTACTTTCCTGGGCTTCTCACAGATGTAATCCAGTGTTTCACCTTCTCACAGATGTAATCCAGTGTTTCACATGATAAAGTCCCACGCAAGGATCAGTTAAAACACTGGGGGATTTCACAAAATGTGGCAAGGATGGTCCCATCTTTCACATTCTGCATGAGCTGCTCCTTGTTCATCAGTACTAGTTTCCTTAGCTCAGTCTGGATTACAGTTTCCTCGCAAATATGAGGAGAGCAAGGACCAAAGGTTCACACAGCTCTGTGATGAATTCCATGATAAAAATACAGCACGCCATGGATTGGCCACAAGGACCCTGGCAGATAAATGCAAGGTATTTCTGAAATAGCGCTATCAAGGATAGATGGGAATAAATTGCCACTCCACAATTGTCCCGGGCTCATACCATTTCCATGTGAGAATGAGAAAGGAAAAGATGAGGCGCCCAAGTCTCCATACCATATCAGTGAATTCTTTAGGCATACCATTAATAAGTAGTATGCTAGGGAGGAGGGTGTGTAAACCTTAAAACATCCAGCCAGAGTTGTTGTCAGGTCATTAGCCTAACTTTTACAAGTAACACAAAGTTACTTCTTCGAGTCAAGACAGATAGCAGCTGTAAGATTCTTCTGCATGTATCCAGACTTAAACTGGTGTTCGGATTTGCAGCTGAGAAGGAGTTTCCCACCTGCTGAATTACCAGAGACCTCTGTCACCTAGCTTACTGTGCCCTGTTGCACAGCTCATCAGCTAAGATCTCCTGGGCATATTTTACACAAAGACCAGCTTTCGTTTGGAACAGGGGCCTCGTGCCTCAGAGACACCTGGGCTGAGGTTGAGAACAATTTATTTTTTGAAAGATTTCACATTTTAGTTTGGTTTGTTGTTTTGGGGTTTTTTTTTGGTGTTTTTTTTTTCCTAGCTGATCCAGAACAATAGAATGCTTTGGCAGATTTCCTAGTACAAGGTGTGTATTTACAGAGGTGCAGACACAGGACTACAGCCACAGGCTGCTGGTACAACTGAAACGTCACTGGTCATTTCTGTGGCTACAGGGAGAAGAATGAGGAAAGCTGAGGTGCGAGGGCAGCGAGGCAGGCATATGCGGTTTGTTCAGAGTGCGGCAGCTGTGGTCCAGTTCATAGACATGAAAATTATCTGAAGATGCTGCTGAGGCTGAAGGAAGGAAAGCGAATGCGTGAAGGACAGACCCTGATCTGCTGGCAGGGAATGAGGAGGGAACATTCTGTTATCAGAAACAAGCCCAACCACACTGATAAGCCCATGAGACTTTACCAGAGCCCCTTCCAGACCATTCCTTTCAAAGTAAAACAGAACAGCAGGGAGGGTCGGTCAGGCCAGCTCCATCCCATTTATTATAGACTTGCCTGGCCTGAGTTACCAGGTTCTCAGAGTAAAACTTTTAAGCGGTGCATGCCCACACAGAATTGTCTGGTGCTCCCACGCAAGATTGTTTTTTTCCTCCAGTATTTCCTCTCACTCCCTGGAAGAGCTTTCTTGTTGCGACTGTGAAAGCTAATCCCATTCAAAGAGATACCTTTCCACCAGTACAGCTCCCCAGCTTTGGGCTGGCACCTACAAGCTGGCCCAGAAGTCACTTGCTGAAAGCAGCTCAAGAAACCCTTGGGCTGGTTTCGTGTCAACCACTGCCAACCTTTGATTATTTGCTGCCGCTCGGTGGTTATTGCAGATAATAGCTGATGTCCCTACCGCAATGCTGGCTCCTCACCAGGTCTTTTGGTGCCCTGAGGCTGTCCCGGGTACCTGTGACTACCTTCGAACACATTCAGAAAATGAATCAAATGCTCATATCGTTGGGTACTGCCCCGCGGTGCAAGATGCCAGAATTAAGAGACACAACCAACTGCGTGATTTACTTATAACTGAAGTTGAAAGGAAGGATTGGATTGTATTCCAAGAGCCTATACTAAAGGATGAACAAAATGAAATCTACAAGCCTGATCTCATATTTGTAAAAGGAGACCAGGCGATCGTTATTGATGTAACAATTCCATACAAAAGCAAACTGTCATCATCGGAGGACGCAGCAGCAGAAAAAGTAAAGAAATACTGCCATCTTAAAAGTCAAATCCAGGAATTGACGAATGCTAAAAATATTAAATTTAAGGGATTCCCTGTGGGAGCACGAGGTAAATGGTATTCTGGCAACTACAAAGCGTTAAAAGCATTAGGAATCTCAAATTCCCGACAAGACAAAATTGCACGATGTATGTCAAGAAAAGCTTTATTTACTTCTGTTGGTATTGTACATATGTTTGCGAGTCATTCGAGATCTATTGTAAGAACTTAATCATCTCTTACTGTTCTGTTTTATATCGTTTTTGCTATATTACTACTTGTTGTTCTTATTGTATTTACTGTTCTGTCTTATACTGTCTTTGCTGTATTACCATTTATTGCTTTGCTGTATTACTACTTAACTCTTTAATAAAACTCCCCCCGGTACTCCTGCTCTGTTACCCTGGCACTGGAAAGGTCAGGATAGTAAACTGGAACTCGTATTCGTGACGTGTCACGCCAACCTAAAATTGGACGAAACACTAATTGGAAATGTCAAAATTTTTACCAATTTGGACCACTTTACCGGATTTGACACAGGTGGACGGGCCACCTTTACTTAACTCGGAAAAGAAACATATGTAATTTTTATGTGTTTGTTAAATGGCCCAGGTCTTCTCCGGTGAGGAGCCTGCACCGCACCTCAGCTGAGGGTGGCAATGGCAGCAGGACTTTTCAGCTGTCGATGATCCGTCACGGGAGAAACAGCTTTTGCTGGCGGAGCATCTCCCCCGGAGGCTCCTGCCTGCCTCTACCCACCGTGCCGGTGACGCGCGGCTTTAAAAAACCCCCAAAAACCCCAAAAACCCCCTCAGAAAAGACGACCCGGCGGCAGCAGGCACCCAGCCCGCCCTCCCGCCTGCCCGCCACTACCAAGATGGCGGCGCGGCGCCGCCGTCCCGCCCCTCCGCGGCGCCCTTTCCCTCCCTGGGCCGGCCGGGGCCGGCGGCCGCCTCGGTGGCTGCTGCTGCCGCCGCCGCCTCCGCCGCCGCCTGTCGCCCTGTGATGAGAGCATCAGCCCTCACTGCCACGTCTCCCGGGCAGCTGCGGCGGCGGTGCGGGCTAGCCGGCGGTGCGCAGGGCCGCTCCGAGGCCGGGCTCGCCCGCCCTCTTCTTTCCCTTCTCTTCCTTTTTTTTTTTTTTTTTTTCCCTTCACCCACAGGGCGGCCGCGGCTGCCCCCGTCCCTGCTCCTGTCCCGCCGCGGCGGGGCAGCGGCGAAGTGGGGCTGCCCGGCGGGAGGAGGGACGCTCCGCGGGGTCGGCGGCGGCGGCAGCAGCAGCAGCAGCAGCGGCAGCCTTCTCGTCCCGGCGAGGGGAGGATCGGGGGGGGCTGGCCGCCGGGCCGCTACCGCCGGGAAAGGGACCCCGCTGCCGGCCGATGTCCGAGCCGCGCCGCCGCCCGCGCTTGGATGTGTGAGTACCGGCCCCGCTTCGTTCCCTCGGGGCAGCTCCGAGCCGGGAAAGCTCGAACGATCGAAGAGGGTGGTGGGTTCAGCCGGGCCGGGGCGGGGGGGGGACGGACACACGGACCCAGCCCCGGGTGTGCGGGGCCGCCTCCCGCCTGTCTGCGTCTCTGTCTGTGTGTCTGTCTGTGTGTCTCGGGGGGGCTTCTGCTGGCTTTGTTTCGTCCCGCTGGTAAGTTAATGGCCCTGGGTCCCGGGCTTCTCGTTTTAGACGTTTCCCGATGTGTCTGGGTTAAAGCGAGAGGTCCGAGCACGTTGCCGAGAGGTGGGTGCTCCCTGATATGGGGGGTTGAGGATTAAAGTTGGTCTGGGGTCACGGGTAGGTTTGCTTTGGGCTTTTGAAACGCTGACCCTACGTCATCAGTCCTACGAGGGAGGTGGGAGAGGGCGCCGGCCTCTGGAAGATGAAGAGCTGAGATAATTCTCTGTAAGTCTAGGCAAATCCAACCTACCGTAAAGAACCATTTCCAGAACAGATGTGGGCACACACCTCTGCGGCCATTCCGTTTTGTACCACTAAGAAAACAGTGTATCGGTCATCCTCCGTTATGTGGGATAGCAGTTACGCCGATGATTTTCCTTATTACACGAGGTACCTCCTTCACTACTCCAGCATCACTTTAACACACGAACGTGTAGTGGAAACAGAGGCGGCTTTGTCTGCAATTTATGATCGCTCTCGTGCGTGCTTTTTCGTTGTGAATAACGGGCCCCTCATAGCGCTGGCATCTGTTACGGCTGTAAGTGAAGGAATGAGATGTCTGTGTTACCAAGCGGTGAGTCCTAAAGTTTTTGGAGACCAGGCATCCCTTCTGTAACCAGCTCAGGTCTGTTAACTCGCTGTGATCAGAAGAGATTTTCTGGGAGAGGGATACGGTAGTACGGTGACGGGACAGGAGTGGCTCAGCTCCAGTTTTGCGGGATGCTGAGAGCAGAGCGGGACACCAGCCCTTTAACCCGCAGTCTGCTCCTTTGCTCACCTCCCAGGTGCTCGTGTTGTTGGAGTGGCTTTTTCTGACGCTTGTTTCTCCTTCCAGCTGCTCCTCTGGAGGGCCAGCTCCTTCAGCCAAGGTGCTTGGTATTGCCATGGGATGATGCTCTGCTGGTAGAAACTGGGCCTGCTGGTGCCAAAGTGGTAGCCAGGCAATGCTGACCTCTCTGGGAGTTGTGCTGAAACTTCACCCGCTCCTTGTTGTCCCTTATCGGACTGGAATTTTTTCAGGTGTAGATGCAGCTACTCCTTGTTTCTGTTCTTGAATATTTTTGACTCAGGTTTTGCAGTGCAAACCAGCACGTAGGGTGGGAATGCTGTCCAGCTGTGATTTATTTGGAACGACAGAGGAGCTCAGGTAATATCCCTGACACAGTTAACTGTGTCCAGTGTGATGTGTACTCCTAATCTTGAGACCATAGAACATCTGTGTGCCTCCCGTACAGCTCATTCCTGGCTGTCTCTGTGCAGACGCAGGACTTGCAGGCATTTGAGACCTGATTTTCAGAAGGTCTGGGTAGCCACACTTCTACTGATAGAGGTGTCTATATTGCCTCAACTTGAGCATCCAAAATCATAGATAATTCAGAAAAGGCAGGCCTTTTATCTTTATTTTTTACTTTAATTTTTTACAGTCTTTCTGACTGCAAAATGGGGATAAAACATTTTGCTTCCTACTTTTGCAGAGTATGTTTCTATTCTGCTTGAAAGAAGGTAAATTCTTTTAAAAACCTCTTGCAATGTACAGGTTAGCACCTTGCTGAATTATTCTTCTAACAGAGACACTAATGGTGTCCTGCAGTAGCTAAGGAGATAAAGCTATTCTTATCTTAGTGGCCCACCTATATTAGCAATATTTGTGCTGATGTAACATTGCCAATATAGTTACACTGTTATGTATTACTCAAAAGCAGACAGGCCTAATCACTTTTTTGTCTATGCTTTCTTCAGACATTGCTTTTTGGTCTGAAATTTTAGAGAGAATCAAATTATGTATGTAGTATTTGAGGGGGAGAAAACCTACACATTTCTGCTGGTTTTGGAATTGAGCAGCACTGAACTCAAATCTTTCTCTGAAAGTGTCCATATTGCAAATTGACTTGGGTGACTCAAGTCTGGATATCATAAAACTAATATTTTTTTTCTTCTGCAGGCATCAAATCTGGATGTTTGAGAATACAGAAAGAGCGTATATGCTAGAAAGGTTTTTTAAGGTGGCTTCCAATTTCCATGAGTGTTCAGTTCAGAAGCCAGTCCGGCCACTCAGTACGACTCTGTAGAGTTACAGCTCCTAAAGATGGATATGGTGCAAAGCAACAAGATAGTACTGATTCTGAGACCGTCCTGCTCCTCAGTCTCAGTGCTTTCGCTGTGCCTCAGTATCATGAAATCCTGGAAAAAAGTTTTCTTCTGGCAGTTACAAACATGTGGTTCCATTTTAGTTTACAGATGTGAAACTCTTGAGTTGGAGGGGTTGGATTTGTACTCTGGATTTAAAGAAGAGATATTTTGTCAATATGAAGATGTATGTGCTTGTTAGCACTGGTGAAAATCAGTTAGAGATTTGGCTGAATTTGTTTACTATTAGAATGTTTGGTCTTAAAAATATTACTGATTTCCAACCATTCTTTTGTTTGTCCATTGTGAAATTTCATGTCCTGGCATGTTTATGGACTGAGAAATACAGAGGAGGGTTGAATTTGGCTTGCAGGATCTACTTAAATGCTTGGGATCTTTAGACTTTAGTATTACTTGATCTGTCGTACTTACGTGTGCAGTATGGTATTCTGTTACACATATTTTCCTTTTTGAGGCCCAATTTTTGTTCTCCTTGCACTGCCATTCAGTTGGAGAACTGATACGGTTTGATGACAGTACTGCAGTGCTAGCTTATGCATGAGAAACTATACGGAAGATACAAAATTATGACAGTTGACCTTCCTCTTCTTTTGGTGGTCCCTTCCCTTTGCCATCTCCTTAATCCACTCTTTAGCTGCAGAGTGTGGCCTGTCACGGTAATGGATGGTGCCATGAAGTTAGCGCTCTCCTCTTCTTTGTTCACCTACTCGCAGCATGTCTCTTGTGCTGATGGAGACTTTAGTCCATTTATTTCTAACTGTACCACAGTTAGATGAGCAGTACAGTTTTTAGCAGGTGGATTTTTAAAACCAGAGGTAAATCTCTGGTAGCTGTGTGACTTGGGCAAATAGTTCATGAGCTATCACAAACTTGCCTGAAAGATTTCCTGCCATTCTTCATGGGGTGTAGTCATTGGAGAGTTATTTCCAACCTTTTTTTTGACTTTTTGGGCTGAATGTGTTGCAAGCGGAAAATGAGACTTCTGGTGGGAAGTGAGTATTATGCAAGCTAGTCAGAAAAGCCATGCTAGCTAACGTGGTGCAGAGGCATCTGTGTATGCTGTCAGGTTTGAAATGGTTGATTTAAATCAACCAAGTAGACATCTGTGGCTGAGAAATACTTATAAGGGAGCGTGTATGCAGTTTCAGACAGCTAAATTAGTCTTGGTATAATTAATTATACCAGGGATTAATGTATCCTATTGCATATTCCCGATCTGCGATGTTAGTTGCTCTGTAAATGGTCATACAAGGCTCTGAGTGCTGCCTACCAGAGTAATGCAAGTTGAAGACCTTCACTGTTTTGCAGGGAACTTGTGTAGCTGTAATTTAAGAGGCAAGTAGAGGGGAGTTGATGTATTCTCTCATACGTGTTTTATATTTTAATGCAGATTTATGATTTATGCAAATTACAATTTATTTGGAATTCCTTGCAATAATTTTGCTTTTCCGCGGTGTCAGGGATATACAAATTGTTGTTGCACTGGTATTTTCTGATATGAATCCCAGTGAGATGACTTGGGGTAAGGCTTAAGGAAGTGTTTCTTCCTTGTGTTTTACTGTGTGCCTTCAAACTCATTGCTACAGATGGCAGATGCCTGCCTTATTTTTAGCTATGTGAGGACAAAATAGAAAAATCCTAGTGACTCCCCATGATTTGTCATCATGGCTGATCTCCATTAAATTAAACATAGGGATTGGCAGAGGAGCAAAAACAGCAGGAAAGCTGCTTCTGTTTGTTTTAAAAAAAGCTTGTCTAAAGCACTAAAATAATACTGTAAAAAGTATTCACTACTACATACAGAGACCCCTGGGAGGAGAAATACTTGCTGAACAGTTTATCCTGTTTGGGATAAGGAAATTGAGGTCTAAATCAGTAAAACAACTTCCCTGGAAGTCTGTTGAAGAGAAGAGATTAAAAGCAAGGAGTTCCTGGCTTGCAGTCCTGTACTCAGGCCATGAGACCATGTGTATGTATTCAGGGTTTGGAGGAGAATGCGTATTTTGGTGGCTTGCTTGGCTGAAAATTATAAGATGGGCTCTTAAGGCAAGAGCATCTTTTCTTCTTTTTGCAACACCCCTTCCTCCCCCAGTAGTGGTCTGTTTCGTTCCGTGTTTGCCCCTATAAGTTAGAAAAGAATATCTCAGTGGCCATAGCTAAAATTCCTCTCCTTCCCCAGTCACCGGGCATTGCACTGTGTAACGGGGCAGTAGCTCTGCTTTCCGGCAGTGGCTGTGTTTTAGCAGCGCCGTGTGTGCAGTGTTTACTGAAGAGCTTTGGTGCAAGATGTGTGTGGGAGTGTGTGTTGATAAACTGTATTAACGGCCAGCTTTGATGGCTTTGCCCGTGTTGTGTCTGCTAATACATTGTCTTTGTGATTTAGCATTATTTCCTAACCAGTGTCCCTTTCTAAAGTGAACTTTTGTTTCTGTCTGTAACAGCCACATGGAGTTGAGCTTAAAACTTTTGTGTTGTTGCCTATCCAAATCCTGTTTTGGATCCGAAGCTGAAACTCTCCTGAGCTTTCAGATGACAACGCAGGCTGCCTTTGAGAACCATACGTCTACCTCAGTAATTCCCACCAGCTCTTTAGTTTGTGCCTCTTGCTCTGGATGGGGCTGGACTTGCTGTCCCTCTCCCCACACGATTTAGAAGCACGGGAACTGTAGGACCAAAAATAGGCCATGACCCAGCTGTTCAGGCCTGCATTTCCCTCTGCTGCTGGAAAAGCTCAACTTTGCATTTCTGTCTTGCTTTCACACAAGAACAAGCCAACGCTTTCTTTATTCCCAGATCCAGTATTTGGCTCTGAGTGTTGCTGTATACATCAGAAGAAGCCAAAGAAAATGTTAATGTCTTGCTAACTGTGTGATACTGTTGTCTTAGTGAGAAGTGTGTTATCGGCCACTTGTAGCTGCTGAGCCCCGAGGACTTTGTGTTGTGGTTTTTTGGTTTGTTTTTTTTTCTCCACATTTTGGAAGATAATTTCACTTATCTTCATTCATAAAATTACTGTAGTCATTCATTAAAGTCTTACTAAGCTGTTTGCTCTGACCTCCTGCAGCAGTTAGTTGCACAAGGTAATTATATGGTTACGAGGTATTATTTTATTACTCCAGGAATCGCAGCTTTGTTGTTGTACTCGTGCTCTTAATGAACCTCTGGCTTAGTATGTGTATCTCCTTTCCTCCAACTCACAAAGACTTGAACTCATCTGTATTCTGAAGAAGACTGTATCACCTGCATACCTCTGGAAATTTCTTCCTTACGCCCCTTGAAGTAAGGTCTTTGAGGGGATTTTTAAGGAATGTGTAGGATTTGAGTTGGGAATCCCTTTCTGTTTTCAAAAATTGCTTTTTCAAACTCTTGGATAATTTCCTTGGTCTAGAGTATTAACAACTTAAATCTATGTTCCATCCTTAAAAGAGCACGTCTGCAAAATGAGCTGAACTGAGCTTACTGCACTTTAAGGTGGAGAGGCTTTTCCTGGAAAACTTTTCTTTCCTGTTCCCACTTTTGTCCGTGGGTATTTGAAATACTCTGGCAGCTACAAATGGCAAGTGCTGCCTTCACCTTGTCTTTAGCTAGAACTTTTGTTTTCCCCACTTATCTGCCTGCTTAGCTCTAGCCTTCCTTGCTGATGATGCCTGAAATGAATCATACAGTGTATATGCCGTTTGTGAAATCTTGCCACCTTCTTGCTACTTTCACCCTCTGGTTTTGGCACGTGTGTAGAGGACTGATAGATGAAGCCTCTTCGGCCAGGGTTGTGCTGTATCAGAAAAGCCTACGCTGACTTGGTCTTGCTGGGTTGGTTTTGTTATTAGAGTAGGTTCTTGGTTCTTAGTCACTGAGCAAAAATTAGTCTTGCTGGTGCATCACCTGATGGCAGTGATTCACTGCCTGGCTCTTGTCCTCCTTGCCTGACCCTGGGCTGTGCTTCAGGGGGGTTTCTGTCTCTCTCCGCACCAAATCTCCTTCTTAATCCGTCGCTCCATACGGCATGAGGACGTGGAAAATGTGCTGACTTGGGAGACCTCCCTCCTAACCGGTTTTGCCTCCCAGCCCGGGGCTGGGGCTGAGCTCTGGGCCAGGTGCCTGGTGTGTGCCTTTGGAGCCAGCCCGAGTTGAAAGGTTGTGTTGACTTAGCACCGGGGGAGCTCTGTGCAAGCCAAATATTTAGCTTTCCATCTGATAACCTGTTGGTTGTTTCCTCCCTTGCAACAACCAAATGCTTTTTTTATTCCCAAACCAAGCTCGGGCTTCCACAGAAGTTCTGCAGCTTCTCGGCTTTCGGCGTGGCAGATGTGAGGGTGTTGACACGGTGGCCTCGTGACCGAGGCATGGGTGCAGCCATCGCTGTTCCTAGGCTCTCTTCTCGATTTTTTTTTTTTTTTTTTTTTTTTTTGGTGTTGGGTGAATCAGTTACCAGCTTTCTGTCTCAGTTTTTCCAGCTGTCAAAATGTTTTTGTTTAAATAAATAAATAAAAGGCTCACGCTAAAAGGAAGTAAAAATAAGCCATAGTAACTAGGACTCACAGCAGTTCAAAAGAAAACTTGCCTATAAGGTGAACTTGCTGATAATCTGCAAAGACTTTAGGATTGCTGGACAACTGCAAATTGGGATTAGGTTGACCAGCTACAGCGACTTGAAGTGAGGACATTAGTAACCAGGAGACCTCTCTACATGGCTTGTTTCACTTTCAGAGACTGATGGGGGTGGGAGGGAGGAAGAGGAGAAAGAGCTGTTTGTCTGCCAGCTGAAGTCACGACTGTTATGGTATGTATTTCATCCCATAGGCTAGAGAATCCTACCCTATTTTCCTCTTCCCATCCTTCCAGAAATGGTTCCACCAGGGGCTAACTGTCTTTTGCAGCCTTGCAAACCAGGTTTTATAAATAAGCCACTGTCTGGGACATGGTGAGTTGTTGTAGAAGCTGTACAGGTGCTGGCTGCGCTCTTCAGTGGCAGCCCTGGGGACAGAGCCTTTCACCCAGGCCAGGGTGAACTGTCCAGGTCTTAAACGGTCCCTTGCCTTTGTGGTCTGGGAGCTCATGCCTCGGAGCTTATCCAGACAGTCCAGTTCCAGGATCTATGTTTCTTTTGGAAAGAAAATGACCTAGAAGCCAGTGCCCCTGACAGCAGGAGGACAGGCGGCTGCTGCAGCGGAGGGAGGAATTGCCAGATACCTGGATGCAGGAATGCTCCGGAGATGGCGATGCTGCTTGCCGTGGCATGGAATGGCTGCTTCTGGCACTGCTGCTTCCACGCTCCTTATCGCGCCATTCCCAGTTCATTTATCCTTTTGTCCCGCACTTGATGCTAGCTGTGGTTCAGAGTATTACCGCTAGCACCCAGAGGGGCTGGCAATGTCGATGGTGTTTTGTCAGCGCTGGTAGTTCCCCATGCTTCGTGTCAGTGCTCTGCAGCCGTGTCGCGGGGGTGGCCTGCTGCATTTCCCTGCAAGGGAGCACTGCACAGGTGGCAGATGCGTTTCCGCGCCTGCGTAGCCGTAAAGCACGGGCACCCCGAATGGAAAATCTTGCTAGCAACCCAGACAATGCTCCTGTGGAGCTCCTGTGTTGCTGAGGAGGAGGAGGGAGGAGGTAGGCAGGGCTCCCTTGCGAACGGCCACAGAGGCAACGTGTTGCTTCACCCCAAGACATCACGTGCTTTCTCAGCAGGAAGAAGGCTGCTTTGATCAAGATGGAGAGTTGTGACAAGAGACCTGTGGTCGTCTCAGGCCACATTGCTGCAAGTGAGGATGACCACATTTCCCTTTATGCTCTTGAGAGTATCTGGTTGTAGGACTTGTGGAGCCAAGGAGAGTGTCTTGAATGTTTTCCAGGCTCTGAGAGTTCTCACACCTCGGTGCAGCGAGCTTCCCGAGAGGATTGGAGGCTCCGAGTTTTCTCCAATTAAAAAACGTTAATGCCATCAAAATAACTGGCTGAGCATTGTAGTGTTTCAGCAGAGAGATGGGGAACCAGGCAGACTTTTCATTCTGATGAGTCACTGACTCTCTCCTGATTTGCCTCTCCTAAGAGCTGTTTGGGCAGCTGCTGATGCAGGAACATGATTCTGAGTGATGGTCCCTGGGGAGCAGGACAGGGCTGCGTGCTGCTTCACCTCTGAACTGGCGGATAGTTTGTCTGCCTAGCTCTTCATCAGTAAAGCCTTGCTCACAGCTGTGGTTCTTGCCTGCCTCGATCCTGCCTCATCAGAATAGCTGGAGAGCTGGTGGGGAGGAGGGGTGTTGGTGCGGAGAAACAAAATGCCCAAGTGCTTTCTGTAGTCCTAAAAGCATGAATTGGAAATCAGAGTGTCTGATTCCTGACGTTCCTGGATCTTCTTAGAACCATGTCACAGGTGAAGGTTCTGTCTCTGTCCCAAAGAAAGAGCGTGGCCCCTCTCGAGGACCCAAGAGCTGTTCCCTGTGCGCGGACAGGACCCCTGTCCGCTGCTCCGTAGCTGGTCCCCGGATCCTTCTTGCGTGTTTTTATGATGCCCACATCTGCCTGAGAAGGGAGATCTTGGAAGCTAGGCCGTTTCTATTCTGGGGATGTTGAGGATGGAGGGACTACAAGTATGTGACTCATTTTTGAGGGAAATTACAGGTGAATGGGGAAGAACAATGTGGAATCATGTTAATGGGCTAAAGAGTCTTGTCAGGAACAGCTTTTAGCTTCCATTACTCACTTTTTGTGCCTGTGACTATATATAAAATAAGATCGTTGATGGGGTGGGGACTCTGCAAACAGAGAAGGGAGCCTGGTACACTCTCAGCTCGCTCTGCGAGCTCTTTATTAATACTTAATATGACTTGGATGCACACAGGAATCTTATCTGTTGGAGTAATGGGTCATGGCTAATTTTTTTTTCTTGTTAGCATATTTTTCACAGTAGAATCATGCCTTTGTTTATTAACTGAAAACTATAAAAAGGCTTTTTCCCATGTCTCCCTCCTCAAGAAGGAGGACTGTTGATTGGTTCAAGGCCAAAAAAAGCAGACTTGGAGTCAACTGATCTGTAATCTCACTGCTTCCTTTATCTGGGGAGCTTCAGTTTTGTGTGGCTAGTTTTAGAAAAGAAAAACAAACAAAAAAGGAATAGTTCTTTTTCAGAGGCAGATTTTGCTCTAACAGACACCCACCTAATTTGATGAGACTCCAGTGCGGTTATTAAAAGCTTAGCTTGAGGAACTGCCCAGTCTATATGTTCATGGCTCACTGTGAAAGGGCTTATTCAAGTGCATTTAAAATAGGGTGCACTGACGTTAAGGAGGGCTCCTTTCCACAGGCATTCTTTTTTACTGGTAGAAACCTGCATTTTACTGGTTGCAAAAACCAGAGGGTGGAAGTGTGATTACTCAGTGTCTAAGTGTCTACGTTGGCGAGCATGTGAAGCATACTAATGGGATAATACTAATGAGAGCTGTTAAATTATTTACATGAATTATTGAATGTGGCATAAAATACCTTCCACTGTTAATACCACTAATTAGACCACCAACATATTGCATCCGTTATCATAAATATCCTGTAGGTTGAATCAAGCCAATTGTTTTAGCTTCCACAGTCCCTGCACTAGTTTAATTTGGCTTAAAATGGCTTTCAAAGTTGCTCCTTTTAGAGGTTTTTCTCATTTTTTTTTTTCTTCACCTTAGCTGCTTATGTGAAGTGCCTGGATGCCCTAAATGAATTCTGCATTTTCTGTTGTTGCCCCTGCTCATCTTGTGCATGCAAGAGAATTTTCTTCAGTTTATATTTAATTCCTGAAATATAAATATTTCCAAATAAAACTCTAGAACATCCTAGGGAAAGCCCTCTGAAAGCTTTAGAGTCTTGACTAGAAAGGTAAGGAAGGCTTGAATTACCTGTTGTGTTGTCATTGGAATTATAATGAGAGTTTTGAACTCTGCCAAAACACATTATTTTCCTGCAAACCAAAATTGTCCAATGTTTGCTCTCTCCTTTCATGCAATTTCACAACTCTTTTTTTTTTTTTTTTTAAGTGACCTTCATGTGGCTATGTGGAAAGCATTTGTCTTTAGAAACACTTTGATTTTTGTTGAAATTCTGAGAATTGGTTATTGGAATAGAGAAAAAGGATGGGAAATTTTAATAGAAAGGATGATTCTTAGAGGGAGTTTTTTAGAATAGTCCTCCTGCACAGTGTTTATGGTGACAGTGGTGTGACTCATTGAGCAAACTTCCTGGCATTTCTGCCAGCTGTGATTTCTCAGGATTTTAAAGGAGGTGATAACTGAATTATAAATGGACAATAGGTTCCATCTGTAAATTTCAAAGCAAATCCAGAGACTCCCAGAAGGTGGGGGTGCTTTTTTGGACCCTGGGTTGGTTCTGGCTGTGATATTTTGCCAAAAGGGCAGCCGATTAGTCTCCAGACATGCAGACACACCAGAGTCCTTGTAGCGAGATGCTTGCTCAGTGTCTTGATTCTGTACAGCACACGTGCTTGGAATGACTTCCAGATTCACACTCCAATTCAACCCCTTGCTCTCTTACGTCTGCTAGCCATCAGAAACCTACCTGACTGCTGAAATCCTTGCAGTGTCATGTGGGAGACCAATGAAATAAAAGCAAAATCGTATGGGAAGTGATAAAGTCTGTGCCAGAGAATCCACCTTTGTCACTGGTATTCTGAGTTGCCCAGCCTCTCTCATACTAGTTCATTTTAAGGAACTGATTACTTTATATATGTCGTTTAAAATAAATAAATATTTACAGGCTTACTTTTTACTTTTTTTTTTCCTCCCCGAGGGCTGGGATATGGGATTGCCTATATGTGCCATTTGAAGTACATGCATACACGTGTGTTTTGCTGCAACTACTCTGCTAACTAGAACCACTTTTAAACAGACCTCCTCCCATCGTGTCAGTTGGGCTTTCTTAGCAGGGAAGGGAGCTGAACCATGCAGTTAACTTCATGGAGACCAGTCTGTCCGTTCAGACCTCTGGCAGAGGGTCCCAAATTACCTTTCAGCATCAGAGCCTGTCAGGCGACGTGGTGGGTGGTTAAAAAGACCTGCGCAGCTCTAGGAGCTCCTTGCACCAAACCAGGGAGAGGGCTCTCCCCAGGCTTGCTTTTGAAACGAGGCACGCAGTTGTGTGGTCTCCAGCACTGGAGATGCTCGGTGACACTTTCCAGCTAACAGGAAGCGCTAGCAGTCACTGATGGCTAATTTAAGCAGGCGCTTTTTAAAGACACAGCGTCAGTGGTGTCCGTTCTGTGTATGCAAGCGGACGCCAATCTGGTGCCGTTGAAATGGCGCAGTCTTTTAGGGTGGTGGTGATGGATGTCCCGCAGGGCTCCGAGTGTACGAGAGTGGCTTCCTTTTGCGTGAACTCGCTTGGCTGGGGTGCAAACTAGGCAACCAGCAGTTTGCAGCTTCAGTGATGTTTCTGCCTCCTTTGCAGACCTGGGAAGGCTTCGGGATCGTTGTCTGGGTCTCAGGGCACAGCCTGCTGCAGGCACTGGAAGTGGATTCGTTCCTGGTCATGCCCGGTGGAAGGAGGGGACCCAGCCGGCAGCAGCTAAGCCGTTCAGCTTTGCCTTCTCTCCAGACGCTGGTTGGCGGGAGCTGCGGAAACGGTACCGGTTTGAGAAACAGGTGAGGGCAAAGGTAGGGTTGTTGAGACACCTGCGGCTACGATAGCACTAAAAGCTGGGAGCCTTATCCACTCTGAGCTCTGCACGGGAGCGTGGCTTCGTGGTTAAAGCAGGGAACTGGGAGATGGGAACCTCGAACCCTCTGCTGTGGCATTAGGAGATGAGCCATCCAAGAGGGAACGTGCCCCGCGTAACAAAACCTATTCCAGCTTCTCTTCTCAGCTCTGCTGTGGCACCTGCTTCCCTCTGCAGCCCCTCTCTTGACTTCATTTATTAAAATCAGCCCATGGAAAGTGGTCTCAGCCACTCTTCACCGCTCACCATCGTCACAGTGGCCAGGGGTGGAAATCGCACAGTGCTCAATTTGTCTTTCCCTGCAGCAGTTCCCAGAACAGCGAGTCCTAGCAGATGATGAGTCCCTGTCTTTCTTGCTCACTTGCCTGCAATGCCACAGGGAGTTAGCGTGACATGTCAGAGCTCAGCTGTGAGTCCCCTTCCTATGTGATGGAAAGGCAGGGCAGGAGGATGCCTACATTCTGTTTCAGGCCTGCTGGCTGCAGATGAAACTAATTCTCACAGTTGGCAAAGCTCATCTCCATTTTCTGGGGAAGTTGGGGGCTGAAAAAGGAACACACAGTGACATTTCGATCTCCACATTTGGCATAAAGGCTAAAAGGGCCCAGCATTACTTCTTCCATACAGAAGTCAGCAGACTGGAGAAGCTATTTGCTGCATCTTGAGGGCCTGATCTACTTGGTATAGTTCATCCTTACAGAGTAGAGAGATCCAAGCCACTTAGCTTTGGCGTTTAGAGACTTCTTTGGCTGGGACAGATAGATGGATGGCACAGTCTAAGATTCCTGAGGAAAAAGTGACTGTTGAGACCATGGAGTCAGTGGGTCCTGGTTTCAGTCAGACATAGCATAGTTTATGTCTGAACTTCCTCCATCATTTCAGTCTGCTGGAGCTTTTAGTTGTCCTAGCCTCTCCTGAGGGCTAGGAAAGAAGGAAGTGTGAGAACACTTGAGAGGTCAGCCTCTAGGAAGTGGCTGAACTCCTCTGTTCCATTTTTCACTACCCCTCTTTCTAAGAGAGGAACTGTGAGCAGAAAGACGATGGGCACTTAGCAATACTGGAGGAGGAGGCTGGGTGCTACTGTAAAGTCTTAGTGATGAGCGGAAGAAGCCAACATTAAGCATTCAGTCTGGCACAGTCCTCAATGATTTTTGCTTGGAGTTGCTTCCTTGCTCTGTACCCCTGTTCCTCCACCTACAAGTTTACTGAAATATTGCTGGGCATGTCACAGTAGACCAATCTGTTGTCTAGAGAAAATGCTGGATAAGGGTTTTGTCTGAGCCAAGAAGATGATGAAGCTCGCCACCAGTCTTGCACCAGAAATATGAATGCAAGACTGCTGCCAACTCTCCTCTAGCAATGCCCAGTCCCAAATTCACAACCTCAAGCACTCCCTGTCCTGGAAAACGGTAGAGATAGTGTAGAATACTTACCAAGTGAGTCGTATCTGTTTGCTTCAGGAATGGTAGTGCCATCAGCCTCTCTGCGCCTCCGATCACAGCGCTGATTACTCCAGAGCCTGTACGTCACTGCCGGATCCCTGAACTGCCATTGGATGGGAGCCTTCTCTTTGAATTCCTGTTCTTCATCTACCTACTGGTAGCCCTCTTCATTCAGTACATCAACATCTACAAGACTGTCTGGTGGTACCCATACAATCACCCTGCTTCCTGCACCTCACTGGTGAGTTCCCTAGCAAATGCCATCACTTGTGCTTTTTCATTACACAGCTTCTTTTCATGCTTCTTCAGTCCAGGAATCACCAAGCATTTGACATTAAGGGAGTGAAGGCGAGTTCACATGCACCCCCATCAGCCAAGGCCATGTCATCCCCCATTTTACAGGGGAGAAAATACATGGAAAGTGAGAGAGAGGTGTCAGCAGGACTCATTTGGTGGAAATTTCTTGCAGATACTTGCATGGCCTAGCTAGCTGCTAGGGTTTAAAATGGAGTTAAGACTCCAGGAGCCTGCTCTCTCCCACTGTGGTTGCCCCTTCCCAGTGGAAACAACAGAGCCTGAGAGAAGGGAGATAATGCAAGTTTTCATTAGGATCTCACAGCAGGTCAGCAGCAGAGGAGTTGGGGAGGGAGTCAGATCCTCAGCTTATGTAAACCTCCCAGTCTCCTCAAGTTTCAGTCTTCTTCCTGGCCCCATAAGGTGGACAACCTGGCAGTGACCTGTACCTGAGTCAGCAAACCTCATCTGATTGAAGCTAGCCTCTGAAGTGGTCCTTCGTTTTATATTGTGTCCTTGCCGCTTGGAAGCATGAGGTGGTTCCCTAGTTAACAATGCCGACAGGTGGTGCTGGTGTTCCAGTTATCCGTTTCAAGTTCAGCTATGTGATGCTGGACACAGCTTGCTTTGAAGAAAAAGCATTCCGTTTTAGGGTCCCTACCTGAAAGGATTTAATGGTCATTTGTTTGTTCCCATCAGAAGTCAAGCATTCTTTTTTACACAAAATGTCCTTGAAGTCCCACACAGCAATATTCAGAGTCTGCTAATTGTTGTAGCTGGAACACATTTGATAACTTCACTGAAAAGTCGTACGGGGTCCAAGAGCTGTATCTAACTTGATGCAGCCAGAGCCAACATTAAACTTCTAATACAGATCTATGGCCTGTGAAGATGACGTTTCTCAGATCAGCTTATCAGGGAGCACTGATCACTACAGACCATTTCTGAGACCAAGAGCTAAAGTGAGCTGGTGTGCTCACTCTGGACTCCATTTTGGCTGCCCTTGCTCTGGTTGCTCAGTGGCTTTTCCCGGGAGAACTTGCAAGCTGTTCTCCATAGTAAGATCCTGGTCCTAGATGTCCCTCTGACCCCAGGAATACCTGCCTGAAGGGTGGGTTTGTTTTGTTCTCAGTGGAAGGAACCCCCATGTGTGGAACGTCTTGCTTTGGGAGACATTCCCGTGTTACTGATGTTTATCCCTTCTCCCTCATCCCTAATAAAGAGCTTTGGTGAATGCTTACACAAGGTCCTGATGTGCTCTCAGCAGCCAGCTTTCTGGTCCCACCCCAGCTGGGTGGTTTCAGAGTCCCTTCCCCTGGTGAAGACCTTTTTTCTTTCCTCCTTCAGAATTTTCACCTCATTGACTACCACCTGGCGGCGTTCATCACAGTGATGCTGGCACGGAGGCTGGTGTGGGCCCTTATCTCTGAGGTAACATTCCCACTGTTCCCTCTCCTGCCTGTAGTACTGACTGCAGAGCATGACCATCCATGGCCCAAGAAAGTTCTGTGAGTTGGGTAGCTGAAGGGTTTCTTCCTCCAAAACAAGTCTGGGTGTGAAGGACTAAGATTTTGGGGATGCCCTTCTGCCTTGGAGTTTTCTCCTTGAGCCCATTCATGTCCTGCAGTATTGGGTAGCTCTGTTGCCTCTGCAGCTTGAAGATGATGAAATGGTCCCACTTGCGTCTTTATCCCTGCAGGCGCAGTACTGTACCTCACTATCTTGTGCCAGAGAAGTGGCTGAGAGAATTGCAAGTCAGGTAGCAGAAAGGAAAATAGAGAAGTTGGCTAGCCAACACTGGAAAAATGGACAGGAGATTAGAGGCGAAAGGTCAGGAGGAGGATATCTGAGTACACTAAAGTGAAATAGGAATAGCTAGAAGAACTGTTTTTCCAGTCCTGGTTACTCAGTAATTCTGAGACTCTGGTCATGTCACCTCAGACTTTGAGACCTTGTCTGTGTTTGAGAGCAGAACCAGGCCAAATAAATGTTTGAGAAAGGTCATTTTGAGGCAAATAGAAGTTCTGTCCACTGAAACAGTTAATCCAACTCCAGGCTAAGCAACTAAGCAATAAGTTTAAAAATAAGTAAATAAAGGAACAGTTACGTCCTGTTGAATAGGTGAATGGAGAAGATGGGATCTCTGAAGTTCTCTTTTCATCTCTGATTCCTGCCATCTTCATTTATGTTCACATCCTCCGTAAAACTTCCCATAGACTGAAATTTCTGCATTGAAACCTTCCATGCAAGTTCTTGTGCATCCCATCTATTGGCTCTAACCCCTAAGAATCTTTTCATAGTTCAGTTGCCTTCTCCCCTCTGGAAATTGGAACAAGCTTTCTTGCTGTCCATTTGAAGGTGGTGCCTCCTCACTGGACTGCAGCCTGTACATCCAGTAGAGATGAGTGGTGGAAATTAGTTTGGGGATTGCCAAGGTGCACCATCTTCTCTTCCCTCGGCTGAGAACTGTGACATTCCAGTTCTTTAGGAAAATGAGTGCCAAGACCTGGTCTTTCTAAAGGAAAGAGCAAGGGGAATGTGTTTCAGGCTGTCCTGGACTATCATCAGAGCAATACAGGACTTGAGCAAAAAGATTTTTCTCCTTTGCAGGTCTGAATTTTTTTTGGTTTAAGGCCCTATTTTAGTCATGCCCTACAGCTTATGCTTATTTGAATCTTTTGGATTGTATCAGTCATTAATAAAATCAAAGGTGTTCACCTTTGTAAGAGAGTCAGTCTCCTACTTCTGGGAAGAAGAGGGCAGCCATCCCTCTTACAGTGCCTCCTGGCACCCCTCTCCCCGCTCCTTCTCCACAGGCACCCCCATGCTTATGTTCTAGCACTAACGTTGCAGGGCTGCTGAATGTTTCTTCTCCGTTTGCAGGCCTCTCAGGTGGGTGCAACATCAGTGATTCACTACATGGTGCGCCTGGTGCTGCTCACCCTCTGTGGATGGGTGCTCTGCTGGACTTTGGTCAACCTCTTCCGCAGCCATTCTGTTCTCAACCTTCTCTTCCTGGGCTACCCGTGAGTGACACCACCTTGTACCTTCAGCGCAGGGGGAGCGTAGCAGCTTGGGGGTGGCATGAGCCACCGTGGAAAGCAGAGCTGTTGGCCGTAATCTGTCTCCTCATCTTACGATTAAAGGAGAAGTAAGAGTAGCTGGGGGATGATGCGAGGTCGTGGTGCTGAGCTGATGAAGCAAATTAATTCAGTACGCTGTTTGCATGAGGGGTCTTTACTGTGACTGAAGACTGAGCTGTTGGGATCGTTGGTTCTACAAATGGGACTTAAAGAAGCTTCTCTGCAGTTGTTGAAGCTGCAGCCTCTAACCTTTTATGGGGGAGAAGAGTTGGCCACTAGCTTCTGGAGTGAGGGTTCCTGTGTGGTGTCCCTCCCATAAGGGCCAACATCTGTTGAGAAGGTGCACCCTGCTTCATGTTGGGATGGTTGTCATTTCAGCCCTTTTTTTAATTTTTTTCCCTGCAGGTTTGGTGTCTACGTTCCTCTGTGCTGCTTCCACCAGGACAGCAGAGCACAGCCCCTACCTGCAGACTGTGGTTACTTGGTACAGGACCAGATGGTGGATGATGGGGCTTCAGCTGTCAACAGCCTGGTCAAACCCAAAGATTTCCTTTCGCTTCTGTGGGAATCCTTGAGAGAACAGTTCAATAATCCTACGTCTATCCCCACCCACAGCTGCCCCCTTTCCCCAGATCTCATCCGCAACGAGGTGGAGTGCCTAAAAGCAGACTTCAACCGCAGGATCAAGGAAGTTCTCTTCAACTCTCTCTTCAGTGCCTACTACGTGGCATTCCTGCCACTGTGTTTTGTGAAGGTAGCTCTTGTCTGGCTCTTTCTGTGCCCCTGCCCGCCGTCTCCTTTTGAATGCTGTGTGAATTGCTGCCAGGCCAGATTCCTGGTTAATTCCCCTTTTCTCTGTCTCCCCTTTGGCAGCCCGGATAGCGGAGCATGGCTGCATCCGGAGTGCACTAGTACTGCTCCTGGTTGGCGGATAGGTATTGCCATAAATGTGATGCACCTCTAGTCCCATCACCCCACTTACTAACTCCCCTTCTCCCAACCCCTGTCCTAGGCAGATGGATAGCTGTGTTCTTCCTAGAAAAGGGAACCTGTTGTTACCTGTCTCAGATCCAACATCCTGGCTTTCGAGTGCTTGGATTAGAGGCTTTGGTGGTCAGCCTGTTAGAAAACAGAGCCAACTAGGATGCTTGGCAAGCTAAATCCAGGAATCTCTTGTCAATGTGGGGGTTGTATTTTTCAATCTGTTGTTTTTCTAACTTGAACTAGCTCCAGTTGGTGTAGTGAAGTGGGCAGGGCTCCATGATCCATGTAGCAGTCTTGGTGCAATTGGTGCTCCTGGGGCAGTTCTGTGGCAGGCAAACCTCCTTGTTATCTGCTGCTGGAGGAGGAGATGCACCAGCTGCAGCCGAATCCCCTGCCCTTTCTCCTTCAGGTCAAGGAGAAGGGAGTCTTGAGTGTTTCCTAAGCTGTAACCCTCTGAAATCACCGGTCCAAAAGCGCATGCCTGTAATGTGTGGTGTGGGTCTGCTGGATGCACACGCAGTACGTCCCTTGTCATTCCTTCCTCTGTTTTGTGACAGCGGTGCCAAGTTCTTGCCTGGTCTCTTTCCAGAGCACCCAGTACTACGACATGCGCTGGTCCTGTGAGCACCTCATCATGGTGTGGATCAATGCCTTTGTCATGCTCACCACTCAACTGCTGCCTCCCAAGTACTGTGACCTGCTCCACAGATCAGCTGCCCACCTCGGCAAGTGGCAGAAACTAGAACATGGTTCCTACAGCAATGCTCCACAGCATATGTGAGTGTGGGGACGAGGAGGGGTTGGCATGCCTAGCAAGGGGCTGAGAAGACATGCTAGTAGATAAGCAAGTATTAGCAGTGCTTATCTACTGAGGACACTTATCCATTCCCCACAGTGCCAGGGGTCACAGATGCAACTCTCCTGGTCTTTCTGTTCCCTAGAAACAGAGTCGTCTGCTCTAGAGAGCTGTCTGAGCTCCTCCGGTCAGTGCCGGTTCCTTCCCAGAAACAAATGCCGAGATTCTTCTTGGCCACTGGAGAAGTAACTTGTGCAGGGGCAGGGGGTGGCCCCCTCTGATGCAGCGGACTAGGTTCTTGCGCTGGGAGCCATTTGTTCACGTTACTCAGTCTGAGTCCATCTGGTGGGCTTGTGATCACCTCTGTGATCACCTCTCTTTTCCAGCGGGAGCTAGAACATGTCCTTATGGCAGAGGCTTTGATATTTTTTAAGATGCAGTCCATTCTTGTGAACCCATGTTGAGGGAGTTGGGAGCACAGTTGCTAATGCTCTGGCATTCTTTCCCCACAGCTGGTCAGAAAACACAATATGGCCACAAGGAGTTCTGGTGCGACGTAGCCGATGCCTGTATAAAGCAGTTGGGCCTTACAACGTAGCAGTGCCTTCAGATGTGTCCCATGCCCGCTTTTATGCAAGTATCTCTTCTCTTGCTTGACGGGTTACGATTGTGGGAGGGAGGAGAGGCTCAAACCTAGCTGCAGCGAGTAGATTATGTGTAAGAGTTCAGTGCTGCGCAACAGCCTGTTGCTGCTGAATAAAATACGTTTGCAGCAGAGAGGCTTTCCCGTTGCAGCGATGTCTGGGCAAGATGGAAGCCACGGCTGCCTTGTCAGTGCTTTCTCATCATGGTGATGCAGCTCTCCCATCAGGCAGTGGCATATTCTTAAGAGGGTTCTGGTTAACATCTTCCAGGGAAATGGGAAAGTATGTCAGCTGGCCAATAGGTTATTTCACCAGCCTCCCCTTCTCAAGCAAAATCACACTTCTACGTGCCTTGTTTCTTATGCTGCTTCCCCTAAGTACCAGCTAGCGGTGGTTGGAGTACAAACGTTTCTTCTGCGCAGCACAGTGGGTGCTAGCTCAGTGCTGCCTGACAGTATTATGTACGTACCCCTCCCCACTGTAACACTGCAACAAATTAAAGAAAACTGTCCTTTTTAACTGTTTCCCTGCAGTTCCTTTTTCACCGTCCATTACGGCTGCTCAACCTGCTGATTCTCATCGAAGGCAGTGTGGTCTGCTACCAGCTCTACTCACTGCTGCGCTCAGAGAAGTGGAACCATACCCTTTCCATGGCCCTCATCCTTTTCTGCAATTACTATGTCTTATTTAAGCTCCTCCGGGACCGGATAGTATTAGGCAGGGCATACTCCTATCCACTTAACAACTATGGACTCAAGGCACACTAGGGCGGCCAAACGTGTACCGCTTCTCTTTCCCTTCTCCCAGGGCAGGGAGGGAACCTCAGAAAAAAAATATTTTCGTACAGTTCTATTTTTTTCTTGCGGCGTTTATAAATATTTAAAATATTTTATATTTTGTATACTATTGTTTTTGTGGGGGGGGAAGGGAACCAGTGGCAATTAAATGTCGCTTTATAAACAAGGTGTTATTTTATATATATCTAAAAAAAATCAGTGTGTATATACCGTATATCTATACCCATACATATATCTATGTGAAGCAACAGGATTGTGTGTGTGGTCACTGTGTCCGCTTTGCTCACACAACCGCCTTGCTATTGCATACCATAGGGATAGAACTGCCGTTAATTAGGAACTGGTCTGCTGTAGAGAACTTGGATAAGCTAACAGCCAGGGGAAGAAAGGAAACACAGGGGCCTTTCACCAGGATGAGTAAAGTTTATCTTAGTAACCTCAATACCAGGGAAGTCTTGCACTGGAAATGTGCACTGATGTGATACTGGTTTAGGGGAAGGGAGGAAGCAGTGTGCGGAGAGACAGGCTAAGTTACTGTCAGTCAGTAAAAGCTCTCAGTTCCTCCTTCTTCCCACTGGTATCAGGATGAAAGTATTATTTTTAAAAAATAAACTTTACTTTAGCTGCTATTTAGCCTCCTAGTAACTTGAGCTCCCTCACTCTACCCAGAGGATGAACTAAAGATTGAAATTTATAATTTCAAGGTAGTGTATTATTTAGGAAGATTTTTGAAATAAATAGCATCATCTAGCAGGATGGTAATTGATTATTTTAAACATCTATCTCTAATCCCTTGAGTAATAGCATTAAATTAGGGAACATTCAACCATTTCCTTCAAGCAGTAATGTTCCTGGCAGAAATTTATTCTTGTCAAACACTTACCAACTCTCTTATTGCTATACAATGCATTTCAGTGGTGTTTCACTCTAAGGTATGTTGATAGAGTTTAATAACTTATCATTAGTAATATAGGAAATACTTTGCTTTTAAACTGCGCTTCATAAAGCTGAACTATACTAGAATCTAGTGAAAAAAGTTGTGGCAGTATCACATAGAAAAGTTGAAGATAAGAGACAGTTATCAACCATATAATTAATTTAACTGTGTATGCTGGTGACAGCTGATGGTAGGAGTTCATGCTTTAACTCAAGTAATTAAGGAGGACACAGTAATGCAACATTCTTCCATTCAGATGCCATCTGACTTAACTTTACTAATGGCTAAAGTGCTAGCTCTCTTTAAAGAGTGGGTATGTATGGGGGGGGGGGAATGACCCCAAACTATACAGAGTTTGGGAGAAACTGCAACTACTTTCTGTTCCTTCTGTCCTTCCAAGCTAAGAATACAGCGATCTTCTCTGCTCCTGTCTGTAAGACAGCTTCTCCAGCAGCCTGCAAGCCCAGGATACTTGATGAGGTAGGCAACAGGAGATGCCTCTGAGCATTAACCCCAAGCTACTCCAAAACAAACACAAATGCTTAGCTTTAGTTACTCCTAGGCCTTTTCTTATCTTTCATGTGGCCCTAGTGCTGCTGGCAGGACACAGGTACTTGGCAGTTTACAGTCAGGGGCCTTCTAGCAAAACACAGTACTGTGGCTTAGAGCCTATTCTTGTAGGAGTATAGTCTTCTCTAGCTTTTCCTCTTGTAATGTCATGCTTTATGTAGTATACCCTCACCTTTAATGCGTGTCTTAATTCTACCTTGATTGCTTCAGGAAGCATATTTGGGATAAGAAGCAGGCTCTCTGCTGCACATGGCTTTGTGCAACACCTTTCTTGCACCCAGCTTCAACTCTTGGAATCATAGAATAGTTTGGGTTGGAATGGATCTTTCATTCTTTCATTCAAGGTCATCTAGTCCAAGCCCTCTGCAGTGAGCAGGGACATCTTCAACAAAATTGGGTTGCTCAGAGCCCCATCCAATCCGACCTTGAATGTTTCCAGGGATGGGCAACCTGTTCCAGTGTTTCACCAAAAAATTTTGTCCTTATATCTAGTCTAAATCTACCCTCTTTTAGTTTAAAACCATTACCCCTTGTCCTATCACAACAGGCCTTACTAAAAAGCTTGTCCCCATCTTTCTTATAGGCCCCCTTTAAGTACTGAAAGGCCGCAATAAGGTGTCCCTGAGCTCTTGCAGTAGCTCAGTAGCATTTCCTACTTTCAGTACCACACAAATTTCACCTGTTTGTAATAGCTGTCTTAGCACCCCTTAAGCAATACTTCACAGCATTACCAGATAATTTCTTCCATTTACACACCTAAATGATAGTAGGCTTATACTTAAGCAACCAGTGGGAGAAAAGAGGCTCTCCAAGACTTAGCTGGGGAAATAGAGATGTGCAACAGAAAGCCAGAACCCTGAACCAGGGCTTTGGGTCACAGAGTTGATGAAGGTTCATGCTGTGCTTTTTCCTCCCCTTGCATGTAAGGCTGAAGGTAGGAAGGACTACTCATGAGCACAACCAGACTTCGTGCAACGTTTAGACTGACCTTACACTGTTTGCAGCGCAAGGGACAGAAGCACAGTGACACTTCCATAGCTCTAGGCTTTCTATTTTGCTCTGAGGGACTAAGTAAGGGGCCACAACACACGCTACCTAATTGGCAGGTGTGTTAAGATCCTTCTCCTTCCAAGGGAGCTAGGCATTATTTCTTAAGGGAAGCTGCCTCTCCCCTTCAAAATAGTACCTTTGTTATATCCTGGAGCAGGAGGAGCTCTGTGAGGTTTAAGGGCTAGGATTGTACCTTTCCATGCACAGTAGTATGAACTGCCCGCATACAGTCTTGTAGATGCGGCTGTCTTCCATGTTTACACAGGACCGCTACACAGAAAGAAGTCACAGAAGATAGTTGCAGCTTCCCCTATTGGTGAAAACACAGCAAGGAAATAGCTAGCACAGTTGGTCTCCCCAATATAAACTGGGCCATCCAGTAATGAACAGGGAGCAGAAGGGATGCCTGCTTAGCATCAGTGGCTGCTTAGATCAGTGTTCCTCCCCATTCCTCAAATGGGGCTGCTACTAAGCCTTATTCAGATGAACATTGAAAACAAGTCCACTCTAATACTTGGTCAGCTCAGACTAGGAAAAAAAAATAAAATTAGTCCCTATCTTAGCCACTCTATCATGCGAGGATGTCATAATAAATGGATGGTTTTTTTGTCTGGTAACGAAACTGCTCTAGCTTCAGGCCAATTCTCAGAAGAACAGCTTCATCCCACCATTTTGCCATGACCTGGGAGAAGATGAGAGAAAGAAAAGGGAAAAAAAAAAGAGAAAAGTAGCATCATCACATACAGATGCTCAGCAAAGCCCTGCAAAACTAATTTCCCCCCCCCCGCAACAGCATCAAAAGGACACATGCTTTCCCCTTTTACCCCGGTAAGTGTGGCATCAGTGCAATTGGGATAAAGGCAGCTGTATGACTTAAAAGACACAGACCTTTAATTTACATGAGACCCATTTCAAGAGGGAGGAGAGCAAGGAAGGACTTAAAGAAGTTACAGAACTGAGAAATAAGGAAAAGAGAGGAAAGAGTAGTGACATAGTGGGTACTGATGCAAGTAGACAGGGAGACAGAGAAAGCTATCTCCCAGATACCTGAAGAGTCCCTCTGCCATTCAGGAGTGTTACTCTGAGGCAAGTCTCTTCACCCGCAACTTAAAACTTTATTACCAGTACCTGCCAACTCCTCGAGTGTGCTGTGTCAAACAGCACGAATGTGGTTATAGTGATTCAGGACAAAGCCAGCTGGGGATTTTGTGACCCAGCATTCACAAAGAGCCAATACTCACCTGGAAGCTGATAGGAAGCCCAGCAGTAGAATATCCAACAGGGACCACAAGGCATGGAATCCCAGTGAAGTTACCAAGCTGCATGAACCTGGGGGAAAAGCTGTCATCAGCATTCCTGCCCTAGGACAGCAGTAAAGTCATCCTTTTTTGGGAGAGACAGCTAGGATCAATCTCTCCTGCTCTACAGTCTCTCCTTCAGTTAGTACAGCTAGTCTCCAGCTGTTCCCAAACTTTTGCTTCCGTAGTGCAAGCAGCACTCTTCTTACCTCATGGACCGGACTGTGAATGATGAATCGCTGCTCCCAGTCAAGAGGTCAGATTCATAGATTCTTGGGGCAGTAGAAGCAACAGCTGTGGAGGAATCACAGAATGATTGAGATGATCGAAAGGGACCTCAGGAGGTCATCTTGTCTAACCCTCTGTCTCAAGGACAGTCAGCTAGAGCAGGTTGCCCCGGACCATGTCCAGATGGCTTTTGAATATCCCCAGGGACGGAGATTCCACAGCCTCTCTGGGCAACCTGATCCAGTGCTTAAAGAGCAAAGGAAGAGTCAGGCAGTGGGCAGTCTTCAAGGAACAGCTCAGTTCATTAAAGCCACATGTTTGATATACATTGGTGATGCAAACTCACGCCCCTGGAACACAATCAATTTGCTGGGATTTATGAATTAAGCAGTTAGTTTCTATTTAGAGCAAGAACATCTTCATACATAAATAGATGTCCAGTCCCTCCAGTGTAAACGTGCTGGCTCTGCAGCTCCTGTTTCAAGTACCAAGGAGTTTCTCATGGCCATGGATATAGGCAGTAAGTCTAGAAATACACAGCAGTCTAACCAGGCTGCATTTTCTTCTAAAGGCTTGAGGCACAGCAAAGTCTTTGCAAAAAGTCATGCTCTTAAAATTGGGAAGGGAAAGTTACTGGAGTGACTGTTCTTAAAATGCACCACAGAGCTGTTGGGGACCAGCTCTTTGGCCAAGGCTGCCAATACCTGGTGTAAGGATACAGTTCACAGTGGTGAAGATCTCTTGCAAAAATCTCATGCTCCGAGTTCTCTGTCGATTTGCCTGCAAGCAGAGAGACTACTGTCTGACCAGGCCCTCTTGGTTCACAAGGCTCATGTTTGATGACGACGGACTCTGCCCATCAGAACCTATGCCTTTGCAAAAGACGACACAATTGCTGCGGTTTGGAATCAAGGCGCAGGACACCACTCCAGGTGGCATGTCCTCTGTGGTGCCCCACCATTCAGCATGTTTTCACAGGAGAGGGCAGTACAGCTGGATCATACCTTTTGGAATGTATGGGGAGGTTAAGAGAATCCTCTACCTCACCTTTACAATTTCACTAGGTGCCTCCCTTCAGCCTTCACCACAGTATGTTCCTTACCGTAATGTAATCCAGAGCTGTGAACTGGGAAGCCAAGGCCAGGTTAGCCCGAGTGTCCAAATTCTGAAAGAGAAAACATCGATCATGGCTCTGCTTGCAAGAAACTGAGTGTGACAGCCCAGGAGGTCTTCCAGGTCTGCTCTCCTGTATCAGTAGTCATCCAACGGGTGGTTCGTCATACAAAAAGCAGGAGAGCCTCAGGTTTCTCACTGATGTGACACTTGTTCTGTATCAGCTGGGACAACTACTGGCACTGATCCAAGCTGCTGGTACTTACCATTTCGTGGAAGTGTTTATTGAAGTCAGGTTGCAGGAAATCCCTCATCTCACTGAGAATGCAGATTACATGTGCTACTCGCACTTCCTCCATCTCTGGAAGAGACACGTCAACCACACTGGCTCCCAAACTCTGCAAGTGCTCCACAGCTGTGTACAGAACAGGTAAAGCACAGATAGCATCCCTGAGTTCACCAAACTTTATAGAAGGGCTGCAAATCCCCACCCCCTTGAGAAGCTAAGAGACCCCACAGGCCATTACAAAGCCAGCATCTTCAGTGCATCATGTGCCATGCAGACTGCTGCAGCTGCTTCTCGTAGGTAAATGCCTTCAGTCTAGCTAGATCTCAGTATTCCAACAGGGCAGGGATAGGGACTTGCAGACCAGTTCCTAACTTAACTGCTACATTTCTAGCATGTTCATCTCCTCCCTCTAGCCCCCCCAGTTAACCCAAAGAGTAAAGGTAGACAGACAATGCTTCCCCACACATTTGACTTGACCAGTATTCTATCAGCATGAAGTGATTATTTAGCATCATGAGATTCCCATTCAAAGCCTCTTCTGAACCATAACAGTAGAGAACTCGGGGGATACTCAAGAGACCAGGTCAACAGTACAGGTTCACTAAATCCTGATGCACTTTAGCAAGGCTGAACACCAAGACTTTGGGATAAGTGAATCTTTTGCTGTCTGAAAAGAATCCCCTTCTTTGTTTGACCCCAGCTTCTTCATAAATACCCAAGCTTGCCTGTTTCACTGGCTTATGGTGCATCTCTCGTAAGAAAACTCTACACATGTATAAGCGTGAGTGTCTGTGGAAATAAGGAGGCTGAAGAAAATCCAGGCAAACAGCCAGAATAACATGAACTATCTCTGCTCCAGTGCATAGGAGGCCAACTACTATACCAGGCATTGTAGAGTCTTTCTGCCCCAGCCCCAAGCACTCACCAGGGTCAATTTTTCTTAGTCTAAAATCTGACAAAGCCACCTTAAAGGCACCATTTGGCTGATTTCAAGGAAATACCAGAGGACTGGATACATCACAAAGATCTAGCCTTGTCTTTCCTACTGAACATTATATTGTGAAACAAGTCCCTCCCTTAGAAGTCTTTTACCATTAAAGCTTGCACAGTAAGTATTACTGAACACAGATCTGTCTTTATACAGACAGAGGCTTAGCACACTGGACTGCATTCTTCCATTGTAACCCACCAAGCCTACAACTGCAGAGCTTTTTAACCCTCAGCAGTCAGGAGGGCTTCCCCAATACAAAGCTACTGCTGTTTGTCCAGCCAGACCTCTTTAAGCATCTGCCTTTAAGGACTTCAGGCGAGATCTTTTTAATGCATACATAAGAGGAGCACCAAGTGATACCATGACATCACGCAGAATAAGAGACTTACAGACTTTTCCTCTTTACCTTTCTCACAGATGGACAGGACTTCAGCATCACATGCCTAGAGAATAAGAGGAAAGAACTAAGTAGACTTTAGTAACTGCTCTCCTCTCCTTGGTGAGCACACTCACCAGGACTTTGGTCCTCATGGAGCTTTCCTTGTTCCTGTCCCTAATGGTAGTGAAACACAGCCCTCCAGGACTGCCTTAGGCCACCTACTCCAAAAGAAGAGCTTGCAGGTCATACCGCTAAAGAAAAGAGAAGGTTGTCTTTTCCAGAGGAGAGGATATTCCTCCTCTGCACTGGGGCAGAGCCAGAAAGAGTCCTTGTTTTTCTCCAGGGAAGAAATTCTGAGCACGTTTGTGGGGTTGCATTACAATTGCCAAGCGGTACTAGCTTGCAAGCCCAGTTTCTACATTGGAATGATGAAATACCACTCAGCAGTTACAGCATCATCAACAAATGGATAAATTAATTTTCCTCGTTTGATTTTAAACTGTCTTTTGTAATCAGTTCAGAAGCATTGCTTCCAATAGAAACAGCAGTATGAGGAAGCATACTGCCATCAACTGTACAGTTGTTACCTTTCCTCATGCCTCCAACAGACTTACTCAAAAGGCTGCCTTAGGGAAAAAAAATCTATCCCTGTAGATGTTTTCAACCAGGCTATATTCTCTTCCAATTATAGGACTATATATGAGAAGCTCTAATGATAGCAGGCAAGAGAACAGTGAATGCACTGAATTCCTTTAGAATCTGATTTTGCAAAGCAGTGGAAAGAGAGAGATAGAACAGGCACCTTAAAAAACGTCCAGTCCACTCCCAGTTTTAAGCCTTTCAGGTCAGGAGCACACATACCAGATAGGGTTGCTTTGGGCTGTTTTAGTCCTGCAGGGAACAAACAAGAGTTCCTCCTTTTATCTAGGATGCCTCTAGGAAGGCAAAGCACCTGGGCTCAGGGAGGGAGCAGGCTCACCTACCATATGGATAGAGCGGATCTGGCTCAGCAAGGATACTGTAAACAATGGCTGCATCTGCCACTGAGGTACAGATAGGGCCTGTAAAAGAGAGATCAGTTGTAAAAATCTGACGAGGGGTAAATAGTACCTTCCTCCCAAGGTCTTTTGCAGGCCATGTTGCCACCCCTATGAGACCACCACACAGCAAGGTCCCTGAAGTGGAGCACAAGTCCTCTTACCTACGCTGACTGTGGAGTAGGAGAGTGGCAAGCTGCCTTGACAACTGATGCGCCCAAACGTACCTAGAGAAAAAGAAATGGGCATTTAGCTAGATATCAGCAGTCGCTGGCAAGATCTGACCTAGATGGCTCTGGTGCACCCAGTCAGTAAGCAACATACCCCTGTGCCAGTTACTTTTATGTTTGCCATTTCAGAGACCAGTCGCTCATCTTTCAGTACCCTATTCTGCTGACCACGATCTGTCTCATCAGTGAAACAGATGCATTCAACAGTGAAACTGTTTTCCCCCATAAGAAATTATTTAGTTGAGGGGAAATATTTGCAGGGACGTTTTGAAATACATGCATTTAAATATGCAGAAGCAGCATATGGTATGGAGGATGGAGACACAGGAGCAGGATTATCAACAGTGGGGAGATGCCACCCCCTGGGAGATCTCACACACTTTGCCAGTGAGACTTCATGCCTACACCAGTTGTCTTCTGTGAGTACTTGTATCACCTTTCTGACCAGTTTCATTTTTGTCATCATCATTATCATCTTCCTCAGGTGAATCAAGATTAATCAAGTTGATCACATGTGAAGGATGGAAAAAGGGGCTGAGTATCTGCTCTCAGATGAAGCAGCTGAGATCCTTTGGAATGATAAACCATTCTCAAAAGCCAGCATCTCTTCCAAGTGACAATCCTGCCTTGCCACCTTCCACACTGTAGACACTGCCCTGTGCACTTCTTATGTCCTCTGCACATTCTACTTGATTACATTCTTACTGCAAAAACTGCATTGCTACTTCTTGTAATACTGAGATAAGAGGGAATGGCTACATCCTGGTTTCATACAAGCCTATTACCAGGTTTAACTTACCAGATACAAATCTGAGCAGCATCAGCCTCTCCGTATAATTGGGATGATGGCGAACCATCGTGGGTGGAGATGCTTTTCACCAGCTCACTACAGATGCCCAACTATGTTGGGAACACGTCCCAGCAAAGAAGCAAGATTGAAGAGGGACCAGTAGGTAGAAAGAAAAGCAGCACGTTTTATTTAGCAGTTGACTCAAGTAAGTTAGGGTTTTTTTGCACATCTGTTCAATACCTGGTACTGAAAATACTTCCACTCTGTCAGTGCAACCCACGTGACTCTCAGGGTGTTAGACAAGTTTTGCTTGACAGGAATTAATGGACTATGCCTGACTTGTTTGTGGCATTCTATGTGACACAGCAAACAAGACACACATCCCCTCCACGATTAAAGGGCTCTACCTTTCAGGCCCACCACACCACAGAACGAAGCAGGAATCCTCACGGAGCCACCTCCATCTGTGCCAATAGCCACTGGGCAGAGACCTACAAAAAAACCCCACATGTTGGCTTGTGATCAGAGAGACATCGTGTTGCCCTATCCATTCTACCAGCAGCTGTAGCCAAGACAGCACACAGAGTGCTCTGTTCAGCTAGGAGTTCCTTTCAGCTTCTAAACCCCCTCATAAAAACCAAATGCCTAAGGTACTTTGGCTCAGGACCTTCCTCCCACCACCCCTGAACTCCATTTAGGACCACCTACCTGCTGCTACAGCTGCTGCTGACCCACTGGAGCTCCCACCTGGGAAGTGGTTAGGCTTGTAGGGATTCCTAGGGATCTTGTGGTACCTGAAGCAGACAAATAGTGTTGAATTTTTTCATAGGAAGGACCATGTGCAGTACAGGGCAGGAAAAGATCCAGAAACACAGCTCAGGGATTCTGATCTCTTAGTAAAGAGATACCATTAAATTCCAGATAGTGCTATGTCCGTAGAAAACAAGATGCAAAAAAGACTTCTGCCTCAGAGTCCAATCTCTTGTTACCATAAGCAGCCTACCCAAAAGAGACAGACTCAAAGCAAGAGAAAGGACGCCACTCCAGCTCTTCTGTCTGTGACAGCACTGTGCCGTTACTGCATGCCACGGTGCATTATGCAACTCCAAAAGGTGGAGCAGTCGGTGGCCAGCAATTCTTACAGACAAGCAAGTCAGCATCCCCAGCTCTGCCCTTTATCCCAGAGCAGCAGCTCCCAGTGTCTCCAGTCTGACCACAGTCCCCAGACACCAAAGAGACCTGCCAGGTGGCAGGGTATCCAACTGACCTCACACAGTGAGGAAATGCCCTGGCACGTTGTTGCAGCTGAGGGGGAGCCCCAGTTCTATCCAGCTGCACAGGCACAAAGCGTGGCTCTACACATGGCTTATCAAGGTTGTGAGGACCACAGGTCTGGAATAGCAGTTCTCAGCTTGGTTATAGCTGGAGAATTTACAACAGTAAAGCAAATTCCAGTGAGCCTGGTTTAGCTAGGAAATAAAATTACTATGTTCTCCTGAGATGACTGTACTTTTTCTCACTGTTCTGGGCCTTCAGCCACTACTGTGACTGAGCATTAGCTTACTATTTATTTGTTTTCTGTCACCGCTTTTGTCTACCACTCATCCTGTAAACATTCACACCTCCAGGCCTATAGGGCCCAGCAAACCAAGTTCCTTACTCAGCAGAAGCCACTTGGATCCCCTCCTTCCTTTGGTTTCAGGAGCCTTCAGGCTTCCACGACTACTCTGACCCTCAAATATACAATGCTGGGTTTTCATACCCCCGGGGTTCTCCCTGCACAAGATGTCTCCATCAGTTTTATTCTCACATGCTTGCTCTATTTTTGTACCCTTCCCTGTCAGTTCTGGACAGACTTTTAGGTACTTCTAGACCAGGGGAAAGAGAGGGGAAAGGGATTTTTACCTATTGGGGTTGCATCCAGTTGTTCCAGTCCCTAGTTCGTGCATGTTTGAGACCCCAATAATGATAGCCCCAGCCTCTCGCAGCTTCTTGGTCACAGTAGCATCTTCTGTTTCGGGCTCCGTCCCAAGATACACTGTTCCCACTCGGTGATGGTAAGGTACCTTAGCAAGAAGACACCTTATTACTCATCCTAAAACCCTGGCAAGGTAGGCAGGCAGATGTGCACGCTCCACGTGCACACTTCAACTCCACAACAGATCCCAGACATTAGGACCCACAGAAGTAAGTAAGGGCTAGGAAGCTTCACTCTTTAACTTGTCCTGTGTTGGAGAGACACTTAACCCTTCAATATTTGGTCCTTCTCCCATGCAGAGGAGTCCTTTTAATACCATGATACAAAGGAGCAGAAACATGTAGATGGTCAAAAAGTCTGCCTCCCTGCAGCTCTCTTTTCAATTTTTCTACAGACAGAGCTGCAGCGTTTCAGATCTGCAGTGTTTTGAAGCAAGGCACCAAGATTAGATGAATGCCAAAATACCAGATGGACTCATTTTCAGGGTATGCTAAGTATTCTTCACTTTGAGGCAGCAATGGAAGAATCTGTACATAAACAGGACTCCCACCCTATGGGTAGGTCTCTGCAGAGCCTATGACAGCTTGACTGTACTGCCAGGAGTATTTAATGGTAACTGTTGTTTGGCCACAGGCAAAACTCCTTGTGAGTGGGGCTTTTCAAAGTAACTTGCATATTTCTGACACATGTCCTTTAAGGTAAGGAGAGAGGGATGCTTTGCCAGTGGAGCAGAGTCAGTGCCTGAGAAATACAGTTATACCCACTGCTACAGATGCTTTTATACATTCTCATTTCACCACAAGAGGGACTGTTTCTCACCCCCACCCTCTACTCCCCATGGATTAAAGAGATCAGTACAAGTTACAGAACACGTCTGTTGTATCCAACATCTGTCTTCACCTGGCAAAACTTGTTAATCCTACTCATTACAAACCCACATACTACCCCTTATTACAAACATATTCTCAGGCTTCTGCTGAGGAGTTGGCCTTAAAACCTTGTCACAGTGAGTTGTCTAGGTTGACCACCTGCAGCATGAACCGACAGCTAGACAAGGAAACTCACCACTTTGAACTCTTCTTTCAGACACACTGGGATGCCATCCAGATAAGACAGCGTATGCTTATTTCTGTAACGAGCAGTGGAGGCCTCAGCCATCTGCACAGAGAAAAAAAAAGTGTATGTTATATATATTTAGTTGAGCTGAAGGTCATTACCAGTATCAGAACAGATACAAAAAACAGTTTTGTCAGGCTGCTACTAAGCCAAACTATAAAAGTTTCTTTCTCCTTCCACCATATGCTGATGGGAAACTACTACTTGGAAGCATCTATGCTAACGGATGCCACATAAGCACACAAGTCCCATTTTAAACATAGTCATCCAGCAGGAAACAGATTGCTTTAATGCTACCTCTCTTTGCAGGAAGGAAAGCAAACTTGTTTGTAGTCGTCTACACAAGGAGGGAGGAAAAGCGTACATATTATTCTGTGCAATATATCAGCAGAAGAGCCTCGGCTTGTTTTCTACCAGAGGCAGACATTACCAGCATTATTTGCTCCTGGTCCCATTGCACTATCGCTCTGAGTGGGGGCGTGGATTTGTCGCAGTCCTCCAACATGGCAATGATGTTCTTCGCTACCTGAGATGGCGTCAGCTTCCCACTCCTACAGGACAGGAGAAGTTGGGACCTTGTTACAAGACGCCCACACACCACACCAACACACAGGTTTTGTCTCTCATGAAGCAAGATGGCAGCTGTCACAGCTGTAAGTAAGAACTAGATAAGAATCTGTGTGTGGTGACAATTTCAACACAGCTGACACCATCAAGACAGGACACTCCCTTCCTTAAGGGGAGAATTTGCCTACACAGCACACCCCCAACCCTTAAAGTAGGGGCAGGAGCTAGGAGAGTTACCCAGATAAACAGGGAAGGACAGCTGACAGCTTTAAGAAGAGTCCTCAAGCTCCTGAAAGCCTGAGGCTATGAAACTCCCCGTATCATGAGCTGAGACCAAGAGGCCAGCCCCCTTTATACAAGCCTTCCATTACAGAGAAGGGGCTCCCAGCAGTACCATCATAACTCCCTTTCAACAAACAGGCCTTCCCTCCCTCCTGGCAAAAGGCTAAGTTACACCACAAACACATCTACCTCTGGCTGACACAAAAGCCTCACAGTCAGGATGCACCTATAACACCAGACTGCAGTGTCAGCCTTTTGCTCCAAGGCCACAGCCTGCTGGCAGAGGTTGTCCTTGACGAACAAAGGCCAGGAGGACAAGAGGATTTATCTGAGCATTCCACACCTGGCACATGTCCCAGAGGCAGCTGAGCTGTCCCAGAGTTACTGAGCAGCCAACAGTTCACAAAACCTCACAGTCAGGGATGTGCTTCCAGCTCTTTCCAAGCTGGACACGCTTACTGGGTGAAAGCAGGGAAACTGCTCCCAGGAGCACAAGCAGCTGGGGAACTAAGGGATTCTTCAGAGACCTACAGTATGTGCAACTCACATCATCCAGATGAACCTTCCTCTCCTTGTCACTCACATGTCTGGGTAAACACTGGGAGAGATTTCTGTGTACCTTGAAGACTGACAATAAGCCAAGGAAAGCAGCAATTAAATATCCTTGCAGGGCTTGTAAAAGTTGCGCCAGCTCTCCCAGTTGGCTTTCCTTCATTATTCTATTAGGGGGAAAGGACTACAGAGGGTGGCACTAAACGTTGGTGCCTCAAGGACAATCCTAACAAAGAGATGCCTGAGAGCTTGTGGAACAGTACTAGCCCACAGCAGGGGAACATGCGAGACAGGTTGCTTCCAGACCATAATTTCACCTACTGGTAGCAGTCCAGGTAGTCTTTGATCCCTTTGAAGCTAAACCCATCACTAGCAGAATCAGACCTGCAAAGAAAGAATTAAAAGGGCAATTGTGAACCATCAAAGCCACCTCTGTTTAGACCTGTAGACTTCAGCATCACAGTCCAATGCAGGTTTGGGCATCACTCAGTCACAGTAAACCTGCTGGTCACTGTTTGGACCGCTAGCCTATGGATTTCAGCTCGCACTCTGTCAGACTCCTTGCACACATACCAGACACCAGGTACACTAAGGGTGCCAAAGAAATATGGGGTCAGTCTTGCTGACATGTTCTAGTTGCTTCATATTTCTACTGCAACACAGCAGTTATTAAACTGTTCAAAACTTATTCCAGGTTTACATTTGCTACTCACCACTGCAACATTACAGAATAGCTAGAATATACTCATAAACCTATTCCCAGGATCTCTGTCACAAGTTCGATCCAGAGATATTCAGCAGCATATACAGTGTGTGGTGCGGGAGGGGGAAACGCACTATACAGCACACACAAAGATACACATCAGCAAACTGCTTAAAAACTAAGTCAATGGCTCTAGCACATAAGAAACAGACTATTTCTCATCACAACAGGATGATTGTAAGATCATCTGAAGAGCTAGCTACAATTACTACTCCTGTGATGTCTCCATATCATCACCCAAACTAGAAGCCATATCCTGGAATAGGACAGCGTACGGCACCATGATGTGCTATGCAGGGAAGAGGTAAGGCTCCAGTAACCTGCCCTGTAATACTCAATGTATCACTGGTGGAGCTGGGCACACAAGAACCAGAAGGCTGCCCTCACCCTGACCAATGCCTAGAGGAAATACATCCCTCCCTCTAAAGTGAAGGAGCTGAAAGTTTTTCCCTGCTCTAGCTTAAGAACTCAAGCAGGGGGGAAGCTTAGTCCTGCTAAAAGCCCAGGTACACACAGAGAACCCACCCGCTGCAACGCTGATGAAGTGCAGCTCATAGACATTTTCAGTAACTATTGGATAGGGCCACAACTAAGAACCAAAACCAGATGGGGAGAGCATTCATAGCAGCTCAGCTGCTCCCACCTCAGCATCAGACCACAGCGAGACATGCGAGTCTGAGTAACATTTTGCCTGGAATCTAGTGGGATTTAATCAAGTACAGGCTGCAATCAAGAAGCTGAACCAGCTTTTATCCAAGCAACCTCACTAACAAAGCCTAATTTCTTGTGGATTGTTGTCTTTATAACCTATGTTCTTTCTCTCCTCCACACAACCCCTGTGTTCTCTTTGAGATTCCTTGCAGGCAAGAAACAGCACATCTGCAAACTCACTTAAAGGGATGTATGCACTTACTAGCCAACCACTAAGTGTATCTGTTCTAATAGTGCAACCAGAGCCCTGGCAAGGGCAGAATTTGGTCTCTCTACAATAAACAGACTCCCTGAAGCTTGTAGAAACTTCACATTGCTTGTAACTACCAGTGATTTATAAGTTACAACAGGAAAGATGACTGACAGCACTGTTTGTTTTGTAAAGCAGGTGGGTGCGGAAAACGATTTTAATCCAGATTACTGACAACAACAGCTTCCCACTAACATAATAGTGCCAACACGTTTTCTTCCACTCCACTCTTACCTATCACATACTGACCTTGCATCTATCAGCTGCTCGATAATATCCGAAGTGCTTTTAGCTTCAGACTTGTCTTCTGTAACCTCCGCAGCAACCTCTGGGATAAACGTGGGATCTTCATGAATGTCAAGTGAACGCATGAGCGAGAAGTTGTTCAGCCTGAAAAAGAGTCACTGCTAGAGTTTGCAAGCTCTACCATGACTAATTTTTCAGACTGTTCACAGGGAAACTTACCCAAGAACATTTTGTCTTAGCAGTCTGCGCTCACAGCAGGGAGTTGCAACAGTTACAAGATAATCTCTCACACCTTTTCTAAAGGCAGCATCAAATCTACTCTGATTGCTTAACAAAGCCTCCTACCACTTGACATAAGGCCAGCCAGCCTCCGTAAACCCAAACTAGGAAAGAAATGGTGAGAGCTTTCAATTCACTTTAATTAGTCATATCACCCACAGACCAATAAAGACAGGACTGGAGAGGAAAAGAAAAGGAGAAAGTAGTATAAGCCATACGTTCAAGCACTAACCCTGTTAAAACAGGCACCTCTTCAGACTTTTCTGTGATTTGCTTCAACACAGCTCATTTGCAACCAAATACAACAGGGATTGCAGTGCAAGTCCGGGACTTAGAACATGTAAAGCAAGGAAATCAAGACCGTGTCATAGGTGTCAAGGAATAATCTGCTGTATAACAGCAGTGACACTTATCTGGGTTTGATTCACTCAAAAAGCCATGCTCCAAGTAAAAATTCACAGGTACCAGTTGTGTGTAATGCATTTCTCCGCGTCCTGTGATCTGCATAGCTGACCCATCAAATAACGGGCAAACCATGTGAGCCAAGTGTGAGGCTAAGGTTCCTGACACCTCTTACCTGAGCAGCTCTCAGTGCAATGTACACTTGAAAGCACAGTTTCTAAACAACAACATAAGTGAGAGAGAAGGAGAAAAGGCTGACATAAAACAATATCTTTAAAAAGAACATACTAAAAACTCTGAACTTCATGTTTGTCCTCATTTCCCCACTACTACTATTCTTTTACCACTACTGGTGGTAAACACAGCAAATTTGCCCATCAACAAGCTTTGAAAGAAAGACTGCTCTTTCGCAAAGGAACAGAAAGGCAAAGAGGCAAGCTGGCAAATTTGGTTTCTCAGCACCTGCCTGAATGTGAAAAAAAGTTAATTTCTTCTGAGAGAGACCCATTCAAACCAGAGTAGTTAAAAAAAAAAAAATCTAGTAAACATCTATGAAATAATCTTGCTCATTCTCCAATCAAGTTATGCAGCTTCCCTCTTAGAAAAGGTCATTTCAGACAACCTGTAAGTGGCATGCAATGCAAGCACCTTAAAAAAAAAAACAAACCAAAAGAAACTTGGAGGGGAAGAAAACTCCCCACTCTTACCTTATTAACAGCGGCAGTAAGCAGATCTGCCCAAAAGCCTAGAAGAAAGTAAGCAGAAACATTGGTTTGCAGTAACTTTGACCCAAACACCTTCCTCACTAGACAAGGAATGCTGAATGTGCTCACAATTGCTGCAGTTTCAGAGCACCCTAGAGAGCGTGCAATGCTATGTAGTAAAAAAATAGCACAAATACTTGTATTTGAGGCCACAAAATTGGCCCAAAATGCTTTCCCCCCACCTCTCCTTTATATAATTATAAAGGGAGTATTCTTCTGGCTCTCCTGCCTTTGTCCATCCCCGACTTGGCACAGAAAGCCTGCAGCTACAGGCTGCAACCCTTTTAGGAGGCATCTACATAGTTCCCATCCCTTACTTTCTTTGTGTTCTGGAGATTATGCAAACATTGGATAAGGTAGAAGCTTATTATTATTTTGCTCATCCCACTGCTAGGATCAATCCTGTCGTTCAATGAGCTCCTGCAGTAAACCAAGTCAACTTGGAAAAGCATGAGAAATTTAGAGACTCCATGGTAGCAGACATCTGAAAACACTCTTTGAATACCTTGGTTCCCAGTGTAGCAACATCAGAGGTCCCAAAGAGACCAGCCTTGTTCTAGCCTGTCTTAATAGCTCAACAATGGACTTCAAAAACATGTTAAGGGATGCACAAATACAGTAAAGTCTGAAGCAAGGCTCACACCCCCAGATCCAAGAAATGATACGTTGCCTCACACATTGCATAAGAATTACAGTTCTCTTTTTGAAAAGGCATTGCTCCTAATCTACATCTAATCTTAGACAACACAGTCCCGTAGGAGATTGAGAATCTCATGTCCCCCCTCCAAGGGGGATGTCAGAAAAGGAAATAAGCCTAGGGCCACGCACTGGAAGCGGCTGCAAAGCAAAGGATAAAAAAGGTATTCTGATTGTTATATCCTGGAAGAAAGCCACTTACAAGGTATCCTCACAAATAAACACAGCCCATTGCTAGCTTTCACTCCAAGCCCAACCAGCCACCAAGCTCTGTAACAGGTCACGCTGTTGAAATGAGACTTTCGTGCCTAACCTTGACACCGGCTCAAAAGCAAAGGCCAAGCAGCAGCAGCAACAAAATCCACCTGCTTTCGGGCGGACGATGCCGCAAGGCGCTCACCGCCAAGGGGACGCAGGCTTTTCTCCCCCAGCACCCTGCCCTAACAGGACTCGCACCTCCTCCACACCAGCCCCAGCGGGAATCAACCCGCAGGCTTGCTGGCACGCCAAAGCCCACCCGAGGAGAGCAATGGCAGGACAGCTGCCTTCAGCCCCTTCCCAAAAACCCCACTCGAGAGGGCTGAAGGACCCGAATCCCTTCGTGTCCGAGGAAAGCCGGCGGCGGCTGTATTCTGTATTTGATGTCGGCTTCGGGCCCTCCGTGCCCAAAACCACTCGTGACACCCTCAACCAGAGGCCAGCTCCCTCCCTCCCCACAGCATCCCACCCTGGGGGGACGACGACAGGGTGAACCCGAAAGCACGCAGAGAGCCACAACCCGCCTACAATTTCCCAAGCAACCCCGGCTTTCACCGCCTCGTTTACCCGGCCCCTCGCCCCTACTCACCGTATTAGCCACATGGACGAAGAGGCGCAGCCCGGAGCCGCACAGCCGCGGGGCCCACTGTGGAGAAAAGGCGTGAGGTGAACGCCGGGCCCCGCTTCCCCGCCGCCCAGCCCGCCCGCCCGCTCCCTTCCCCGGCGCTCACGGGATCCCGAGGCGGGCTGCGGCCCCCCGCCTCGGCCCGGCCCGGTTGCCGGCGGTACAGCACGGTCCCAGCGCTGCCCGTGTACCGCCTCACGCAGCACAGGTAAGCGGCGGCCGGGAGCAAGGTGAGGAGGAAGAGCAGCAGCAACGCCGCCATGACGACCCTTTCCTTCCACCGAGCCAGGCGGCAGCGGGTCCTCCCTTTACCGGGGCGGTCCTCGGCTCTCGCCCCGCCTGATGGGCCGGCCCTGCGGGCGCCTGCGCCCTTCCCGGAGCTGGAGGCGAGGGAAGAAACAGCGCGGTGTCTGCCCGTGCCTGACAGGCTGCCCCGCCATGTCTCGCTTCTTCCAAGCGCTTCGCCGCGCCGCCAGCGCCCGGGCGGCGGGTCCGGGAGTGGAGGAGGCGGACATTTACCGGTGGGGTCTGACAGGTTAGCGGGCTGCCGCCGGTAACCGGCCAGGCGCCGGGCTACCCGGGGGAAGGAGGTAGCGAGGGAGCGGTAACGCGCGTCGGGGGCGGGAGGCGGTTTGTGTGAGAGGATGGCGGGAGGCGGTTTCTGTGAGAGGGAGGCGGTTTGTGTGAGAGGATGGCGGGAGGCGGTTTCTGTGAGAGGATGGCGGGAGGCGGTTTGTGTGAGAGGATGGCGGGAAGCCGTTTCTGTGAGAGGGAGGCGGTTTCTGTGAGAGGATGGCAGGAGGCGGCGGGGGGGCCCTGCGGCTGCCCGGTGCTGTACAGCTGTAATGGGCTGGGTTCCGTGTTAACAACCCCCAGGTCTGAAATTAAATAAAGGTGTAAATAAGGGCGGCTCCTCGGCCTGTAAAAGCGGGGTACAGCTGCCGCAAAGAGCGGTAATTGCTCGCTGCTCTGTGTAAATCTTCCCCCGGCTGCTCCGGTCGTGCTTTACCTCAGCTTTGCGGTGAGGTGGGTGGTTGAGGTCAGTCAGGGGCTCGGCTCCCTGAGCCCTGCTTTTACCACTCCCGTGTCTCTGCACAGCCTTAGACAGCCCTGTGCTGCAGGATCAGATCTACGGGGCAACCTTCATCCCCCTCAAAGTGGGTCGACATTGAGCGTGAATGCTTTAAAGCGCTTTCTGCTGCCTGAAGGGTGGATGCTAAAGGGGAGCGCCTGGGCTATCCAGCCTGCTCCTGTGTTTTCCTTAGCTGTGGGGAGCCCATATTTCAATCCCTGTGCTGGTTTGGGTTTCTGTTTCCCGAGGGCTGGTGAGTGACTTCACACACTCAGTGTCTACATTTCCCCGGGGGAGGAGAGGGCAGCAATGGCGTAAGGCTGTTAACAATACACAGCATTTGATTCTGGGTACGAGGAAAGATCTTAAGAACTCCTACTTGGCTTGTTTTGTAATTGTTTTGATATATTGTGCCCCATAATAAGGATTGCAATGGTGGTAGTAGTTACAGTGACCTACACTTGAGGTCTGTCCTAGCTGAAGCATAGGAAAGCTGGAAAACATCTTGCTGAGAAATTATTATTATACAATAGTAGTGTTATGGGCATTTTCAGGAGCCTAAAGTGCCTCCCTATATGTAGTACTTACCTATTTTTAAAAAGTGGCTGGAGCTGAAAATCAAGCCGTCTTTTAGGAATGCAAAGTAGCGGCTTAATTATTGGATTAGGTTTCTTGTACAGGCCTTTGTAATGAGTTGGGGCATTTTTTGTGTATATAAGTTCCCGAATATGGTTTAATTTAATGGACTTGCTATAGCACTGGTGTCTCTGCTCTCCAGCAGGGTAAACCAACTTCTGCTGAAAACTGGTGTGCTTTTACTGTAAGGCAGATGTTTGGTAAGGCCTGTTCTGGGCAGGACCTGTTTCTGGTGGCTTCAGGCTATAACTGTGTATAGAGTATATTGAATGACTGTGTAAATGTAACAAATTGCTCTTATTCCCAGGCATCCAGCTTCGCCCTTATCAAATAGAAGGTGTAAACTGGCTGGTGCGATGCTATGAAGTCCAGCATGGCTGTATCCTGGGTGATGAGATGGGTCTTGGGAAGACTTGTCAGGTGTGTCATCTTCTTCTGGAAAATGATCTTTGCCTACCTGTGTTTTTAGCCCAATGTTTCTGCAGAAGGAAAAAGAAAAAACACCCTAATGATTGGTCAGTTAAGCAGCCCCTTTCTGAAGTCCATGCTCAAAAGAGAGAGCTCATTGTTTCTTTCATTCCTTAATCACTTAAAACAACTGTTAAGTCCTGAGTAACACTCTAAAAAGGTTTCAGGGTTTTGTGAAAAGATGAGTGGTCATGTTATACAGACACCTTAATGCATAATTCATAGTGCGCAGAGTTGAAGGCACAGCACACAGCCAGTACAGAGAGGATGATGTTGTTTTGATGCACCTGCAGCAAGATGATTTTTGAGTTTGTCAACACGTGGATTAAAATTTACAGGTGTAAATTTTTCAGAGGGTTGTTTTTGGGTTTTTTTTGTTAAGTTTTTCGTAGGTTTCACTTTTGTTGGAACATGACTGTTTGTGTTTTGGTTCAGTGAGTGGTATTCAATGGGTCTTAAATAACAAACTGGTAGTTTTAGAAAGTGATGTATGGTAGATCTTTTTTTTGACTGTGGGAGAAAGATCTTTGGAAGGGGGCTCCAGATGTTGAGGTCACGTTTTGGGATCTAAACTTTTTTGTCATGATGGTGGATCTCATTTGATATTCTGTTAGCTCTGCTTTGTGCTAGAGAACCTGTGGGAACTAGCTACAAAGCTCAACAAGGAGACGGTTTATGTAGGTTCAGGCTATTGGGTTGAACCCTTTCCTTGTTATCAAAAAATTATTTTCTTTGCCTTCTAGACTATTTCTCTACTTCTTTATTTGACAAAAAAAATAACAAACAAAGAGAGATTTCTCATACTTTGTCCTCTGTCTGTTCTGAGCAACTGGAAGGAGGAACTGGAGAGGTAAGTTTCAATAGTTGTCTGGCTCATCATATTCATGCACAGCAAGTTACAAAGATTCTCTTCAAATGTGCTCAGTCCAACAGTTTTCTTCCTTTCAAAAGGAAAAAAGTAAAAAAGGAAGCTACTAAACCAACAAATCAATGCAAACTATACCATTAGTGCATAGTCTTTACAATGCTGTGGTATACATTAATTCATCCAACTTGCATTGGCTGACTTTCAGTCCAAATGCCCCCACTAGCTCCTTGCTTTTTATTGATTTGTAACCCTCCATGCTCAGCCTCTCTTAGGCAAAATCTGCTGAAGACAACCAGGATTCTGTATGATGAAAGGTAAGACCCAAGTTGAATAGTATCTTTCTTGGCATGCTCACATATGCATGCAAAATACATTACATTTGTGCATGCAACCCATCGTCACTGGGGTGCAACGACTGTGCTGGTGGCACATTTGCTATGCCCGGAATATGTACGTTTTTAAGCTGGAGCCCAAAGATTCCTTTTAAGAGGGAGAGCAGAAAGTTAAAGATTAGAACAGAAGCCTGTCTGTGTGGCTGTCGGGCAATGCTGTCTCTCAGCATCTGAAGTCATCCAGGTTACGTTCTGAACTGAGCTGGCCTGATTTGGATACACTTGCAGTTGGAATAGTTGGGGGAAAGTGCATTCCTTCATAGATCAGCAGTGAACAGCTATCCAGGAGGAACATTAGGCAAGTATCAGTGGTGGGATTAAATGGGGAAGAATTTTATGGTCCCAACTCTTCCTCCATGGAACTGGTTTTATCTGCTTTTTGACTAAGAGGATAGACTTTTGAGGCCCTGACTTGGACCTATTTGCTCAGACATTGTTTGCCTTTATTTTAGCATGATTTAGGCCAATTCTTTGGTCCCAACTGAACAAACTGTATTCATTCACCGGCTTCTCATGAGCTTTTTCAGTTCAGAATAGCAGATGGGCCATGAGACTGGTTTTCAATCATCTGCTTTGGACTTTGAAACCTAGGAGAACACAGTTTATTTGGGACTTGTCCAAACTAGAACTGGAAGCCAAGGTGCCAACCTGAGATGCAAATTAATCAGGAAGGGGTTAGATTCAAAAGCTGAGATCCAACCACATCTCAAAGGAGGCTAGGGTGTTTGGATAGGAGATTCTCATTATCTGTGCAGTAGCTATGTTTGATAATGGGGGTCCAGGGTCATAAACACATGAAAAACTTAGCTTGGCTCACTGTTTTTTGCTCTGTCTTTCTCCTGACAACAGGTTTGCTCCAGGTCTTTCCTTTGTGACATACATAGGCAACAAGGAAGAGCGACCCAAACTGCAGCAGAACCTGAAAGAGCAATCTCACTTCCATGCGCTTCTGACAACGTATGAGGTACATGATGTCTTTGTCACTTGAAAGGAGGGCTCAAGTTTTTCCTCACCTTTTCCATTCCTCTGTACTGCCCAGTTCATGCCTCCATAGTCATCTCTGACCTTCTTCAGTGATTTTCTACTCTGTAACCCATTTCACCAACTTATCTAAGTTGCTGCAGTTTTTGTGTCCCTAAGATAATCTACTTTAACTCCAGCCTTACTGCATAGCTCTGTTGCACCTTGAGTAAAGAAAACAGATACATCCATCCCTAACTAATGCTAATGGTATCTGCATTGTCTTTGTATGTTACCTTACAGACCTTTAACATTTAATAGAAGTGTACACACATGTGACGTTTATTAAGATTCTATTAATCAGGCAACACAAGAACACTTAGAAAGAGTTTGCCTTTTTTGTGCCCTCTTCAGTGTGCCCTCCTCAGACAACTCATTTCTGGACTGCAAAATGGTGAGGTTCTGGTTACAATTGATAGGACTTTGGGCTGAATCTGATCAGAACTCACCTAAGAAGGTCCTGTCCTGCTCTAAATGGAATCAGCCGAAAAGGGTTGCTTCCTTGGGTCACTGCTTTGGACTTCGCATGATCTGATGCTTAGTTATCTGGAGTGGGGAAAAAGCCCTTATTTTTCTCTTATGAGTCAGTCCCACTCAGATGTTACTTCATATCGGCATTTGATTTTATTTTAACAATCTCTTGACAAACACACCAACTTGAAATTAGATGTAAAGCATCACTTACAGCTCCTGGTGGTTCCCCCCCCACCCCATCTCCCTTTCCTGTTGCCCTTTTGCATTCCTTCTCTTCAAGTATTTCACTGTCTCCTGCTGGGAGCTGTGTGACCTGTGCTGACCACTCTCAACCTGCATCTTTTTCCACGTTGCACAAGTAGGAATGGGTAGCAGTGATAACCCTTGTCTTGAATGTGATAAATGGAGGTGCTCGTACTGAAAGAAGACGAAGAAAGTGATCAACTGTATCGAGAGACTCACTTAGCTAGTATTTTTCTTGTCTCTGTTGCTTTTGGGGATAAAATTCTGTGTTAGGGATTTCTTGAGTGACCTGATTTCTCTTCCTCTTTGAATCTGAAGTTGGGCAAACAATGTTTGCACTTTAGGATATTAGCCAGTCATTGTAATAGCTTAGATTGTCCACTGAGCCATGTGTTTGCTTAGAGTCAAAAAGATTGTGATGCTTGTGCTGGTTTTGGCTGGGATGGAGTTAAATTTCTTCACAGTAGCTAGTATGGGGCTATGTTTTGGATTTGTGCTGGAAATAGTGTTGATAATACAGGGATGTTGTCCTTATTGCTGAGCAGTGCTTACACAGGTGCTTCTCACACCACTCACCAGGAGGAGGCTGGGGGTACACAAGAAGTTGGGAGGGGACACAGCTGGGGTAGCTGACCCCAACTGACCAGAGGGATATTCCAGACCATATGACATCATGCTCAGCAATAAAACTAGGGGGGAAGTTGGGAGGGGAGGAGCTGCTGCTTGGAGACTGGCTGAGCATCAGTAGGTTGGTGGTGAGCAATTGTTTTCATTTGTATCACTTGTCTTTCTTGGGTTTTATTTCGCTGTACTGTAGTCCAAAACATACCCTTATACTAGCTACTAGGAAGAAAAATAACTCTATCCCAGCCAAAACAAGCACATTCTCTCTTTGTTATTTTCCATTTCATTACAATTTTTTTTTTAATTCCAATTATTAAACTGGTTTTATCTCAACCCACAAGTTTTCTCACTTTTACCCTTCCAATCTCTTTGTCCATCCCACTGAGAGGGGGGAGTGAGCAAGCAGCTGTGTAGCACTTAGTTGCCAGCAGGGGTTAAACCACAACATGCTGAAGGTGCATGCTGTTTCATACTGAAAGAGAAGGATATGAACAAACTTTACAGAGGTGAAGAGCATTTATGGTGTCTGTAAATTTCTATTAATTCTCTGAGGTTTTATTGCTTGTGCTTTGCCAGAGAAGAGTTAAAAAGTAGGATCACAACAGCTTGTGGTTACAATAACTGTCATGTTACTTTCCTCAGGTAGTAAGTGGCTTCATTCCACTCTGCTCCATTCCACCATAGTTTGCAAGTAGACAAAAAGATGCTCTGTTTCTTAACTGGTGTATTTACTTGTCATAAATAATGGTTCCTTTTCTTTCATTGCAGATTTGTCTGAAAGATGCAGCATTTCTAAAATTGTGAGTCTGGTTTTATTTTTTCAAATTTAATTCTGCCCGCCTGTCAGTGATTTCTTAAGTGTATATTTGCATGTGTGTGAGATCCCATGGTTGTTTCACAAGAGCCAAGGATGTTCTTTGCTTGTGATTAGAGCTTTGCCTTTACCAACTTTCAGTGAAGAATCTTTAATGTCAGCTAATGCGTACATGAACTTCTCCAAAGGACAGTTTTCAAACCAGTTAACTCAAAATAATATGATACATAGTGACTTAAAGCAGTACACTAAATATCAATCCAGAAGCCTGATATTTGGAACAGAGATCTTCAAGAGCTTCGGATTATAAAGGTATTGGATGCAAAATTTGCTGAAATTGACCTGCATTATACTATGGTGATCGTGTGCTATTACCATATCCTGAAGTTTATTGCCTCTTGCCACCAGTCAGAACTGTGGAGGGCTTCTGGAGCATTATGCTTTCTAGCAAGACTGATTATACAGGTGAAATTCAGCCTGTAGAAAGTGCTGTAATGGTCATGCAGGATTTTACAGAAGCCTACACTTGAAATGGGGAGGAATTTTCATACTTTTTAGTAATAGTGCCAATGCCTTGCAATAGTGGTGAGTGCTTTGACAAATGCTGGGGGCAGCCAGCTATCGTGAATGGCTGAGGATCTTTGCAGGAGCAGAAACCCAGTGGCCCCAGTGACACAATTTTGGATCTCCCAGAACTAGTCAGGCCTCCTGTGGGCACCCTGTTGTCTTTCAGGAAAGCACCTGTCCTTGGTCACTGCTGGAAATAGCAGGTTTTGCTGGATGAATGCATCATGGTAGAAGCCAGGCCTAACAACAGGTAGCTATCGCCATACTGTCCTTACAGTTCCACATCATGTCCTGCTCTTCTGCATATGATTCTGCTTATTTTGCAGTTTAGCCCTGGTACGTAGTAGCCAGGGAGAGCAAGTAACTAGCCCTGGTATGACAGAAATGTCAGCTCCAGTGTAGTTTCCTACTTCTAAGGCTAGCACATAACATCAGAGCCATGTCAATCAAGTTTGGTTTTTTTTGCCCTCTAGTCTTCCTTCTGAAAAAAGTGGCTGCTAATCATTTGTACCTTGTCCTGTGTAGGAGCACTTGAAGCACTTTGTAAAGGTGGGTCACAGTTATCAGATGTCCCACCAACACCACTCCTTACAAGCAGTGTAACAGCACAAATGAGTTGAGCACGAGCCCTGCTCTAATGTAATGCATGAGAGATCAGACTCCGCTCTGCGCATGAGCTTCTGCAATGCTTCATGCTGCAGCGTCCCCTCTGCATTTCAGCTGCTGAGCCTGTAGAATAAGTATAATGGTATTTGTCCTGGCAATGGAGAACCACTCTTAAATAGCAGAGGGGAATCAAGGCAAACAAAAAGGCTGTGGGGAGAATGTAGGTCACTGATTCCAGCCCTTGTATTCTACTGGGAAGAGAAGTGTGGGGGTAAGAAAAGCTGGAGGGTCATGCTTTCCCTCCCTTGTCTACCTATCAGCCAGACTTGACTGTGTGGAAATCACTCTGGGATGTGGGAGTTGAAACCCTAGTGATAAGCAGGCACAAAGACTGAGGTTGAAAAGATCTGGAGTTGGTATTAAGCCTAGTGGATCTACTAGATCACCACTGATTCTGCAGCCTGCTTGAGCTAAGCCTACTGCATATAGCTGTATGAACCCAGAATAAGTTGAAGCTCCTGTCTTGGGTGGTTTGCAAAAGACTTGTAATCACTCTGCCATCACTACCTCATGATAGTTGCGGTTTTGCACAGATGCTAGGGCCTAGTTTCATGTCTCTTTTTCCAAATCATAGACCTTGAATGTTTGACTAACTTGTGCTTATGTCATTTTCCCCATAGTAATGTGGGTGGAGAGAAAAGCAACAAATTGAAGTGAATTTACTTACTTTCGATTTCAGAAAAACTCATCCAGGCTATAGTTAAGAAGCTGTGTTGGCTCTTGAAAACCAGTACCTGTGAATTCCTCCCACCCTGCTTGTGATGTTTGCTTGTTGTTCATGGGGTGGGACCATCTCAAGTTCAGCCAAGCAGAGCCACCATTTATTTCAGTCATCTTGTACTTATAAGAATGAATTGTCAGCCCCTATCTGAAGATGCTGTTTTGTGTTTGTTCAGCTTTAACTGGGCTGCCTTGGTTGTAGATGAAGCTCACAGACTGAAAAATCAAAGTTCTCTGCTTTACAAGACGCTTTCTGAGGTAAAATAACTCATCTATCTTCTAGAATCTAAAGGCTTTTTCCTCTTTGGTATAGCATACAGATTCTCTGTTTGTTTCTCTGAGTAGTAATCAGGCTCTGGGCCACAACCAGTTTCCATCAGAGTTTGTGAACAGATTCCCATATTTAGTGGCAGACAGAGAAAGGCCTATCTTGTTGGCTTTGCATGGAGGTGGACAGTATTTGGAGCTTATCTCTCATTCTGACTCATGTTTGGGCTTGACATGTTGGAACAATTTGAGAGACTTAAAAATGTAAAGCAGCCAGACATAGCACTGAACCACAGCTGTGCTACTGAAGTAGTAGAAGTCTTGCTGACCTAAGACAATATAAAGTGACAAGAGGCTATCTGCAGCTCTGGGAGGGTGAAGGAACCCTTGCCTGGTTCATGGGACCTCAAGTCATGAACTTCTGACTTCCATTGTCCCGTTTATGGGAGCCACCCTTGTTTATTGAAATTAGTAGAATTGCTCCAGCTTCCAAAGCACCCTGCCAGAGTACAATGAATGCCTGAGTGAAGGCTGCGCTTCTTGTCATGGCAGTGAAACGTGGGCATTAGGTGTGGGTTGGCATCAGCAACAATGAGCTACAGTACCTTAGAAAATAATTTTTTTATTAAATTCCTGAAAGTCTTATATCTTCTGGACATACTGTCCATGATGTCTGTATCGCAGTAGCTTTGGCTGTAGTCACAAAGAAATAGGCATGATTTACCTTAGCTCTCCTTCTAATGTATTTTCTATTACCAAAGTTGAGAGAAGACTTGTATTTTTTCAAAGGTAACCATATTCCCCAAGTCTCTTTACAAGGATTACTGTAAGCAGCTTGGACCAGATAATGTTGCTGTGTTCGTCAGTTAGCCAGCAAATAGAAATGGAACATAGGCTTTTGCAGTTTCATTTCACTGCCTTATGTTGGATGGTTTTGGCAGACATTTGCAGAATTCTGTGGGCAGTTCTGTGCCAGCTGTCATCTCTAAGTTAAGCTTAGGAGTGGTGTGGGTGGAGTTGTATATTAAGTAACTTTTCATTCCAGATATTTTCTCCTAATAATTTTTTGTTGCTGGTTCTTTCAGTTTTCAGTAGGCTTCAGCCTGCTACTCACAGGCACTCCAATCCAGAACAGCCTTCAGGAACTGTACTCCTTACTCAGCCTTATTGAGCCTGACATCTTTCCTAGGGAACAAGTGAAAGAGTTTGTTGAGTATTACCAAGCGATCGAAAAGGAGAGTGAGCCAGGTCAGTAATAAGCAATGTTGTACTTGAATCAGAACCAGCTGTTATCTTGACTAGGAAGCAGAAATGTTGTGTCCCCTTTATTTGCCTTTTTTTTTTAATGCTGACTAGCTTTAAAACAAAGCCACTAAAAGTAATGATTACTCACTTTAATGTAGCTTTTATGTATTTAAGGTATGCAGCTGTGTTTTGGTTTCTCTGTAAAATTGGGCTTGAATCATTCCACTGATAGATGTAAAGTTCCTTATATATTTATTTTGAAAGTATAGTTTTGAAGGTACTGTATAAATTCCTTACATTTAATGCAGTAGTTTGCTCTTTTTTTCCCCTGCCTCTGCATAGCCAAGGAATTGCACAATCTTCTGCAGCCATTTTTGCTTCGAAGAGTCAAGTCTGAGGTGGCTGCAGAGCTGCCAAAGAAGGTGGAGGTGGTTCTGTACCATGGAATGTCAGCTCTGCAAAGGAAGTACTACAAGGCCATTTTGATGAAAGATCTAGGTAACTGAGGGGTTCAAACCCTATCAGCTAATTTTAAAACCAAAATTAATTCCTTTTGTAAATCCATGCTCTGTTGTGAAGGAGAAGGTACTTTGGTCTGCAGAACATGCATAGAATGAACATGCCAAATTCAGTGCTTTGGGCTGCTTGATTTGTGATTTTTAGCTTGTGATAACATCAGAGACATATGAATCTAGAGCTGAGCTTTTGCAGAGCTGGGGAGGATCAGCTTCAGGATTCAGCTTTGGGCCAGTCTGTAATTAAAAATACTTATTATCAAGTAAGTCTGCTCCTATTCCATGTTTTTGTATTCAGACAAAAGAGTAGTACAGGAAATTTTGGATCTGTGGATTTTTGCAAATTTTCCAATAGTAGTACAGATGCCATACAGGAAACTTAAATGTACTGGATGTAGATATGAGTTTCTTGGGAAAACACAGGGCCATATAGACAATACATCCACAGACTCTTACCGTTGTAGCTCACTCCTTTTCACTTCACGCATGAACTAACTGTAACAAAGCATCCTGAGGTATGAGAGAGAAAGTATTTGCTTCTCTCTCAAATCCTCCTTTTCTATCAAGGCATACCACATCATATGGCTTGCCAGTGCTTTTATGTTGTAGGGGAAGTAAAACTGGGGGGATGGAGACCTTTTGTTCTTCTAGGGCTAATGCCTGGTGCATCAAGGAGCCAATGGCACTTTGCATGCACATCACCAGGCAGGCTGAACCTTCTTCTTCTAAAGTCAGCATATGTGCACATATCTTCTTTTCCTCCTCACAACAGTGCAACCCTTCTTAACTTCCTGGTTGCCCAGTAGATCTTGACTCTGCTGTATTACTGGTTTTGGTTGGAAAATTCGAATGAACTGCACCAAACTTCTTTCACTATTTTTGATGATTTCTAGATCTATAATTCACTCTTAGAAAAATGACAGTGACTCTTTCCAGGGAGTCCAGAAAGTTTCAGGGAATTTGACATGGCAGAGTAGTTTTCATCAGGGTCTTTTTCTAAAGGCTTGTCCAAAAACTGAGGGAAACTTTGTTTGGTCCATGAAAACAGATGTGTTACTCTTGAGATGGAAATTCAAATGCAGATGTGATATGCAGAGAGAGATACTCCACTGCTGAAGCACTGCAGAGCAGTGCTTGGTGCCTGGGCATTCCCAGTCACACCCACTGACGCAGCACGGGCTTTCCTGCTCAGATCCTTTTCTGTGCTCTTTGTTCCAGATGCATTTGAAAGTGAAACAGGAAGAAAGGTTACACTTCAGAATGTCTTAATTCAGCTTCGGAAGTGTGTTGCCCACCCATACCTTTTCAATGGTAAGAAAGCACTCCTCTCTCTTGAAATAGAAATAAGTTTCTTGTTTTACACAATGGTTTTTTATTATTGCTTGGCAGTGTAATACTTAGAAGCAGCAAGTAATAAACAGTGTTGTACTTGAATCAGAACCAGCTGTGACTTTCTGACCAGTTCCAACTTACGACAGCTCATCAATAATGAGGAATAAAGTAGGGGACTGTGTGAAGTCTGAGTTTCTCACTGCAGCTCTCCACTTGTTTTCTCATCAATGCATCTGCTCTCACCTAAATGATGAAATAACAATGCTTTGTGAACTACTGAGCGTGTTCTTTAGAGACAGAGAAGGATCATCACTTCTCAAGCAAGCATCATGGGGATCTGCTTGGCGATAGTTGGCAGTGCAGACACACTAAAGCTGACCACTGTTGAGTTGTTACTTGCATGGTATTAGGTCTGCTTCTGAAACTCCTTTCTGTTCTAGGTGTTGAGCCAGAACCGTTTGAGATTGGAGACCATATTGTTGAAGCCAGTGGCAAGCTGTGTTTGTTGGATAAACTCCTTTCATTCTTGTATGCTGGGTATGTCATGTTGGAGTCAAGAAGATAGGGCGGGGTTGGCATAGGGAGACGAGGTAAACTGGGAAGTCAAACTACCTTATTTAGCCATAGATTGAGCAGATATTCATCACAACACAAGCACTGCCCTATTTGTTGCACATCACTGACTACCTGAAAGAAGTCATTTCAGTATAAGGAACTGCATTAGAGATGGTAGAGGAACCTCAAGGATTTTTATAGCTTCCCTTTAAACATTTCTCAAGACATTTCACTCACTCTCTCACATGTTCTCATATTTGAGAACCTGGGAGAATAACCATCTGACGTGGTATTCAGCATAGCTGGTTTAACTGTGGGTTTCCTGAGAGTAGCCTCCAATGCATCAGTTGAGTGCCTTTGTGCTACCATGCCTGTGTTAGCCTGGGAGGCAGAATGCGTAGCAAATGTGAAAAAGAAATTTGACTGAACCAAAAACCAAGAAGAAGCTGAAACTTTAGCTTTAGGAATGGCATTCAGAACTCCTGGTGCTGGGCTCTGGTGACTTCAGAACCTGGAACCAAAGGACCTTGGGTATTCACTTCCAGCTCTCAGATGGGAGGCAAATCAAACTGCAGTTTACATTTTTATGCAGTCTGTGAAACAGTGCCTCCTGCATGATGCAAATTCAACCTTCTCTCTTAATTGGGCTGCGATTTCCCTTTGACTACTTCCAAAGGACAGAGCTTTGACAGACCTTCGGAAGTTCTGATATGGTTGTGGAGGTCTTTGTCCTTTTGCTGTGTAGCACCTTGTGAGTGGGTGTCTCTCCCTTGAATGCCTTTGCCACAGGAGCAGCCCTGTGCAAATTCTGGACTTGAAAATGCCTGTGTTCTGCTCTACAGCGAAGTCTGATTTAAACAGAGCACTGAGGCCTAGAGCTGTGAGTGAGGAGAGTTGGTTTCTCACTTACACGTGATTGTAGCCAGAGTTTGATCTCTGAAGGTCATTTGCTGGAGGAGAGAATGCTCTGCTGTTACAGAGATGCTGATACTACATTTTCCCAGCATTTAAGATGCTTTGTAGTGTGTGATTTGAGCGCAGTCTGGTGTGGCAGGTCATGTGGTGAGGAAGATGTCGTGATGCTAGGTTGAAGCTGAGGATCCTTTTAGACAGGCTTCTTTGGATCCTTGCCAGGCTGCATCCAGCCAGCAGCAGAGCTGTGCCAGAGCCTTGTTACGTCTCTGCGACTCTAGGCATGGCAGCTGGTGATGGCAGATGAGGCTGACTGCTTGCATCTGGATGTGGGGCTGAAAATGTGGTGAGGGAATGGGCCATGGCACTAGTGTACAGAGCTGATGAGGCCTTGCTATGTAACAGTGACTGGTTAAGCTATTGTAACCCCTCTACCACTCTGTGAAATGCTGTCACAGTATGTTGAGGCTCTTGGTGTCTCATGTTCTTCTTCCAGTGGCCACCGTGTCTTGCTGTTTTCTCAGATGACTCAACTGCTTGATATCCTGCAAGACTACATGGACTATAGAGGTATGCTCTGTATGCAGCAGAGGGCTTATCCTAATGATCTCTGCCATATGTTGTTCCTCTGATTTGGTTGATCTGCCTGGGATGGAGAAGGGACTGTGATGAGGACTTATTGCTTCTTAGTAGCTAGAAACCATATTCTTGCAGTGGTGCTGTGAGTTGGAAGGTCTTGAGTTCAGTTCTTTGCTGTGTTACCACCTGCCTGAAATGAGCTGGCACTTAAATGTTCTTCAAAGTAGTTTCAGCTTTGGTTCCTCAATAAAATGGAGCTAAACAGATGGCAAGGTAGCAATGATTCATTATATACCTGTGTTCAATTATGTACCGGAGTGCTGAAGTAATAGCACTGAAGGCAATAGACTTGCTCTAGATTCAGTTTGTCCAGCACAAAATGCAAGTTGGGCCACATACATACCAGTAGATTAAGTTTTGATTAGAAAAGTTGTTGGCAGTGGGGCCCCAACATGTCTGCGAGGACAGGTTGGATCAAACCATTTTTGGCAAGGTTACCAAAGTGTTCTTGGGACACTTTCTTTTGTTTCAATCCACGTGGCTCCATGCCTACGTAGGATTTCCCATGAAAGAGGCTTTTGTTTGGTGTTTATGGTTTTGGACAACTAATAACGTAGGATAAAGCCAAATGTAGGGCCATATCCCATACTGCTTGCTCACAGGAAAGCACAAATTGAAGCCTGTGGGAGTTTGCATAAGGAGGATCCAATGGTTGTTGGCCTGTTTTGTGGGGCCAACGGCCAGCACGGCATAGTCTGAAATGGAACTGTGTGCTAATGTTCTTTTGCTTTGGCTCTGAATTTTCCTGTTGTGTTTCCAACCAATAAATTAAATGCTAAGAGTCTCTGCTTCAGACTTAGCTAAATTACCCTTTGCCAACAGTCAATCTGGAAGTCAGGGTCACTATTTCAGTTTATACGAGGTTTAACTGGGAAAGAATTAAGGAGTTGAAGGCAATAAAATGAGAATCAGGGCGGAAGGATTTGGCATAGAAAGATTCAGGACAGCAGTGAGACACTAGAGAATGAGGTAAGAAGGTAAGAGCATAGGCAGAATTTCAGAAACATACATGTTGCTTGTTTGAAAAGGCTACAGCTATGAGCGGCTGGACGGTTCTGTTAGGGGTGAAGAGAGACACCTTGCCATTAAGAACTTTGGTCAACAGCCCATCTTCGTCTTCCTGCTGAGCACCAGAGCAGGTAAGTAAGGAAAGGTGAGACAAACAACCTATCTTGCTTCTGCACTCTTCTTTTGCTTGCTCTGGCAAGATTTCAGGGAGTTCTGAGTCCTGCAGAGCCTCTTCACGTGGGGGATTTTTGAGGGAGACGAGACACATCCTGAACTTGGGTCTCTCAGCTAGGATATCTGGTTTCTGTGCTTTCCTTTTGGCAGCTGATGTTAAGATACTTTTTTTTTTTTTTTTTTTAATTGCAACTCAGGTGGCTGCAATATGAAAAGCAAGTCCCATAATGCCTGTCCCTGTATCAGGTTGCGCTTAAGGAATCTCACTAGCATCTTATTTCTGCAAGGACCAGACTTTAGGCAGGAATAGACTTCCTTTAAGTAAGCTGGTGGAATTGCTTCTCAAGTTTGCTGAACATGGACATGCTCTCTAGCTGGCAGACACACTCAAATGAGAGACTTTTACTGTCCTGAGACTGCAGAGAACACCATGGGACTGCCATCTGTGCTTCTTCCCCTCTTAGTTCCTCAGGCAGATCTGTGTCTTCTACACAGTTTCAAACTTCCCTGTCTCTCTATTCAAACAAGCACAGAGGCAGGCTTGTCTCCAGAGGAGGGATCCATACTGCTTGATCTCAAGCATCAAACTTGAACTAAGTTTTCCTTTGGGCTTCTGGTCAGACTTTCCTGGATGACCCTGGCTCCAGTGATACTGCAGTGCATTGAGGGGAGTATGTAGAGAGACTGAAGAGAAGCACCTAATGCTAGATAGTAGGAATAAGTGTGTCTCTTGCCACATTGCCTGAACTCTCCCTGCCCATGTCAGCCATACTTAGATTTGTTTTTTACTGCACATTGCTATGTCTGGCCAAAGCATCTTGTATTCAGCTGGGAACGGGTGTGCTAACAGTATTTCCATTAGTGTTAAGGACAGAGATTTTTGGGTTTTTTTCATTCCATGAGAGCCCAAAATCTAACCTCAAAAACTTTTAAATCATGTAAATACCTAGGCTCTGGTTATTGTATAGTTGGGCCTAGTGTTTTCCACTGTTTCAGCGGTGTATTTATGTGTTGCTTCTGTGCTGCAGCCAAGTCATGACTTGGGCAGTCCCTTATAGCCTCAGTGAAACCAGTCCTTGCTGGGTTGATCTCCCTGCCAGCAGAAGAATATGTCTGTGTTCATCAGTCTTGACAACCAGTCCCCTTTGCATTGGTTCACTTGCACCCTATATTTTTTTATTACATTGCACAGTACAGCTTGGGTTTGGGCTGTTGCAGAAAGCTAGAAGCTGGAAATGGAAGGTTTACCCATCTTTTTAGATCCTTATGAGACTTAGATTTGGGCTTGAGAGATGGATTGAATTGTATACAGTTGATCAGATCTGACAGAACCTTGCATAACATAAATTTTCCAGCTTCTCCTTTATTTTTTGCTGGTGACTTATTTTGTGACCTTCTTCTTTGTTTGTAGGTGGAGTTGGCATGAACCTGACAGCAGCAGATACAGTTATTTTTACTGATAGTGATTTTAATCCACAAAATGACTTGCAAGCAATAGCACGAGCTCACCGAATTGGGCAGCACAAGTGAGAAATGTTGCTACTTCTGGTTTGATTGCTGACTCTCTTGGTCTCTCAGTATTGCTTTCCCTATCCATAGGCAATGGAGGGTTAAAGGACAATAGATGGAAGATCAAAGAAGGAGGGCAGAGAGAATTTCATGTCTTCGTTTTTCTGTTGCAGCCTCATGCAGTCTTGTCCTTGTCATGTGTCTAGGGTGGGAGCTTTGTAGATTTGGAGGAGGAGAGGGAATCTGGAGGTTTGCTTGCACTTCTGCAGTGAGCATTTCGTCTGTGTCAGGAAGCAGTTGTTATCAGCATTACATTTCTGCTGACTATTTTTGTTGATTTTGTTCTTGCCTTTTTTTCCCTACCAAAAGAGTGTATGAGGTCATAGTGCTCCATGCAAGGAAGCAGCCTTAGTGCACCTGAAAAAAGGAAAATAATAAGAATTTTCTTAAACTTTTCAAGGCCTGTCAAAATTATCCGCTTGATTGGGCGAGATACAATTGAAGAAATAATCTACCGAAGAGCTGCTTCTAAGCTTCGGCTGACAAATGCCATTGTAGAAGGGGGTCAGTTTGCTCTGGGAGCACCCAAGCCTCAGGGAGCAGCAGAGTTACAGGTAAAGTAGAGCTATATCCTCAATTTGACTCCAGTAATGTCTTCAGAAACAATCTGGGACATTTCTATATTCATGTCTGATATGAACCTAGCCAAACACTTATGTTTTGGAAGAGTTGTGCATTGACACGTCAGCTTTTGCATGTCTCAGGAACCAAATGACATTCCAGGTCTAGACAAGATCTGAAGTTTGAAGACAGGTTTTATGATTTTGAGACTCATCCATTGGTGAAAAAGTGTTTGTTTTCTTGGAGAAGAGGGGAAGGCAGAACCTCTCCTTGTTTTACTTGTTTATTTTTAATTATAACAGGTCTACAGTGGAAACTGACTCATTGTTTCTAGAACTTACCTGTCTTTGTGCTTTTCTCTCACAAAGAGACCTGATGATAAGTACTTAGTCAGCTTTTGGTTGCTAGTCTGAAACTCGGTCAGCCTTCTGTTGACCTCTTGGCAAATTGAGTGTCTCAGGAGTCAGGGCATGATTTATAATTCTGACCTGAAAGCTGAGGTTTGTGCTGAGAACTTGGGTTGAAAACCTTAAGCAAAGTGACATCTTGGGGAATATATCCCCTGTATGCAGCTAAACCTGGGAGAGGTTTGGAATTAGTGTATCCTTTCCCCCGCGGCCTCCCCTCCCCGCCCTGTCAGCATGTATCTCGGCAATTATAGTTTCCATGGGAGAAGTGGAACTGAGCCCATAGGAAATTCCATGCTGATATTTTTGTCCCCATGGATTTTTGTGGTATTTAAGCTTTTGTTTTAAAGGAGTTGGGGGCAAAACCAAGCCTGGTCTTTCTGGCTACAAAGAAAGCTGCTTGAATGCAGTTGGTACAATGCTGTTTTGTCATTTAGCCCTGAAAAAAAATGACTGTTTAAGTCTGGATGAGTTATGTTTGAGGGAGACATGTCGTAGGGGCCTGTCCCATCAGGTATTGGGAGAACTAAGTGTGTTAAAGCATAAGTATTTTGACAGGTAACGTTAAGGCTTAGATTTCTCCACTTATATATCCTTTGCATTTAAGCCTGAGGAGCTTGAGACACTGGGATTGGCATGGTATTAGGAGATATTAATACAGAACTTCCCCTTCTCTTTGTTAAAGCTGAGTGAAATCTTGAAATTTGGCTTGGATAAATTGCTCTCCTCTGAGGGGAGTACTATACAGGATGTGGAGCTAGAAAACATCCTTGGAGAGACAGAAGGAGGGAAGTGGGTCATGGATGTTGTGCTGCCATGCAAAGAAGAGAGAGAAGAGGAGGATACAAAGAGTAAGTTAATAATCTAAATACCTATGAAATGCATGACACTTGGGTGCACTTAGAGAAGGCTTCCCAGGCAGGGGTGGTATTTCTCAGGCAGCAAGAAGAAAAGTGGACTTGTAATTGAGTGACTTGAATTTTGTTTGTGACCCATCAACAAACTTTATTTCCAAGCCTTTATTGGTCTTTTTCTTCTTTTTGTGTCCTTATTTGCCTATTTGTAAGATAATAGTAACAATACTTTCCCAGTTTAGTGTCTGGGGGGCTGAATTCCTTCATGTACTTCAAATATGTTGAGACCTCAGGTGAAATTCACGAGAAAAGGGGAAATATTCAAATTGCAGATGCTGTTTTTCCCACGGAGAACCACTAAGATAGCTCTACAGTTTTAGACATATAAGGGTAACTTAAGGAAAGACTATGTAGCAGGTGTGTTGTATTTATCTCCAAACGAAAGATTATTGGCTGTGAAAATCATAAGTTAAAATGACCTTAAATTCCAAAATGTGAGATAAGAAATGCGGAGTCATGGAGTCTAAGCAACTAGAACAAACCTACTCTGTCTTCAGTACTCTACCTTCCAGTCCACATGTCACACAATTGCGGTTAGTTTTTCATAGCCCCATACTATATGAGAATAAAATCTAAGGATACTTTCCCTATTCTAGTGTCAAATTCAGTGCGAAAGACTGAATTTCTGTTTTGAGTACATGGTAGTACTTAAATATAGATCTGTGTCTGAAGTAGAAATACAGCCCTGCAGGTTAGGTATTGCCTGTCCTGCAGCAGTTGCCAGCAACCAGTAATTATTTGCTGAGAGCTAAAGAGTGGTATTTTCTGTTGGTAACTTAAAGAGGAGCAGTGGTACCACACTGTGTAATAGTTATTGGGAAAATAGCTCACCTGATGAGCAGTTAACTCTGGGCTGCCAGTTCTGTGCTTTTATTTTGTTTGGGAGCTCAAAAGCAAAAGTTTACTGTACTTTTACAAAAGTTGCCTGTAACTAGATAGCAAAGCTAAATGGATTCACTGCTGACAGAAATGGAATGATCAAAAAGAACGGTGATGGAGCCACAACTTAAAATAGTTAATTGACCAAAATAAGAAGAGAGGTTCTTTGCCAGTATGACTTAAATTAAAAGCTTTTGCCTAAGGAAGTAAATCTTGATTCTCTTGTTTCTGCATGGTGCTGACACTGGTCATACAAAAAAATTATGAGAGAGAACATCTTTTTCTGCTGAGCGTAGAGCAGTGTTAAAGAGAAGCCAAATTTCTTTTGATCTCACTGTACATTTTAGGTGTTAGTGGCTTTTAGTTCCTTTTTACACTTTCTAATCATTTTTTAAAGATCACATGTACGTGTACGAAGGCAAAGATTATTCAAAAGAACCCAGCAGAGAAGACAGAAAAGCATTTGATCAGCTTTTGGATCTTCAGAAAGCCTTGACTGAAGAGACCAGTAAGGAAGGGAGAGCTCTCCGGAACAAAGCAAACGTAAGACAAAAGACATGACAAGGCACATGATGTTCTTTCATTTGCTTGTGGAGAACAAGGCTGATGGTTTTCTCTCTTTACCTATGGCTTGCAGAAGGCACGTTAAAAGATTTGGATGTCAATGTAGTAAAGGCTCTTGAATGTGAGGGCTTGACAATTCAGCAGTTCTGATAACAGATCAGAGATACAATGTGCAGGGCACTCATATAAATTTAGGTCACAAACCCACATATTATATGACAATTGGGATCTGATGATTAAGACCTGTGGACAAGTACACAAATGGGAAAGGAGTGTAGGTTAAGGTGGGTACCAGACATGGCTTTAAGATGAGCAATTTGTTTCCATGATACTTCTTTCTTTCTCCAGGCCCTTCTCACAGGCCTCCAGGAACAGTCAACCAGGAGGAAGCACTTGTTGAGCCCAGAGGAGCTGGAGGCTAGGAGGAAGAAGCGCCAAGAAGCAGCAGCAAAGAGAGCAAGGCTCATGGAGGAAAAGAAGAAGGCAAAAGCAGAGGCAGAACACAAGAAAAAGTATGGTTTGTACTGCATCTACTACTTGTAAGCTGATGTCTGTTACACTATACTTTAGAAATCCATGTCTGATTGAGGAAAACAAGTCGTGCTCTGTACCCACTCTGGCAGGTGGGGTTGGGGATAAGGGAAAGAGAAGATGACAAAATGGCTGCAGGCCACCCTCATGAGAGAGTTGGCTTCATACATCAGGATGTTTCTCTCTGTGTGTTCAAACTGCATAATGTAGGGATGTGCAGGTGGAAAAATGGCTTGAGCCCCTAGGAGGGGTTCTTTTGCCCTGAATACACTGCCTGACTTCAAATTTAATTCCTAGAGCGTGGCCTGAGTAAGAACCCCATATCTGAATGTACAATGAGCTTTTGGTAGAAGCTTTCTGAAATGTCACAGTTGGCTGCTATGTATTGGTCTGACATCTGTGACTATCTGGCATGTGTCTTAACTTTCCCCTCCTTGTTTCCCAGATGTTCTTCCTTTTCACCACTATGCTCACTTTTTCCATGCCTGCAATTGGCTTATGACACTGGCATGTGGCTCTTAGTGTCACAGATAACAACTATGGTAAACTTTCTTCCAGTCTAAAGTAGGGGAGGGGAGCAGAGAACATGCAAGTCTGGGTCTCCTGTGTTTCAGTGCAATGATTTAAAACAAGGTGTGTGCCCCCCACCTTTGATTTTTGTTGAACATCATCTTCTCTTGTTTTGTTTCAGGATGGCCTGGTGGGAGGCAAATCATTACACATCTACTTGCCTTCCTTCAGAGGAAAGTGACTCTGAGAAAGAATTTGAGGAGGATGAGGCTGGGCTGAACACGGATTTAGATTACAAAGATGCAGACCTGAACTGTATCAAGTACGTCATGGGAGACGTCACCCACCCCAAAGCAGAAGAGGAGGATGCCATCATTGTCCACTGCCTAGGTGGGACTTAGAACAACAGTAATGTTGGGTGAGGTGAACAAGGGGGCTGAATTGTCCCTACTAGCTCAATAGTTTCTAATTCCCATCCAGACTGAAATAACTGGGGTTTGAGTCTGACTTAATCTTGGGTGGCACAGAGGCAATACATCCTCTACTCCACCATGTATAAGCCACAGAAGTGCTAGCAGGGTGTATATTGGTCTCTTCATGCCCTCTCTGGATTTATGGGTGAGCCTCTTGAAAGGTGCCTGTATGGCTTGAAATTTTATGTCTGTGGCCAAATGGGGACAGTTCCTCCTGAGAGCAGGGCCTTTTCTTCATCCCATGGAAGCTGTAGGGATTGAATTGAGATATTGAAAATCTTGTCTCTTATGCAGTCAGCAGAGAGAGACAGGCACTTCCAGAGGCTCAGGACAGAGTTTCTATATCTCAGTGCTTATATCTCAACACTGACAATACAGAGGCTCTAGGCTAGTCTCTAATTTAAGGACCTCTGTTAAGACACTAAAGCTGAGGGAGAGAAATTCACATTACCAAGTTCCTCCTGAATGGGTGTTGGAGCTGCTCTCTGACCAGGGATACAGCAGAATGTTATAATCTGCTTTGGCTTATGTTAAACTTGGCACGAAACCTCATGTTTAAAGTGGAAATACCCACTCAGAGTGAAAGCCCACAAATAACAAACATCTAGTTGTGGGAAGCCCAAGGCACTGGGGACATACTAGGTGCATGCTCTATACACCTATATGCATATATGTGAGGATACCAACAGGTTTATATGCTCAATGACATGGTTAGTGCTTGTTCGAGCATCCTCGATGGACAGTAAGAAGGAATTCTTCCCGCAGAGTTTTTCAGGGAACTGTAACAAGTTTGTTTTTCTTGAGGGCTGAGGTTTATCCTCTAGGATGGTCCCTTGAGTACTGGTTCACTTCAGTTTGTGTGTGGTTCCCATATCTGTTTTTATAATAATTCATTGCATTTGTGTGGAGTAGGTCCCTTTCCTGCAGGGGTGGTCTTCAACCTCACTTTCTAAAAAGAGTCTAACTTGTCATTTCATTGTAGATGACTCCGGCCGCTGGGGAAGGGGTGGTTTATTTACAGCTCTGGAGGCTCGTTCTGATCAGCCAAGGAAAATATATGAGATGGCAGGAAAGATGAAAGGTGAGAGATTAAAACTTGACCCTAGGCCAAGATACTTGAAAGAGCTTAAGTCCCACTGATGTTGCAGGAGTGAGGTGCCTGGATACCTTGATGCTCATGGTTTTTTGTCTTTCTCTAGATAAGTGTATCCCTAGCTCTGAAAGTAGTGATACAGTGGGTGCTTTGACATGACTTGTTTGGAGTGTGAGAACTCTGCGTAGGGGTTGGTTATTCCAATCCATGCTGCAAGTCCATAAAAAAAGAAAAAAAACCCCGAACATGTTCATTATTCGCATGATGTTTTTCACTATATAAGACAGAGCACTGCATCTTCTGTCGAAGTGCTTTTAAGAAGGATGAAAGCCACCTCGGGCAGTACTCAGCTAGCTGAGCCTTTGGTTCCCTCCAAGCACTAACCTTCTCCTGAGCATGTATTAGCTGTTTTGAGCTACCTGCAGCTAGTGAGGAATGCACATGTAGCTGTAAGATGGACCTGTTGTTTTTTCTAATTTCCTGGGAGATGCTTTCTTCTTGTTCTAGTGTCTCTCTTTCCATTTGTGGTCTTTAACTGGGATGTGTGTGTGTCTGTGTGTCTTGGGAAGGGTAACATCTGTCCTCCTTCCCTGGGCAAAGGGTCTGAGTGCTGAAACCATCATGAGGAGATAAAGAAAGCCAAGGGGAATAATACAGAACATGACAGTGAAATCACTGCTGCATTGACTGCCTGTTGACTCTTCAGGACTGATTTTTTGGTTTTGTTCTGTTCTTGTTTTCTGGACAGACCTGGAGTTAGGAGGAACCCTGTTATTCCCCATTGATGATAAAAAGTCCAGGAAAAAAGGAAAAGACTTGGTGAGAATGAGAAGCTCCTTTTTGTGTTGCTCTGTCCGCATGTTTTTGGAGCTGTGTGAAATGAATGTTATGTCTTTTTCCCAATAATAATGACACTGAATAATGAACATGGCTAAGTTGCAGTTAAACATTAGAGAAAAGGAGATCTTTTTCTCATTTATTAAAGCTAATAGTAATGCAGTTTTCCAGCAGCTATCACTGCATCTCTTAGCACTGTATATAGACTCCATTTCATTTTTTTGTGTGTTTTCTCCTTAGCTGGCCTTGATTGTAGCTCAGCACCGGGATCGGTCCAACAACTTGTCTGGCATTAAGCTGTCTGCTTTGGAAAAGGGCCTGAAGAAGATTTATTTAGCAGCCAAGAAAAGGAATGGTAAGTGTCTGTGCAGTAGAACAGTGAGTCCTTACATGTGTGATTGCACCTAAAGATGACGACCAATTTCCACCCCTCCTGTACTGTTTTTTCTGAAGTGAAGTAAGAGTGAGATCTCCATGGCAGATATGTTGTGTTCCAAAATATTTCTTCTGTTCTTGTTGGGTAGCTTGAAGTCCTTATCTAGATTGCTTTCTATATGTGTATCTTGTCCTAAAGAGTTTGCACTCTCTGTTCCCTCCTCCTCAGCAACAGTGCATCTTCCACGTATTGGGTATGCAACAAAAGGTTTCAACTGGTATGGTACCGAGCGGCTCATCCGAAAATATTTGGCAACACGGGGTATCCCCACTTTCATGTATCCTTTTGGAGTATGTCTTACTTTGTTTACAATCTTAATATTGAAATGATCCCCTAAATATCTTGGTGAATGCGAAGCGAGGAAGCAAAGCAAGGCACAGGCGCCACAGTCCAGCTAAAAACTTGGTTTCTCTGACTTTGCTGTCATCCAGGTACTCATTCCACAGTGAGGACTTACCATTTTAGGTGATAATGACAGATTAGTGTGATTCAGTATGCCTGTCAGAATTTGTTAGAAATAGGTGCTAGTCTTCTGTTGACAGCCATCAACTTACCTGTATGTGCCATGTCTGTGGGGGAGATGACTGGAATTGCAGAATAACGGAAGTGACTCAGAAAGCAGCAAAAGTGAGAATGTGAAAAAAGCATTACAATGTTCCAAGCAAGTGATAACCTGCTTCCTTGGCTGAACGTGGTGGAGTCGGTGTGTGTTAGGGCAGGCTCTTGTAACAAAACACCTCACTGCTCTCACCTTCCAGGAAAAGAAACAGAGGTTTAGAAGGAGGCTCTGTTTTGTCACTTCTCTAGGAAGACAGGGATTTGCTATACTGCCACTGTCAGCAATTCTGTGAAACTGAAAACCTGAAACAGAGACAACAGTATTCAGAGCATTCTGCCTCCTTCCTTGCTGAATCTCTTAGTGGACATGTTGTCTGGCATTCCTTGACACTTGACAGTATTTCCTTGACACTTTTTATTAGATACTACTTCCCTAGGAATAAAGGCTTTTCTTCTGCTTCACAACTATATTCATCTTCCATGACAGTCTCAAAGCCATGAAGATGCAGTATTTTTATTGAGAAACATGCGCTAAAATCTTCTCAACATCACGCAGACAGTCTGTATGCATCCACTTCAGAAGCATGGCTTACACAGCTGTTATTTGCCCCTGTATCTCTCTGCCTTTGTTGGCCAGAACATTTACATATTGTCAGTGGCTCTGGAGGGGAATGAGACTGCGTCAGAGTTCAAAGAATCTTTGGATAAGGATGTTGGCTCAATCCCAGATCTGTTTTGGAGGTGGATAATTAAACTTCCACTGATGGTCAGTTGTTATCCCTTACATTAAGTTATTGCTAGGGCCTGGAATTACAGTATTGTTTGGCCATATTCCCCCCCCCCTTCAAATTTCATCCCTTGTCTCACTATAACTCTTTTCAGGCAGCTTTTTAGAGGTTACCTGGGACCCTGTGTATGTGCCCATATAGACGTCTCAGTGGAAAGGAAGCTGTCAACCACATGACAACCACATAGTATAAACTGTTTATACTGTTCCAGTTTCCCAGAAGTCCATTTGACTTGCATTTGTTCAAATATAAATTTTAGCCACATAGTCACATGCCTACAATCTAGCAAAATCCTGACCAGTATTCTTGGCAAAGGCGTGCAAGGCTGCCAAAATTTGAGACTTTATAAATTACACCTTTCCTTCTCCCACAACTGCTTTTTCATTACACGGTTCTTTGTTGCAGCTGTTGGGCAAAACCAGTACCTTACTGCTATCCAAAAAGCTGTGTGAAAGGTTCCATGACCCTTTGATTCACTTTAAGGAAATCTTAATGCAGAGTTTCTGATGTTGGCTTTGCTTTATTGGAAGCGAACTTTCCTGGTTTTTGCATTGTTGGCACTGTTCGCTTTAGCATATTTTTAGGGTATTTTTAGTATAGCCAGGCAATAGCAGCTCTCCTAATAAGTGTTTTGACTATAGAGACTGTGAGGTGCCAAGCTTAATTCAATTTAAAGTTCAGCTTCCAATAGGAAATCACCCCACAAGCAGTGGAACATTCGTCTTTATCTAATTGCCAACACACATCGCGTTGGCCGCATTTACGCGGCCTCTGTAGCACCAGCATGGCTCGTCAGGTTGACTGGTGTGCTCTGCACTAGAAGAAGGCTTCCTGAGTTGGATATTCTGTCATTCACTCTTAGCTCTACCAGAAAACCCCAAGTGATTCATTATCTCCTTTGACCCTGCTGAATCTTACGTAAGCTAGTGCTGCATAGCACCGCTGTAGGTAAGACCTTGCTTGCAGCTGCTCACAGGAGCAGCCCCTATGGATTTGCCAAAGGGCTTGCAGGATCAGAGTCTGACTGTGAAGACTTTCTGGGGTGAAAGGTGGCGGGTAGATGTACGTTACCTTGTTTTCCCCCAGTCATGCGAACTGGCACTCTTCCAGCAGGCCGGCTGGTGGCACTGTTAATCAGCTGGAGCAGCACATGTTGCTCTTCGGCCTGCTTTCAGAGAGCAGGGCAGTGATCTCCAGCCTGGAAAAACACTCCATCTCTGCCAGAATTTAAAGACCAATTATGCTTTTTTCTTTGCCAGCTTGACTGAACACGTAATTTCAGTCTGCAGATTCAAGGCTCTGTTCCTCCACCTATTCTTTGCCTGTATGTTTATTGCCCTTTAAAAGGTTTCATTCCCAAGTGTTCCAGTGTGTGCAGTGTTTTCCTCAGCTTCACACACACCTATGGCCAAATCCCAGCCCACCTACGGGTTCTTGGCCACCATGCAGTTACACATGGACAGGATTTGTCTTGCGGCTGAGTCGCCCCAGGATAGGTTGAAGTAGTGCATCTACCACCACTATGTCCAGGTATTCCTATTTGAGGCCTTATGCTTTCCTTTGTTTCTACAAGAAGATGGGTCTCTGCCTCTGTCCTGTGCCCCCACCCTGCTAGAACTCTGACTGGACTTATAAAGGAGAGGAGGGCATGACTACCTGCCTGTTAATATCCATTACCCTCTAAGATAAGGTCCACAGGGGGCTGCAAGGTTCCTGGCACACACAGAGGAAAGGTCATATAGATTCTAGCCCTCTAACTTAGGGGCAAGTTAGACAAAAGATGTTCTCTTTTTCCCTCTGTCATCCCCTTGGCCTGTGCAGATGAAATCTACCATAATTTTTTTCCTTTAAGTTTAGTTAGGAAATGCTTCTGGAGTGTTTTGGGTTTGGTTTTTTAAACAATATTCTTTAAATCTGCTGAAGAAAAGTCCTACTTCTATCTGTTTTGAAATGGAAGTGAGATTTCAATTGAATCCTGAACTGTGTTTTGCAGAATCTCAGCCAAGTGAAGTTTTTCTAGTGTTTGCTACCCACCACCATTTCTCTTTATTTGGGCAGAAATCATGTATTTTGGATAATTAATTCCATAAAGGGCTCAGTAGCTTTTATGCAAGTTGCTATGCAAAATAAATGTGTCATGCTGTTTCTTCAGCTGTGCAGTACTACGCATTTTCCCTTTCTAAATAGCAACCACCCCAAAAGGGAAGGAAGGTGTTGTTTTGTAGTCATGTCCCTCTGGCCTCTCTCTTCCTCTAAACAAGATTTTCTGCAGCCTAAGAGCTGAAATGTGTCTCCTTGTGCATATCTGTCATTGTATGTTTACTTAAACTTTAAATGTATGCTGCTAGATTAAGGTCAGTGGGAGACAGAGCGAGATCATGCACAGTTCAGCTTGGCTATACAAGCAGTTTCATCAGATAGGACCTATGAAGGGGCATCCAGTCCCAGTGAAAAACTTTCCTCTCCACCCCATGCTGGAGGCTCCAGCTGATGCCGTATAAGAATGAGCAGTAATTCAGAATGACGTTTACACTTGTGCTGCCTCAGCTCATGCTTATGTTTCTTACTTGACAAGGCACTGCCTCTGATTCTCAAAGCAGACAAATTCTGTCTCTCATGAGGAATCTCTATGGCCTGTAACTTAAAAATGATCTTTTCATTCTACTCAGGAAACAGTTAAAAAAAAAAAAAAAAAAAAGAGAAACCAGTAGAGTTTTATGGACGTGTGTAGATGGGTGATTTTGTCACTGAATTTTGTCACAGACAAAAATTATCTGGATGTGTCACTGTGTGTTGGGGAAGGTGGAGTCTTGATTTTGGGGAAAGAAAGAGGAAGACTCATTTTCAAGGTGATGGAGAAAATCTACAGCAAATTCAACCTCGGTATCTTAACAAAAATATTGTATGTATGTGCCTCCAAACAAGGCAGAATCTGGCCCACAAAAATGATCCGTAGAAAAATATAGGGATAAGTAGATGGATTTATTTAAATTAAGTGAATCTAATGGTCCTGGAGGGGAAAAAAAGTAAGCAAACCTTTGGGCAAAGAGCTGACTTAAAAGTGTAACCTACACATGAGGTCATGTGAAAACTCCCACTGCTTTACAATAGATGATTGTAGAAGAGGCAGTGTAGACCTTTATTTAGCTAATTTGACTGGATAGCAGGTTTGTTGTGCACTGTTATCAGCAAATCAAAATGTAAGACCAAGTGATTCAAAACGCTAAGGAATTTGCTATAAGAAGGGATAGCATCCACATTCTGGGAAGTACCTCTTCTAGTACATCTAAGATCACTTGTGTCCCACAGCTGTGACTGAAAATCCATCTCTCCCTGGTCTTCTGTCCAACTTGTGCTTTTCAGAGTGAAAAATACAAGCCTGGGAATGTAGTAGTGGGATTAGTAGAATTACAGATGAGTATTTCCTATAAAAAAGCAGATCTCTATCATGTTGAATTCTTTGCATGAATGACTCGGCATGTGTTTTCCATGCTGCACTCTACCATCCACCCATCTTGGCCTTGGTCAGATGGTAATGCATTTGTGGGAAGACACCTAGAACCTTCTGAGAATGTGATGAGGACAAAAATTGTCTGGATCCTCATGTTTCAACCAGAAAAAGAATGTTCCTGCTTGCACTTCCTAGCATTTTCTTGAGTATTTCTTCAAAGTTATGGATAGAAACAGTCCCCTCAAGGAACTACATGAAGTGAGAAAAAAAAAAATCAAAGGAGGTTAAGGGAAGCCAGAAGCAGCTTCTTGTAAGATCTGAGAAAGTCTCAGGTTTTGCTGCCTTGAGCAGAAAAGAATTATTTTCTTAACTTATTTATTGAAGTAAGTGCAGGGCATCTACTAGCCTTCCTCTGCTACTTCGGTGAACTTGAGGCGGTAGCATTGGTATTCACATGATAAGGATTTTTTTTTTCCCAAATAGGAGAAGAGAGACAAGTTAGGAGCAAATCAAAGGTATTTATGATCTCATGCAGGTCCACTGCAGAAACGGATGAAGAATCAGAGATCATATCCCTTTTCTGTGTGCCACATCATGAAACAGGCCAAGTTTCGGCCTGGCTTCCTATGAGGGTCCTACCTCTTTATCTACCTCTCTGTGTGTGCATCTAAGATCATGCCATAAAGCAGTGCCAGTCCATGTACTTGACCACTTACAGATCTTTCCTAGAACATCTTCTGGCCACTGTGCCAGGAGGAACGGGAAAAGATCAAACCAGAAGGTAACTGAACAGTAAAGGTGTCTTGCATTACATGGAGACAGAGCATGCTCTGGACCAGAGACCATCTTTGTTTGACATGGACATACTGGAGTGAGTCTAGCATAGGTCCACTGAAATGATTCGGGGATTGGAGCATCTGACATACCAGGAGAGGCTAGGAGAGCTGGGATTTTTTAGCCTTGAGAAGAGAGGTTTCAGAGTGGAATTAAATGCGTGTGAATGTGTATCAACATGTATAAATACCTGATGGAAGGGAGTAAAAAAAATGGAGCCAGGCTCTTCATAGTGGTATCCAGTGAAAGGAAAAGAGGGAACAGGTACAAACTGAAATACATGAAATTCTATTTAAATGTGAGGGGGAAAAAACCCAAACATTTTTACTATGCAGGTGTTAAATGCTGGAACAGCTTCCCCAGGGAGGTTGTGGACTCTGTCTTTGGAGATACTCAAAACCTGAGTTGGCACAGCCCTGAGCAACCTGCTCTAGTTGACCCTGTTCTGAGCGGGGAGACAGGACCTCCAGCAGTCCATTTCAACTTAAACGATTCTCCTGTGAATCTATGAGATCCATTGTGGATACTTAAAAAACCAACCAAACAAAAAAACCAACCAACTCTAATCTTGCCTATTCAGTAGTGTACAGGAGCATAGCATCTCACAAATTTCTGACCTATGACCCTACCACACAAGTAGCTTGACTGATGTGAAACATTTCCTCATGTCTCAGTGGTTTAAAGAGATGATGAGAGATAAGCATGTAACAGCGTCTCAGCATCTGCCCCTGAGCCCATCTTCAGTGTATTCCTCCTTTGCCAATATTCTGGACAGGCTGTAGGTGCCGGTCCTCTCTGAGGTTTGTGTACATCCCTAGCTTAGATCTCTTAGCAGTCTTCTTTCCGTGGGGTACTGCAACAAGTCCTGCTGCTCTAAGACCATGAAACCAGTATTTAGGAATCCTCTAACTATTCTTGAGCAGCTGCTGGGGTGGTGTAGTCAGAGAAGAAATACAGACTTAGCAGAGGAGTTTCTTGGTCGCTTTCAAAGAAGTCCAGTTAAAGACCTTTGAAAAAGCCCCCTGTCCCTTGTTGAAGTTTTCCCTGAGTTTCCGTAGCCTTTCAGGCAAGGGCAGCGTCTCCCCTTGTCCTTTTCCCCACATGGCACAGGTAAAACCTTGCTCCTTGCACCGAGTCTCTCCCCTGCACCAGATGTATGGCCTACATAAGCTCTAGCCTGTTGCTTTTCGTCACGTTTCTCGCACCTCTGAGCGGGGAGGAGGCAAGCCCCATTGTGATAGTCGAGCCGTGGGGAGCCATCAGCAGCCGGTAAGGCTGAGAGGCAGGCTTTCAGCGGGGTGTCGGACGCTTTCCAGGGCAGGGCTATTACCTGGAATGCAGCAGAGTACTCAAGCCTTGGGCAAGTTTAGACACATGTTGATGCATAATACAAGATGGAGCCTATCACTTGATATCGGCCTCTTCCAGTCAGTCAGGGGGTTGGGTAAGCAGCTACGCCATGCAAAACAGGAGGTAATGTAACTACCAAATCAATGATACGGAAACGTTTCTTCTAATTCCCGGCTGACTGTTGCATTGTAAAGTCATTCCGTGTTGTATGGACCTTGACTAGGGGGCAAGCACCACAAATAAAACTGGCATTATTTTAGAAAAAGGGAGTGAGGGGAAAAATAAAAGATGCAATCTATAGCAGCCACGATAAAGTTATTCCTATCAGATAGTTTCTGTGTTGCATTATCTTCTGCATTTGTTCCCTTTGTAGACTGGATTGTTCTTGAGTAGTTCAAAGCGCAGGACTGGAATCTAGGAGGTCTAGATTTTCTTCGTGCATTCCCAGCTGCTGGTTCATTGTACAGCCTGAAAACTTAACTGTTCTTAAAGGGTAAGACAACCCTGAGGTGAAATGAAAAAGGAGCGACATTTGAATACAGAAAAGGTGACTTGCACGGCACGCAGAACTCTGCCCGTTTCCTCCCCAGCTGCCCAGAGCGAGCGGTGTAAGGAATTTGCTGCCCAAGGCAGGCTTCGGGCAGCCTGTTCAGAGGCTTCAGGCAAACCAGGCCCTTCTCCCTGGGGGGCAGGATGTCCTTCCTCATTGCAGACCTCTTGTGACCGGGGGGGCAAATTGCACTGCAGCTGCAGGCTGTGGGTGGAGGAACAGACCAAGCAGTCCCGAAGGCTAGGCTTTACAGTGCCTATCAATACACTTAGCCTTGGAGAAAACCCAAGAACGTGGTTGTCCTGGATGGGAGAGCTCAAAGGGACTGGTCTTTCTGCCGGAGGAGAGCGTGACGGCAAAAGGAGAGGTGAGGGGGAAGGCTGGGTGGAGGAGAGGTGGAAGGGCTCGGCCTTGGAGGGGCTGCGGGGGTCCGGAGGTGGGCACCCGGGAGCAGGGAGGGAGGCGACGGGAAGGTCTCGGAAAAAGGGCCAGCAGCGGGATTTGCGAGGCAGCGCCTGTACGAGCTGAGCTGCGGAGGAGGCAGAGCTGCAGGGAGAGGTTCCAGGGGTGAAATCAGGCCTCGACGGGGGGTGGGTTGGGGGGGGGGAAGTAGCGGGTCCAGCCGCGGGTCCCCACCGGGAACGACCGCGGCAAGGGCCGGCCGGGAGACGCCAGGCCCCGGGAGATGCCGGGATCCCGGTCGGAGCGAAGGCGATCGCTTCTCGGGGAGCGAAGCCTCGGCCCGGGGGGGGGGGGGGCGGTGGCTCCGGCGGGGGAGGGCCGGCGGGGCGGCGCCGGGCACAGGAAGCGGAAAGCGGCGGCAGCAGCGACGGCGGCCGCCGCCGGGGGAAGGCGGCGGGTCGGTGCCGGGAACGGCATGGGGCGGCCGCGGGAGGGAGGTGAGTCCGCCCGTCCGTCGGTCGGTCCGTTTGCTCGCTCGCCTGCCTGCTTGTCTGTCTGGTGTGCGCGGAGCGCTGCCCTCCCGCCGGCGGGACCCCGCCGCCGTTCTGCCCCGGGGGTACCCGGGTAAGGGCAGCGCTGGGGCAGCCTCTCTCGGCTCCCGCGCCTGGCGACGGAGGTCGGTCCCCGGCCGGGGAAGCGGGGGGGAGCTGAGAGCCCGGCTGAGCTGCGGTGATGCCGGCTGCGAGGGGCTGGGGAGAGCCCGCTGTATCGCCGCTGCCCCTGCCCGGCGGTTTCCGGGGCGGCTGGGCGCTGGTTGCCGTGGCCAGGCGGAGGGGGAAGGCGGGCGGGGGCGGCCGCCGGCGGGCCTCCCTCCTGCCGGCCGGGGCTCTGTCTCGGCGCTGCCCTCGCCCGCGGGGAGGCTGCTGGGGCGGCGGGTCCCGGCTCCGGTACCGCGGGCGGGAGGGGTTTCGATTTCCCGGGGTAAAAGCCTTAAATGCCGGCGAGGGTCGAAGGGGTAGCCCCTCACGGCGGGCAGCGCTTTTCTCTGCCGAGCCTTGCCGTTGAAGGAACCCGTGCGCTGTTACTGCGCTAGGGTGAGTGGTTTCACGCTGGTGCAAAGGTTCTGCTGATGCCTCGCATGCCCAGGCCGTGTAAAACCAGCTGGTTTACGTCTGGACTCATCCCGCTGGACAGCAAGGCGGTACAGAAGTGACCGGGAGGGAGGGAAGACACAACCGCACTTCTTTGCTTAGAAGCTGGTTTGGTCGTTGAAGTGATGCCCGAAGTCGTGGGCTCTCAGGACCGAACGGTCGTTTCTGTTCAGCAAGTTACGGCCTGGGGAAGGTCCCATGGCCGGAGATATATCTGCTCCAACGACAGCGTCTCCTTCTGCGCCTTGGCAGCACTGGCCTGGGATGCATACCTGCACGCTTCTGAGTGCGCCCAATAGAGGGCAAAGCTATTGCATTAGCTGTTCAGTAATGGCACGCTTTGGAGAGCCGCTGTGAACCGACGTCGTGTTCTTGTTTAGAAGATTGTCAGGCTTGTAAACTAACTCCGTTATGCCAACGGTTGAACTCTTTGACTTGCGGGGTCTATGCAAGTATATATGACTTGATGGTAGGGATTTTTGTCTGAGGAGGCAGACTCAGCGATTGAATGACTGCTTGAAGCAGTGGGGTTTTTTGGTCCTGAGTTTGTCAATAATGACTTGCCCACAAGATCTTTGCAGCTCTAAAGAGTTAAGAAATCAAGTCACCCTAGCTGGAAGAGCAAATTAGAATGTTGTGGCATATGTTCTGTGGTATCATTGCCTGTGAGCCCATCACTGGGGCATCCTGACTTTGAGGAGATGAGTTGTGGAAAAGAGAGCTTTAGCAGTGCTTTGCCATCTTTGAAGAGCTTCATTTTGGCCATGCTTGGCTCTTTTCCTCCTCTGGGGTTTGGCTATATAGCTGACCGCAACTACGGGACCAGTGTTGGCTCTATGATCATTTCACTTGTTAATTTTGAAAAATAACTGGTGAATAGAGTCTTACAGAAAGCCTCCCTTAAGAATGTTCCCTACGAGCTGAAATTTTGGAAGGATCCCAGCTTGTGTCAGAACCACCCAGGCAAGCATCTAACTGCCCACGGTCATTGGCCAGCAGCTCCCTGTGGCTGCTGCTGGCCTTTTGGTTTTGATTAGTAGTGGCAGTGTCCTTGGTGGCCCTTATCTTATGGATATTTGCAACTAGGGAGGGCTTACCGTTGCTGGGAGAGCAGCACGGTGTACTAGGAAAACGCTACTCAGATGACTGCGGTTGTCCTAGCAAAACTGCATGTCGTATTGTTGTGGTAGCCTGCCTTCCTTCCACCCCCATCTCTAGCAACTAAAGCAAAGAATGGTATCATAAATGTGGCTTTGCTGCTATAGGGGGTGTTGTGCTGCGTAGGGATACCTGAGAGGCAGACCTGAGTGGAGAACTGTGATGTCTGGTTCTGGTGGTGGGAAGCAGTAAGTGTCATGCTTCTGCATATCTGCTAGCATCACTGGGGAATTTGGCGGAAGGAGAAAATGAACCCTTGTGAAAACTATCTTATGACTTTTTTTATTTTCTCATTAGCCTTTACTTCAGAATTATCTGATTTGAAATTAAAAAACAGTGGTTATTTCCTCAGGGGTCAACACCCTTGCCCTTTCTCCTTGCAAGGTCAGAATGGCATTGGCTTTGTACAGGGTTGAGCAGGAGGAGGGAGGTAGAGGGAGACTCCATACTGTGGAGTCCCACAGTGTTGCGTACTGGGGATTTGATCAGGGTCTGTAGGCTTCTCTTTTCATTTTAAATTCAAATATAAAATGCAGGGTAGACATGCAGTATCCTAAAGGAGGGGGTAGGCTTTCAGTGGAGAAACCTTTTGCAGTTTATAGCCTTTAATGCTATCTCAGTATCTAAGTGCTATGGCTAAAAGTAAACTTTGAAAATAAGGTACAGGTACTGCCTGCTTGGACAGGCAGAGTCTGAAGAAGAGTCTTGCAAGAGTCTTTCCCCTGTTTGTTTCAGTAAGGCTGTCAGGGTTTAAATGTCGGTATGGAAAACTGTGTTCCTGTGCACAGTCCCAGGTGCTCTAGTACCATGAGGGTGAGGGCACTATATCTTCTACCATGTTGCGTGGCTCTGGGGTTAAGAGGTGCACTTGAAGATCTAGCAACACAGGAGAGACATATGAGTGAGGAAGCGCAAGCTTTTGCCAGTCTGACAGAATAGCAGCTGGGGTACAATTTGCATGATAGACTTGAATGCTGCTTGTGCTTCAAAAACTTGGGCAGCGCAGATGCGGTTCTTGGAGTGGGCAAAGGACATCCTCCAGGGACATGCTTCACCGATGGGTCCCATGTGGAGAACTTCCCAACTTCCAGCTGTGTAACGGGGAGGCAGGAGGCTGTGGCTTACTGCTTAGAAATACCACTTGCTTGGGTGGCGGTTTTGGCCGGGTATTTCTGTTGTCAGTTGAAACAGTCTCAGTATGTTTTCAGATCTGTGTTGTTGCATGTTCTGATTAAATGTGCGGGTGGATTGCTTCAGTAAACCAAGTGACTTTTCTTTTTGAAATATCCATGGAATAATGGTTTTCAGCCTAGGGGCTGGAAATTCCTGGGGGTCTATGAAGTCTTTCTAAGAAGCCTCTGAGAAGCAAAAGAAAAGAGAACCTATTGCTAGAGGGCTTGAATTTGCTGACCACTAAACGTTTGGGTGTTTTTTTGGGTTTTTTTTTTAGGATGAGGGGCTTGCAAATCAAGAGTCACTGCTGTAGAGTAAAAGCCCTGGTTTATATATACATATTGAAGGCCAAAATTAACCTTGTTTAATGACATGCAAAAATAAATAGAAAGTTTTTGGAAAACCCCTGTTTCCCAAAGCTCGTTGGCCGTTAAAAAAACTGAAAGCCTTGGCTCTGCAAGTAGATTAGCATGAGTGAACTTCTGTGCTTACAGATCAAATTGCTGGATTGGGGCCTGCTCAGGAAATTCAAAAGCGAAAGGTTCCTGTGGCATTGCTCATAGGTCTTACTATATATGCAGTTGAACATAGCAAGTTGCGTAACTTCTCGTTTTTCTGAAGTGAATAATAGGAATATGCTGCAGCTGTACCATGCGCCCAAGTTAATGCTAGAGCTGGAAGGCTTCCTCTGCTTAGCCATCTTTTAAATATTTTTACTCTTGAACCCTAATGCTATCCTGCAGCTTAGCTCTTGGGGTTCTACATGTTTAATTTGTAAAGTTCTTCATTTCACTAAATGAAGAAAAAAGATTTCTTGGCACGATAGCTCGTGGGCATCCGTTACCCTATAGACAGCTGGTGTTATTTAACAAGTGAGGCTGACAGTGTATGGAGCCGAATGTGCGCACATCCTCATGGACACTTGTGGCTGCTTGTGCTCCAGATGGCACTTCCAAATATATGTAACTTCATGAACCGACTGGTAAATCAACTCTAATTGATTGCAAGTTTTAAACAGAGTAAGACTGAAACTGTACAGACAAGGATTTCAAAGCTGAGCTGCTTTGGAGTTATTTGCCTCCACTTCACAGAGGAAAATCCATTGGGAAAGCATGGGATGTAAAAGAGCGCTCTTGTTTGTGTTTGCCCTCTTTGATTTAAAGATGTAACTTGCTCTTTTAAATTTCCCTTGGGCTGGGAGCCAAACTGTGCTCCCTTGAAGACGATCACAAAGCGAACTTCATTGGAAATGGGATTGGGCTCCCAGCATGGAAAATAGCAATTCAAAAGAACTCTTTCTGGAGATTTATGAGCATATGAAAAGAGGGAGTTACAATGAGTTGTGTAGCTGCGTAGAAACTGTAATTACAGCGATCTCTGCGATACTCAGGGGTCACTACATTTCTCCGCTGTCATGCAGGATGCGGCCATCCTTCTTACCAGAACGGGGTCCCAAAATTTCCTTTTGGGAAAACTGTTTTCCATCTAGTACTTGGCATCCTTCTCTCATGGGTGAGTAAGCGAAAGGCAAAGTGAGAGTGCCAGCCCCACTGCGAGCAAAGTGCTGGGTATGCAGTTAGACAATTGTCGTGGCTGGAGTGGAGGAGGCATTCCCATCTCCCCTCCAGCTGTTCGCTTGCGCTGCTATTCACCCTCGCGTTGGTTTTGCTGTTTGGGGCTGTGCTGTGAACTAGGTCACGGAAAGGATCCAAGGCAAAAGCGTGGCGAGGGGGAGAAAAGGGATTTTTTTGTTTTGTTTTCCAGTGGTGCTGTTTGCTTGCTGAGAATTGTGTTGACACAACAGAGAGTGGTGAACCGTGGTGTGGAGGTGGAAGCTACTTAACACCAGCTTTCTCGTTAGGGCCGAAATACAGTGCAACTGTACCCTCTGGCTGAAGGAGCTTTCTTTCACACAGGGCCAGAAGCTCTGCAAACAGACCCTGCCTTCAGTGGAGTCCTGCGAGTTGTAATGATCTTTTGTGAAGCCGTTTTAATTGGCTAAATTGGGCTTTCAGTTCACATTTGTTTGTGGAGGGATGGGGCTGCTGCTTTACGCAGCATTATTGTCCTTGCCCAGAGGAGTAGGGTAAGAATCATCAATCATAGTGACTTAGTAGCATTCAAAGACTGTGCTTAGTTTGGGTATGGTTGTGCTATGTAGGATACACTTACAGCTTGTCTTCTCTAGCTTTGCTCAGGCTCTAGTGGTGGGCACTATTGGGCTGGTGGCTAATCCAGGGTTGACTTCTGTCTATGCCATTGAAAGAGCTCCAACCCAGAGGTGTAGTTTAGTATGTCACTTGTCTTTTGGTCCCCTCCCTATCTTTTCCCCAGTAGTTCCAGAAGCTTTTCTGGGGTAAGGCTGGTCCCCTTCCTGCTGTAAAGTAGACCAGGAGGTAGGTAACCAGCTTGGCTTGGCTTGGCTATGAGCAGTGTGTGTTTGGACTGTGCTCCTCCCTCCTTGGTTTCTTCATCTCATCCTGCTCAGACTGGGAGTGGTGTCTAGCTAGCAGCCCAGGCTATCCTTTGTTGGCCAAATCGAGGAAGCCTTGTTGATAATCAGCCTTGGCTGGGCACCAGACAAAGCTAGTGGTCTTCTGCTTTTTCCAGCTGAAGTTGGGCAGATACATTTTATTCCCAGGACCTCTGTAAATGTTTTGACAGGAAGATCTATTTAGCTACTGGTGTGTCCTGCAGCTGGGGTAAAGAGGTGGTGCAGAGTCCCCAGGTTCATCGTACTGCTTTTGACAACAATCCAGGAGACTTAATGTTTTTTGGGGGCCGCCTTGTTGACTTTTCACAGAGCTGTGTCAAAACCGTTGCTCTTGTTTACACAGAAAACGAAAGTTGGCATGATCCAGCCTGCCCTAACGTTCCTGTGTTGGTCTTCCCATGAGTCTGCTTTCTCTGCCTGGTGCCCAGCGCTGCCTTGCTTCACCCACCATCACATGGGCACTGCTCATTCATGGGTCCTGTCTAGGCAGCCTGTGCATTTCCACAGCAGTCTCCACTTGCCAAAATGTTCTCCGGCATCTCCAGAGAAGTGTGACCCTGTGCTGCTGGGGGTGAGAGGGGTCAGAAGAGGAGCTCTGTTCCCAGTCGCTGTCTCAGCTCTGATTCTTCTGTCTGGGAGTCAGGGGATAATTCTTTTATGTGGTTAGAAGAAAAGGCTGGGAGTTGATACTTTCCTAGAAGCCTAGGAAAAATGCATAACCCTTCCTGATGTATGCTGGCAGCTCTCCTTGCTTTTCCTATTCCTGTAATGTGGTGGTATGTGTTTGTGAAGATAGTGGTTGTTCTCAAAAGGACTCCAGTAACATCACAGTCGGTGGTTTAAACCTATAAAACTTGTTATCACCTTTTGTACAACTGAGGGTGTTTCTGGTTTGTAATGCCTGATGATTACAAGGTCCTGTGTAGACATCTCCTCTGTTGGAATCGTAGCCCTTTTTGAAGGTAGGGGGGTGGTGGCCTCACCCCCGTTGATTGGAGAGGGACAAAGAGGAAGGATTTTTCCATGGTTGCCTAGGACAGTAGCAGGACAGAGGTAAAAATCAGCTTTAATGAGTCCCAGCCTATTACTGAAGCCATAAGCTACAGGCTGTGTGCAAGTCTAGGAAGTTAACGAGTGTTAAAATCATGTGTCCCAGGCTGGGGGATTTTTATTCCTGTTACAGTAATGATGCCATTTTCCAAACTGTGCCGTGCCTTGGCTTTATGTTTCACTGTGTTTAAATCCATCTTCATTCCTCCCCTCCCCAAACCGGGCCTTACGTTCCCATCCTTATTTGTCCTTCCTAGCTTCTCTGCTGCCTTTAAGCAGCTTTCTCGAGGCACGATATGCACTTCGAGCTTGGGAATTCCTGTACACAAAAGGTCCCCCCCCCGCCTTCTCCTTTCCAAGAGCCCTGGCAAGCCCAAGTGTTGTGCAAATACCTGCAGCTCTCCATGCAGCGGGAACGCTTCTTTACTTCGTTGCAGATTGCACCGCCAGCCAAGGAACCCTGTGGGGAAGAGGCTTCATTCTTTGGCACGGCTTGCATGTGGTAGAGCTCTCTGCTCGGTTACGAGCTTTTCTGGAGGTGTTAGTGGAGGAATCTTATGGTTGGAAAGAATAGTTGGCCAAGTATAAAGCCTGATTTCTGTTGTTGTCCCTCTGTGTTTGGAGAGGGAGAGGGCTGAAAGCAGTGGTCGACTGTTTTATTGCTAACAGCTTTGAAAACTGCTGTGAACAGAAAATGACAGAGGGATCTAATTTAATTTTTAAAGCGGTCTTTTGCACGCTCTGGAAGTATAGCATGGCTGTAGTCCTGTGCTGGCTGGAGGTAGCAGGCGTCTGGGCAGGAGGCATGTGAGAGTGCTCCTGCATGCCAAATGCTGGGCTGTGCCAAGGTACCTCTGTCCGTAGCTGCAACCCCTCTGCCTGCACCTCTTCACCGTTTGCATGCGTTTCCCCAAACTGGTGACTAACTCCCCTTCATTCCATTTCTCTTCTCACCTAACACAGGATGTGGATTTGGAAAGCGGGATGGTGTCTACCCCTCTTCCTCACAGGGTTCAGGGGTTTTGACATGTCACCATTGGGAATTGTACTGATGTCACCCTGTTCCTGTTCCAAAAAACATGACCCTCTTCTGCCCTTTACGGATGGGACTTAAGCTTCTGTTCCAACTGGAAGTACGTTGTAAGAAGTGTTGGCCCACATGAGCTAGAAATGATCTCTAATCAGCTCTCCCCAGTGTTATTAGTGTGTATATATAGAGAGACAATTTTTAATAAAATTCAATTCTTCAAGGCCCAAATTAGCTTCTGGAGGCAAAGGTTACAAAGAAAGGGAGGTGCTTATAGTACCATTGATTGTATAGTAACTAATGCTTGTAAAATGTGGGCACACCTTCCAGTTGTGAAAACAAAGCAGGTTCAGACATGGTGGTCTGATCCTCTCCTGCATTTCTCCTAGGAAAGTCACCCTCACCCCCCACCCCTTCCCCCTGTATATAGGCTATAATGCTGCCGTTCAAAATCTGGGGAGTATTGGGGCTGTGTATTACACAGGTGAAGAAATGGGGGTGTGGAAGTTGAGCCTGGTACTTTTTCTGGGGGTGAATTTTTGTATCTAGGCTGCTGAGCCTTCTTCAAGTTACTGTCTTTTCCAGGTGACTTACGCTGTTTCTTCTGGATTTTTAGATGAATGGGCTAGACTTTGCAAAACAGAGATACCTTATCAGTTTGCTTAAAGCTCTACAAATGCATGTATTTCACTAGACCGGAAAGAGAGATACCGGCCAGGACAAGCTTGTGAATTGGTCACAGTGAGATGAGTGGTGACATGTGGCTAAGGTGAGGGAATTGCTGCAGTAGGAATGATGTCTTGCTTTGCTTAGAGTGCACTGCCATGCCTGTTTCTTTCCTCAGGTCGATCGTGAGGAGCCGAGCACCCTCCCTCCCCTCCCCTCTTATCGGATTCCTCGTAAGTGAAGCTCGCTCACTCTTTGAGGACCAGACCTCACTGATGACTGGGAAGCAAAGAGTACCCAGGAAAGCACTTTTACCACGGACTCCACCTCAGGAGCACCAGGAACTTGTCTTCTAAGTAAAATCTGTGCCCCTTCTGTGCAGACCTGATGTCTGCTGCAATGGATACAGAATCAACATATTCGGGATACTCCCACTACTCAGGTCACTCCAAAAAAGCCCACAGACAAGGGTAAGGAAATGTTTATTTTTAATTACTTACTGCTCTAAGCTAGGACATGTCCCGTGGTAAAAAATTGTAAGCCAGGATGAAATCAGTGGGGCCACAGCTCTGGAGGAGATGCATGTGGAGAGTCCTTATGAGGAACATAGTGAAGAGACTGGAAGCAATAATGCTGGTAATTTAATGATATTCAACCTGTTGGATGCAGGCTGGGGTAATGTATGGCCAGCAAGATTGGGATAGTGCCCACAGAAGGATAAGATCACTTAACTCTGCTCTTGAAGTGCAAGGGATGAGTAGAGTCTCTGGGGAGAAGACATCAGTCGTCCTAAACCAGTAATTGCCAGTTTTCTCTTCTGATGCCATTTCTTTATTGTGTAATAAGGTTTTCTGTCTCTCCCCACCATCCTCCTGGCTATTCTGTTGCTGATGTGTTGGGTTTTTTTAATAGAATTTGAGTGGTACTTGAGTCCACAACAAGTCCTTTATCGGCATTGATTTGACTAGAAGTCTGGCTTTTCTGAGCAAGTCCTCTCTGTTGTGGTAGTTCAGCAGCCTCAAAAACCATCTTGCTCTGAAAATTCTGATTACTTGGAAACATTATCCTTTTTTTTCCCTGCATCATCATTAGTTTTACATGCAAAATGTGTGCCACTTACAGTCTTTGCAACTTAGAACTGAGCTGGTCCAAAATAACTTTGCATTTCAGAAGCAATTATCCTGTGTGGTTGGAAAAGTAATTCTTCCATGAAATGAAGTCTCTTTGCTCGCAGTCCAGTTATTGAGTAAAACATCTCTTGTTTGCCTTTTCTCCCTTCCTTAACACCCCCACCCCCAATATGGATGGCCCTTTGAAGCTTAGAATGCCATGTGGAAAGATGCCTTCAAAGTTCCCAAAACAACATAAAAATCCTAGAGCCTCTTACTGTGAACAGGAAAAAGTCTCATCCCAGGAAACCTTTGGGCTTTGGGAATTCCAAGAGAGATGCAGTGGAGAGAGCAGAGCTGGGACACTGGATGCTCCTGAGCTTTAAGCCAGTCCCTGAGCACAGTGAGGGTCTCTGGTGTAAAGGCTGCTTTCCTGTCCAGGCAGGAAGGGGGAGGAAAATATTGGTGAGCAGGTTGGTGGAGCTTAACTCATCTTGACACATCCTCAGACAAGAAGCTGTGAGGTCTACAAGGGTATTCTGGAAGTAAGAACTAGCCTGGTACCCTTGATGTTCTTGCTGTCTTTGTAAGAGGTTAACTGGGGGTTATTAACTGGTGGAAATAAACTTCACCAATTGTCCTACAGTGTTAAGGTCCTAGTTGGCAAGACTCTACGTTGCAGGAGCTAAAGCTGTCTTGATTAATTCCTTCTGTTAACTGCACATGTCCCTGTGAGACACTGTTGCAGATGGAGAGCTGTGTAGACCAGTTAATCCCCAGTGGAATTGCCAGTTGTTTGGAGAATGCGACCTTCCCTTCCAAGCACAGCACTGGCAGAAGCTGTTTTAAGAGAAGATGAGGTGGTGGGGGTGTACCTCTGTCCCCTTTGCTCCCCTTGCTGATCACTGAGAGGGTAGACTGTCCCAGCCACCAGGCTGTAGGCTGGTCTGGGCAAGGTCCCTCTCTACCTCTTCCAAAGCTTGTTTTGTCACAGATTGGGTCAATATTGATCAAGAGATGGGCAAGCATGACTATGACCTAATGCTTAGGGCACCTGCTGCAGGTAAAGGTGTAGCAGATTCCAGGCCCTGCTCCAGAAATTATCTAGTAACGTTGTTCTCCTCTTGCTCTGTTTGGAAAAGGAGTCGGGACAGGCACAAATCACCGCGAAGCAAAGACGGCAGTCGGTCTGAGAAGTCCGTCACTATCCAGACACCTCCTGCAGAGCCGCTGCTTGGGAACGATGCCTCTCGGGCAGAGGAGGGCCAGGTAAGGAGGGAGTGAAAGCAAACGTGGAGCGTGATTTCTGGAACAGAGCATGTGACTTACCGGCACATGGGTAGGAAAAAAGTGTTGCTCACGTGCTGTTAGTAAAGAATCATGACTTATGGGTACACTTTATTCATGCATAAAGCCAAAGTCTCAATCAGTTTTATCTTTTCTGAGAAGCATTATTTTTGACAGCACCAGTGCTGATATGACTACTCCTGGGGCACTAATTTGCCTCTGTCTCCAGAGCGTCATCTGCCAAGCTCTGTAGAAACATCTGTAGATAACATCCGTTATCTCACTGTGCATTATTCAGGTCAACCCTTTCACCTGTATGTGCAGTTTTGTTTTTAAGCAGGATTTGCTCTAGGTAATTGTGTAAAGCACGTAAGGACCAGGATCCTGGTAGAGAAAGGAGGCAAGAAATGTAAAACTAATGTGAAATAGCTGGGAAGGAGGATGAACTCAGTGGAAGTTATACATTAACACTGGGTTAAATAAAGAATGGAATAACGCTGGGTTTAGATTGCACCTAGGATGGATCCAGTACTCTTGCTGCTCTAGCAGTTGATGTGAAGATGCATATTCATTTTCAAAGAATGGCTGATGCTGCAAGATATAGAATGCAGGATGTTTCAGTGCCTCCTGGGCTGGATTTGGGGTGTGTTAATCCTTGGCTGTGGGGCTCCACCTCTGCCCTTTCAGAAAAAAAAAAAAAGTGATGCCTAGTTTCCACCCAATCTGTGTAGGGTAGTACATGTAACAGTACTCGTGTAGCCACAGGTGGGCTCACTTCATGTACTGCCATTTGGTATTTTGTCATCAGATGCTTGTTTTCATGAGTCCCAGATATTACTTCAAATAGATCTAAAAGTGCTGGTGAATTCTTAAGCCCTTCTTTTCATGCTGACCTCCTCAATTTGAATTAAAGCCAAAGCGAAATAAGTTGATGCATGAGCAAGACTTCTCTGCTGGGGAGCAGGGTGCCCTGGATTGGGTACAACAACTTTGTACCACTAAAGATTTAGACTTATATTTCCAAATAACTGCACATTTTTTTTTGCTTATGCTACTTTAAAATGGGAAGAGCTGTTATAAGAGGTAGACTGAGACTAGAGTTGCCTGTTGTCTTCAGGGCTGTAGCCTTAAGCTGCTGTGGTGTTTCTGTCCCTTCTGTCTTCCACACAGTTTCTCAGTTCATCAAATGGAGGAAACTATGCAGAGCTATTTCATGCATAAACATAAAATAGTTGAAATGCTTAGATTGCTTTACTGAAGACACTGGCAAAGAGGGAAATGTGATAGGATTATGCTGCTTTTCAGGACATACTACAATGCAGATATCTCTTCTGGGGCCTCTGTTTTGGTGAGAAGCAACTCAAAAAAACCCCTCGTATTAATTCAAGATGCTGACTGTTTGTGGTTGGTCTGTCTCAAAACCCTACTGCTCTAGGCATGGGAGGTATTCATGTCTTGGAGTGCATTAGAAGTTAAATCCGTGGAGTTGTTCAAAGTAGTCCTGCTGCCTCTGTCTAGTCCTTTCCCAGAGATTCTTGAAGAGTCTTTCCTCTAACTTTTTTAAAGAAGTGAATAAAGGTTTAAAATGATGCCTGTTTCTTTAAAATTAAATGCTTTGATCAGCATGTGTAGCTGCAGAAGTCTGGGAGAAGGTGTAAATCCTATTATTGACACCGGCTGCAGGAAGATATAGTCAGGAGGGTAGGAGGAAGAGCAAAACGTGTGCTTCCGAGTGTTGCAGCTACAAAGGTGTCAGGTACCAAGCAACAATGCGCATGTATTGCCACTGTTTGGTGTGTTTGTGGGAAGCATCAGAAGTCCTCATGTGCATGAGTCACTCCAGCAGCAGCTGTGAGTCAAATCCATACATGTCAGTGTAACTCTTTGGCCCTGCCAACACCGGGAAGGAGCAATTGGAGGCATCGTGGGATGGGAGAACTAGCTTGCAGAAGTCCCCAGTATTAGCTAGGGAAGAAGTGAGACTTTCAGAAAACGTAATGTGATCTGAAGCTTGACTATATGGCGACTGTATTTCAGGTAAGCTTCTTCGTGCCTGAGTGGCTTCTGACAATATCCTGGACTCTAATACCAGAGCTACTTGGTAGTCTAAGATCCTCTAAACTTAAAGTCCCATGCCTGAAAATATCCTCTGTGACCACCTGTGATTTGTTGGTTTAACTAAACTTTTATTAGAATGTCAGCTATTGAGGGCAGCGCTACTGTAGAGGAGAATAAAAGAAAACAAAGTGGAGGAACTTGCTGGCAGTGCGGTTGCTTCTGTTACGGATGGAAAAATAATGTGTGAACATGTTTTTGATTGTGTAACAACAACAACTGGCTTGAAACACTGAAATGAAGATTTCCCTTCCAGGTGCTTCTGTGGTGCACTTGCACCGCAGAATTTGTGGGCTGGAAGAGTGCTAGTCCTTGCCCTGCACATGGGAACTGGTGATTACTGCAGTTTCCAAGAGTTATGTGATATTACTTAAGTGTGCTGGAAGAGGAACCGCTGGGGTACAGTGAGTGGTATAGCAAGCTGAGCTACCTGCTCTACAGTAACAAGTTTTTAGCACTAATGTTTATAGTCACTGGTTTGGACAAGTTGCTGTTGTTTCCAAACCTTTCCTAATTTTCAGGCTTGATTATTCAATATGTTGACAGTGTTGCTTTTGCTATTTTTTTTTTTTTTTTTTTCTGGGACTTAAGTCTATTGTAGCAATCCCTTTCGGGGCAAGAAGAATAGAAGACCTGGAAGAAGTAACCTGATTATTTCAATATTATTTTTGTTTATCTCTTCCTCTCTCAGGATGACAACTGGGGTGAGACCACAACAGCAATCACAGGCACCTCTGAGCACAGTATTTCCCAGGAGGACATTGCCCGGATCAGTAAGGATCTGGAGGACAGTGTTGGGTTGGACTGCAAACGTTACCTGGGCTTAACAGTGGCAGCTGTTCTCGGACTTCTTGTCTTCCTTACCCCCATCGCCTTCATTCTGTTACCCCAGATCCTGTGGCGGGATGATCTGGAGCCGTGTGGTACTGTTTGTGAGGGACTGTTCATCTCTGTGGCATTTAAACTCCTCATTCTTCTGATTGGGACCTGGGCTCTGTTCTTCCGCCAGCCCAAGGCAGATATACCAAGGGTGTTTGTGTTTCGGGCCCTTCTGTTGGTCCTCATATTCCTGTTTGTGTTTTCCTACTGGCTCTTTTACGGCGTTCGCATCTTGGACTCGAAGGACACCAACTACCAAGGAATAGTACAGTACGCGGTGTCTCTGGTGGATGCTCTGCTCTTCATTCACTACCTGGCCATTGTGCTGCTGGAGCTAAGGCAGCTGCAGCCCATGTTCACTGTCAAGGTAGTTCGGTCAACAGACGGAGAGTCGCGATACTACAGCTTGGGGCACTTGAGGTAGGTACAACGCCTTGAAGTCCAGCGGCGTAGATAAGCGTGGCTATGCTGTAGCATGAAGCATCAACTGCTTTTGTACATGCGATATTGCTGGTTTCTGAATCCTCCCCCAGAGGAGCCCTAGAGTCTCTCCACAGTTACCAAACTGAACCTCTCTTCCCCTCTGAGTGTGGGAGAGGTTGTCCCTGCTTCAGAGGAGTCTGTGCATTTCTGTAAATGGAAAGAGCTGACGGCACAACTTCAGGCTGATCATTGGGCTAAGCCTGATGAGATCTTTAAGATCTTCTCTGGGCTTCTTGCCCTGTCTCCTTACTGGAGGAAAGGGGAAAGGCCTCCTTGTTTAGCCAGGGCTGGCTTGTGCTCTTCGGCTCTATATGGATCAGTTTAGGTATAGGTATAGATCAGTTTGCTGGGTCAGATCTATCTGGGCGTGTTTGGGAGCTGTGCAATATCCATAGGTGTGACACCTGCATGCCTACTTCCACCTTCCTGCTGGGGTTAATGCTTTCCTCAGCAAAGGTATAAGAAAGGACAGATGTCTCAATCTCCTTAGTTCCTATGTCCTGTGAAGCTCTCTAGAAATCTCTTAGTTCCTGTGCCCTGTGAAGCAGGCAGCTGAGCTCTGAAGATGATTCCCCAGACTGTATGGGCACTTAAACATCTGTTCTGCTTATCCTGTCCAGACCCCTATGGCATGCGTATCTATTGCAGATGGAGAGATTAGTGTCTGCTGGTTTAAGTGGACGTAGGAACAGTCTCCTGCAGCCATTAGCTGAGCAATGGAATTGCTTTGAAGCAGATTTAGTGGTTGAAGCTCAAGTCTGGGAGTTGACTCCTGGATATTGTTTCTGGCTTAATGGAAGAACTCAAGGCCTTTTGGGTGGACTAGGTCTGGATTCTGCTGTATTTTCCCTCTCTGTAAAATGTGAAGGAGAGCCCCTCTTGTGTAGTGGAAGTGTTCCCATTGACTTAATGAAAGGTCACCTTCAGGGATTAAAAAAAATGAACTAATCTCAGCTGGTTTTCTTGTGAAACCTTTTTTTTTTTTTTTTTTTAAACTCAAAAATTACTCTGTGGTACATGGCAGATCCAGCGTAGCCTTTATGACTAGGGAGATGGAGAGATGACTACCAAAGAGTTCCCCTGTGCCACAGCTTTGTGGCTTGAGGTGTGCTGCAGCAGTTCTCTCGTAAGTGAATTCTGCACAGAAACTTCAGTACATGTATATACACACCTATATACACACACAGTGTGCAGGTTTGGTTTGAGAGAGTTTGCTGGTTGCTCGGTGGTAGATTGTGGGTTTGTGTTCAGAGGAATTAAGATCCTACGCCTGCTAAAGTCTGCATGCCTGGCTTTAACCATGTAAGTAGCCTTGCCATTGGAGGCAAAGAGCTTGCTTGAGAATCAAGGCCTAAATATTTAATAGCACATGTGTTAGAAATGGTGTTCTCTCCAATTCTCTCTTTGTAGCAAGGTTTTGAAGTGCCTTGGGTGATGCGAGGGCAGCAAAGAGTTGTAAAACCTAGGGTGAAATCTGAGATGTATGAAAAATTAATAGCTTTCATTTGTTGGCAAGCCGATTGCAATTTTGTTTGGCATATTGAATCCAAACCATGCAGCATGTAGATGCTTCAGTGTCTTGTGTTACAGGAGAGTCTTGCCAAGCATGTCCAATAATGGTAAACTAGTGTTGCTTTTTCCTTAGTTTCTGAAAGATGAGTATAATATGTATTGACACATGTTTTGAAGCCTGTGTGTTTTTCCATCTTTACTAATGTAAAGGTAGAACTGTGTAGGTTTGATCAGTGGCCAAGTGTCTCCCAACTAAGGGAGAGTTCATTCTCTCTCCCTCTTGCTATGATCAACAGGAAGAGTTACTTGCGCGTTAACAGTGAGAGCTGCTGGTCTTGATACAGAGTGTGGCCCCAACGTGACAAACGCTGTAAGAAGTGTATGTAGTTGGTATCTCCTTCAACTTCTAAAGGCTTAGGATTGTGAGATATTTATGTAAAACATGAGAAATTTGGGATCTTTTGAACATCTTTGCAGCATAATTTTGCAAAGTTTCCGTAAAGGTCTTGACATGCTTGTCGGTGAAATGTCAGGGTCACGAGGGGCTGCCTTCTGCCTCTGGCTCTCTGGCTCAGGCATGGGGCTGGAATGGGAGGTCTGTTGATGGGAAAATGTGGTGACATGCAAGGACAGTTTGGTTTATTCAGGAAGACTGGAGAAGCAGCTTCATGGTTGTAGCTGTGATGGAGTATGGATACATACTACTTGTTGCTGCCTCTGGGCTCTCCATTTGCCACCATGCATGCTTGCTTCACCCCAGCACTTTTAAAGGGGTCTTAGGTTGTGGGCTGCCACCTGGAAGGAGCAAGCATGCTTTAACAGGTATAGCAATCTGACTACCTCCTGAAATCAAAACCTTGCTGCCTCACTCCAGCCTTTTGCCCTCTTCACGCTCTCAGATATCTTCAAAGTTTTGCTCCCTTGGCTGTTCATGGAGTCTGTCTTGCTCAACTGTCCAGGGTGCTCTGGAGAAGCTGGTGGCAAGAAGGCTCTTGAGACGTCTTATCTTGTTCAATGTTGCTTCTTGGAGTAGCTCTGGATTTTCCGCAGGAAAATTGTTGCTATCAACCTTTTTAATCCAAGGTGGAAGCTTTCAAATTCTCTTTTCTGATGAGGCCGAGGGACCTGCTATGTAAGTATGAGGAAGACAGACTTTCTGGGGGAGAAGGGAAGAAAACAATAGCTCAGCCACCATTTTCTGGAAAACCATGTTTTTGCCAGGCAGGGTACAGACAGGATTTTCCACCCTCCCTGGCTCCAAATGCAGCAAAGAAGCTGAAAATGCTGAGTTAGGTATTCCACTCCACCCCCGAGGGCTCTAGGTCCAGGAGGGTAAGCATATTTGGGAGTAGTTCCCCAAATTCATATTATAATCAACCTATTAATAGGCTGGCTTGGTCCCACCCCCAGCACTTTGGCTGTAGCTTTTCTTCTGGGAGACTTGACTGCCAAAACGAGCATTCCCTTTGGCATTGATTCAGGAGCTTGGGGGGGAGGTAAAAATTAAATTGGAGTCCCAGTGAACATGGTGCCAAGTCTCAGCTCAACTGATTGCTCTGCTGCTTCTGGTAGGAAGGGCTGCCACGCAGGGGGAACGCTTTAAGCTGGTATGTACGGGTAAAGAGCGGGGAAGAGAGTAGATGCAAGAAAGGTCAAGCCTGGGAAAATGCGAGAGGTTGGGTGGGGATGCTGGCGAGACTTTTGGAAGCAACAACAAAGGTGGGGGAGAGCGACAGTAGATAACTTTTTCAGTTGAAAAGCTGATACTTTTGTGAGCTGAGGCTTGGATTTGCAGCCGAGGATTTGGTTTGTCCTTACAGATAGGGACACTGATGGAGCCTGTCATCCACAGTTCAGTACCTTCTGGATAGCTCAGAAACTACATAGGAAGGATGTTGCTGGAGAAAACCCTCCTTTTCTGTAGTTAGGGTGCTAAACATATTCCCTTCCTCTCCAGTGAATACTCTTTCCCCACCCTAGAGCTTTGCTAGTCTAGACAGCTCAAGAAAATGAATGGCTTCAAACACATGTGGTAATTACTGATCTTACACATAGACTGAATGTTGGGCTCCAGTATAGCCTTGGTTTTCTGAGGTTAGAAATGTCTGAGAGTGGGTCTTTCCTCCCTTTTGCTCATCCTTGCAGTAGGGATATGAGGAGCAAGGCCATGATAGTTCATCATGTGTCGGGCTGTATGAAGTACTGAGAGCTTCAGCCTGCTTTTCTCTTCCCTGGCATGGGTTTGCCTTTATGAACCAGCTGGCTGAGAAGCTAGTGGGAGGCCTCCGTACGCCTTTGGAATAGGGGTACAGTTTTTGCAGATGGCCGTGAGCTGGTTGATGTTCTCTGTCCATCTAATCAAGAGAAGCTTAGTACTCGGAAATAGCAGCTCTATATAGAAAAAGTCTGTTAGAGCATTGCCTGTACCCGTGTTACCCATCTGCATTTGGACAGATGTTTGCTGAACTGTGGTTTAAAAATCCAGGAAGGGAGCAGCTGGTTCCTCAAAACAGGTACCTGTCACTGAACAGCCTGTACCTTCCCTGCAGGCATTATCAATATCTCATTGGGAAATCTCGTGCACATGCTCCTAAAAAGTAGACGCATACATGTTTTGCAGAAGGGGAAAACATCCAGCCTGTCTCCCAGCTGAACTGGAGTAGCTGTTTCTTCGATGGTGCGTGAGCCTTTAGCTTTAATACAAACCAGAGCTGAAGCAGAATTGTATGGTGGAAGCTGGTGTTGCTTTTGACCCAGCTGTTTTGGCTTGGCAGTCTTGTATCTATTGAACCTGTTGCTTATAAAACTGATCTCTAGGCTGTCAGTATTTACTGATCTAATCTGATGAGTGCTTTCTTGTCTGTGTCCCTTGGTGGCACTGGGGCCGTGTTCCCTAGTCAGGGAGTGTGTAGAGGGCTAAGGAGTGGAAATAAGCTTCTTCATACTCCAGCCTGCATTTGTAAGCCTTGCACATCTGATCTTGCAACAACGAGGTGTTGCTCAAGTATGTCTCTCTTTATCAAGGGTGACATTTTTCTAATGAAGAACACCTGGTCAACATTTGAACTGTACAGAGTGCTCTTGCCTGGAGTTGTGTCGACACTCCTCTCAAGGTTGTGTTGTCCTAAAATCCCCCTATGCCTCAAAAGGGAAGCTTCCATGGCATATAGACACTTTTGTTTCTGTTTCTAGTATGGTGACATGTATCAGCTTAGCCATGGGTTTAGGAAGCTGGATGTCTTGTCTGAGGCAACAGCTGCTGAAATCTTGCTGTTTTCTGGTGAAGGAACTTCATAATGTGTGTCTAATTGCATTGGTTGGTCATAGAGTGACTGATCCCATACGCTTGTGGGCCAGTTCTGTTTCCAGTCAGGTGGTCAGAAGTGGGACTGCAGAACAAGCATAGGTGCACACTAGTGCAATGCTGTACCTGCCCAGCTAAATCCTGCTGGAGGCACTCTGGGCTTGCACGCTCTTCCTTCTACCCTGTGTGCAATTTGCTTGGTCTGCGTTCCCAGGGAGTAGAGGAGTTACACTGACCTTCCTTTCTCCTTGGGGTTTCTTCAACCCTCACCATCTTACGTAGTGATAAACACTGTGATGAAAGAGATTGAGCTGATGAGTTTTTACCTTGTTCTGTAGCAACACACCTTATTAACTGTCCTGATGCCTTGATTACAGGAGCTTCCTAGAACAGCATTTTCCACAGACTAGCGACTTTGCAGAGCAGCTCTGTCGCCAGAGCCTCCAGCCTGTGTGAAGTTAGCCTGGTTCTTGAATGCATTTTCTCTGTCCTGAAATCAGTGCAAGGCACTCTGATGAGCATTTGTGTGAGTGTCCCCTGCCCATCACCAAACCTGATGAGCACCAGCATTGAATAGTCTCTCCTCCCAAGAAGTTCTGGGATAGCCGGCTAAATGGGTGTTAATTGCATCTGCAAGTGTGAAGCTCCTTGAAGAAACTGAGCTGTCTGCTCCAGAGCAGCTTCTTCAGCGCTGAGAGGTGTCAGACTTGTGACCTCCAAGCCAATGTCTTTCCAGCAGCACTTCACATAGCTGGGTGTTTACAACCACCTTTTTGCAACTCATCATCTCTGCAGCTGGGCTGCTTCTCCATGCTCCCATTCCTGAGCTTGCAGAACTCTCTGTCCACAGTTGTGTGGCATGGGCAGTTGAGCATTAGCACCCTTCAAACACTCCATGCCGTGGAGTAGCCGTGGAGTAGGGAAGGAAGATCTGATTTGGGGCTGAACTAATAATGACTTAATGGGAAAAGACGTGCAACTGCGTTTCTTAGTCATTCTTAGTCACAGGCCCTACCTTTCCCCCCCTCCTGCCTCGCCTCCAGGAGGATGGTGCCACAGAGAGCAGTTCACCTGATTGCTCTTGCCATGAGGGTACCTGTGGAATTGCAGAAGGGAATTTTCCAGTAGCCTCTGAAAAAAATGTGTGCTGTTCCCTGCTGCGTAGGGAGCAGTCTCCTTTGATGCTCCAGATGAGTTATGGGAATGGTGCCTTGTTCTGTTTTACGAGGGTCAGTTTGGTGGTGCATGGGGTGTGCTGTCAGCAGAGTTCAGCTAGGACTTCTTACTTGGGTCAGAGCAACACCTCATTAAGAGGATGTTTCTTTGTGACAGTAGTGAGCAGCAGACTCCAGGAGTGCCAGGTGCTTCTCATTAGAGGGGAGGGGAAAGTCTAGGATGGACTGTCAGTATCTGACTGCATGCACAACTCATCTGGGAGTTTCTGATGTGGTAAAGCCTGTCTCCAAGGCCTGGGAGGGCTCTGCTTTTCCAAAAGGAGCATGTTTTCCTAGCCCCATGCCTGTCTGCATATGCTTTTCCAAAGATTCTATATATGGCTTTACACGTAGAGCTGCTCTTCGTTTTGATAAAGATGACAGAGCTCAGGAACTGAAGTGCCCACAGTCATCTTCCTACCCCTCTCCTCCCTTGTTTGATCTTGATCTTTGATCAGCCCCAGCACCGCTTGTGCACGCACCACCTCCCCTCTACTTTTCACTGGGAGGAGTGTGGAATTGAGTGTACTAGACCACAGCCCAGGTACCAGTCGTATTGTGCTCCTGCAGATGTACCAGGCAGCAATGGTGAGTGGTGCAGGGTGATTGTTGTACCCCGGAGCAGTCTCACGTTTTTTGAATACTTAATACTTTAAAGTTTACAAGCCTACTTGTAAGTGAAGGGCCTGCTGTCAATTATTAATACCCCTGGCTAGTATGCTATTACTTGCTGCCTGACAGGGAACTGCTAGGCTTTGTCCTTCTGAAAGAGATGGTGTGGAGGAAATGCCATTGGTTTCATCTGCAGAGATTTTGCTTCTTGTTGGTTTGTCTTTCAGAATCAACGCTGCCCAGAAGTACAAGAACAGCATGTGCTCCAGCTTACCCTGTACTTAAAGGGTTTGTCATGTAATTTCTTTTCCCCTGCTGTCGGTGCCCTCCAAAGCGCCTGTGTGTACCACCCACAGAGACAGATGGTCTCCCTAAGCTGCTGAACAAATTTTGTGGCCGTGAAGATACTTTTATCTTCAAATGCTGCAAAAAAAAAATAAAAATCCACCCCCTCAACCTTTGACATCTGTTTCTTGTGGTGAATGATGAAATACAAATATTCTGCAAAGGAGTGAGCTGTGTGCCCTTTGGGGAAAAGGAGGAGGCTTGCTTTTTGTTAAAAGTGTAAGAAATTGTGAATTTACAGTTCTCGTACAGCCCAACCAAGTAATGTCCAAGAAAACTGGAAGCTAATTCCTGACCCTACCCTTGAAGGAATAAGGAAGAGTTAATAGGGAGCTGGGTAGTAGTAAAAGAATTTCCCCCCACACACACATACACAAAACTGAGGGCAATATTTTCTCTTATATCTTGATCCCCCCCCCAGCATTCGCTCCCCTTAAATGAACCTCTGTGCTTAAATTCCCCTTGTGCAGTTTAGGTCAAGTGGGGACCTCAGCTGACGGGGAGAGCTATTCCCCGGCTGACAGCAAAACAGCCCCCGGCAGAGCAGTAAGGTCCTTAGCTGCGGTTTGGGGGCTTCCAACTCTGGCTTGCGCTCCCAAAGTCCTGGCAGAGGGTCATCTGCATCCTTGTTGGGGCTGGATTTTTGATGCTCAGCTTGGAACTGCAGCCCATGTCCCTGCAGCCCTGGCATTGTTTGTAGGGTTGCTCTACGCTGGCTATAAAATGTGGTGGCTCTTGCTTGTGCAAAGCTTGCTGGGGTGGAGCTGGGTGGTGGAGGGATGCTGTGCAGGGAGGGCTGGGCTGTAGTTTAAGAAAGCTGATATTCATTTGTGTGGAAGGGTCTGCTAGTGGGTAGCATCGATGCTGCCTATTCAGGCCTGTCGGTGTAGGCTTGCAGGGAAATAACACTCGGAGGTGTTGTGAGAGAAATGCTAGAAGAAGTTAAAGCTGCTGTATTGACTCAAATGGCAAACTTCATTCAAAGTCTGGCCACGTTAATCCTGTCCCCTGCTGGGGGTCAAGTAAGAGGTGGTCCTCTTTCCTGAGAGAGCATCCTACCAGGCTGCTGTTGGAACAGGAGCTGAATACTGATGTTTCATGGCAGCAGCATCTAAATGTAAAGTCCTATTACAGCACTGAAGTTTTTCTGCCAGTAGAAACTTTGAACACTTTATTTCTGTTGTTTTGTTGGAATTAAAGTTGTGTTTCTTAGCTTTCACTTAAAAAAAACCCCAACCAAACTGCGCCCCCCCCCCAAAAAAAAAAACCACCCACAAACCCAAACAACAAAAAAAACAACAAAACCCACCTCACCCTCAGTTGCTTCATAACTATTAATGTAACTCAAAGAATTCCTTGTCTGAAGACTCTGGCCTTATTTGATGCATGGTCAGGCTTTAAATTACCTTTTGAAAATGCAGACTCTTACAAACTTCTTGCCATACCTGCCAGTCCCTGCATATTTTATTTTTTTTTCTTTTGGGGCTCAGACTAATCAGAGGCAGAGCATACATGTGTGTTGGGAAGAGGAAATGCATTGCTGTCATGGATTATGCTATTCCCAGGGACTGGAAGTGGTAATCCAGGGTACCATGTATTGCCTGCTGCTGCAAGGTTCCTAGGCACTTGAGCAGCTCACAAGCTTGAGCTGGAGGCTAATGGGTGCCCTGTAGCTCAGGGCTTGGGAGTCTGGTATTTCATCCCTTATGTGTCTGCCCTAAGTGCCTGTTTTCACTCTTGTATGCAGGGTAAGCTCTTGGTCTTGCTCCCAACTCCGGTGTTCAGAAGGTAAAGCACACCTTGGTGTCATCCCTGGCTTGTTTGAAACTCCTTAAATCCTAAATATAACCAAGTGTGTAGAAACTTTTGAAAGAGGTTAAGCCTCCCTCATAAATACTCGGTACACCCCTCAATTATGTAAATGTTTGATGATAGTTTCACATCACTTAAACCAATGCTGCTGCAAAAAATACCCTGTCAACGGTCTGATCCTTCCTCACCCCTCCCAAAGAAATCTTGTCTGGTTGCATAGGGATCTGAATCATGGAACTAGTAACTTAGATCTCTGTATTATCTATGTAGCTTTATAGTTTGTTTGTGTATCTTTCTTCCTGGGTTATTTAGCCCAGCTCAGTTTCTGCAGTCTTTTTAACTGTCCTTCTGGTGCTTAACGGTTACAAAGGCTTATGGTGGCATAAGAAAGGTGCGATGGAGCAGAGGCAAAGAGGCAGGACAGCATCCTCTCATGGCAGTGATGGTTTAATTGAAAGCGATCCCGCTGCTGCCTGCGTGAGGAGACAGATTGTGCATATGCGTTGCTGCAGTCTGCCTGCAGAGCAGGAGCAGTCCTTGGTGGTGCATGGCTCTGTCTGCAAAAGTGTGCTCCTCCGCTGAGCTTGGGGAAAGGAGACCCTCGAGTCCTTGCTTCTCCTCTGCTACTCAGCAGGCCTACAGGGGACCAGCTGTGGCCCAAGCATGAGGGACAGGTCTCTTAAGGTGCAGAGGCAGACACTGTGTACCACAAGGATGGCAGCTCATTGCTGTGGTCTTGGTGTAGAGTCGTATCTCCAGCTGTGAGACTCTAATTTATTGTCTTGAGCCATGCAGGTCTCCTTCCACAGGGCTGGTTGGCCTCAATAGTCTGCTCAGCTGTGGAAGTTGTTATCTGTAAGATAGACTTCAGTGTCCCTGACACTCTCAAATTGGCCACGGGTCTGTGTCGTGTTGGGTGCGGACAAGCGGAGCCTGCTTGGGCTGGTGGCAGCTGGGTGCGACACCCCCAGGTGCCCGGGGAAGCCGGCTTGCCCCTGCTTTGTCAGCACCTGCATCTCTCTGGTGTGCCTGTATCTGCCGTGCTGTGCAGGTTTGTGGGGACGGCTTGACAGCAGCTTCCTCCCATCGTATGTTCACTGAAGTTGTCCCCTTTGTGCTCTTTCTCTCACTGCCCTCCTTCCCAACCTGCCAATTTGCTCAACAGATAAAGGAAGCTTTTCACAGCTTTGGTTTTGCTTCACTGTGAGCAGATGGTAGTTGATTTTTTTTTTTCTCTCCTAAATAAGCAAGTTAGTATTCTCGCTAGCTCCCTTGAGGATGCCCCACCACTTTGCAAAATTGCGGCGTGGAGGCAGGCTGCTTGGTGTGCTGGCAGTGCGCTTGGAAAACCATTTCTGGGCTCTAGCACGTGGATCCAGCAGCTCCTGCTCTCCAGATCCGATTCAACTATTACCGGCTCCTGAGGGTGCTGGGCTGGGCTTGAGGGGTGGATGTCTGGCCAGGCGTTGGTTTGGTTTGCTGTGGGTGTCTAGGACATGGCAGATACATGGCTGGGCACAGGCAGCAGCTCCTTTGCTCTCATCTTTCTTCTCTGCATCGCAGCAGCCCCTGGGGCAATGAGTTGCTGGTAGCAGGGGCTTGCTCTCTGCTTGATGAGGAGGTAGTGCCTTTGCCTGTCTGAATGTGTTGTATATGATCAAAGGGAAGTGGATGCCTCTAGTTTGAGAGCTGTTGGGGCATCTGCTTGTGGTTATTGGTGTGCGAGGAACTGGTTGAAATCCAGCCCAAGCTGTTAGTGCCTGAAAGCTGCTCTTGTCCACCGGCTAATCCATGCGCTATACCGTTTAGATTTAGTGGTTCTGCTCGGTATCTGCATGGTGAGTAAGTGCTTGAAAACACCCACCCGCACACACTGTTCCTCTTGGAGAGGCGGTCTTGGCGCAGGAGGATGCGAGTGGTTTGCTTTGGAGCCTGCTCTCCTGGCAGCTGGCTTCTTCAGCCTTCTGGGGGAGAGGTTGGTTGTGCCGCCCGCTCAGGCTTTCACAAGCTGCTCTTTCAGATGCAGCCCCTGAAGCTGCTCTTGTTGTATGCTCACATACCCTTTCCAGTGGATGGGCTGAGGTAATCAGTGCAATGTATCTTTGCCACATGCTAACGAACTCCCCTTGGCTAGTCTGTGAGGGGGCTGGAAGACAGCCTTTCTGGTTACCTAGGCTGACCCGTTGCAATAAGGCATCCTAGAATTGCATACGGTGAACCTGGAAGAAGCTTAGGCTCAGCAAGGGCTTAAGTCTTTCCTTTCTTGTGAAGAGTCCCCCTGCCTCCCATAGGAAGCTCTTCTGGTGCCCTGGGACCTCCATCGTTTCTAAAACTCATGTTAGGCTTTTGCAGCTTGTTTCTTATTTCATTTTCTGTCTGTTGAATATGATGGGGGTAACAAGTGTCCCTATGATCTTTGCCTCCCTTGGCACTGTATACTGTGAAATGAGATGTTCACTGTGTTACTGAGGAAGGGAAGTGTGGTGCTGTCACAGTATCTGACCTCAACACAGTGACTGTGTTTTCCTGGTAAATCATATTACCGGATCTTTGGGACCGCATTTCAAGTGAGAGGATTGTGCTCTCCTCCTCCTCCTCTTCCTTCTCGCTATATATCACCACTAGTGTCTTGGGTTTTTGTCCTAGCTAATTACATGAGCTGCCACCTTCAGCTGTTGGAAGTGGAAGCAAGGGCAGCGTGGCTGTTGGGAAAGCATTCATTGAAATTTGAAGTTCTACCAATAAATGTGACTGGGAAAAACATTCAGCCCATATGCTGGTACCCTAAAGACCAGTTAACTTCCTGAAGTATCAGGCTGGAAAGTTTCTCAGAAGGAGAATTGCAATGGGAGCATGCCTGTGGGTTTGCTGGGATTTTATAGTTGCTTGCTAAAACTTAGCACTCCGTACTTCTGTAGCAGCATCTTCTTAGTACTCGCCTGGGAATACTTTTATAGGGTTCTTCAGGGAGGCTTAAATAAGTAGCTTGTTTGGGTTGTATGACATAAAGGAGTGGATTTCTGCTCCCCCCAACCTCCAAGTTTGGTCATACCCTCCTGTAAAATCCTCTATTTTAAAGCCCTCGTTTCCATACTCACAGCTTCTCTTCCAAATAAAAAGATTTGAACATAACAGCAATATTAGTAGTAGACTTGCAGGGGTCATTTTCTTTTTCTTCCATACTGGAGGGTTTTGGCTAGGCTGCTGTTGAGGAAAACACACAAAAAAACCAACCTGAAAATGAATCCTACTCTCCCTCTCTCAGAAAATCCGTAAGTTGAAATCCTTTCTGCATCAGCAGTGAACTACTGTATTGCTCAGCTGGTGTGTTGATTCTGGTTTTTTGTCTTAGGAAACATGAGACTTGGTGTAGATTGTGTGTGTTGGAGAGCACAGTGTCTTGGCCCATGCAGGGCAGAAAAGGGAAGATGTGCGGCTGGAAACCGGGCTGGTACTCTCCTTAAACTTGGAACATTCATGTGACAGTTGTTCAGATGTCCAGTGTTGGGGATGGGTGGGGACAAGCTTAAATTCATGTTCTTTTATTATTTTTTTTTTAAAGGCTGGGAGGGGAGAGAACAGATGGGGACTGGTTGCTGCAAAACTGTGGGACAAACCCTGTACGTGTTTGGGCTCCATATAAATTACACCATTAATGGATGGATGTTGACTTCCATGGGGGCAGCAGCCATGCTGCCATCACAGTGACAACCTGTTACTGTGCTGAGGTTTCCTTCCCTTCCCCAATAAAGGCTTAACCTTGCAAATTCTCTTCCCTGCCTGACCAAATGCCAGAAGTCGGGTGTCTAAAACAAACTTGCTGCATCCCAGTCACCCGGTGCCTGTTCCGGGGAGGGCGAGGATTGCGCTCGCCTGCCTTAGCCGAGCGGAGACTTCAGTTGTGGTTGTCTGACAAGAAAATGTGGTTTTCCTGTTCCTAGGGGCTGTGGTCTTGTTCTCTTGACTCTAGCAAACTGAAATGCTGTTGTAGTTACGACGATCAAAAGGCATTTTTCTGCTCTGCTTGTTTGGCCACAGCTGCTGAAGGAGTTCCTTGTCTTGGCATCTCTGCTGAGATCTGACTCCAGCTCTGTTTACTGGGGAGGACAAAACTGTAGCTAAGGCATTGGTGCTACTGCCGGCGCTGCAAAGCGCTTCTGCACAACCTCAGTCCTCTCGGGAGCCTTACTCCAAAGTGCTGCTTGGGAAGGACGGCGAGTACCAAATCCCCCGTGCTGTGCCAGATGCAGGAGACGGCCCCTGGGGTGGCACTGCTGCCCGGGGAGCATCTGTCTGGGCAGCCTGCGCTGGCATCCCCCCAGCTATGGAAGGCAGAGCAGGGTAGCAAGTCTGTGTAGAGGATGGTAGCAATACCTTCTGTATTTCAGCAGGGATGTTGGTGCGGGACGCATTTTAATTTCAATTGTCTATTTCCAGTTTTATTTCCAAGGCTGCGGTCCTGGTGATTTTGCTTTGGAAGAGCAGTCAAGTGTGGTGAAGGACCAGGAACTTGAGCCCCAGCTCTGCGCCTAGCAAAAGAGTATGTGAAGGAAAGGGATTTTCTGGGAGGGAGATGTGGTTGTAGGGTGCTTCTGGGAAGGCGCAGAAGTTTTCTGAGCCTGTTCGGTGTGAGCTGACAGCACTGCTAGGGAGTAAGAAGTGCTGTGGATGAGCCTCTCGGCGTTCCAGGAGACCTCAGCATCTTTTGCAGTAGATAAGCTTGCTGCAGTTGTAGGCTGGCGACTGCTGGGAAGGCAAAGCCGGCTCTGTGTGGAAGGTTGCTTTGTGCAATCCTTGCTCAACTTCTCTCTGGGGTGCCAAAGCTTCCCAACTGGCTGTGGCATGTATTTTGTGTGCCCAGAGACCTTGGCTTGTTTTCATGCTGTGTCTGTTTTGGAGAACATAAAAAAAAAATGTTGTTTGGAGGAGAGGAGCCTGTGTTGGGAACCATTTGATTAAATAACCCCAAGCTTCCTTTGCCCTCAGCCCTCAATTAGCACAGCAGTGATCAGGCCTCTCTGACTATCCCTGTGGATTTTAAGTGTGTGGCTCACCTTAAACTCTGATGCTGCAGGATTTGCATCCATAGCAAGGTAAGGAAGTGGGTACTCTGGCAGCAAACAGCTCAGCTCTTTCTGGATGCGTATTTATATCTGTATATGTTCCAAAAGCATGAGGCACTCCTGCCTTCGATGATTAACAGCACCTAGCTGATGGTTGATATAGTGCCATGACAGGCTACATTTCTAGCTTAGCAGGAAAGCACAAAACTGCTAAAACCATGTGAATGACAGCTGCTGCAGCCTGCTGGGTTTGACCGTAGTGTGTCCAATGGCAACTTTGGGTGTAGAGGTGTAGCTTCAATCTTTTTTTTTTTCTTCTCCTTATTTTCTTTTTCACTAACCCTTCCCCACTGCTTCAGAAGACTCGAAACGCTTTTTCTAGAAATGAGCATGGCCCAAAGCCAGTATTTTGATATTATAAACAGGCTTCTTTCCTTGTGCTTTGCTTCAGTATAGCACTGGCTTGTTTTCCTGGAAATCCTCTAAAAAAGCCAATTTCAGTATTGGTGTAGCTGTGTCACAGAAGGAAAATACAAAGTCAAAATGGCCTCTGAGCTACAGAGTATGGCAAGATCTCAGATATCAAAATTCCGTGTAGCAGCAAGTATTCAGGCAAAACTGCTCTTGACTTACCTTTTGAGAGAAAAAAATTGGCGATAGTTGCTGCCTTTGTGTCACTTAGTCCCCTCCTCCACTTCCTTGGATGCCCTGTAAAAGTTAATTCATTACTGTTTGTAAAGGTCTCTGCATTTCTCTGCTGCCAAATGCCACTGAGGTACCCTGCGCTTCTGTTGGGTCTGGTTGTTTGCTTTCCCTCTTGGCAGCATGCTGTGACACAGCCTTCTTCAGGGTAGTAATAATAATTTAAAAAAAAAAAAAAAAAAAAAAAGCAACCCTCCAACTACACAAAATGCAAAGCAACGAAATGTAGACCCCTACTGCTATTGCCTACAAGGAAAACTGGGTTTCCAGTAGGCCACTGGCCTGTGCAAGAGGCTTTTTCTCATGTCATAGGTTTTGAGTCTGAACTGTTGCATGAAAATACTTTTCGTGTCCTGATATGCTTTTCTGTATTCTGGTAGTTTGTTACAATCCCTGAAATATATTGGGCTGCCAGATCCTCTTCGTAGGACACGAGGAGGATGCTCACTCTGACCTTCTCCAAACAGGCAATTAAGCATTGAAACTTTCTGTTCGTTTTCTTCCTGCCCCTCCCCATTCTTCTAAAATCGTAAACGCAAGGAAAGCCTCAGTTAGCTGAAGTGTGGGGTGAATGAATGCAGTGACCGACATGGTACTGAACTCCTCCTGAGACCCTGCTGCAAGGAAACAGCCTCCGAACGCGGGCTCTGGGAAGGCTGCCAGTTTCCATTCCCCTCGGAGCTGGCGTGTGGGTGGAGAGGAGGCTTGCTGCAGCCACTTCACCTTGATCGCAAGGCAGCGGAGGGTCTGCCCTGCAGTGGAAAGTCCCAAAAAACCTGAATTTCTGTCGGGAGACAGACAGCAGGCTTCCTTAGCATTTTGCTTTGCTCCTACTCGCTCCTCAGGGCATCCTCTGGATGCTTATTTGCTTGAGGTTACCCTCCTCCTTGCACGTTGTGTTGCACAAGTGTGTTGGGTCCCTTTCTGCCACGTTTGGGACATCGGTGTCTTGTTGGGGGGGAGTGGTGGTTCTTGTTGCTTTGCAGCTCCCGCATGGGGCAGGGCTGTCCTGCACTTTGCAGGGTGAGGCTTCCCCTTGATGTGGGTGAAGAGGTTGAGCAACACGGCCCAGAAGGCTCTGATTCAGCAGCCTTCTCCTTGCTCTTGCTAATTATTGTGACCCTTCTAATTTTCTTGTCTGCAGCATCTTCTCTTTAATTTTTTTTTTTTTCTTTAAAAGACAATTTGAAGAGTCGCAATACAGCTGTCTTCCTAACTTGCAACACTTAGGATGGACTACATGGGAGACAGAAATGGGCTGGTAGAAATTTAGGAAACTGATGTTTATTACAATTCTCTCCCTAAAGAGCAGACCCTCTGTGATTGGGGTATCTCATATGTGGGACTGAGCCTGTACTAGATTTGCATCAGCAAAAAATAGCTGGGCTTTAATTTTCAGGGCAATAATGGTTGTTTATTGCAATATAAGAGCTTCATTGTGTTTGGATTTTGGGTGCGTGTGCCAATGAATTGGTGGGGTAGGTTTAGTGAGGGGATGGAAGGGGTAGTGGGTGGGGAAGGCTGGCATCCTGATGATAACATTCTCTGTGGGGTCCAGGGAAAATGTGTATGTATTAAAACAATTTATTCTGTCCTGTGATGCACTATGTTTTGTTCTAATAGAACTAGTTGGTCAATGGGGCACCTCCCAAACATTTCCCACTGCTGGGATGGAAGTCCCAACGCTGTCTGAGATGAGTGCAGTGTATTAGCAGAGTATAACTCTGTTCGTTTTTATCTTCTTGTTTTTAGTTGGTCCTAGTTTTCCAAACACTGCATTTTGAGATGAAACTCTATGGAGTTTTACCTTCCTGGGAAGCGGACGTGGAAAAACTCAGTCATGTTTGAATGCAATCAGAAGGGGGAATATGTGCTGCTGCTGCATGATTTCTTTTATGAAATTTTGTTTTTAAGCTGCAGCAAATTCACAGTAGAAATCAGAAGTCTGGCAGGGAGAAATAAACCGGCTTTCACTTGTTCTGTGTCAGTGCCTACGTGTGTGTGGCAGTGGGTCAGTCTGTACTGCTTCATTAAAGGAAAAATATTTCCTTGATTAAACAGTGGCTTTTGATTACATATCGGTAGCTGAATGCTTAAATGGAGTTGCTTTTAGCAAACCTGATACGAGGAAATATGAAGGACCAGCACCTGAAAGGTAAAGTTTCTTTAAGATGCTCTAGCTGGATGCAAAAGACCCTGCCAAATGGTCCTAAAGATGGAATTTGCTTCAAAACCTAAATTCTTCATCTTAAAGGTATACAGCTAATGAAATATATGGCACTGTACCATAAATCTGACTGATGAAGGTACATGGTGAACAAGTCTGGGTTTGTTCTGTCTCAGAATCTCGTGAATGGGCTGGCATCTACACTTTATTCACTGATCAGTGGGAGGGGGGCAGCTGGAGAATGAGGATGGCAGAGGGGGTGTGTGTGTTTAAATTACTGGGATGTGATGCCGAAGTTTAATATAGCACAAGGCACAGGAAAATTTAAATTGCTCCTTCGGGAGCGCGCGTTGAATCAGTGGTAGTGCTGAGAATTGAATTTAGGTCTTAATTTGTTGATGTCTTTTTTTCCCACGTACCATCCTTGTAATGTTTTCTTCCTGTGTTGTAACATGTGTGAGAATACTTGGTTGCTTTCCTTAGGAGAGGCTTTGTTGGTAAGTGTGAACTTTACAATTAACTGGCAACAAATGTGTTGGCAGTTCCCTTATAATTTTTGTGGGTTCAAAATGAAATTAAGTGTGGGTTCTTGGCAAACTCCAGCTGGCTGAATCCGTGATCTTGGTGATTTGCTGAGAATATTACTGCCAGCCGGACTCCACGCTGCGGCGTGCAGCCAGAGCAACGTGGAGAGAGCTACGTCCTAGATCCCGCAAGCGTGTTGGCATTTTTAAACACCGTAGCTCTGGCTTGTTTTGAAATGCTGTCCTATTTGTTGGTAGCAGTGCCTAAAGACATCTCTCTCTCTGTTGTCGAAATGATTGCAAAGGAAGATACCTCTGGGTTGAGCCTTCCCTGCTGCTGGCGCGTGTGCTGTTTTGCTCCCATGTGTCATCGTTGTAGGTAGAGGCATCCCTTCAAAGGGATGGAGGGAGTGTCACTGCTCCTTATTCTGTCCCTCGTCTGGGATTTAACAAGCGATACTGAGGTAATCCCTTCTCCGGCAGCCATACTCCTCAGGCAGCGATCTTATCTTGCTGTGAAAGCTTGAAGAGATTGGGCTCTTGTCAGTGTTTGGATGGAGGAGATCTGAGGAGCTGTGAGGTGCGGCTGGAAATGACTCAAAGGGAAAAGCATCCATCCTGAGCGGGTCCCTCCATCTAGGCTGACCAGCTGCAGCAAAACCAGCGTGGTGCTCTGATCCTCAGCCAGGGCAGGGTCCCCACAGCTACCCTAGCGCCGAGGCGGGCTGAGCTCTTGTTCTGTGTTTTCCCATAGTGTAGGCAGCCTAGTGCTTCAGTTTATGTGCTGTCCTCGTTTAGGGATTTCCTGTCATTCTCCTATTGAGGTGACGGCAGAGACGTTTATCTTGCGTCCCAAATGAAATTTCAGGTCCTGGAGAGAGTAATTAATATTCTGCGTATTCCACAATTCTGTGGGCGTGACAGCCCTGTTCCAAATAATGTGGCTATTCTTTTTTTTTATTATTATTTTAAGGAAACAAAAGAACTTGTTGCATTTTGGGGGGTTTTGTCTTTTTTTTTTTTTCTTTTTTCCCTAGCATCCAGCGAGCTGCACTGGTGGTTCTGGAAAATTACTACAAAGATTTCACAGTCTACAACCCAGCCTTGTTAACAGCCTCCAAATCCCGTGCAGCCAAGCACATGGCTGGCCTGAAAGTCTACAATGTTGATGGTAGGTGAGGTAAAATGTAGTCTCAGAGACTGGGTGGGATGGGGAAGGGCTGGGCTGGCTTTATGCTTTGTTATGCACACATTCTCACCTTTTTGCTTTGCCAAATCCTTGTCTCTTGCTGGAAATCTTCCTAACAGTGCTGAGTTTGCCGGTTCCAGATGACTTTACAGATGTGTTTAGCCCACAATAAGACTTTTGTCTTTGCCAGGTGAAATGGCCAAGTTTTGTGTCAGGTTTAATTATTACGGGGCTTGACAAGCACTTTTCGGCACCACTGCTTGTTTTAGGCAGCCTCTGCTTTTTGTCACCCTTGGGTCATCTCCTTGGTTGTGATAGTACAATAAACACAATTTTTAACCTAAATGAGTTCCCCGGTCGTTTATTGTGCTGCTTCCGCAGGCAGCCTTCAGGGAAGTGAAGGAGGTTGATATCAATGTGGGAAGAAGCAACTGCGTAAGCAGCAGTTGCCAGTGAAAGCAACGCTCGCCAGCCTGCAGCCTTAGCACTAAATGAGCTATGCCTGGCTTATGCGTGGCCATGCTCCCAAGTCATCGTGATGCTAAGCAGTTCCTGGAAATTCAGAGACCCGTAACTATCCCCCTTAAGCTTTGCCATTCTACAGACCTGTTTCAAACTTTTGGGCTTTAAAGAGGCCTGTGGGAGGGTGGATGGGTGGATCCCTGTAGACACTCAAAGTGGTGAAAACTGGACTTAATCATTTGACACTCTTAAACCCTGTCAGTGAAAGCTAGGCTTGATAAGCAGGGTGTGCCCAGCCATCAGAGCCTTTACAAAAGTGCACATTCCTTTGATGGAAGAGCTGAAGTTGTGTGGGGAAGCTTTTATGGTGAAGGATGGCTGAAGTCCTGTGACAAGATGTGGTAAGGCACATTGTGCCTGTGAATGCATTAGTATTGGAAGGCTTTGAGAGCTGGAAGGGAGAAGGGACCGAAGGGACTTAGCTGGGCAAGGTGGCTCTGCATGCAGGGTGTGGAGACTGAAATATGAAGAATATCTGTCACATGGAAAAACATGAGGCATGGTTGTTTGCTTTCAACAAAGTTTCAGTGCCTTATGGGTGTGGGTTTTTTTTTTTTTTTTTTTAATTTTTCATGACTTCAGAAGTTTCAAAGACCTTATTCTAAATGCTTTCCCAAACCTGATGCAGCACTCCTGAGTCTGTAGAATTAATTGGAGGTTTAGATCCTTACAGTGGGATGTCCCCATCCTGAAAGAGGAAAGGGAAAGGGGGAGGCAGGGGGGAGGGAGAGGGGCAGGCTTGCCCATTGTGTGTCCCCTGCTATCTGGAGTGAAGAAGCACTGAGGTGGGAGAGAACGAGTTGAGTTAGAGAGGGGAAGCAAACAGATTTGCTCTGCACTTTTCTAGAGGTGAAATCTTTCATTCCAGCTGCTCAGTGAGGCCTGGTGTGTGGAAAGTGAGGGCTTCCCAATCCTACAGGTGTCCGCACGCCATTCAAACACAACCATGCCATTCTAGTTGCTAGCTGGCTTGTCTTCTCCAGCGCTGCAGCAACTCTTCAGGAGGTGGCAGGGTCTCTGTTCCTGCAGCACCTGCTGGGATGTTGGGACTCCCAAGCTTGGAGGAGAAACTGCTGGTCTGGTAGCGTTAGTAGCGTAGGAGGTGCTAGCTCACAAAACTTTGTTGGAAGAAAAGGAACCAGAAGCAAGCTCCAGATGTGGCTGGCAGGCCTTTCCAAGTGTCAAGCTCATGAGCCTGCTGGGAGCTGAAAACTTCTGCCTTCCTTTCTGGGGCAGTACTGGTTGCCTGGGCTGTTCCTTGTGCAATGCTGCTGCCTTTGCGGACATGGAAATCTCAGGCTTAGAGGCATGTCCTTAAGAAGATTCCCGTTCATTTTATAAAGCAGAGTGTAGTTCTGGCTGCAGCTTATCTTGGCATCCTGACAGTCTCTTACACCCTCCATGTGAAAAGACAGTAATGCTATTAAGGCAGCCTAATTTGTTGGCAGCTTTTGTATTTGATACCGGAGTAGCCAGGAAGGAAAAACATCTTGCTGTAATCTCTCTTTTATACAGAGTGGGGAGGCTCACCTTCAAAACCAGGATTTTCGTCGCCAGGCATAGTCAATGAGGCGAATTATAGTTCTAACCCAAATCTGGGAGATGGTGTCTCCCTCGAGTCACATCCTCCATTTTACGGCTGTCAAACAAAATCTGAAGTGTTTAGATGCTTAAGAAGCTGTGTGAACGCTTGTCCTTCCCACTGCTGCGCTTCAGGCTTCTGCTTGGTACCTGGTTTGTGCTTTTTAGGAAAAAATTATAGAAGTTGCCCTTGCATGAGAACAATGTTAAGCATGTCTGTGCAATTGATTGGCCTTAACCACTGCCAGTTGAGAGTGTGCATTTTCAGAGCAGTTAGTCAGAAAAGCAGCTCTTGGTGGTTTGGAGGCAGTCCTAGACTTCTCTTATTTCCCTCTGGGTAGACCCACCTCTATCTTCTATCTAGGTAGAAGGGTTGGTAGACTCCTCTGGGGCAACATTTTTTCCTCTCTCTGCCCAAACAGCCAGAGCTGTGAGCTTCATCGGGGAGCTGCAGAACCTACTACTGTATTTTAAGGTCACTAGTTAAGGTCTTGTAGTAGACAGCTCTGTCACTTGACCGTGCGTTACAGAGCAGATTGCAGCTTCCCTGTTCCTGTAGCTGTGTAGGATCTGTTAAAAGCAACAGAAACTGTAATGGCAGGTGCTGCTCAGAGTGCCATGAGAAGCTGCTGCACATTCAGACCCCAGCCTACCCTATTTGCAGGACTGCTGCTTGGACAGCATCTATGCTTGTGGAAAACTCTATGCCTTGTCTAAAGGTGACCCTGCTGCCTCTGCATCCTGTTTTTCCTCCCCGTGTGTAACTGTCTGGAGCTTGGCTTTTGTTCATTCATCTCCATGTCTCATGATGTTCTTGTGTTTGTCTTTCTCCTCTTTCCAACTCCTCACTTCTTGTGCTCTCACACTGTCTTGTTGCTGAAACGCGGTGTGTTCCAGCTGCCCTTGCCTTCAAACTGAAAACATATATAATGGGTGGTAAGTTGCATCCTTGGCATGTGCACCTCACCTCTGCCTTTGTGTATGTTGCGTGAGATCCTTCATCCCAACTAACTTCCCTCGTCTGTGTGCCAAAGCCCCCTCTCAGCCTGTTATACTTAGCAGGGTTTCTACCAGAGCTCCTGAGAACTGGGGAAGGATTTATAGGTTTGGCTGGGAAGGCTGGAGCCACAGAGCACTTGTGACAGATGCTGTGGGGTGCTGGTCTGTCCCAGCCCCAGTCCTGTGGCAGTAACGCTGCCTTTCTTGTCTCCTTGTTGCTCGTCCTCACCTCCTGAAGGCCCAGGGAACAACGCGTCGGGGCAGTCTCGTGCCATGATTGCAGCTGCAGCCCGTCGCAGGGACTCCAGTCACAACGAGCTCTACTACGAAGAGGCTGACCACGAGCGTCGAGTGAAAAAACGCCGTGCAAGGTAAAGCTGTCCCTTCCTGGGTGCCATGCTGCTCCTCGGTGCTGTGCGCTCAGTCACGTGGGGCTTGCCAAGCCTGGCAGGAGGGGGGACCTGTGATTAAGGGCTGGGGCTTGGTTGTAAATCTGTCACATCAAAGCAGCATGTGAAACCCAGATGTATAAGGGATGGTGACAGCTTGCAACTGGAATTATCTGAAGAACATGCGTAAAGCAGAGCTCATGTATATTATGCAGATAAGCTAATGCAATGTCATGGATTAAGGAACAGTCCAGTGCTTGACAAATCTGTAGTTACTTGCTGTAGGAAATCCCATTATTTTCCCCCATGCTCAGGCTTGTCGTCTTAGCTCAAGTAATCCAGGGACAGCATCGGTGGAGCACTCGGTGTTGCCTGTTCATGGGCAAGAATATTTGTGTTTGCAGACTACTGAAAGGGGCAGTCTTTCAGTGAGTTGGGGAACAAAGACGTGACCAGAAGCGGTTACGTTTTATTTTGCAACATAGGTATGTTTTCTGCCAGTCACACTTAGGCTGCAGAGTTGATGCTTTGTTGAGGTGACCCGAGATAGTGTCTCTATTTGCTCTGGAGCCTAATTACAGTTTGTAGTTAACATACCTAACAGTTTGAGGCAAGTTGCTTGCGGACAGGCACCCCTGAACTGAGCTGTGTTTAGAAGGACTGTGCTGTAACTGGAAGGAGCTGGCTTGTTTTGTGTTTTCTTTTGGCAGTTTATATTTCATTGGGAAAGTGCTGGCATGGTGTCCCCCACCTAGCCTGCTTCAGTCTGACCTGTGCTCTATAGCCACTGTCTTTTGGGCTCTCTTCCAGCCTCGGAGCAACAGAAGCTTAAACTTTTCTTTCCGTGCAGTGTAGCATCCTAACTCAGGCACATCTCCCTTGCTTGCTGAGTTTGGTTAGAACAGCTGCTTAGTCAGAGGAAAACAATCAGTCACTAGAAGATCAGGCCAGATGTTTCAAAGGAGGAAGGTTAGAGCTGCAACAAAAAGACACGAGGAGATTAGAAACTGATTTCTACCCCCCACCTCCCCCAAGTCAAATTAAACAAAATGGGCAGGGGTCAGGGCTTCTCATGCTGTTCCTTGTATATAGTCTGAATGTGGTATGCTATACCTCTGCCTCTTGTGAGGCAGCTTCTCCTGGCTTTAAGATGCTTTGGATATTGAGGGCAGCGTGGACAGTAGTTGGCGAGTGGGAATCTAGTGTGAAACAAGTCCTGTCTGGAGGGGCAAAAGAGTTTTGTTGGGTGACTCTTTCATTATCCTTGCTTTTTCCTCACTAACTGCAGCGTGGCTCCTCACGTGTTACTTAGTACTGGGTTAACTTGCAAGTGCCGTATGGCATCTGTTTGCCTTTTTATGGTGTGGTCTTGGTGTTTACTCACCTGTGCCAACACAGGAATGCTTTGCAGAGGATGTCTTTAGCTGCAGCGAAGATGGGAGTCCCGTCACTGTTCAGCGGAGGGGTGCAGAGCAATCATTCGGCAGCACAAGTTCTGTGCCTGGTTGGTGTAAATTGGAGCAGACTGCAGCTTGAGAGCACAGATAGTCTTGGAACAGTCTGTGTCCTGGGTCGTGCTCTTTTATAGCCGGCCTCTTCCTGACTGCTTGCCTGTCCTTACGCTTCACACTGCAGTACTGTATGCTGGAACCGTTGTTTTAAAAGACATGCATTGAACACAAGGACAGCTGTGTCTCGTTTGAGTCATGTAGCTGATGTTTATGCTGTGTTGGCAGAACTAAGTACGACACTCAGGCTTTTAAAGTCTTAATCCTGGTTTATGATCCTCAGTTGCTGGATGGCTCGGGCAAGGAAAGAAAAGCTGCTATCTACCCCTCAGACTGTCAGTAGAGAAGATTTTATGTAGATTGCCTGATGGCAGGCAGTGACTCAGTGGCAGAGATGGGAATAGGAGCTTGTAAATCCTGACTCCCAGGCTCTGCCTTAACCACAGACCCATCCTACTTCTCTTGTTATGACTCTTGTTGTCCTGATTTTCCTTCTGCAGGCTTGTGGTTGCAGTAGAGGAGGCTTTCACTCACATCAAACGCCTCCAGGCAGAGGAACAACAGAAAGCTCCAGGAGAGATGATGGACCCCCGAGAAGCAGCCCAGGCAATCTTTCCGTCCATGGCAAGAGCTCTGCAGAAGTACCTTCGCACTACCCGCCAGCAACAGTACCACAGCATGGAGAGCATCTTGCAACACTTGTCCTTCTGCATCACCAATAACATGACACCAAAGGTAACGCTTTCTCTAATGTTGTTGCGAGAAGGAGGGAGAAAGGGATGGCACGTCTGCGTGTGCACGCAGAACACAAAATTGTTAAGAGAGGTGAGTGGTGGTTTTCATAGTTGCTGCCTGTGATATCAGTGCATTGTAGGTTGCCTGAGTCTTAAAGGGAAGTAACGTTTCCTCTACAGCATCTTTGGTCTCTGTTTATCTGAAAGTGCCTATGAGATAATTGTTCTCATATCCAGTTCAGCAAAAGGAGTACCAAAGAAGTGTTTGAGATGGTGGTCTTGAGTCACAGGGAATTCTCCCAGGTGGCTCATGGTATGGCAGCATGATGCAGGTGGCAACCTGCAAAGGACCGTTTTTGTTTTGGTTTGGGTTTTTTGTCCCCTCTGCAGTGCTGCATTTTGGACTGCTTCTAATTACTGCCTAAATCCCTGTCTGTCTGAATGTTTCTAATTCGTGGACTGCTTGGTCAAATGTCAGTTTGCTGCTTCACGCCCTGACTGTGACTGTTGACTTGCAGACACAGAGAGGGACTGAATGATGAGGGAAATGGGTCACACAATCCCTCTCCAACTCTCCACCTTCCCCTCTAGAATACCCCACAATCCTAGAGAAGGGTTAGAAATGCGAGAATTTACTCCTGGGCCTTTACCCCAGACTTACTACACTAGGAGCAGAAATGCTGTCAAGAGATGGGGCTTAGTATCCCCTCACTGGGATCCACCTGGGACCTCGTCCAGGTATGCAAGGGCGAGTTCTGCTGCCATTAAGATTGCAAAGGAGACTTTCAAACACAAGCACTGTCAAACGGCATTCCCTGTTCTGCTTTCAGTTTTGCAGCCTCAGTCAGGCTGCAAACATGGAAACCTCTGCTTTCCACCTTAGCTTGGCCTGGAGAAGGGAGGGCCAGCTAGTCCACGTGCCTGTCTGGGACTGCGGTTTTGGGATGTGTTATGGGGCTGGTAGGGGAGAAATGACCTCTACTGAAGTGCTGACAGCAGAAGTCAAGGCTATAGCTTTGCAAGCTTGGTGGGATGGACTGAAAGAGGATCTCCTGGTGGTTGTGCTCCTGGGGTCTGAAAAACTGGGAGGGACTGGGGAGACGATGTCTCCTGAGGTACGGAAGCTGAAACAATTTGCAGCGTGGCAAGCCCATGCTCGCAGAGCTGTATCTGTGGATGGGAAGAGAGCATCAACTCAGAGCGAGCTGTGGGGCCGGTACTAACGCGTGTCCCTCTCTCGGCAGGCATTCCTGGAGCGTTACCTCAACCCAGGCCCAACCCTCCAGTACGACAGGGATCGCTGGTTCTCCAAGCAGTGGACTCTTGTCAGTGAGGAAGCGGTCACAAGTGGGTTACAAGACGGCATTGTGTTTGTCCTCAAGTGCTTGGACTTCAGCCTTGTTGTTAATGTGAAGAAAATCCCCTTCATCAAACTCTCAGAAGAGTTTATAGACCCTAAATCGCATAAATTTGTCCTCCGCTTACAGTCTGAGACTTCAGTCTAAGGGATTTTGAGGGTGGGTTGTTTGGGGATTTTTTTTTTTTTCAATATTGTGCTTTTGGGTTTAATTTCCCCAATGCTGACTGAAACTGGCAGATGATGGACCAGTAATATTTGACCATCTGCACTTTATTTGGAAAGGGGAGGGGGGAGTTGAGATATCTTATCTAGAAAGAAATATCTTAAGAGGCGACAGGGTGACTTGGCTCGGTTAGCTCAGCCTTGGAGACAGAACAGATTTTTTTTTTTTTTTTCCTCCCCCCTCCCCAGCATACTGTAAATCTCACGCTCACTCTTTCTCCGCACGATTGCAACGTTGGTATTTTTGTTGGAGCGCTGCCTTACGCTGTGTGTGCGCCTGCGCTTTTGCATCTCTGCTTTCACTACCTGTAGCTGTTTCTGAGAGTGCGTTCCTCACCTCTCCGCTATAGAAATCTGCTTCCACGGGGGTGTGGCAGTCCCTGTTCGCTCGGAGAGGAGAGGGTATCAAAGGGTGGGTGTGAGAGGGCCGCTTCTGTGAGCCACCTAATCTGGAGACTGAAGACTTTTATTCTTTTCCTCCTCTCCATATGCCCTCTTCTGTCGGTGCTGGACCTGTGTGAGCATAGTGGGATGGTTTTACTCTCTGTGTCTCTGTGAAGTTGCTTGTCTTGAAATGGATCAGCCCATCTTGCAGCTGTTAAAATTTAATTTTTTTATTTTTTTTTTTTTAAACCAGTGCTAGTTAGTGAAACTGTTCTGTGTGACACAGATCCCGTTTATCTCTCACCTGCTTCCCTCTGTCCTGCTTGCCTGCATCTTGGTCGGGCACTCCCACGGCTCCCCATTTCTGTCCTCTTCTGTCTGGCTTTCCGAATGGGTTTCTCCAGCCACGGTCCCCTCGGGGTCTGCCTTACCACCGCTTCCTTTCGCACCTGCAAGGGCTGTGTATTTGCACTGGGAGAGGGTAGGTAAGTAGCTGGCTCCTCAGATAAATCACAGACCCTCCCTTGTCTGACAGCGTCTTTGAGGGGAAGGGGGGTGCAGGCAGGAATATGCCTCTCCCTCTCTAGCCAGCTTCAAGTGTGTCTGGAGGAAAGATGGGAAAAAGCACTTCCCTCCTTGAGGAGAGGAGCCGGGGAAGGGCCGACCTCTGCCATGTGCCCTTGCTTTGGAGAACTGCTGTGCTCTGGAAACACTGCAGTGTGTCCTTCCCCACCGTACGCCTTCAGCTATAGCTAAGAAATACCAAACTATGTCCGAATGTTGAAAACCTGCCTGCCTTTCTGTACTGCAGGAGCTTCCTCTCTGTGCTGGGATCTGCTCCTGAGAGTTGCAGTTTTGTTTGTAAGGCTGCCTTTGCCCATCAGTGCAGCTTTCACGTGCAACTTCAGTGTCACCTGAGTTTTATGGGGTTTTGGCAGGTTTGCTTTTAACGATGAGCCTAAAGCGATGTCTGAAGTCTGATTGCTGGCACAGGGCATCGCGTGACTCCGGAGCCAGCTCCAAGGCTGGCAGTGACCTGCCTTCTGTCAGGTCCCTCCGAGACACCCCCAGCTCTGTGGCAGTGGATTTGCATGTGTGAATGCAAATGCTCGATTCATTCTGCCCGGTCTTTTACCATGCAAATAGCTCTATCAGGCGGGATCTGACCTGCTCTCCATACCGATGTCTTAACACAGAGGGCCCCAATTCAGCGAGGTACGTAAGCCAGTGCCTTTCATTACCAGGTGCGTTGTCTTCCGAGGGGGGCTGTGACAGCCCCTCCTGTCCCCTTGGCCTTCCCTGGGCTCCTCCAGCAGCTTGTGAGGTTGCCTCCACGCTCCCACCAGCACAAGGTGGGCTGGCTAAGATTGGGGCTCTTGTTAGTCCTGCGTGGCATGGCTGGTGTGGGCTGGCCGGTGCCCACCAGAAGCTGGTGGGAGGGAGCAGCCACCTTAAGCGGGTGTGCTGGGGACAGGGGTCCAGCTTCTTCCAGCTTCAGCAGCAATGGAGCTGCATGTCCAACAGCACCTGCGGATAGTCCTCTTGGGGTCAAGGGAGCATCTCGGTGAGCGAGGGTCCAAAGTGGTGATTCCCCATCCAAGTGACACTTGCCGTGTCCCGCACCTTTCTTACAAGTGCACGGTAGTCACCTGGATCCTACCTTCTCCATGTAATGTGCCAGATGTAGTTGTGAAGAAACTAGATGGTGTGGTACATGACGGTATCAGGCCCACGTCCCTTAAAGGATAGGAAGTAGGTAGAGCTCTCCCTTCTCTAAACTTAGTGTTTGGGTTTCTTTCTAGGTCAGGCTTTCTGGTAGTCTGTATGGGGACTCCGTTATTGACTGTGGCCTTTGCAGTGTTTTATTTTGGAAAAAAAAAAAAGATTGTTTTATTCCTTTTTTTTTTTTTTTTTAAATTTTAAAAAAAAGGAGGGGGAGCATATAATATCTCACACTTGGCTCTCCTAAAAGTGTGTGTATCTGGCTTTTATGATGCGCATAACCAGCAAGGTGGGAGAGACTGGGAGTAGCTTGGGAGACTGTGGAGCACTTATGCCTGTGTGGAGGCTACTGCCTACGGCTGAATTGGCTCATTTCTGTGAAGCCAGAACAAGAACCACCTTGCCGGGGGCTTGGGTGTGCCGTATGCGTGAGAGCACCTTGTCACAGGCACCTCTGTAAAACTTTCTTACTTTCCCAGGATTTCCTTTCCCTTTCCTTTTCCCTCCCCCATGAAGGGCTTGTCTGACAGTATCTGCTCAGGAAACTCATGTCTTAATTGCGTTAAATCCTTGAACACATGGAGAACCAGACGGAAGCGGCGTGTGTTCACTCTGGGTCTGCCTCCTCATCTGTGTGCTGTGGTTCAGCGCTGCCTTTTCTGCCTGCCGCCGAAAAGGACACTGTCAACAGGGGCCAACTCCTGCATTAAATGCTCTTCTGTGTGTCAGCAGCGTGAATGCTTTGCCTGATGAAATCTGAAGGAGAGGACTTGGCCTCCCAGTCTCTTTAGAAGCGCAACCTGCTTAAGGGTGAGGACAGACTAAAAGGGGAATTGGGACTCCTGAGTATTCCCTGTGTTTGTTTTTTTATGACATTTTATTTTTCAGGGTCTCTCTTGCTTCCCCTCTCTGTGCAAAATCAGGGGACCACTGTCATACCTACCTCACTGGGGTGTTGTGAGGCTAAACTCAACTTGTCGTCAAGTGCTTTGAGATCCACAGATAGATCTGTGGCATCTATAGGAATTCAGACTCTTTATAAAAATACTGAGTGGAGAGAGCAGACTGGTTTGTTTAACTCTGTTTATAGCCAGCTAATGAGTAAGAATTGAGTCACAGGGAACGAAGCTCTGATCCAAATCCTGCAGTCCTTAGTTCTGCAGAGCTTGCCAAGAGTTGAGCGTAAATAAGGCTTGTAGGGTTTGCCAGCCAAGTGCAGGCTGTTTTCCTCTGAATCCCTCTCCTACCCTGCACTGTCTCCTTGCACATATTCTCCTTCCTTTCTCCCAGCCTGGATCCTTGTACCTGGCTGTGAATTGGGGGTCTTTTTTTAGAATTCAAGTGGTTTATAAGACAACCCTGTTGGTGGTGAAGTGGACAATGCCCCCCTCAGAGGAGATCCTTGCACTGGACATCCTTCACTAAAGGCTGAACCATTTGATAGGGTGCCGTGTTGCCTAGCCAGGAGTGGTGTTGCCCCACTCCTCTCTTCCATGTTGGCTTTTTTCCTGCGACTCTCAAGTATGCTGCTTGGATACTTTAAAGGCTTTGGTTTTTTGTTCTCAGATTTGTTACAGCCTAAATCCAAAGCCATGCTGAGATCTTCCAAAACCAGATGCAGCTAAGACTTTCAGCTGTTCCGGAGCAGATGAAAATGGCTGTGGGTTTCCACGAAGGCTGGCTTTCTCTTTTATGGCTAAAGAGTGAAAGGTTTGCATTTCTTGCAGCTTCTAGGAGCGTAGGGGCCAATATTAGACCTTTAATATCTTGCCAGTCCTGTCACTAGGCCTGGGCAAAGGTTGCTAACCTATCTGTTAGCCTCTCATTGCTGCTTGGCTGCACCCATCCGCGTGTAGGTCCTGTGGGGCTGCCCCAGGTCTCAGACTCCTTTCCTACTCACGGGAGCAGAGCTGGCAGCGCTCTCAGAAGTGTAAGCATTCCAGCACTCTCCTCCATAGCGTGCAACTACCAGTTTGCACCCTGTGGAGGGGAGATGTTGCCACCCACACCCCCCGTAGGCAGCAGGGTGGCTGGGGAGGGATGCACCGTGCGTGAGAAGGTGGTGTGATGCAGCGTGCTCGCAGAGCAAGGCCAGCTCCTGCTTCTGGGGTTGTCTTGGGTGCCTTCAAGAGCAATTCACCCTGAAGGGGGATATTGGAAAGAAAGACAGATCTGATTTCAGCCTCTGTCAGCTATTCCTCTGACTTCTGCCTCTAAAAGTTTCCCTGCCAGCAACTTCAGTCACTCCAGCTCCATCCCCTCCTCCCTGTGTTTTTTTCCCCGAAGTTCCCTAGTGAGGCGGAACAAGTATCCGCTGGGATGGGAGGTGCTGGGGCTGCAGTTTGGAGCTCGGGGGCAGCTCGCGATAAGGCGCAAGTTTGGGGGAGATCTGAACAAATCCCAACCCTCGCGGAGCCTCTTAACCTTTTCCTTTGGGATGGGGATCTCCATGCAAAGCCTCGGGAATCTGCTGTTGCCAAGTATGCCAGAAGCTGCAGCGAAGCAGTTTCTGAAGCTGGCCCTGCATAAGCAGCTTTTAAAAGTCTTGTTTGAGATGTGCTCATTTCCAGCGCTTGCTGCTGAAGAAACTGAAAAGATCCATACTGTGCTAAACGTGGAAACCTATTCAAGCCAGTTTCATCTTGCTTACCAAAACTTGTAAATCTGCCCTTTTCAAAGGTAAGACAAAAGTCTTGCAGTCTTTTGCAAAAATGCTGTAGTCTGGTCCCAGACTCTGCTGTTCAGTTGCGCTCGGTTCTGCCCTGGTCTATGAGCGCTGTTCAGGAGATGTCAGTTTTCTCATTCAGCTTGTGCGTGTCTATGTGCTTTTTCCCTTATAGGTGTGTGCATTATACATGTCTAAAGCCTCAAGCCAGGCTTGGTGGTTCAGTGTTTAAACTGTGTTAAGAAGGAAGTGCTCTTGGGTTTGAGCTGTTTGGGTGTTTTTTGTTTGTTTTTTTTAAAAAAGTAACCCCCTGCTCTCCAAACCCCAAATTTCTGTTCACCTAAGAGATGGCTTTGGGCCATGAAGTCTCCTACAGGAATACACATCCTCCTGCATTCAGGCTGCTGCCTCTGATAGATGATGACCAAAAGTTGCCGTTTCCGACAGCCGCTCCGTGACCGGTGCGGATCACTTTGGAATACTCCTGAGCTGGGTCCCCGCCACACCAGTGGTACAGCTGGTGTTATCCGCCCCTCTGCATCCCTCCAAGAGACTGCATTATTTTTTTTTTTTAATCCCCATAACATACCGAAGCCGTGCGGGCAGCAGGCAGCCAGCCCTGCCCTATGTGTGCTCTGCCCAGAGAGGGAATCCTTCCCTCCGGCTGCTTCCCGGGCACCTCTCACCAGCGCTAACGATGCTTGGGGGTATCTCCTGCGTGCACGGGGGGATGCTGTGGCTCGCTACCTGCACAGACGTAACTGTGAAGGAATCTTACACTCTTCTGTGCCTGTTTCTTTGATTCAGCATTATTGTGTCTTGGGGAAGGGGGTGGGAGCAAATGCCCTTCCCTCGCCCTCTTTTGATCACTGTGTAATACTCTTTTTCTACACAAACTGTGTATAGTAAGATGGGTTTTGCCAAGGTTTTCTAATTAATAGACACTAACCAGCATTTCTCTCTCCTTTTTTTTTTTTTTTTGTTGTTTGTTTTCTCTTTGCACATGTGACTTTAGCTGCAATGGTACATGGTCTTTCTGTTCTTTTTCTAATCGTGAACTTAAGTAAGCAAATTCCTGGTGTCTGTGACATTAATGCACTGTGGGTCTAGCCTAGTAAATTGTTCTGTTCCAAGCTGGGTTCTCTTAAGTTATAGCTGGATGGGGTTTTGTTGTTTTTAAACTGAAACATAAAACCGTTTTACACTTTGCATATTTTGTACAGTAAAATTCTGGAAATAAACTGAAACCAGATTTGATTGTCCCACTCCTTCCTCTTATCCTTTCAGACAAAAAAAAAAAAAAGCTTTTCTGGCCTTCAAGCATTCCTTAGCTGTGGCTGGGAGGGGCCCTGCAAACATGTGGTTTAACCTTTTTGAGGCTGTCTTTTTGTCGTTCTAGACCTTTCTGATCTGCCCTGCCACAGTGAAATGCAAACTCATTTATCACTCCTGAAGAAAGACTGGTAGGTGACTGCTTTGAACACCTGAAATCTCAAATGATGGGGGAGCAAATGCAGCTGGGGGGGTGGCACGACTGGAGCGGGAACAGGTTTTTCTGCCTCCTGTCTTCTCATAGTTTGCACACAAATTATGAAGCGCAGGATTCATTGCCGAATTCCTTATTTGGACCTGGTGGGGAGGAGGAGTGGCGAGAGGCAGAAAAGCCAGTGCTCCTTGTTTGTGTGGATGTGAGCTTGTGCTCCGCTCAAACAATGCGCGGGGATCTCGCCTCAACAGCACCCCTGGGTGCGGCTTTCCCCACCTCCAGTTTCCATCACCGGCATACCAAGAGCTCGGAAAGACCGAGGAAACGTGGGAGCAGCCTTCTTCCCTAGACAGTCTTTGGTACCTGCTTTTCAGGAAAGCCCCCTTTAATGGGGAGTACCTGGCCTGGCAGCTTTGCCCTGCCCAGCGGATCTCCTCGGTGGCTTCGACTGCTGGAAAAATCCACAGGATGCTGCTGTGCAGTGAAAAACAGAGCGCAGCAGTTGTGGAGATAAGCAGCAGCACGCGTATAAACGCTGGTGGAGAGAAACAGCCAAATGGTGAATTCTCTGCTTGGGAGGAGATGGATTTATTTAGGCTGGAGAGAACTGAACGGGGGCCCAGGAGGAAGCAGGAAGGGTGGGATGGCGGTGTGCTCGGTCCTGCCTCCTGCCCTCCCTTGATCTCTCGGCTTTTGATCTGTCCCCCTCATCCTGCCGGTGCTTTGGCAGTGCCCAGCTCTGGGCTGTTCGCAGCGCCGCTCCTGGAGATGGGCAGGGAAAGGAAACAACGCTGCTACTGCCCTGCAGGGCCCGTGATGGGTGCGCAGCCGTTGCTGGTCCCATCCTGCCCCTCAGAGGAAGGCCTGACTTTGCCGGACCGGAGCTGTGTAGGGAAAGGCTCTGTGGGAGCCGGCCGCAGGTGTGTCGCGGGAAGGTGCAAGAAGCAGGAATTTGGCACAAACAAGATAATGGGCTTGTCAGCCTCGTCCTGGGCTCTTAGCCTTGAGAGTTGTGTCTTTACATACAAGTTCAGCACGCTCTGTTTTCATTTGTGGCTTAGTGCTGATAGCGAATCGACACCCGATTGCTGCCGTTCGTGGCACTTTCTCTCCTGCTGTGGGCTGTGGAGGCTGATGGAAGGAACAGGCTTTGCTAGAGGGACTAGTTCCCTTGGCCTTCACCCAGAGCTTAGCGATCTGAATCATAAGGGGCTGTGGTGCGTAGCTCAGCAGAAATTAGAGCTGAGGGTGCTGTTCTGGTTTGGTCAAGTCCTTCACTGGAGTTGCGAGGGTCTTTGAGGTGTGGCGAAGCCTCAGGTGCAACGTTGGGTTAAGTATTACCGACCCAAACCTCTAAGAAAAGGGGGATGGAGGCTGTCACTGGCAAACAGTGCTTGGAGGGAGCCAGTGTACTGAACTAGAGGCAAGCACCTTCTGCCTGAAGGACACACCAGACAAGGGTCACTTGAGAAGGAGATGCCCCTCCTGCAGTGTCCTTCTTGACCGTAAGGGCATAAGGCTGTGGTTACCCTGAGACAGCACAGCAGCGACCACTGGGTAGAGTATTTGGTGGCTGAAGTGTGGCTTAATAACCGAGAAGGTCGATGGAGCCCAGTAGGTGATGGGACCAGGCCACGCAGTTACGGACGGTCAGGGAACATCAGCTTTGGGGAATTCAGTGGGGAGGTATGGGGTAAAGGGGCTGCGTGCAGTCAGAGTATCACAAATGGGTTAAGAAAGGGGTTTGTCACCTTAGGAAACTGCCTCCAGAGCTTTGTGTGAAGCAGTAGGAACGCTCCACTGTATAATATTGTTAGCTAAATTAATAGTTCAATGAAACATCTGGCTGTGGAGTTGGGCAGGGCTTCAAACCCCAAAACAGCTTCTGCCGGGGCTGTGTACTGGTTCTGCTGTCTCAGCCCCGGAGCTGAACTCCTGGGAGGTACAGGGAGGGATTGAACTTGAGGGTTTCAGGGGACCCTGGGGCTCGGGGCCGGTGGGGTGGGCGAGAGGGGAAGGGCATCTCTCAGCAGGACACGGTGTCTCCTAACAGCGTGCGGGAAGGGAAGGTGTGTTGGGAGTTGGCCAAGCAGAGGGCTTTGATTTGTCTTTCAGCACCGCTCCCGAGTTTATGTTGGACTGGGAAGGTGGTGGGTTTAGGTTACAGACCTTTCCGGCACTGACAGATAATCCACTGGGGCAGGGGTGTCCGTTCCCTTTTCATGTGCGCATCCATGCGCTGCTGGGTCGGGAGGTGCTGAGAGAAGAGAGAGCGCCGAGCGTTAACAGGTCTGCAGATGGAGGGAGGGACAGTGTAGCGGGGTGGTTGCATATGCATAAATCGCTATCTCTGAACCAGGTTACCCGAGTTGCTTTGAAATGCTGTAACAAGTTTTACAGCCCTGCTGTGAGCACGTGTGCTGGTTTATGCTGATGTGTTGCTAGAAAAATGGAGAGTACCTCAAGAGGGAAGAAAGCTGTTTTCCTCTTTCTCCCCATCTCCCTGTGCCTCTCCATAATGAACTTGGAAAAGGTTGTGCATTGTGTTTTGTTTTTCTTTTTTTTTTTTCCCTGGCCACCACTTATATAGTGGTCTGTGATCAGGTGGAGGCCCACTGCAAGACTGCCAGCCTGCTCCAAAACCCTGAGCCGATCTTCCCTTCCTCCAAAATCCGGGGAGCTGAATGGAGTGAAGATGGGCACTTCTCTACATGACCTGAGGCTTGCTCTGGTTCCAGCTCAGCTAATGCAAAGAACCTGAGGACACCAAGAGCCCTCACGCAGCGGTACCGCTGCTTGCCAGCCTCCCAAAATCCGTGGGTCCTGCCTGCGGTTGTTTGCTGGTGGGGCCACGGCCAAGACAAAGGGAACAATCAGGTTTGGGGCTCTGCGTGGGCAGCACTAAATACAATTTAAAAGAGGCAGAAGGGAGGTATCTTTTACCTTGTGGATGTGCATTTGGGATAGCTCACTGCGTCCACCTTGCTTGTGTATCAAAATACGGAGGAAGCAGCAAAACCTCGAGAGAGACAGTAAGACAAGGAGGAGGCAACGTGAAGTCAGTGGAAGAGACCTTGGAGAATAGGGTGTGGTTTTTCCCTCCAGCATCCTTAGAAACATGAAGGTACAAAGATTTTAAAAACAGACACCACAAATTGCTCTAGGCAGGAAGCTACTCTGTAAATTGAAACATTTTAAGTCTCTTCCAAAGGCAAAAATCAGGCTTCCAAATGCTTAGACATCTACAGTCTTGGTTGTTTTTTTTTTTTCTTGGGGTTTTTTTTTTCCTTCCTTCCTACTTGAAAAGGTAGCATGAATGAAAAGTGGATGCATGGAGAGAAGGGAGTTCTTAATAAAACACATTTGATTCAGCCTCTCTGGAAGTTTTAAGAGACACTCAGAACTTTTTAGCTTTTTGGACCTCTCTTCAGCACGAGTCAGATGCTGTGGGCATGCTTTAAAAGAGGCAATGAGAAGGAGCTGATTATATCTGGGCCACAGATGTGAAACAGATCTGCAAACCTTTTAGCTTCTATTTTGTAAAAGCTCATTCTTGAGTACTCATAATACCAGATCCTACAGTTGATTATAATTTTGCTTTGTAAGTGGTTGGGAGAAACTGGTTTAGTAATTCAGTAACTAGTCTGTGGGAAGCTGTGCAAATTCCTTCAGCTATTTCATTTTGCGGGGACTAAAATGTTCTTCAAACATTTAGTTACTTTTGTCATTCAATAGCCTCTTTCTTTGTCACTAACAGGAGCAGGGCTTTGACATGTTGGATTGAATTTTAAAGCAAAAAATCTAACACCAGACAAATTTCAGGGCTGCTCTCTGGTCAAACATCATTTTATTTTTACCTGCGTTACTGAGGGAGGGACCTGATTCAAGCTGGGTTTCCTCCAAATCCAGAAGCGGAGGATGAGGTCGCCCATGGCTATTTAAGTCATTTGCCACCCACGACCGAAGGAAGGCTCAGTCAGGGCAACTACCGGTCATCTTGAGTGGGTCGTTGCCTTTCTGGTTGCTGTTGAAGTATGGGATAACCCCTCCAGCAACTCAGTTCGTTTAACCCTCGAGGCTTATTGTCTTCTGCTCAGGTGGTGTAGCGGCACGATTACTGGTGGTACTGGGGGTTACCGATCTCTTCCTGCAGTGGCAGCAGTTGAGGCTTGGTCGCAGGGTGATGGTTCCTCATCTGGATTTGGGGACAATGGGAAAAGATGCCCACCTCCCAGAAAAAAAATCCTGGTATTTCCTCAGTGCCCAGGCTGGCGAAACAGCTTCGCCTTGAGCGTGTCCCACCTGTCCTTCCCAAAAGGGAAGCCAGTCTCAGCCTTCTCCGGTCGGCTTTCTCCTCAGGAAGGAGATGTTGTCCGTCCTCGTGTTCGTAGCCACGTGGCACGGGGGTCCACCATGGCCGGTTCCTGGCGGTGGCATGAAGGAGGCTGCTGTCTCCCTGGGCTGGGGATGAGCTCAAGCAGTCGGGGCAGGGGAGGGCCTTGTCCTTAAGCGACCCTCCATACCATACGCTATGGGGGTGGGTTGAGGAGAAGAGGAAGACAGGCTAGATAGAAATGGAGAGAGAAAAAAAAATTAGGGGAGCCAATGAAGACCAGAAGAGTAATAAGTCAAGAGGGATGAAAAGAAGGTGAAAAAGCTGTTTTCTTCTTGTTTTCCGTAGCATTAGCGACAATACCAGAAGCCCTTTGACTGCTTTGCTGATCTCCATCATCACAGGGGCTCAGCAAGAGAAGGCGCGAGGGGCGAGCAGAAGCGGGGAGCGAGGCACCAGAAGGATCTTTGCTTCCATCCCAAAAGCTGCTTGTAATCTGACTCTAGAGACGGGTCTTCAAGCTGCAAGGAAGCACTGTAGCCTTTTTTTTTTTTTTTTTCCCTCCCCCTTTAAATAGTTTAGCACCTTTTAAACCTGGCAGGGAGTGTTTTGGGAGCTGGGCCAAGAGGGCTGGCTCTGCCCTGGTCCCTGCCCCATGGTCTGCATCATCGTTAGACATCCTCTTCTTCTGCCAAAGAGGTGTGAGATTTGTCCCACTGCTGGCCCCAAGGGCTGCTGACCATTGAAGGGCTGCTTTGCTCAGATGTCGGTGGTACAAGGGAGCAGGGAAAAGGCAGGGGATGCTGCATCGCAGTGGGTTGACACACAGATCCTTGGGTCTCGGGTAGGACACAGTCCTGCTGGCGCAGCCTCATTACCGAGGTTAATTATCCTTCCTGCTGTGCTTCGCTGTCTCTCCAGTTTCTACGGGATGGTGTTGCACTGCACGGCGTGGATGTACCTGGGGTGTAAAAGTAGCCAGGAGGCAGTTTGCTTTGCCCTGGAGGGCCTTGGTGCTTGTCGCCTGTTCACCCGTTCCCCCTCTTCAGCCCCCCGAGTCCAGGGTGTGGGGGGCTTCCCCAAAGCCAAAGCTTTGCTGGGGCAGAGAGGAATCCAGATGTAATCCTGGCCTGTTTTCACAGCACTGCAAGTCAGTGGCAGCTGGGAAGTGATATGTTCCTGTCTAATTAATTATTTCCCTGGGAATAAAAGGCAATGTTTTTTGTTTGGTCTCAGTAATGAATCAATCATTTCTGAGGTATGATGTGCAGACGGACAAGGAGAAGCAGCCGGTGTCCTCAGCTGTGCGTGCGTGTTGGCATCTGGCTGCGCAGCTTCATTCTGGGATGGGAAGCAGCCGAGATCTCTGGTTTCACTACGGGGCCGTTCCTCTCTCAAGGGCAGCACAGGAGATTCTCACCACTCCTCATAAACATCATGAAAACTGCTGACCCTGAAAATATGGAGTAATCTGCGATTTCCGGAATGCCTCCCTTGTCCTCTCCTTCTGGAGCTGTTTCCCAAATGGTTGACGTTAGCTCAGAGGCGTTTCGAGTTCCCAGAGCCTCTCCATCAGTGTCCTTGGGTCTGCTGCAAAGGCAGAAGCTTTCTCCATCGTGCTTCTATATGATAGCTGCAATATGTGGCTCTCGATGGGTTTCCCTCTCCCTTGATCATTGCCCATGAGCGGTACTGGGTGGCCTGTAGTACACAGAGCACACCAACCAGTCTGGGGACTGGGAGGAGGTGCGGTACAACTGCGTGTTCTTGCCACGTATCACTTGCGAGGGGGGGTCCTCGTTGTCATCAGGGGCTGGTAAGACTAGGTTTGGGGTACTTTGAAGTGACTGATCAGCTTGAAGCACTCGCAGTTGGATGAGGGCAAAATACAATTCCTTATCTCTATGTGTATTAAGACCCATTTAATATGAATGTCTAATTAATGCTTTGGAGAAAAAGAACTCTTTGCTAAGAGAGGGACAGTCTTAAACAGACTTGCCTGCAGAAACACTCAGTGCTGCCCACATGCACAATTTTTTTTTTTTTTTAAATAAAGAAGGGGGTTTTTGCTGGTTTCTCATGCAAACGTACTGACCTTTTGCTTTTCAGTGTGTAGTGGGCAGGATTAGGCTGACTTTGCTCCTCAGGGCCACCAGTGCCTTTCAAATGCCGGTTGTGCCTATTTCTGACAGAGGAACCCAGGAGTGCACGTGCCTGGGGTCCTGCGTGTGATACCTCCCCATACCACTGTCTTACCTGTCCCTGCGAGGAATACACTCAAGTTCAAGCTGCCATCTCCTTCACAAGGGGTATTACCTCCTTCAGCGGTTTGGTCACTATGAACTCAGGGTAGACGAGGTGTTACGGGTGAACAGGAGAGGCTTTGCTGCCTACTCGTCTTCATTGCCGCAATCCTTCCTCCATTGCAACGTTTTCTTAACTTTTTATGTGTTTATCCCAAAAGCTGAAGATGGAAAGTTCCAGTTTGTGGGCAAAGAGAACGATGAAAACTGTAATGAGGGGATGAGGGAAGAGAGAAGGGGTGGCCCCTGTCAAGGACTGCGCTGGCACCGTGAAGGAGTGGCAGCCGTAGGATTAGCCCGTTCTCTCACAACTCCAAGGAAACTTTCCATAAACCGCTGACACCAGCCCACCACCCCCAGTATGAGCCCAGCCAAAGTGGCCTCTGTATAAACCTAAGCACCACTACACTAATTACTTTTTCCCCCCCAGAGCTCTGTTGCTCGATGCATTGAAATGTGTACGTGCCTGTGAAACGCCTGTAGTGCCGTTTGCAGGGTCTGCCCGTGTGAGCTGTGCCCCTCGGAGCGTCTAGAGAGGGGCACATCAGAATAGACAGGCATCCACAGCGGGAGGGGAGGTACGTGGAAAGTACCCAGGCAGTCGGGATGGCCAGAGACTGCCGGTTAGGAAAGGCAGTAGAGTAACTCTTCATTTATTCTTCGTGTTTATAGAAATCCATGGCACTTTGTAGTGACCGATCTGGAGCTGCAGGGCCTGTGCAGGGTGAAACTGTGTGTGTTTTACTTCTGGGAGTAGCCCCAAGGTAAAGATAAGCAAGTACTTTTCTCAGGTGAGTATTTGTTCCTTAATCACAGACTAGGAGACTACTAAATGGCTAGTTTTGCCCGTTCTTGCTCCTTACGGATGTGCATCAACGGGACCTCGAGTCCCGCTTGCTCGCTCTCTCTCTGAGCCAGGGTCTTCCAGGAAACCACTTGAAGAAACAGCTGAAAGAGCAGACGGAGGGTGCTGGGCACCCCTCTGGCCAGGAGAGGGGGGGTGCGAGTGAAAGAGAGGGGGGGACCTCCAGGCTGAGAGCAGCACTCTGCATTTCCAGGCTTTTGGAAGTCTCCACCGGGTCCTCTGGGATGAGGCTGAGTTGTTCGTAATCCCAGCACGACCAAGTGGATGGTTTCCCCAAACACACTTAGTTCAAGTCTTCCAGGCAGTGTTTGTGCATTGTAAAGAAGCAAGAAAGGGCAAATAGTTGATCTGGGGGCTTCGCTGTCCTGTCTGTTTTTCTAATAGGCTGTGCCTTAAAAGCACGGGTTGAGTGATGTTCAATGAGGAGCTAACGTGGCCTCCAGTTGTATACCATGTAAGCACAGTATTCATTCATATACATAGAGATATATAGATATCCAGCTGCGTGTTGTTCGTGCTGGCACTTTCCACCAAGGGGTTATGGCACACGTAGGAATATATCAGTACTTCAGCTTTTTTATACCAGGAGTTTCAAATTTCTATTTCGGCTAATGTAGAGAGAGAGAGTGAGTCAAAGAGACTGATCAACAGGCAGGAAAAAAAAAAATCTATAAAATCTTGCTTTGCAGTTCATCTGATAAAAGAAATAGATGGTGTGTAAACCTTGTTTCTCATCAGGCTGATTTGCATTCGTATAACGAACTCTGATTCTCCTGTCCCTCGCACTGTTATTTCCCCTAACGACTCCTACCTCTGACGTAAGCCGGTATAAGAAAGGTCAGAACAATGTTTTTCGTCTGTAGCAAGAGAGGACCTGTGTACCTTACCTATGCTAACAAGTCTGAACGACTGGAGAACATATTTATAAATGTATTTATAAAGATAAAACTATCTCCAAACTCTCCATTCATTGCACTATTGTCAAACCTAATAAGCTAAGACAACTGAAATCTGCCGGCATGGGAAAGCAGGGAGACCTAACGCTGTCGCGGTGACCTGCACATGGATGGTGCTGCACTCGCCAGGACCGAGTTGCTGACTCTTCGCTTTGCGAGCGACCTCCTCGACTGCGAACTGGTGCCCTGAGCTCCTTCTCAGTCCGCAGTCAAAAGAGGCTTCTCGCAGCCTGCTGTGGGACATCCGAGTCTCTCAAGCAGGGAGTAACTGTGCAACTGAACACTTAAAAGCCAAACAGCTTCAATCCTTTCACCGCTCGTTGCCCAACGCATGTTATCCAGCATCTAATACCGTTGGATGGGCGTGTTCCCTCCCAACATCTTGGTCGTGGGAAAAGATGCTATGTAGGCTTTGGGTTAAAAGTCAGCTAAAGCTGGAAAGTCAGGGGGAATAGGAGAGCTTCAGGGTGGGCCCCTGTGAATGCTTCCACTGGCAGGAGAGTATGCCGTCTATCTCGTGTGCATCACCTGCAATCCAGCTGAGGGTCACCTGAAAGGGAAGGTAGACCCAGCCCAGACCTGGCTGCAGATGTTTGGAACTGGCCTGGACTCTGCTCTGGTGTTTCCTTGGGGTGAAAACCAACAGTTTGGCTCAGTGCCATGACCTTCAGCCTCGAGAGTTTGGGCTCAGACCTGGATCAGCCTTTCCAGCAGTTCAGGACCTCGCAAGCTTTGACGGCCCCTGTCAGACCACCTGCGTTTACCCTGTCTTTGGCCTGAGCTTTCAAAAAGAAAGAGGTTCAGACAGGGACTGCGGTGTTTGGTCTTGCATTGGGCTGCCAGACGAGAATAACCTGGCGTTATACGGAATCACTGAAAACTTAAAATAGCATCCCTAAAACCTTCCTCCCCTCCCAAAGCTTTTTGCTGCTCCTAGCATGCGAATGAGCAGCTACAGCCTCCCGCAGCAGAACTTGCAGGATTGAGTGGTCTTGGCAGAGTAGCTGCAAAGGGCATCGAGTTTAATAAAAGGACTTAATTTTACAGTGGCCTTCCCTATGTCTTGAAGTGAGATTTGGTCTTTGGATGTTAAGCGCTGGGCCGACGAGCACGGAAAACACAAATTGGCTCCCTGTCTCCCTCTGGCAGCGAGCAGGCGGGCACTTTTCTCCTGCCCTGGGACACTCGAGGCAGATTCCCTGCAGATTCCTATTGTCCTGACTAAGGAGGCATGATTTGCAGCGGTGCTGGGTGCCCGCAGGGGCAGTCCCGGTGGCTCAGCACCGCCGAGAATCAGGCCGGAGGGGGGGTTGTCCCGGCAAGGGCAGGGGCAGGGGGAGCGGGGCAGGGGGGGAAAGAGGAGCAGCGGTGCTTGCTGACGCTCAAACACAGGTCTTCTGATAGAGGGACCTGCCGCAGGGGGAGGCCTCTCGGCCCCCACAAGTCAAACTGCGCAGAGTCACAGTTAGTCGTCGTCGTCGTCGTCATCATCGTCATCGTCGTCGTCATCGTCGTCATCATCGTCGTCGTCATCGTCGTCGTCATCGTCGTCATCGTCTTCGGTGTTTATCTTCCCGGAAAGCACGTCCTCTATCCAGTCCTCCAGCTCCTCGGCTGTGGGCAGGTCGTCGTCGTCTCTGATCTCCATCCAGATGCTGTCAGCCTGCGGGGAGAGGCGATGGGGGATTAGCCACCCTCGGAGGCAGAGGGAAGAGAAGGGCTCCACTACTATTGCAGGGGTAAGGGTTGGACCCCAGGTGGGATGCAGGAGGCGGTGGTCCCTCTCCGCCACAGCCTGCGGGCAGGCTCAGCCACGGCGTCTCTCTGCCCACGCGTTGGGGTTACCGCTTCCCCCCGAAGCGCCGTTGCTTCTGACGGGTCGGTGGGTTTACGTGAGCGGGTGGTGCTGGTTGCCCTGGGTTAGGTGTGCGCCCACCGCCTGTTCCTCTCCTGCGCTGCCTATACCCGTGAGCGAGAGCACTGTCCACCTGATGCCTTGTCCTCACCCTGCCCGGCCCGTTCTGTAGACCCCAAGTCTACATAAAGAGAGCACAAAGAGACCTATGCCAGCTCCCCCTGCATCACCTCAGTTCACAGGACGTCTCAGCATTTCCCTCCTTCCTCCCAGAGCCCTGCTGGGACCTCTTCCTTTGAGCCTTTTTACAGCCTGCTGTCAGCACCCCTTCTTGCCAGCCTCTTTCACCATCGCCTTTGCCTTAGGATGCTGCTCTGGACCCTCCACATGTGGTAGTGGTTCCTCCTTTCGGAAGAGCCTTTCCTCAGATCATTTCAACCGTGCTCCAGCTGAAGAATGGTGAAAAACACCGATGCCCTGGACTACAGGTGCTCCCTGTTCTTTCTCTCCAGCTGTCTGCATTAATTCCATAAAGTGGAAGGGATGGGGGGATTCAGTAAGAAGATGCTGTCTAAATTGTGCTGTTACCCAGGGACAGGAGCCATAGCTTAGGTGGTCCCTGAGGGCTGGAACTGAAAGGTTTTCTCCCTGCTTTGCCATAGGTTCCTTGGGTAAATGCCTGGGTAAGCCCCTTTCCCTTCACTGTCTCCCCTCCATAAAATAGGTTCAGCCTCCTATTTTGCAGAGGTGCCGTGAGGTTATCTCCTTCAGCATTTGATGTGGCAGAAGCAAGTGCTTTTCATATGTCAGAAGGTAACTACCGGCTTTTGCAAATGCACCCATCTTCTTTCCCTGTCTGTGGTACCTAATTCTTTTTGGTTTATGGCTTGCTAAAAAGCCAGACCAATTTCTGCTCAAGGAAAGCTGTTTCTCCCTTACAATATTTTCCTTCTAAAACACCAAAATTGTAATAAAATAGAGCCATGGAGAGGCACGCAGCTCTTGCTTCCTGCAAATGATCTTGTCCCCAACCTCAGGAGTGTTCGTGTGGCAAAAAGCGACACCTTTTAATAATGGGAACAGGGGTGGGCCCATTGCACCTAGAGAAGACACTGTGCAAATAAAGCAGCAATATTTTGCATGGCCCTGTTCGTGAGCCACTACGATGTGACGAGCTGGTGGGGGCCGCTGGGAGCTCTGGTGTTTGTATTGGCAGGTTTTTAGAGAAACGATGGGGTCACAGGGGTTATGTCCACCGAAGCCAACAGCAGTGTTTATTTTTACTCTGTTGTGTAAGCCCCACTTTGTACCTGTGTAACTTGGCTGAATGCAGTGATGTAACACTGAAATAACGAAATGAGCTCAGTGTTTGTTTTAGATATCACCCGCCAACCTAGAACTTTCTTAAATCTCTCTCTTGAGGAATAGAAAACAGACTTAAGAGGAATGAAATAAAACCTGCAAATACTATAATCAACAACCTGAAACATTTACTATATCAAAGCTAGATAATGCATGAGTTTTTGCAGGTCTCTGAGTGACTGCTGGATAATAAGGCATATGTTCCTGCTTTCTATAAGATCCTCTTGCCACTGACAGTCCCACTTCCATGAATTTCCATTGATAGCTGTTTAATGTAGCTTTGACATGACTTAAACATGGCCAGCTGCGGTAAATATAATCAAGGGAGATACTGCGGACTAGTAATAAGGGCAAAAGACTGGAAGACTTGGGCTGTATTTCTGGCTTGTCTGTTCATTTCTCTTGGATGCTATCTTGGCCTTCTTCCCTATTGTCTCTCCCTTAACAGTTCTGCTAACAAGCCTTAACCCCCTGAGTCCTCACTCTCTAGGTGTCTGTCCCACGGTCTGGCGGATGCTGCTCTGCTACAGGTAAAGCACCGCTCACATCCAGCCAGCACCGCATCTACTCCATGACTCCCAAGCCAGCCTCTCATTCCGCTCAATGGGAAGAGCAAGATCCAGGGCCTCCGCTTTCTTCATAACACCGTTACTTTGCCTTCCTTACCGTGTCTCCCATCTTGTGGACCTGCAGCATTTCTTATAACAGGAGGCACAATTATCTGATACACCCTCACTGTCCCTCTTTTTCTGGGGAGGTACAGGAGAGGGGACGTGGGGGCCGGGAGCAAGGTCGGTGGTGGGGCCAGAAGCAGTGCCCAGCTCCAGATAGCTGTCCCAACTCTAAATCCCTCTCTGCTCTCTTCTAATGAAACATCAGGTTCTCATACAGCTGAAATTTCAAACACGAAGTCAAGCACCGAATTACAAACACTTCTGCAGTGGAGAGCTTTCTGCTTCCAGAGACACTTATGTACCCACACAGGGTCATTTTAAAGAGATTAAAACACCCAGCACTTAACCATCAAAAATAAACTAAGGTAATAAGCGAGCCAGGCTGGAGTGTGCCTCGTTACGGCTCTCTGCTCGTCTGGAGTGTTATTGGCAGAAAGAGGAAAAACGGTTTCTCTCTGTAGTCGTGACGCACGTTACATTGCACTCAGCAGCTCTCTGGTGGGGGTCGGCTGGGTCCCTCTCCCACCTGCCTTAAAAGCTAACGGTGTGTGGGCAACCTGACATCAGTCCCATGCCTTACCGGCTTGAAGACAACCATGAAGAAAACAGTAGGTGCTAGAAAGCTGGCCCGATAGCCCAGCTGTGGGTCCTGTGGGTACCTGTGGGTACCACCATCCCTGCAGCCCTGCCGAAGCAGCACCTGCCTGCGCAGCTTGGGGTGGACACGTCTCTTCTTCCCACCCAAATCCCTCCAGCACTACCCACATGGCAGTGGCTGAGGAGGAGGAGGGCCTGGATGAACCCCACTATACCCTCCTTTCCCCAGCAGGATCCCTCCGTTACCAGTTTATCTTGTACTCTTAATAAGGCTGTGTATTTATCTGTTTTTTCCAAGCTGCGCAGTTTCTCCCTGTCATCTGTCGGGGACCATCTTTTCCTTCCTACACTCAAGCTGTGCTGTTCTGCTTCTGCTGCAAAAACACCCTCCTTTTTCTCCCCTTCTCCCCTAACCATGGCTTGCTTTCCCCCCTACACACACACACTTTTCCTCCACCAACCCACCCAGGTTCAGCCAGAGCAGGGCACGGACAAAGGCGCACGCTGCGGATGCAGGTGGAAATGTGAGACCTTGAAACCAAAACCAGGCAAAGCCCTGAAGCTCAGACCACAGGGGCTGGTCCTGTCCTCAGCAGATGTGGTTTGTGTGCGACTCGGCAGCAGAAACACGCTCAGACTGAAGCCCGATGTCGGAGGTGTTATGAACCCCGCTGCACGTGGGAATGGTGAGGGCTTTACGCTTTTTCCCTGGGGAAAAGCCAGGTCTACCTGCACTTAGCAGAAATCCCACTGATTCCAGCAGACCTCAGACCCCGTCCTTTCTAGCACCCTAATCTTGGGTTCGCTGGATTTTTCTGGGCACATGCTACTCACGTCTGTGACGTTCACCACCCCAATCTGTGGTCTGAACAGGTCAATCTTGAAGGTCTTCTCCCAGTAAGTGATCAGCTGCGGGAATGAGAAACAAAGCTCAGACAAGGGTGTTTGCCATATCCCGTTGCATTAATCAGCCGGCTGGGCTGCGGTGCGGGGAACGTGCATCGATGAGTGCGTGGGAGAGAAGAAAGGCTGCACGTGAGCGTGGGCCACCACGCACGGCAAAGGAAAGTGCGGAATCTCGGGATGTTCCCAAGATACCACCTTCATGGGAAGCAGACCCGAACGAGCAGCTCTCAGGGATCACCCGTGGTCCGGTTTCCCATCCTTCCCTGTCCCAAATTCCCTGGGGCAATTCCTGTGCTTGTGCATACACACACACACACACACACACACACCCCATCCGTGAATTAAACCAAGAGAGGCAAGGAGCCCCTGCCACCCACCAGAGGAAAGTCGTCGGGGTCAATCCAGACAATGCTCAGGTCGGGATTATCGGTGTTGTCCCTGGCAACCTGCTTCAGGATTTCCAGGAACTCAAAACCATCTGAAATGATACATGAACCGCTGCAGCTCTCTCCTGCAAACATGCAGGCACTTTTCGCTTGTGGGGTTTTCAACTTCCCTCACCCCCCCCCTCCATGCACACAGAAGTTGTTTATAGTTCTCATTAAAATGCTGTCTCCCAGCTCTTTCTTCTGATAATAAGGCTTTTAATTTCCAGCATCCTCCCCGGGTATTGAAATTAGTTACACATGAATTAAGTCTCGTAATCCTTCCATGGAGTGGAACAATGTCACTATTTTCTTGCGGTGAGGGAGGAACTGAGCCCCCGAGAGGCCAAAGCCTTTCGGCACGCTGATGGCACCGAGAAGCACCCGTGCCACAGCTTTTCAGGAGCTGGTGCCCACGGGTATCCCGCATGCCCATGGATTTCCCACGTGCCCATCACACACCCAGCCCTCAGCACTTCCCTGGAGCCACACAGCAAGATGGATGCAGAGTTAGGAAGCAAATCCTGGTGCTGGGATGGAGGGGATGACTTTTTTTTCCCAGACAGCCATCCGTTTATATCCAGAATTTGAATCCCGGCTAGCATACCTGCTAGCGTAAACACCCAGAAGCATCCTGGCTCCCCATCCCAGCAGGCTGGGGCTCCCCATCCCAGCTCCCCAGTGCAAACAAAGTATGTGAAACTACACTTTCTTGAGTGATACGAGAGTCATACGAGGAGGAAAACGACCTCCTACCTGGGTCGTCTTCTTCGGCGAAGGCCACGATGTGGATTCCCTCCATGTCGTCCTCCTGGAAACAACAAAACTATTACCGATGGGCCAGGGAGGGAGGACAGAGTCCGGGCGGTTGCTGGAGACAAGGAGTGGTGGGATGTCTTCAAACGAACAGGATGATTGCAAAGGGAGGCTTGACGGGAGCCCCACCGAAACACCAGAAATGGGAGCTGAGGTGAGGCCAAGCCGTGGAGCTATTAGGCGCTGAGGCGGGTAGTTTGGGTAGGGTTGCTGAAACCCTTCAGCTAAAAATGAGGTGGGCACCACGATGGCAAAGGCGAGGGAGCTTCTGATGGTGTGAGGCAAAACCTTGCCTGCAGACAAGGTCAAGGGCTCTCTAGCATGGGAATATAGGCTCACCCTCCATGCCTGAGACCGCCTACCCTCGTAAATTTGCAGCCGCCGGGGATGGTTTGCGGGGAAACAAATAGCTGCCACCTTGCTCAGCCCCCAAACATGCTCCTTCGGGGCCAGCCAAGGAGGTTTCCCCACAGTATGAGAGGTGAGGTGGCTCGCTTGGGCCCCTTTTGGGAGGTGAAGGGTCTCTGCTTTAGGCGAGGGTCTCCGTGAGCAGCCAGGGGAATTGAGTGGGAGGCTCGTTTCAGCGCTCCAATTAGCGGAGGACAGAAATGATGGCCTGGTGGACCGCTTTTCTCCATGAGACACATGAATAATGGGTAATGATATTGGCAAAGGCCAATGGATCTGCCGGCCGGTTCATCATCCGTCTGCTATGAATGTCATCTCTGAATTATCCCACAGATCGGCTTCGCCTTCCTCGCCCGCTGCCGGTCCCGGTTTCCATTTCAATTGGTTTTAATGTGAAAAAAAATTCCCATCTAAATGCTAATTTCTTTTCCCTTCTGAGCCCAGAGGTGACAAAGCCACCATCAAAAACCGAAAGGAAAAAAAACCCTGAAAGATTAAGTGGAAAACATTATCTTTAAAAACAATAGCGGTTGTTGGGCCTTTGCTGGCGTCTTCAGGGAATACGTTTTCAGTGGGGCATTCTAGGCAGATTTACTTGGGATTCAGGGCACTCACAGCTGGAAAAATCTACACTGTTGCTTTTTCTCCGTATTTGCCAGCAGCATTGTCAGACAGCAAAATAAAAAAAAAAAAAAATATATGCAATATATAATTATATATATAGCTACATAATGTAGCTCTATTCTGACCTCCAAGACAGCAAACAAAACTGGAGTAACTCCAGTGAAGGCATTGAGGATGTTCTGAACTTGCAGCAAGATCAGAATCCAGCCCGTTGTCTCCTGTAGGTACAAGTCCCCTGCTCATAGCGGAGGCAAGCTCTGTATTCCCAGGCTGCTGGTAAAGCAAACATTCCACTGCTGAAAATTCACAATTTTCCTGAGCTTATTTTAGAATATGTTCAGTATGAAAGCAAAACCACGGCATGTGAAATTTGTGTCCCACTGAATCCCCATGGAAAAACTTCGAGGGACTTCAGTGGATCTAGGAAGCTATCTTCTACAGAGAGTCTGTATTTTAAAACAAAATGAAAAGCTATCATGCCTAAGTGACTCATAACTCCCAGTTCAGTTTTATTACCTCTCTCCTTGTTGCATTAAAGACTCCCAAGGTTTTTGGTGCTTCGGAGTCCCGCAGCATTTCATGTTACGCAGCCAAGCAAGGAGGCAACAGAATGCTGTTATAAATGTGCTGAGCTTTATGGAGAAAAGACTGCATCTTCCTTAGTGTCTGTAAAGCACCTGTTCGGCTTTGTTTTTCAGCATTCAGCTGGCACTTGAGGGTCCCTGACTGGCTATTAACATCGTACTCATTCACAGTGAAGGGATAATTTGTTATACAAGATTTTTCTTTCATTTTCACCCTTCCCTTCTTCCCCACCCTTGCGGACCAGGAGAGTCCTCTGCGTGTCTTCCGTGCCAAACCGCTGGTTCGTTCTTCACAATCACTGACTTGCAGCTTGCTCACACCCTGAGAAGCGCAATCGATGCGCGATTTGCTCCGTAATCTATATAATTAACTGAACTGCCTGCCCTTGCTTGCGTTTTGAATTGTACAACTGCCCTGGTACAATTTTCATGAATCATCTCTTCGGTACCATCTCCGTAGCTCGCCCAGCGAGCAGACCACTGAAATCACCCCACCACCAGCACCGATGCCCATTAGGTGAGACGGAGCATCCTCGGGAAGGATGCTCTCCGTGGCTGTATCACGGCCGCTACAGAGGCTCACCGCCCGCCTGGCACACTTAATTAGCTTTCCCTGTTCTCTCTGTGGAGCAAACGGGACCCAGGTCAGCTGTTGAGCAAAGCGTTTGAGCACGTCGTTTGAACTCAGGCACTGGGCATCGCAGCCAAGGCTTCCCCTTCTTCCCAGAGGAGGGAAAGCGGCTTTGCAAGGCAGGAAAGAGAACGTTTCGCCCAGCCAGAGGCTGGAGCTCTTGAGCAGCAGTTTCTCGTTGGAAGCTAGCAGGGGATGCAAGGCTTCCCACCCGCCCGTGCTTACCCACGTCTCAAACATGTCCTCTGGGCGCAGTTTTCGCAAGGTGGCCCTGGAAGGAAGACAGAAACACTCTTTGAGGACGCGACCGTCACCCGTGATGCTGCCAGCGTCACCGAAAAGGTCACCGTGCCACGTTTGGTTGGCGGCTGGAGTCAGCGCCATCGGCCACCACGTTTTGAACGCAAGCCAGGGGGGACAGTAGGTCAACTTATGCTTTTATTTATGGTGATAAAACCCTGGCCTTGCCCCCACTGGAGTCATTGCAGCCGCTATTTGTGCTTGGGAGGATGAGACACTTCTCTGTGCTGGGATGGGCTGGTGAATTAGTCCCACACATGGCAGATTGTTCTGCCCGTGCTGAGAGCATGAGGTGACCCATTCACTTCTGTCTTCCAGTCCCTGGGACGTTCCTAATGGGCTTTGTTCCCATTTTCTCCTGGTTTTACCCCAGCAAAATTCCACCACAAAAATCCTTGCAAACTCTGCTGAAGCAATGAAGACAGATAACCTCTGGGAAGAAAATTTAGATCCTAATAACCAAGAAAATGTAAACCATAAGACTGGCCAAAGCAAATTTTTTTGAGAAGTAGTTTATAAAGGACAAAAAAAAGAACAGTAATTATTTTCAGACATGTCCATAGCAGGAAGCATGTCAGAGAGCCCGGCAAGCTGAAAGGTGATTGGGGTGTTAAAGGGACACCCAAGGAACACAAGGCCATAGCAGAGAAGCACAAGTAATCCTTTGTATCTCTGCTTGCTGTGGCATCAGGTGTTCACGGAGGCTTCTCCAGCAGAGCAGGTCTCCCTGGTTGACCAGCCCTGGGAGCTGCTGCAAGAGAAGTGTCGATCGACGAGGTCCTAGAACAGGTTGGTGGAGGGAGTAGCAGCGTGTTGCCAGAACCAGGTGGCATCAATGAGATGTGTAACCCGTCGCTTCAGTTTGCCTCGCTACCACAGCAGTGAAAACAAGGAGCATTTTTTAGAGGTTCCTAAAGGACCTGAGGAGCCACGGATCTGGAAGGGCGACGTCCTTATGAGCACGATGCTACCAGCAAAAGTAAACAGACACTTGAAGGAATATGACACGATAGCACAAGAGATCCATGGCCTTTAAGAGGAAAGTGACGGCCATGGATCTGCTGGAGTTCCCAGAGCAAGTCAAGTGGGCGAAGGTACGCTGGGCAATGCGGAGAGCTGCCTTCAGAGGACCATTGGACAAGGTCCCTTACTCAAGGCTCTCAGAGGAACCGAGATGCAGATAGATCAGAGGAGGGGTCCTCCTGTGGATTAAAGTCATTGGAAGACGAAGGGTGGAGGTGATCGGTCAGTTTTCACGACAGAATGAATTAACCAATTAAGATGGCATGATCCTATGCATAACATACTCTCACATAATCTGACAAAGATGGGAAATAGGAATATGGCAGCGTTTGCTTATCATATCCAATTCTTCGACGACCAACACAGGCCTGACTATGAGGAGATACAGAGGGATCTTGTGAGACTTGAGTGTCTGTATGTTAGATAGGCATATAGGAAGTAACGGACTTGCAGAAAAACAACCCTGATTATACAGGTGCAACAATGGGTTCTAAATTAGTTATAATTAATTATTGCTTCTCAGGGAAGGGGCCCGGGTGTCACAAATTGAGAATGCATCAGCTCCAAAGGCAAAAGGCAAAAAGAAGGTTACAAACAGTTGGAAAATGACTAAGGAGTAAAACACATCATACATATTATGGCAATGGACAGCTACACTGTGCACCTCCACAGCGAATGTATGTGTGGCTCTGGTCATCCCATCACAGAAATTATATCTAATTACTGAAAAAGGGATGTGGAAAAAGGGCAGTGGTGAACGAAGGTATGGAATGACCTCTGTTTGGTGGAGGTTAAATAGATAAAACTCTTTATCTTGTAAAAGAGGTGACTGAAGAGGGGTTTGGCAGGGGGTCTAAAAAATCGGGAATGGTGACCAAAAAAAGTGAAAGAGGGAGTGTCTAGTCATTGTTCCTCTTAACACAAGAGCTAGTAGGCACACAGCAGAATTATTAGGTAGCGGGTATAAACTGAACAAATAGGAGTGCTCTTTTGATGCAATGCATAATTCAGCTGCTGAACTCATTACAGTTGGAGACTTTCAGCATCAAAATAGAAATGAGGTAAAAAATGACTGTAGAAATTGAAGAAATAGCCACTAAGCACACAATCAGGGATACAGTTTTTGACCCAGCAAGTCTCCTCATTGCTGATTGTCAGAAAGTGGAGATTATAGCAGTTGAATGCATATTATGTACTTATGCATACTTGTATGTTGCTTTCAAGACGCTTTCCCTAGCCATTTTCTGGGGGCAGCTCTTGGAGAAAAGAAACTCAGTGGGAAGGATTTGATCACACCCACATGTACTGATTACTGCAGAGTTACTCAAGATTTACTCTGGTTACTTCTCTATGCTGGAGGGAGCGGGGTGAGTGGGGTTTGGGCAAGTAAGAGGGAGCAGAATTCAGCCCCCATGTCGCTACACGACAATAACAGAGAACAGCAGCGGGGAGCACATTTTGGAAGGGCTGTTTAAAGCATGCTGAAGAGCCTGGGTACTGCTGAGCACCGCGAGCTTTCCCCAGTGATGTGCCAGGGCAACTTCTGGGGGACGGAGAGGTGGCGGTGGGGATTTGCACCTAAGCCCATGCCTGCCAGCCGGGGTGAAGTGAGACAGTCTGGTGTGTGAGGAGGAGGAGGAGGCAACTGGTCCTCTACACCTTTCTGCAGAGGAGAAGGTCCTGCCAAGTTGTCTACAGGGAACCAGCACGTGGTAGCTGCTGAGGGCGCTTTGTTTTTCTCTACGGACCTGATCATCTCCATGTCCTGTCTAATTCCACTTCCAGCCTTTGGCTTTAGGTCCTTGACTGGTGGCAAGGCAGGAAGAAGCGCTTCTGCTCCTACAGACTCAGCTGGGAACATATCACTGTCACCCCAGGCTTTTTTTTTTCACCTTGGCAGCTTTGGGATTTCAGGCATCCGATTTCATGAGACTCCTTTTAATTCCTTTCTGAGCCTTGGCACTCAGAAAATACATGGCCCGCTCCCTCGCTCCTACCAAGCACCACATAGCATCTTGAAATATGTAAGACTTGGGGGGTTTCCACTGCAATTTGTGCTGGTGGAGAGCTTGCCTTTTTAGGCTAGCATTTAGCTGACTGTATTTAATCAGCCTCTTGATGTTGCTGCTTGACAGAAAGAGCTTGGGAAAAAAAGATGGGAAGGACTGAGGTCAGGAAGTCCAGGAGGTCAGCAAAGTGACCTGCAAGTACATGGGAGACAGAGGACCCCTTCACATTCCAGAAAAAGCAGAGATCTGTTTCAAAGTCTGGTGACTTGTGGATTCCAGAGATGATCCTGTCTCTAAACCCTCTGTGTGTGAACACAAACCTCCAGCTCAGCCCAGTTTGGGGTCCCCTAACTGTATTGATGGCCCTGCTTTTCTTGAACTCTTTTCTGGTCCCTTGAACGTCTGCTGGGAAACGCAGTTGCAGGAGCAGCAGATAGCCTGTGCGACTGTACTGAGCTGTATTTTTAAGGGTGTAAAAATACAGCACCTCGTAGGTAGCTGTGGCCTTATATTTAACCCTGGGCTTTTACACAGGATCAGCCTTTCCAGTCACTTCCAGACTGTTGGTAGCTGAGTGCCTAAACAACTGTGCAATAAACCTGATAGGAAAAAGCATGGAGCATCCGCAGCTCCTGCTGAGTTGATCAAACACTGTAGGTGCTCAGCACCGTCGCCACATGAGGCCCAACACAGCCATTACAGCAGTGGCTTTCTCTCTGAGCCTGCGGTCAGCAGAAGCCTTTTAGTCCATTACGGTTCCTTCGAGCTTGGTCTGAGCTCAGAGCCTGCCTACAGACATATCTGACATCAGGAGAGGGGTGTATCCATTAGTGAAGCTGTTTTGGGGAAGGAGGGGACTGGACAGAATTTGAGTTTGGCTTGAAAGGCCTTGGAGAAGATCGTCTTCTGTACAGACCTAAATTAAAAGCATGGACAAGTAGGGCAAGGTTTCTGCTCTCCGCTGCCTGCAAGCCTCCCTGCTTTTTGAGGGTGGCCTGACGAGGGAGGAAGAGGAGGGAAGCTGTGTCATCACAGCCCCATGGTGGTGGGCTCTGATTGCGGCACTGATACTTGCACCTCTGGGAGTAGGAAAAGACCAGCCAAAAATCTCAAACCTGAGTCAGCAAATCACCAAAAGGCGGTCATCATCCTAATTTTTTCTGAGAGGGATGCCCTAGAGGGGCAAGCCCGCGATGACAGACACTTTTACCTGCTTCCCACAGCCAGGCTTGTCCTGTACGCTACGTACCTTTTGTGCTCCTTCACAAATTCAACCAGCTCCTCTTCTGTGTAAGGCTTGTCGGGGATGTGAACGGGCTCATCCATAAACGGTTCATAGAAGTCCACCTCGTTCATCTTCAGCCCTAGCTTCTTGGCAACCTGTTTGCAGTGCAGACGGTCAGAGATGAGTGAGCCTGACGTGCCTGTCTGCCTGCCCAGTCTCTCCCAGTAGCAGCGCTGAGGTCAAGGTGCTTGCTCTCTCTCAGAGCATGCACTCTTAGGGGTGGCCAACTAAATATGAATGGATCTCTCCTTGGTTAAAAAAACACTGATGCTCTCTACCCTACTGATCTCAAGCACTGGGGCAGAACAAGGCCAGAGTCGAAGTCCTGCAAATCTAATGGGGCTGGTTTCCAAACCCAGATCAGGACCTGCCTCCACGCTGCAGAAATGGCCTTTTATATTGCACCAGGGCCAAATCCAAATGCGGACACCAATACCACAAATTACAGGGACACTGAAAACGACAAGCTGGAGCCAGATATTAAATCTGGGAACATGCTGAGCTTCTGGAAAAGAAGTTGGTGGAGTCTGTGAGCTCTCACAGAGGTCCGTGGATGCTTACCCCTTTGTCGAAGGTGGCAAAGAACTTGATGTACGGCTGGAAGTGTTCGGCGGCTTCTTCAAATGCCTTGTAATCTGGAAGGAGAAAAGGGGAATGAAGAAAAGATTTCACAGGCAGCTGGCCACGCTCTGATCAGCACAGAAGGCACCAGGGAAGAACGAACACAAATCATTGCAAAATACATCAGATGACGGCACTATGTTTCTTCCACCCTTCCAGGGTTTACAAACAAGGACCATTTCATGCGGAGCGAACAGGGCACATGTTATGCAGCCCCACAACGCTCAGGAAAAACTACAGATCCCGGCATGCCATGCTCAACTGGGGCTGAAATCAGCAGCCCTGTGAAGCAGGTTCAAGGGTTAAAACTCCAACCTGTTGATAAGGGTGTTTACAGCTGCCTTCTTGCACAAGCAGTAGTTCAGCCTGGGAAATACATGGAGTTGTTCCAGCATTAATGATTGCTGCCATTGCCTAAACAGTCACCAAGCGTGATTAGGCACGCTCCTCCTGCTGCGAGAGGACGGGGCAGGAACAAGGTACATTTTTACTGTTACTGGTATCAGGTCCTCAGCTGGGGTCAGGAAGGATGCTCTCAGCCTGGCGGGAGCTCTTTACAACAGGTATTTCCCACTTTTCTTCAAAATACTTATTACTGAACAGCGTTAGGGGCACAGCCCTGCCCGAGCTGCCCTGCAGCCCATTTTGAGCGGGTGAGAAAGCTGAAGGGAGAGGTGGGAGAGCTGTTGCGATGCATCAGACCTGGCGATACGTGTCCTGTTCAGGTGAGAATACCCGTCTTTTTGCTAAAGGTAAGCCTTGCAAGTGTGGGGTGCACACTGTCAGCACCGCCTGGAGAGCAGGGCTGGCAGAGGAGACTGCTGGGGCTTGCCGGAGAGAGTCTCCAGCGAGGGTTTCTCCAGATTTGTGAAAGCTGATGGTTTTGCCTGGAATGGTCCTTGAGTTGCACATCCCTCAGGGCATGGGACCTGCCTCTTCTCACTCTTGGGGTAGGGCGAGGAGAAACAGGTCAGTGCCTCTGCTGGGCTGCCCTAAGGTGTCCTGCTTATTGCTGCTGTACGTTTGCCAAGTTAGTATTTAATGTGTGTCCCCCTCTTTCCCTTTTCCTCCCTCCCTCTTTCTTTGACCTTTCGGGCACACTGCTCATAAGAGGGGGAGCTTAGACTTACTGTACTTCAGCTGCCCTGGGATTATCGTCCCCTTCTTTTGCCAGCAGACACCTTGCAGAAGGGTCACCGCTGTTGGTGTAGGAATGGGCTCATGCATAGAACTTGCCTGCGACCCCACCTCATCCTCCAGCAACTTTGGCACTGTCACAGCCTGCCATATACCCCTAACACCCTTAACATTCATGCAGAAGGACAAATGCCCGGCCCCCAGAGCCCCCAGCCAGGCTCCAAGCCCCGCGAGGATCATATTCATCTTACGTTCAGAGTCTTCTCCTTTGAAGTAGCCGATGAGTTTGATTTCCTCATCAATTTGGTCAAAGGCCTGAAGCTCCAGCTTGTTGTTTATGATCTCCACAGGGTCTTCTAGCAACTGCCATGACAAAAGCATTTGATAACGCAACGATTTGCAGCACCAACCTATGCCTGGCAGGGTATGTCACTAGCAGCCTAAGTGGGGAGAAAGAGGTCACCCAATTTCTCTGCTGCTGGAAACCCTACTTAGTGCTCTCTGCCTTAATGTGAGGAACCGAGAGATGTAGGTCACCTTCAGAAGGAGCCAGTAGTAGGTTCACTGCATAGGTTGAGGCTGCGAGGGGCCTGGGTAACCCAAATGGATGCTGAGGGACCTGCTGTGATGAGGGATAAGGGGTAGCCGTTGCAGCTGGCTTTAGAGAGGCTGAGAAGAAGGGACAGCAGTTGAAAGGGGCTGGTATGGGGACTGTGAGCTTCTGTGAATGATGGATATATTTGCTTTCAAGTGTCATTTGCTGGAAGAGGTCATTGCAAAGAACTTGCTTTTGGAAAACATTAAAACCAGCATGCTAGAGGGTGGCCAAACGGTGTTTTGGAGCAGTGGAAAGTCTGGATGTGAATTTTCCTGGCTGATCCTCCTGTGCAGAATGGGTTGAACCCACGCTTTGGCCCCGGACATGTCACAGTGTTGATGAGGAAGTTGGAAGACCTATCTGCCGCTTCAGGCTGTTGTTGATCCAAAGTTTGTTACTGTTTTCTTAACTAGCTACGGCTGGTGAAAAGATTTGGTCTGATTATTTTCCCCAGGAATACTGGTGTAAATCAGGTGTGGTTTCACTAGAAAAAAAAAAATGCAGGCAGGCCACTGTACAGCCTACAGAGGAGTAGAAAACCTCTGGGTTTGTTTTCCTTTGAGTTCAGGCTGCTGAGGCACCAGGGATGTGTTTGTTTTTACTTCCCTGCTTTGCTAGGTATTTTCCCTCTTGAGGGGAAAACACACAAACAGAAATCCTTGCTCTCTTCCTTTGTTCGCAGAAGACGATTTTTCAGCGGCACACCACAAAGCACAGCAAGCAAAAACTCACAGAGCGCCTTACGCCGCATCCCTTACGAGTGATGCTCCGGCATCTCCCTGCTGCCGTAGTGTCCTGAGCCGTGGGAACCAGGGATCCCACCGCTGCCGGGGTCACAGCAAAGTCCTGCTCCATCTATCTGTGGCCCTCCCAGGTGGGGCAGGTGCCCATTTCTGTCCCTGAAGCCACTTGCATGTGTTTTGGCCACAATACCTGATGCACGCAGCCACAGACGTTGCCGTAGGAGAGCTAAGGTCCTAAGGAGCTGTTTCTCTTCCCTGGCCATGCCTCGTCCCACCGGCACTCCTGCACCGCAGGTGACCGTTTAGGCAACCTGCCACCCTTGGAAACAAACCCTGCCAGCTCCGCTGCTCGCCTTGCCTCCCTTATCTGTATTATTGCACGGCCGCTCCTCAAGGGAGCCTCATTTCCAAGGAAAGCCAAGCCGCTGCAAAAGGTTTTCACTACAAAGCAAAGACCAGGTTTTGGGGCCATCACCTCTCCTAGGAATAAAATGTAAAGAAAGAGAAGTGCAACACGTTGATGAGGGATCCAGCCTCTCTTTTGCATTTAGGCACAAAGGCGAGTACGTGGTTGTGCCCGTGCAAAAAATGACCCGAGAGCACTAAGTCCTGGGACCTTCTCTAACTCATGGCAGTGCAATCTGGTAAGTTCACTGAAAAGGCAGTAGTACACTATGTTGTTTGTGCAGTTGTGTCTAGAAATGGGCAAATAGTTTGCAGCACATACCTTTTTCAATGAATTGAGCTCTTTTTAGTTGCTCTATGAGAATGCTACTTCTTGGATTTTTATTTTTTTTAAATAACTCTTCTTTTTTGGGGAAAAAAAAAAAGAGTGAAGGATTTTTGCAAATGGTAAAGTGTTTGCACGCCAGCTTGCTAACTGAGGTGGGTGACTAGCACTTAGTTATGTGGGATTTTTGCTTGCTTCCAATCAAATACTCCATAAACAGGAAAGAGAGCAGAACATCTTTAAGATATAAGTGGTTGGTGGCATATACAGGTACCAGCTTTCCTGGGAACTCATGGTCAGACAAGTATTTGGGAAGCTGGCAAATGTCATCTCTACTAGTGTGTAGCAAACAGGGATGGAATTTCAAATAAAGATAAAACAGTGGTTTTTAGCAAAGTGAGTATTTGCAAGGTCTTCTCTGAGAGGCTTTATTTAGCTCTGAGCTTATCTGTACTTACGTCCAAGAGGAATTCCACCAACACATCCGTGGCCAGTTCCCCATCAAATTCAATCAACCGCTCCTCCTTAAACACATAGAGGCTTCCCTCTTCAACCAAGCCTGAAAGAAGGAGGCAAGAAACATAACGTGGTCAACACGTCACTAAAAGCGTTTTTACTACAGAGAATCTTGCTTGTTTGTTCTAGCAACACCTCCTGGGAAAACACAATTGCCAGTTCGCTGTGTTGGCCCAGCTAGAAACAACCCGAGTATTCTCCTGACTGATGTTTCACAGCATGAGGGACAGACCTCAGCCAGAACTTGTGCTAGCTTCTTCCCAAATGTTGAACTTTTCGTTCAGGTCACAGTTTGGCCTCAGCTGGAAAAATTCTGTATCAGGAACTTGTTTCAGCTTGGCTCTCTCTCTTGCAGTAAATAATACTGGGCTCTACCTGACATCCCAAATTTTAACAACCTGTCATGAGATGGAAAATGGATTTTGATGTGGGTTGTGTTCTCTGCCCAGAGAGGGCTGAACTATGTGAACATAAACAGTGACCTGAAAGTCAAACCGAGCTTCAAACTCTCTGAGGCTTAGCTAGCCTTGACAAAAGGGTTAGAAACCTATGGTAGAGATGCTGCAGATGGCAGGCTGGCAGATTTGAGTGGTAGATCACTGGACTGAGGACTGGGTGCCACAGCATCTCGCTGGAGGCTCCAAAATCAGCAGCACTGAGCTCCCACAGTGGATGATGGCAGGGTACCACCAGGCCAAGGTGGTTGGCAGTTTGTTCCTTTTTGCAGAGGCAGAAGCTCTCAGCTTTAGTTTAGCTTCCACCAGCACACACATTTAGGAAAGAAAATTACAATCTGGTATACAGTCTAGTATGGTTAAACAGTCTCTGACCTTAAGCCTAGTGGTATATTTGTGTGCAGTTGTATTTATATGTCATAGTATTTCCATATTGCTTTGTGGGCTAAAATATGAAGGGATTGCCAGCCCCTGGAAGACAGCTGTTTCCAGGGGTGGGCAACGCAGCAGCCTTTCAGCTTTACAGCAAGTTTCTCCTCCTGCTCTGGGGAGCAAGTCAGAAGGGTTGGCACCATTGCAAAACCATTGCAAGGCTGTGGCTCCCCCAATAGTGGCCACAGGTCACCCTGCCATGGGGCTGGTGACATTTGGGGGCCTATGTGATTTCCCGGTAGGTTTTGGTTCTGCGCTGCTGTGTCAGACCTGTCTCTGTGTAGGAAAGCGTGGAGTTACTCCATGGCACCTATTTACAGTTTCTGCTTAGCAAGTTGGGAGCTTCCACCCCATCATCGCTATGAATTGGCTTTCTTTTTCACTTGGTTTGGTTTGGTTTTGGCACTCTCAGCCAAGAAGATTTTGCTGGAAGGGTCTCGGCCCATCCCTCCCATCCTTGCCCCCCGCCTTGATCCTGCCCACCTTGGGGTGGGCAGGTGGTCAGTGTGCAATTGCCACCATCACCCCCCCATCCTGGTGACAAGGATTTGGCTGTCTTCTATGGGGCTGGCTGCTGGGCATCACTCCCGCACTCTCTCAAGCTATTCCAGAGATATCAGATATGGCACTCACCTAACTTTTTGGCAAGTTTGGCGTCCTTCTTGGAGTCCACCATCCCGAAGCCGATGCTCCTGGGCTCCAGGACCTGAGCTGCCAGCTGTGGAAGGAACCAGAGAGCCCAACGTTACCAGCATTAACACCACAGGGTGGCTAAAGGGCATCGTGCCCTGCTACCATGGCACAACAGGCACAAGTGACCCATATTCCGCTTTCGGACAACACCGATGGGTGGGATGCATCACATGCTGCCTCCTCGCTGAGATAACGCTGCCCAGAGGTCACAAGGGTTGGGTTTCTTCCCACTGTGTCACAGCACCGAGTTTGCTGGCGATACCGTGTGCTGTTAAATGCTGTTTGACACCCTGGCATCGGGAGAGGGCTCCTGACCGAATCGGGGACACCAAAGCCGTGGCCACGGCTGGGAGAAAGACCTGTGCTACCGACACGAAGCACAAGCTGCCTCCTCTTTTGTGCCTCGGTGGCCTCCTGCGGGGGAACGTGACGTGTGGGCACCGTGGACATTTTAACTCTGGAAGTGCTTGGTGCCAGGCAGCAGCGGCTGCAAACTGGAGGGGATGCAGGGCACTGCAGCATCACGTTTCCTTCATACATGTGTTGCGGTGGCCAAGGCAGGCTCCCAGCAAAATAAAGCAGAGGGACTCCTGGCTTTGCAAAAGTGGTCCCTTCTCCTATGAAATGCTTTAAGTCATGTCTCCTGTCCAGGCTTCGGTCACCCCCCCCCAGTTCCTGGTCCCCTCTTTTCCCTGAATAAATGAGTCTGATCATAGCCACGCTCGCGTTTGGCTCCTCACAGTTTTGCAAAACCATTGCCCCCCCCCCCCCCCCACCGTTTCCACCATTTTTGACGAAGGGGCCTCTCGAAGATATCGAGTTCCTGCCTGTTTTGTGAAAATAGATATGTGAGGAAAGGAGAGACGCTCTGCAAGTGCCCCGTGGTGGGAGCGGCCCCGGGTGAGACCCTGTGAATTCCAGCTGGGCTCCGTAGAGATGCAGTGACCCTGGGAAATGAGCCGCCTTACTCACCAGATGACTGACTTAGCCCCACCACAAGCACACCAGAGACCCTACAAGGCGGTAACGATGCTCTGAGACCACCAAGCAGCTGTAAGAGCCCCGTCCTCCTCCCTTTCCCTCCCTTCTCCACAAATGCCTCTGATGATGATGGTCTTCTTGCTGTCCCCCCCTCTCAACCCTGCTGGATGTTGGGGGACGAGGGGTAGAGGGTCTCCGGGACGGGAATGTCCCTATTAGGGGACAGCTGCCTGCGCTCGGTGGCAGGAGGCTGCAGGAGGGCAGAAGAAAAGCCATGGCCAGAGAGATGGCGGGCTGATTTATGAGGACCACCCTCTCCCCGGACCCATTTTGGCACCCTCCCCCCAGCTTCAAAGCCGGTTTGAATGTCACCCAGCGGTGCCCGGCCCCTTGGCTCTCCCGCTATAAATAACCTGCGCCTGCGCCCGGCCGCCGCGAGAGCGAGCGGCGATTAAAGGCGTCGGGGGGCAAAAGCTGTGGGGCAGCCCCCTTGCCTGCACATCGTCGTGGGGCTGGCCAGATCCCCATGCTGGCAGCGCCCAACCCTTCCCCAAAATCCTGGGGGGGATGACGGTGGGCACCCCGGCGATCGGGACTCAGGGACCTTGCTTGGGCGAAGGGGAGCGACGGAGAACATGGTTGTATTCTCCTTTCCACCAAATAGGTGTCCCCAGGCCTGTCCCGAAGCCCTCCAGAAGGACATATTCTCCACCAACCACCAGAGCATCACTGCAACCTTGATACCCCTGCGGCTACCCGGCCTGTTGTCTTTGGGGGAAAATGCCACCACGTGAGGCAAAAGAGGTGCTCACATTATGCAGGGAACAGGTGATCTCACTGCTCTTTCCTTGCTCTCTAGCAATGCTTTGAAATAAAGGTGAGGCTGCACGCTCAGGGCTTGAGCTTACAATGGATACTGCCTGAATGGGGGCAGAGCACTGGTCCGTGTTTGCACATCCATGGATAAGGCATCTGAGCACTGGTCTGACCGGTCTGGCATCCCACCTCCCGGCGCAGGCCACGGCCGTCCACATTAGAGCACCTGAGAGCAACTGGTACCCAATAATGCAGGGAGAGACGGACGCCTCTTGTGAGCTCCCTTGACATCTGCAAGCTGGCAGCGGTGAGAAAAGCTGTTTTCTGTTCCCCATTACGGGGATCTGCTCTTACTGGACAAAGAGATGCAGCCTGTAGGATCATCAGCTTTCGGGGACATTGTCAGTATGTCCTCACTTGCTGGCAGTTGTGTAGACCAGCAAGAAGTTCCTCGGAGTCGATGCTTGAGGCTCTGGCTGCACTTTGATAAGAGGTAAAACACAGAAAGCCCAAGGGAAGAAGACTTTAGTCACGTCCAGTCCGGTCCATACTTCATCTAGCTACTTACTTACAGCTACGTTAGCCATGTGCCAAAGTCAAGGCAGTTTAAGCCCAACAGTTCTCAACTCCTGCACGCAGGAGATGGTTAGGGTTTCTTGGGGGTGTTTGAAGAAGCTCAGAAATGTGCAGAAAAAAGCTGCAACACCCACTACAGGCAAGCGGTTGGGTGTTTGCAAGAGAGGAAGCATTGATGGGGCGTAGCGTACGTCAGCACGCAGCGCGCACAAGGTAGTTCTTCGGAGGGGTGTGGGTGTAGCTGTGGGCCTGGGAGCTTGCTGGGAAAGACTAAACGTGCAAAGAAAACGTGGGTGATGGGATGAAAGCCTCTTTGTGTGAGACTGGGAGCGCGCACTTCGTTAGGGCTCGGGAGGCAAAAAAGGTCACGGTAATGCTGGAGGTGTGCCTGTTGGTGTGGCAGGGCTGGTGTCACTGTGTCTGGTGAGACCAGCTCTAGGAGGTGTACGTCCTGGGGGTACGAGCGTTTGGAGGTGTTCCTCTGAAGAGGCTCATCCTGGTAGAGAAGGTGTGCGGCAGCGTGCGTGTGTACGGCGTGAGCCTGGTTCTTCGGGGACGGAGCCGAGAGCTAAGCGGGCAGCCGGCCTCCTTCGCTGGGACTTTCACGGCCGGCGAGATAAGGAGGTGAGCGGTACAGCCTGTGCCCGTCCGCAGAGTCTCGCACCGGGGAAATCTTCGTGCAACGTGAGACTCTCGGGAGCTCTCTGTGGCAGCGCCTGGAGGCAGGAGACCTTTGCAGGGTGTCAGGACCTGTGGTGGCTTTTTCAAGGGCAAGTTCTGCAGGGGCTGGACGTTGCTCCTACCCTTGCTTTCCCCTGCAGCAGGTGAGTCTGACCAGTGCTTAGGTGAGGACATATTCCCACACCCATCTTTGAACCCCATAAGGCAGCAAAATATAAAGTATGCCAGAAGCACAGCAGCTTGGCTAGTTGCCCCCTGCTCATTACAGTATCAAGCATTTATATATCCCCTTACAGTATTTTCTGATTCCATAATGCTAGTGGGATTTGAATGCAGATAATGTTTCTAATCTTGACAATCCTCTTGGCTCAGGACCTTGGGATAGAGGTGGCTGTAATATAAGAACACAGCCCCTCCTCCTCCTCCTCCTCCTCCTCCTCCCTTTAAATTCATATCGCTTGAAGTCTTGGCCAGCCAGAGCCCTTGTCTTTGTGTCAGCCTCTATAGCGAGTAATTTAGCTTCAACAGCTGCACGGGGAGATGGAGGAGAGAAACTGCCCTGGAAGAATTGGACCTAACTGGTCATGCAGTCCTTGAGGTACAGCAGGAGCTTTGGGCAGGCAGAGCTGGCTGAGAGCATGAGCAAAGATCCCAGTAGCTCGTAAGCTCATATCCCATGCACATTTTGCAGCCTTCCTCTTACGTGCATGAAGCCTTTGCAATGCACACTTTCTAGCCACAGGATCACAAGCTGTGTCCTGTGCAGCCTTGGGAAAAGGAAGTGTGAGTTTGGGAGCACCCCTCCTTTCTCCCACTTCCCTCAGGTAATAGCCATATTTGAATTTGGGTAAGCGTGAGCGAGGGCATGGCACTCTGAGATGTTTAATAGGTGCCAGCCCAAAGTGAAGCTTAAGGACCAGCTCATCTTGGATGGTGTCAACAGTTACAGGCAACCTGAATATTGGGGATGGAAAAAAACAACTCCCTGCGGGCACATCTCAGCTTCACACCTACTATACCTATCTGAACCTAGGTGTGATGCTGGGAAGCTTTTGGGAGATTTAAGAAGTCCCACGGGGTCATTCTGAAATCCTAGATTATAGAGCAGCAGAAGCGTCACCGGCTGCCTGACCACACTCCTCTTCGAGCTGCAAACGCTGATTGTGCCAAACCTTGCATTTGGTGTCAGTTTTGCTGTTAAATGGCAGACAAAATCCAGGAGAGAGGGTTACAAATGGGGGTGGGAGGGGTGGGTGTCTCAGCATGGTCAGTTTTCATAGTGGCGTGACATTACGGCTTGCTGGCCTGGATTTTCTTCCCACTTCTCTAGCACCTGCCTGAAGCTCCTACAGACAGTAAGGCTCATCTTCCCCAGCCGCTCAGGCTGGCAGGCAGGGCGCTGGGGACATTTGGGTCTCTACGAGAGCCGTCACGAGTAAACTTCTCTTAAGCATGGGGAGCTTTCCGTTTCCCTAGCCGGCAGCAGGGGAAGTACAAAACTCAAGCAATGCAAGGAGGAGAGCAACTGGAGAGGATGAGGGAACGTCCCTCAAGCAATCTACACTTCTCCGCTGTTTCTCTCCTACTCTCTTTAAAGCTGCAGTTCATGTTGATGGTCAGAACCTGGTTGATGTAACGATGATGGTTTTACATCCCAAAATGTTAGGTTTTTATTTTTGCAGCCAGCAGGAGGAGATGGCAAAAGTCTAGGGTATTTCGCCCAAAGCTTTGAATCCTTATGCAGGACTCATGCCTTCACGCTACGGTTGACTTCTCTGTTGTTCGAGCTGGTGGGCAGTTTGCTGGAGAGCAGAGGGGGTTATCTCTCCTTCCTATTGCCGTGCTGTCTCCTCTAGCATCCCCTTGCATACCCCACTAGCAACATTTTGGGTTCTTGCATAATTCAGGCTGGTGAATTAGGGGTCCTGAAGCGTCATGGTGACCAAAGAGAAAGGGCAGAAGCCTGCTGAGCAGCTGCCACTAGAAAAACCACCCTGCTGGCAGCAGGGACCGGTCCCACCTTCCTGCCCTTTTCCACCACCTGAGCTGCCCAGAGAGGCTGTTTATTGCTGAACCTGCCCTCCCAGGGGGGGTCATTGCTCCTCGGACTAAAAGGCAAGTCCCCAAATATGGAACACCCAAAGGTCACTCCTGCGGAGGTGGCTTTCGCAGGTAACGCTCCAAGAACGCCGCCCCGGGGCTTTAATTGCCGTGCGGCCGCTCAGCCCGGTCAGACGTACGATGCGCTTTTTGGCTGCCTCCCTAAAGGTTTTGCATAGTTAGGGCCGTATTTTTATCTGCACCGGGCATCCCTAATTTTAGCCAGCTGTAAGCCAAAGCGCAGCCTCCCCAGCCACGAGCTAACGGGGGGCCGATGCCCGTGGCACTGAGCACCCATGGGTGCGGGGGCCACTTGCTTCTGCTCCTGGCCAGCCCTCGCCGGCTCTGCATCGCAGACGTTTTGCCGACTCAGGTGGGCAGCCTGCCCACCCAGGACGTGCGTGGGTGCGTGCATGGGCTGACCCAGGTTGTGGGGTCTGGGACGGTGCCTGGGGGCCACCCTGCTAAGCTCCTCTTTGACAAAACTTTACTCCATAACATGGTTTAGTGGGCGTGGATGATGGTTGGACTCGATGATCTTGAAGGTCTTTTCCAACCTAAATGATTCTGTGATTCTATGAGAACAGAGACCAGAGGTGCAGTCTGGGGGCTGTCCTTGACAAAAGTGAGACGATCGCTGCCTTCTTGTCTTTCTGGCCTCAGAGATTCTGCTTTGAAACCGAAGGCTGGATGCTGACGTGAAGCCCGTGCAGGGCACAAGCTGGCTCCTTTCAGTGGGCGCTGGAGGAGGGGAGCATGCTTGATATTCAGCCCGTTCACCTCCGCAGACCATTGCCCATGTCATTCCTACGCCTCCAGCTCCCAGGAACAAGCCAGATTTCTCGAGTTTCTGACCGAGTGGGTGTAAGCCAGTGCCTCTGAATCCCTGGAGATTCCAGGATGCTGCAGGCGAGAGCCAGGAGCTCCCACCCTGCATCCACGGGATGGATCAGCGAGGGGGGGGCCCTGCGGGAATGGAGGGGTCCTTGAGACAAGAAAGGCCTTTTACCCAAGGAGTGAGCAGAGAGAAAAAAGAACTGAGGAAAGCTTTAAAAATACGCAGCCCCTCCAAAGCTACAGGGTTCGAGGTGTCAGAGGTCTGCTAGCTGACGGCGGTCCGTCTCCTGCCAGGGCCGCAGAGGGTTCCCAGAAAAAGGACGTATCATGTACGGCAGCTTCGCCAAAGCTGTGCCAGAGAGCGCGCAGGAATGAGCACCATCAGCACTGCTTAGGAGAGAGCACTGGCCGTCCCGGGGAGACGGGGAGGGGAGGAGCGAACGCCTGCTCTGCGGGCCCCCCCCCGGGAATTCAGTTCTTCACTGTCACTGCTCGTTCTATTTCCTCGGGCAAGGTTTTTTTTCTCATGTATGTAGGTAAATCCCAATGTGCAAAGGAAAATAAAAAAGGAGAACGTGGACCTTGCTAAGTCACTTCTTTCCTAGGCCATAGATTGCTTGCCTGGGTGCCTGTTATTTCGGGACAGAGGCTGCAAAAGGACATCCTTGGTCATCAAACCCGGGACCATGTCATTCAATCTCTGTCACAACCTGGTCAATGTCCATTTAAAACTCATTGGGCTGTTCTCCCCTTGACGTCTTCCTCCTCTGGTGATTAGGGACTTCCTAGTTTCCAGACTTGGTTTATTCATAGCCCATTTGTCCTTAGGCTTTGTGCTTAAATAGCTCTCCTCCCTCTTGGGTGTTTAAAGAGAATTATCATATCCCCTTTATGTTCTCCCCACAAATGAAGCTCAGGCATGAAGGAAGGGCAGTCACAGGTTTTGATTAGTTTGGTTTTAGATGAAGGGCACTGGCAGACCAAGTTCTGGAGTAAGGTCATGGTGGGCGAGCACGGCATGGCCCACCGTGCCCCCTCTGCCTTGCAGAGCGACAGCTGCCCCAGCCTGCGGGCAGGCTCCTGAGAAATGTCAAAGTCCGGGGCGGAGAACATGAAATGATAGCTATAAACGCCGCACATGTCCACTGAGTAGGCGAGTGTGAGCTCAAGCTAGTCCTTTTGAGGCCCCCCCACTCAGGACGGGGCAAAGGCACCTCATTATACAAGAGTGAGACCCTTCCTCCTGGGAACCAGCCCAGCGGGAAGGCACTGGGAACCCTTGCTGGAACTTTTTTGGGAAGCTGAGTAGCGTGGCAGGATGGCCAAGACCTAAGAGGATGGGCTTTTCAACATTTTTCCCCAATTGCAGTTCTGAAGGGAGGAGTGACACAGAATGAGTCTCCATGCGGCTTAAGGTCATGCATGGCACATACAGATGTTGGCTGCAACAGCTGGACAGCCAGAAGAGCTCCTCACTTCAGGGCCAAGAAAGCAAAGCCTAAGCAGCCTTGTCCTCGCACTGTGTCAGCAAGTGAACCCAAGCCCACAGGGGTCTGCCATGTCTCCGGGTGACATTTGGATAAAAGTTGGGTCTCTGGATGAAACCAGCTTCAGACCCTGGGATTACAGCTGGTCTCTGCTCTGAGAACTGCTGTCAGTCCACGTCTCTCGGATCATACTTTAGCTGCTGAGAAAGGTGCCTTTCAAAGAGTGATATAGCATTGAAAGTGGGGGTTTATGCTAGATGCTGCTCATGCAGCCAGTCCCAACTCACTGCTGGGAACCGACGGAGAGACTTCAAAGAAAGAATCTGGGCCGTAACAGGTAAAGCAGCCTTGGAAATTGTTTCTGCCACCGTTATACAGAAAGACCAAAGCACATACTTGTCCCTGGATGTCAGTGTGCCCATCTGTGAAATGGGGAGCTCTGTGTAACTTGCTTTTGTGACTGGCATGTCAGTGACCGAAATCCTCCTAGGTGCTACTGCTAAAAATCAGTGCTCTGCTGGCTGTTGACGAATTGAGACCTACTTACATGGTCTCAAAGGGCAAACTAATCAGTGCACACTTTTTCCTTTTCTTTCCCTTCCTTCCTTATTTTTGCATTAACTTATCTATACTGGAAGCCACTGCTTTAGTAGCCATGGAAAACAAACCACCTTTTTTATTACAGGTATGTATAAGGCACTTGTACTGTAGGCTTCTGCACATACATATCCAGCCAGGTGTGCCTTGTCTTTCACCCCGAGGATTTGTTCTGTAGATACCCAGAGACCTGACAGTTTCTGTGACACTCAGTGAACATGTCTTGTATAATGTGTCTACCCAGCCCAGGAAATTGTGTTGAGGCACTGTCTCATGAACATGCCCATTTTCAAAGAAAAAGATGGAAATCTGAGTCTGTGAAACAAACAGAGAAGGATGCTTAAAGAAAAGACTTGGGTTTATATTTGTATTTGTACTCTACCTAGAGATGGGGTAAAATGAGGATCTTGTCTCCTGGTTCCTATGAATTTCTGGGATAAACTACACAGACCTAAACTTGTAAATCTTTTTTCTGTGTTGCATCAGAAGCAGAGAAGGACTTTTTGCTATATACTACGTGGCTCTGAACTCTCATGGGAACATCTGCTCTCAAGAGATTTCAAGACCATGTGGGTGGAACTACCCTAAAACCAGCTGACCTTGCACCAGTTTTTCCATCCTGAGCTGAAAGCTGCAGTAGTTTCAACACCTGAAAATAAATCCTTGCTCTCAAGTGAACCGGGAGGTAGACCTTACACCCAAATTAACCCTTGCCTTTACTGGATTCAAAATCTATCTTTCCCTCTCACACCACAGCTACTAGCTGTGGTTGGGCATTGGGAGGATCTCATGCAATGTAATCTCAGGGATTTATGTTCCCAGGTTTGTAGGAGAAATTTTCCCTTGTGTTACAGAATTGGCCAAATATGTTAAGGAGCTTCACTTTGTTCTGCCATTTATTGCTAGAGGCTGGGCTGATCCTAGACCTCATCTGGAAGGGGGAGTACCACGTCCCTCTTCTCTTACCTCTATTCAGACTGGTTTGTGCTAGGGCACTTCTCCACGAATTTTCAGCCCAGGGGCACTGTTGCATTGAAGGGCCTAAAACATCTGGGCTTGATGAACGTCTTTTTTTTTAAAGATATTACACATGCACACAGATGACAAGGCAAGAATGACAGGGGAGCCAGGATTAAGCGAGTTTCAGCAGGGACACAGTAATGGAGACGATGGTCTGCATTACAGGCAGCCTGCTGTGATGCTGAAGAGAGCTTCTCAAGTGCAAAAGGAAAGCCCCTAACTCCACTGCTCATTATTCTTGTTACATGATTCCTAAAGACAGGGACCAGCCCACTGGAAAGCAAAACTATCCCAATATTTAGGAGGTTCAGAGATGAGAGGGAGAGGGGAGAAGGTCTGAGAAGTGGTGGTATGAGACAGGATGAAATATAGTAGGGGAGCTAAGGAGGAGAAGAAAAGCAGAATAGATATTTCTCAGCTTCACTGCTTTGGTCTTTTCCTCTTTTGCCCATTCTTCATTACAGCTGAGACCCTTTAGCACAAGTAGCTTTTTTTCTTACTTGTCTGTTAAACACTTATTGTGAAGCCTTGTGCTTGGCTCTTTCATTTTCTTCTTCACTGTGCTCAGCTCACAAGGCATGCAGGGCTCTTGTAAACATCACCACAGAGTAGGAATAGCTACTGTTAGCTCTGGGACAGCCTGCTTCAACCTCTGCATTGCCCTGTACAGAGGCTTTTCCCTACTCCAGCTGCAGGTGCTTTTCAGTAGTCAGTGGTGCAGAGTGGAGACACAGCAGAGAGGCAAGCAAAGGAGAAGAGCCCTTTAAACCGAGCAGTGAAGCACCCTGTGCTCATGCTATCTCTGCCCTGGGTTTCTGCCTTATTACAATCCTTACCCGATCCTTTTCCACCCTAGCCAGAAAAGCAGTAGGCAGCTTGCATCCCCGACCGTTGCTTTGACTATTTTCCTGACAGACTAACCCAACAGCCCCCAGCTTTCCCAGCCCGACCTGAGGGGCTGGCACTGCCATCCTTGGAGCTGTTGTCATGCACAAAGGACGGTCCAAAGAAGCTGTTGTTGCTCCCAGACGGGCTCGGTTGTCCCCAGACCCTCACGGGCTCCTCACTCATGGGAAAATCCCCAGTCAGAGCTTGTTACTGATCATGAGCTACATATTTCAAGGAAAACATGCTCGTGGTCAAGAGACAATATATTTCTAGGTTGGAGGAGTGTTTGTCTACAACCATCTTGCCCTTCTTGGGTGCTTTGTAGCTGTGGATTTTTTCCAAGTGCCGAAGCCTGAGTCAAGAAGGAACTGGTCAACCCTGCTGAGACTTTTGCTGGCTTCAGCAACGTGCCATGCTATCTGCTACCTGGGCACACCTGGGAGTTTCTCCCAGTAAATTTGCAGGAACCCAGGCATTGGATCTCTCTTGTTCTTTTCTTGGTGTCTAAGATATTTCTTCAGGTCTCTGGTCTTTGGAATTATAAATTTCTTATCAGGTACATGTGGGAGAAACAGAAAGGGTAGACATTTGGTTTTTTTCTGGACTTAACAACCATTAAGCCCATTCCCTTCCATATGCATACACACTCATGTTCATCAGGCAATAGGACATAACAACCCTTAACCACCCAGGTCAGATCTTTGCTTAGCTCCACACCTGCCTGTGTTTTGGATGAAGGCTCCCTATTATTCCTAGTGATGGAGACCAGTGCTATTTTATGGATGCAGGCTAAGGACATGATGTTTCCCAGGCACCTCTTGTTGTAAGTCAGTAGGTAAATTCTCATTACAGTAAGATGGAAAAACATGAGATGCTCCAGAAAGGCATCTTACCACAGGCAGCACCCTGTGCTGGGAACCCCCCAAGCTGGCTGGCAGCGAACACCAAGGGCTGGAGTGTTTGCCTCGTAAGATACCTTATTTCAGGCATAAAGGACCTTCAGCACTCAGAGCCCTGAATCCTCTACTGAAATTAGATACATAAAGCTCTCCTGAGTGAACTTTTCCCAGGTTTGGCTGGAAGAAGAGGCCCTGTCACTGCTCCTGTGCCTACCCAGCACCTCACTACTCCGAGTAGTTGCTCAAATTATGGGAGAGCTGGGTTCAACTGTTGACTGCCTCCGGGGACACTGGTCCCAGGCAGTTCATCTCCCGGGTGAATGGCTCCACACCTCAGCCATGGACCCACTCCAGGCTTTTCTTTCCCTCTCCCTGTCCCGGTGCAGTGAAGTCCCACAGCTGGATGAGGTCCGGCAGGGGAGATTGAGAGTGACCCCCGTGGCACAACACGTTCTGGTTTGAGGTGAGGGAGGTGAACGCTGTCACAAGAGGGAGCAGATTAGAACCCCTGGTTTGCCCACTCCTTTCACGAGTGCTCCCATGGTTGAGTTAGTACAGAAACTGGGAGCATTAGCACCTTGCTGGGCTGCGTCCCATGCGGGATAAGACACATCCTATCTTCTCTGTTGCCTTCTGAGACCCTCTCCTCGTCCGATTCCCCCGAGTGACAGAGGCAAAGGAGTGCTCGGTCTGCAGATTGCTCTTGTGCTTGGGCTGTCAGATTGCTGCTGCTGCAGTTCCCAGTCCAAGGGGGGGACTGTGAAACTTCGAGACATGCACTGAATCAGCATTGCAAGTGCTTGGGAAATTTTGAGGTCAAAGCCACAAGTGCCGGTTGCGCTGTGGCACGGTTAGCCGGTAGCTGAGCATTAGTGGACTGGAACACTACAATTATATAAAGTCTGCTGCAGATCTAATCCTCAATCTCTTGCCCAAGGTCACATAAGAAATCCATGGCAGAGAGGCAAATGGAAACCAAATCACCAGAGTCCTAAGCTAATGTACTCGCTGCTGAATCAAACCCTGCAAAATAAAAGCTTTAAGCCAGATTGTATTGTAGCCATCACACCCTTGATATGGCTGGTTGTTAACATGCGTATAGGTGTCATGGGGACTAAAACTGATAGTACCCAACAGATACCTGCTTCTGTCAGATTTCTATAAATATGTATTTAGCAACTGCTTGCCATCTCTTGAGCATGAAATAGCTATCCTATTAAATAACAATGCAATTATACTACCAACCATAAACATTTCAACTGGAGTTCCAGTGTTATTTTTCCTTTTCTTTGTCAAATGTTATTTTATTGCTCACCTGGAGCAAGTAACTGTTTCCTGACAGGTGAATAAAATCTGATTAGTTTTTGAATCTTTCTTGTTGTCAGGCTTGCTGAGGAGGTCAGTAGATTTTGAACTTGACATTAGACTTTTGCAGGTCCTAGCCCTCAGCGAGTGTATTTTCTAATTCACATTTGCTATACTCCTAGGGTTGCAATGTATGTTCTCTCTGGTTCTGATAAATAAAGCTTATGTGTTTCTTCTGCAATTCTCACTTTCTTTCTAAATGTGTCTTTTAGTTAAGAGAGAATATTTCTAAGCCCCTGGTAGGAAACAAGCACCTGACAATCCAGGCTTGCAGCTGTATGATTCCCTAGATTACAGCTACACTGCAAGAAAGAATGCTGTGAATCTACTTCACAATTTTTACCATGATTTATTTTACTGAGGATTAATTAATCATTCTTTCACCAAAGAATTAACAACACTTTTTTTTCCAGCACAGAAGTGAATGGTTGCATTAACAAGAGGCTACAGCCTGATTCCAAGCAGGCAATCAAGTGTCAGAAAAACAAAAAGGGATTTAATGCTGCACCAACGGGGAGCTTTTGAGATGGGGAGCTAGGATGCCCATTTGCAGCACAGTTTGCTAACGCTTCTTGGCTGATTACTCCTAGTGGGACAGAAAATGGGACTGAATCCAGAATACAAGGGGGATACTGGCTTGCACAGAATGAGAAAGGATCTCAAAAAATGTCAAGCTTCGGACTCAGGTCTGTGTTGAGGTTTGGGAAAGCTCAGCTGAGCTGAGTTCATGTTGCTGAGGTTTGCAAGGTTACTGGCTATTGCCTGGGTTTCTGACGCACAATACAGAAAGGCTATTTCCCAGCAAACAACTCGGAAAAGCACAACAGAGGCTTTTTCCTGGGCTTTGCAGAACTCAGGGGGTAACTCAAACCCAGCCAAACAAACCCAAATTTTGGGTGCTCTCCCGCCAGTCCCTGGTTCTACACAAGACCCTTGGACTGTCCTGTCCCATGGCTCCTCTCCACAGCTCCAGACAGCGCCGTGGTATCGACCCCGGCTGGGACATGCGGTGGCACTTACCTCCAGGACCATCTCTGTCATCTGGAACTGCTTCTGGGAGACCTTGTCAGAGCTCACGGGCTCGTGGAAGAGTAGGCAGAGCATGTCGTACTTCTTCAGGGCCTGCTTGTAGTTCTTCTCGTTCAGGTCGATCACTCGGTCTTTCCCATCGTAAGTGGGGAAATTCAGTCCCTCTTCTGCTTTGCAGCAGAAAAGCAGGTAAAAACCTGCAAGGATCCAGCAAGTCGCCTTCATAGGGGAGCCCTTGGAGTGCAGCAGAGGGGATGTAAACGTCCCTCTCCTTCTTAATTTGGGAAGAGGGGGAGACCAAAGTCTCCAGGTGAAGTTCAAACCGAGTTTCTCTTTCTGCTGCCTTCCTAGTGATCAGCCCAAACGCTGCAAGGCTGGTGGGGAGCAGCAAACTTTGCTGTCCTGAGCTTACAACAAAGAGACAGACAGGAGAAGCTGTCAGGCCAAGCCCTGGATACCTTACATAGCTGTGTCCAGCTCCCGTGTCATTAGGAACTCCATTTTTAGGAAGCAGTTGTTTCAGGCTAAAAATAAACCCTGCAATGAATAAAAAGGACAGATATGACACCATTGAGGGACTTGCTGGCACTCTGCATCATCTGAGAGAGAGGGAGCGAGCGAGAGGGAGGGAGTGGAAGATGTCGATGCTGGGAATACGCAGGCAGGGTTTGCGAAGGGACAGGCTTCACTTGCACAGAGAACCGAGGCACAGCCTGTCCTACTAGGGCTTAACAAAAATAGAAGGTATTTACTGCATTTTTTAATAAGGGTATCTCTCTTTGTAACCCCTCGGGCATCACAGTGATTAGGCTTTGGATAACAGATCTCGGGTTAAACGGTTTCAGAGACTCCTCTGCACTGCTGGAGGAGAAGTCCCCTTTCCTCCGCAGCAAAGGAGGTGAGCGCTCGTGGGACTCCCTGCCTGCGGCATCGGCCGGAGCTGCCGGCTGACATTCAAGCTCTTTTCTGAAGCACCTTCTCTGCTTGCAGGGTACCAGGAGTATCGCTGGCCCTCGGACCAGTAATCCCAAAGCAGAAGGCAGCTTACATTGCAACCTCCCATGCCCACAGCAGCTACCGAGCCCCATACATTGCTGGCGAGTGGTTAAAACCTTATCATGCTAAAGGGGATGGAGGGCAGATGATGGACAGATGCCACCGTTACTGCTGGTCTCCAAGCCGATGGGACCTGCCTGCTGGCCCCGAGGTTTTTTTTTTTTTTCACACAATCCTGTTGCATTTCCCAGCAAGCGGTCCCGTATATTCCTTCCCCTTCATTTCCCGGGAACGATGACCCATTCCCCTTTCCCCAGGAGCTCAGGACCGGCTGCTGCTTTGCTGCCTGGTGCTGCTGGGGGGGGGAGAACGGTTCGGTGGCACGCTCTTTCAACTCTTCCCCTCCTCTGACCGGGTTGTCACCGCTGCCCCATGACTGGCAGCGACAGGCAGGTGGAGGAAGGCCAGCTGGCCGCAAGCCAGCACCGGAGCTGGCGCGGATCTGCCGGAGAAGGCACGCTGAGGGGCTGGCAGAGACGAGCTTGACAGCAGCCGGGGTCTTCCCCCCCCACCACCACCGCCAAAGTGATGTGCAGACACGTGGCCTTATCAGGCCAACTCCTTGCGTGTTGCTCCATCGCAGCCTTGCTCCATCCACAGCGGGGAAGAGATGATGTCCCTTCTTGGTGCGTGCAACTCTCTCCCCAGCCAGCTGTTCCCATTGTATGGCTGGGATATTTCAATGTTTGGGGCAAAAGATGAGCGTTACTTAGCAATTATACCCATCTCCGGGGTGACTTAGGAGCACACGTCCCCTCGGCTTTCACTTCCAACCTGAACAGCCCATGACGTATTGGCTGCAGCGCTGTGGGTGACAGTTTCCAAGTCCGTCTTATTTCCAAAGCCTCCTCTTAGTTTCTGGCCATGCCTTTTCAAAAGTTCAATATTTGCCTGCAACTTGATGTTCTAATGATGAAGCCTGAGAAATCTGGGTAGAAGCCAGAGCAAGGTAGCCTCAGAAGTTCACTCCCTACTCAGGCACCCTTCAAGGACGGTCATTTTTGGAGGGAGATGTGACAAACCTGGATACGTCTGACTGCTTTTAGTGGGAAACGCAAGACTTGTGTCACAGTGGGTGGCATTGGCTGGCTAGGCTTTTGCTGAATGGTTAGGCTGTAAAATGCACAACGGAGTTTGTGGGATGACCAGGCACACACCAGGCTGGTTGGTTGCCTTTGAAGGACCCCATGGATTTGGGGTGCAGGAGCAGGCTTCCACTGGCATCAGAGTGTGTTTTAAAGCAGGCACACATCAGACAGGGCTGCAAAAATGAAAGGTGCACAGCTAATTCAAAATTGGTTTCCCAGGCTCCTGCCCTCTTTTTATTCTTGTAGATCTTCAGCAATTGCTCCACTTTCATATCGCTCAAGCTATTTTTGAGGCACTTTCTCTCTAGTCTGAATAACTTTTTAATCTGCCTAAAAATAGGTACAATCCAATTTTCATTTTCTCCTCTTTTTGCTATCAAAAAGGGAACAAAAAGGCTTTTTATTCACAAAAAGTGTTGCCTCGTTAGCCCCAGACCCATATATTTTATCTGCCTGTGGCATGAGTAGCAAAGATCTCTGACTGTTAGGCTTCACCTCTGCTCCAAAGGGAATTCCTCCAGCAGATTGACGCTGTATGTCACGGTCACCAGAGAGTCCATCCCTTTGTCCCTCCAGTCAGATCCTCAGTGGGACTGTTAGTGCTAAATCCAGTGGGCATTTTCTGTGGTCTTCTAGCTCTAGCTACATCTATTTGAAACTCAGGATACCTTGTTCACTAAGTCAGAAGTGTTTTAAATGGCTGTATGCTTCCCAGGAGGCAGAATTTGTGTGTTTGACTTAGAAAGGGATGAACCCCTGAAGACGTTCAGGATGAATTCCTCAAAATCTGAACAACTGCCTCAATCACCTGAATTTCTTAATTCTAAGGAACTTTAGTCAAAGCAGATGTTCCCCTTGTAACCCTGCCGATACAGACCTGAAATCCTGGATTCACATGTTTGGGGATGTTCAGAACAGCAGTTAAATACTTGAGTCTGAACAGAGCTGCTTTTTTCCCTGGGGGGGGGGCTGTAGGATGCCAGTAGCATTGCTGGGACTGAAGCAGACTCTCCCACACCCTGACAAAGGCCCTAAATAATGTGTCTTTTTCTTCATCATCTCTCTGGGTCCCGATAGCAGCACACTGAAATGTGCCCATCTCGGCCCCAGGAGCAAATCTCCTTGGGAGTTCAAAGTTGTCCATCCACACTCAGATAATGTTTTAGATTGGGAATTTTGGGGCAGGTTCACTGTCAAGAAAAGGACAGTATGTAGACTTCATGGACTTGGGGAACCTGAGTTTTGCTGAAGGCCCATTTCTACAGGACACTGCCATAAGGTTTCTCTGTGTGTCAGATCCTCCCTCGTAGGGTAGGAGCAATAACAGTGCCCCATAGGAGGGAAAGACGAGATTGCTTCTCTGGGAAATCTTGGATTTTGCATTCACAGGTTCACTACAAATACTTTGTGCTATCTTTCTGCATAGTCCAAGGTCTTCCTGATCCTATTTAGCTGCCCGTGTTTGCAATACATCTGTTTCTGTGGCCAGTGCTGTGCAAGGGAATGATGTGGTCAGCACTGTGTCCTGGGATATTTGCCCTTCAGCTCATTCCCTGGCAAAGCTGGCATCTGTTAGTCTCTGATATAAGTTGACTGCAAGGTTCAACCTCCCGACTCTGACTCCTTAACCATCTTTTAGTCCTGCCTCTAGAAATCGGTATGATGCTCTTCCCTGGCAAACCATCCCACCATCTACCAAAGCTCTCTGAGAAATGAGCTGGTAGGGCTCGATGCCCATCCACCTGGGCAGGTGCCCACGTCATTCAAACAACCTTCAGAACTGGCCCCAAAACTTCAGGCGAAGAAAGAGAGAATTAAAGGAAAAGCTTGCTGTGGCTTTAGCCACTATTCTAGGCTCTTTGGGGTATATTCATTGAGCAAAATCCTGGCTCCAGGGAATTAGGTTGCAAACCCACCCCTGTCATGTATTGAAGCAGGATTTTACTTTGTTTCTCTGAATTTTGTGGAGATAGGTAGCCAGCGGCAGTAATACAACAGAAGTGCTCAAAAGAGTACAATATCTCAGCTTTTCACTTTGGGCTTGCAGAAATGCTGGGTGCGAACATAGGATAAATAAGAATCTCCTTCTTGTTGATTTTTTTTCCTACTTGTATTATAAATTAGGGATATACACTTGCTGCTCCTCCCTCTTGGCCACTGCAGCCGTACTTCATGCTGCCATTCTCACCTTCCTTGTCCTTTCTAGCTCATGCGGTAAAAGAGGTCCCCAGCCACTGCTGATCCAAATGCTTCGGTGAGCCTTTTTTCCAGGGCTTCAGGATTTAAGGTTCTGCTTTAGCTAATCTCTTTTCAAGCTTCTAAGACCTTGTATGTTTTGCAAGATAGGAGTATTCAGAAAATATGCCTTTTGCCACCAGCTAGCCAAGCAAGGTCACAGCTCATAATAACTTTGAGCGTACCGCTGTCATCAGGCTGGGAGACTCAGGGATGCACGGAGCCTTTCTAAGGAGACCGAAAGGATCACTATCAACTCGAGGAAAGCTCTGCAGCGTGAGAAAACCTAGTTCTCTCCCCCTTCCCTTCAGCCCTGAAAGGTGACAAGTCCTTCATGGTGCTTTACATTGCCTGTACTCCGATGCAGTCATGTCAGTGATGGCAAGTACAAGGCAGAGAAGTTGTATCATTTGCACTCCCTCCTTTTTTTCCCATTTTAAACTGCCAGAACCTGATGGCATTTTGTATATTTTGCCTGAGGTGTCCTGAGACCTGCTGTGTGATAAGAAGATGCTACAAACTCTCCTGTTTTCTGACACACACACACCGTTTTTGATGAGGAAAATAAAACACAGCACAGACAAATGCACTTGTACAAAATTATATAGAAGTTATAAAGGGATGGTCAACGAGATGATTCAGGAGTCCTGACTCTGAGCCAGGTAGGGTCTCTGACATTTCAAGAAAGTCTTGTCTTTTTTAGAGATTGTGTCCCCCTGAGCAAAGTTGCTCTGTGCTACCTTATGGGGATTGTTGCACCTCTCTGTCTTTGGGAGCTGGTCCAGCACCTATGTCTTATACAGGTCAGAAAGTACTTTAGAAGGTCAAAACCAGGACTGTCCCAGGAGGATTGGGATAGTTACCTCCTAAGGGGTTTATAAACCCTACAGAGCAAGACAGGATTTAATTCAGACATCACTTGGGGCCAAAATGGAAACGGGGCCTTTGGCATGGATGGAAATGGGTGGGAAGGAGAGCAATAAAGTGAAAATGAAAAGCGTGAGGAGAAATGCTGGAAGCAGACAAGCCTGCTTCTTCGTGCAGAGGTCTGACAAGGGACATCTGAAGGCAAACTGCTGTCGTGGCTGGGGGACCCATCGGGTGGACTGGAAAAGGCTGCAGCTAGCCTGCAGCAGGACACAGAGGCAATGACCTGCCTACCTCTCCCGGCTGGGCTGGGAGCTCTGCCAGCCTGTGGGAGCAGGGTACGACTTACCCACGCACAACCCACCCACCCTGGAAAAGGGTGGAGGGGCTCCCTTGGGGGGGAATCCTAAAAAAACAACCAAAAAAAACTGGTGCTCAAAATGTTCCAAGAAAGACCATTTCATAAGCTGCAGGCCCCAATCATATTCGGTAAGCGTGCATGGCTACACTAAGGTGTCCCATTGCTCCCTGTGCTTTTGTCTGAAAAAACTCCTCTGTCCTAGGACAGAGTAACTGGCACCTTGCGTGTTCCTGTGAGAGATGCTGAGAGCTGAACTCTGGGCGATATCTGCGAAAACCCGGTGACCCACAGCCAAGCCCTGAGCTGGTGTGAAAGTGTGGCCCGAAGCTGGTTCCCCGAGAGCTGGGGTGTGAATGGGTGCAGGCTGAGCCCTGGCCCGGGGACCTCAGCAATTACTAATAATAAAGTAAAAGAAATAAACTATATGGTCTGACACAGTATGGTCCCTTCTGGAAACCCTTAAGGCACATATAGTCTGGCCATTTCCATCAGTCCCTGGCCTTTTTCTTGGAGGAGGTGGGATCACTGGACTCCTGCCTAGCTTCGGCCACGATCGGTATGTCCGAGCATACGTCTGTCTGCCTGCACGCACCCATGCACGCATTAACCACCAGCGCTGCTTCCACCCAGCCCTCGGGGGCCAGGGTCTAAAACAAGGACCCTGCACCAGGCAGGGTTGGGGCGGCCAGGTTTGGGGTGCCACTTGCACCTCGGGTTTCTCCTACTCATGAGAGCATCGGCGTATTTAATAACATCTTGATGATTGGATGGGGTGTTTAATTTAGCGGCGTGGCGCCGGCTGCTGCTGACGGAGCTGTGCCCAGCAGATTTACACCTGTTGCACTGGAGAGGCAGCCCAGCTCTCCTCGCTCCCGTCCTCAAAACCTTCCCCCTCCCCTGCCTGGACCGTGACGCCTGCCGGGGCGCAGCTGGGAAGCGATGGGATGAGCTCACTGTGCCACCAGGAACCTCATTCCTTTCGGATGATGAGCCGGACAAGCTTAGCGCACTCCTTAATTTTGTAAGGGGACAGAAAGGATTTGCTGCTCTTGAATTTCTGCTCCGTTTTGACCTTCCTTTTCTCTAACTGGACTTTGTACAGTCTGGGACAGCCCTGAATGTCTCTAAAAAGTCTGTTGGCACCTGTCAGGCCCTTGCATTTCTAGGGTGAATAACTTTCCAGGCAGTACTGATGTCTTACAGGCAGTCCTTTATGCATGCTCTGGGCATGCCTTTTTTTGTTTTAATGCCAGGCAATTTTTTAATTCAAATTTTTCTATGTGAATAAGCCCTACTGGCAGCAAACCCACCACGGATATTGGTATGTAGCTGGGATACAATTACACAGCGTTCCCAAGAATTCAGAAGTAACGACTCAGCTATCCCCTTCCCTCAGATCATTAAGTCAGCCTAGAAACCAGGAGATCTGAGAAGTGTCTTGCTTGTGATATTTTTCCCTGGCATGGCAGCTTCTGGGTGCCTGTGCTCAAGCGTTTACCTGCAGTTACAAAAGAGGAAAAGCTTCTCTATAAAAGCTTCTCTGTTTGAAAATGGAAACCAAAATGCTTGAGTAATAGCATGAAACCTGCCATCAGAAGGATCTGAAAATCACAAACTGTATGATGATGTGGTGGAAGTTAGCAAAAGGATGGAAACCTCGCCTCACTCCTTAGGGATGGCCAAAAACTGCTGTTGCAGCTGATGGTAGGAAGAACCATGTCTCTGCCTTGCTGAAAATGAGCTGCTACCCGCAAGTCAGGGCAGCTAGCAGCTTTTTTGGCCAGAAGGAATATTTCACAGGTCCTTTTGAATCTTTTTGCACCTCTCCTTGGAAATTGTCACCCGTGCTTGAAGAGACACTGGCTTGTGTTGCTGAAGAGTCTCTTCATCCTGGGACAGAGCATTTCTGAGCCTCATGAGGCAGGAGCTATTGGCCGTGTCTGCTGTGGGAGGCTGGGAAGTGGAGGCTGAGGCTTTACTGGGTGAATCTGGATGCTCAGAGGAGCCCTGCTAGAAGGAAGAGACCCCAGCAGCAGCCTCCTGCACCAGCCCTGTCCTGGGATTAAAAAAACCCAACAGCCCAGCACACCCAAAAACATGCAGCCAGCACTTTTCCTGGAGAAAAAGCAGTAGCTGTGTCTCTCCAAGCCTGGGACCAGCAGGGTGTTGTGCCAGAGCATGGCTTTGAATTTCTTTCTAACCTGAGGTTTCTAGCTAAGCACCACCTGGCAGCACCCCTGAGCTGCAGCCTGGGCCGTGGCTTCCATAAAGGGCCGCTGGGTTCGCTTGTATTTATAACGCTTGCCTCTGCTGCGGCGTGCCAGCTTGCAGAGGTCAGCTCTCCCCCGGGCACGGGGACTCATTCCACACGGTGTGCTCCTGTTTCCATCCCCGTGTGCCAAGGAGCCTCCCACCCGCCGGCAGACCGGACCTGGGGGTGGCCGGGTCGGGGGGAAAGAGGATGGGGCAAAGAGGGTGCACAGAGGTACGGTGCCTGGTTTCTAGCGTAAACTCCGGGAGGTGTGTGGCTTTCGCTAGCGGTGCAAGGAAAGTGTGAGCTGCTACAACCCTGTGGGAGACAGGCTGTCTGCAGGCAGGTGAAGAGTTTTCTTCTTCAGGTGCATTTTAGTCGGCACAGTGGGTAAGGAGGATCTCAAAAACTAGGGCATGGCTCCTGCACTGGATATAGGCTTGGACCCTTCTCCTCTGAGTTTATCAAAGATGACTTTGGAGTTACTTGTACAGTGGCAGCCGTACGCTCCAAGCAGAGTTGTACCAAAGAGAAGATTAGACCATCAGATGCCAACCTGTGGCCAACATCCAGATACTCCTCATGGTTCGACAGGGAGAGCAAACTACGACATTGCTCTCAGCCGGTCCCTTACTGAGTGCCGTGGTCCTAGTGAAGGCTGCAGACCCCTGAATGGGAGGTATTTTGGTGGGTGGGAGATACAAGTCAGCTTGGAGGGTGTGACAGTTTTTAGGTAAGAATCGAGGTTGTACATTGATGGTGTTCTTCGTCCTCTTCTGTCTCAGAGCACGTGCATGGTGTCATGAACCAGGACTGCAAACTTGAGTCTTTTGCCGCACGTCATGGCTGTGCGTAGCATCCGCACGCTGAAGGCTGTAACTAAGCTCCACAAAGCTCCCCAGATTAGCAGGTGTGGATATACATGGCAGGGATGGAGTAATTTGAGCTGGAGTCACTGTTAGTGCAGTTAGGCAAATGTCATATGTGAAAAGAGGATCTAAAATGATCTAGCACAGCAGTTTGTGTTCTGTTCTTAGCAGCCAGTAGCAAGAAACAAAGGTAGCTTTAAATTAGTAAATATAACCATTCTTCCTTGGTCAAGATCTTTTTCTTGACTTTTTTTTTTTCTTCCTTCCTTTTTTTCTGTGTGGTTTTGTGGTTTGTTTTTTTTTCTTTCTTTCCATTTCAATCTAGTACAGAGGGAAAGTTTCCCAGGAGGATTACAGCGCTTTCCTTATGCTATCTGGGACATTTTGACAAGATACAAATGCCTGCCTTGCCATAAAGTGACATTTTCTGGACTACTTACATTACTATTTTGTCTGAGTTAAAGCTTGCAGATTTATGACCACAATGCCTTTTTAAAGACCAATTTCAGGCTGCAGTCATTTCTGGATCACTATTTCATTTGCAAGTAGCAGATTTTCAGGGTTTAAACAGGCAATTCAATGCAATTAATATTTTTCAAATCTGCTGAAGACCCCAAGTACTTAAGTAAGTCCTTCTGACTTCCATGTGTTGTGATCATACACAGAACTATGCGGCTGAAGAGCACAATTTATGCTGATGGTGTGAATCCAAATAACTGCACATGCCAAAAAGGGGAAGGCTACCTAAGAATTATCTCAGGCAGACCCTCAATGACATTAATTGAAGTTTTAATTGAAAACTATCCAGCTAAAACTCTCCAGTGGCAGAAAGCACAGATCTTGTAACATAAAGGACTTTACAATTGTGTTTTAATTTGACAGAACTGTTCCGATAAAACAGTGAAAGTATTTCTTTCGACATTTTTAATTGCAATATTTTTATTTTTTATCCAAAATTTCCTTCCTGTACTTAACCTCTGTCTCAGATGAGACCTGGATGACCACTGCTTGAGTGTCAGGCCCTAAACCCCCCCATTCACTGGAAGCATTGTGAAGGAAACCTGGTGAGCCTGGTACCCAGGGTGAGGGTGCAGGAGCAACCAAACCTGCCCACAATCCTCAGACCCTGAGAGACTTCACTTATGGAACTCTTGTGAACCAAACACTATGACCAGCTGCTATCTCTAGCTACCCAGTGACAGTAGGTTGGCCTTTTTTTTTTGCCTGTAAATTACTGGACACAGGTGGGGAATTTATTAGCATGAGTAAAATTAGGAAGCAGCACTCCATCCGCCACCCCGCTGATGCTGACATGCTGCGAGGTGTTGACCTTCTGTGACGTGTTAGCCTGTACAGCCCTGAACCCAGCCGAAAACACTTAGGTCTGTGCTTAATTTTGCAACCCATTAGGTCTGCCCTTGTGCTAGAAGTTAAGCATGTGGGTCACTGTTTTCCTGGATCAGAGCCCAACTCCTGAAGGTCCTTCAAGATTTAGCTAGATAGAGCTTCTTAAATGATGCGGTGCAATTAATATAACGGGATTCTGCGGTCTTTTCTATTAGTGGCTGATTTGTGATGGGTAGGCTGGGCCGAGTCAGAAGCATACATCCAGGCATCAACAGTTCCTCACAAATTGTCAGCTACATACACATCAGGAATTCCTAATTAACAAAGTCTCTTCTGGGGTAGCTGATCAAGGCTGTCCCTTCTCACAGACCCAGTGCCCACTTGCAGAGGTCTAAATGAGGACCCAGACTCTGAAGCTCCAAAGTGACTTTGCTTTAGCTCGGAGTTGTCCGAAGAGCGAGAGCAGGTCATCAGACTGAGCTGGTGGCTCTCGAGTGTCCTAGGGGGTGGGATATAGCCCCCCCGAGTCACCTGCACGGTGGTGTGGCTGCCACTGCAGGAGGCAGATCTCTCCATCTCCTCCGACGCAGGCAAAAGTCGGTGATGGGATGACCACGTCCTCCGAGCGAGGTTGCCCTCTTGCTCCCTGCAGCCGGCTGCCCTTGACTTCTCTCCTCTTGCCCCGTTCCTAAAGTCCCGCAGGGTCTGCTTCCTTAAACAGGGAAACGGCAAACAAATCTCTCCCACTCGCGTTCCCAGAGCCCGGAGGAGCGCGGCTGGGAGAGCAGACAGACATCCACGCTGCCCGGTGCTGCACAAACACAGGACGGAGAGTAAGGCGGACACAACTCTCCCCAGCTGCCACAGTAAGTGGCGAGGGACACGGCGAGTGTTCCTGGTCAGCGCACCCACGGACACCGATTTCTCACGGGGCGACGCAGACAAACCCCTCCTTCGTGAGGATGTCTGTCCGGGTGCACGTTTCCGAGCCGGAGGCGATAACCCAGCTTCATACCTCCTCCTGACCGCCGTCCCTCACAAAGCCCGCAGGCCTTATTTCACATTTTCCAGACCCTCACCTTTTCCCATCAGTTTCAGAGAACCCGCCCGACCCTCCCGAAAGTCCTCGCCACACCCTGCCGCAGGCAGCTGTTACCCACGCGGCATCCCCTTCGCAAATCCCTGCTGAACAAAGCGACGCCGCCCATTTATTTATCTCATTTTTTTAATTTTTTGGGGGGCCTTCCCGCCTTTCCAGCAAGGCGTCGTCTCCACAGAGGGCGCCGGCCGCCCCCGCCGGCCGCTAGGTGGCGCCGCCGCTCCGCGCGTGGCGCTGCCTGCTTCCCGCCCTGCGCCGTGTGGTAAGTCGGTTTTTTGGTTTTTTTTTTTTTCCTTAAAAGCGGCGGTTTTTCCGAGGTGCGGGCTCCGATGTGTTCACCTCACGAACAGCGTTTGCACAGCCGACGGAGAGGCCGCAGCGTGAGGAGAGGGGGCTGAGAGTCAGAGGACCACAGAGGTGACCGCTGGTGTGAAATTCGGCGCTTGGCTTTCTGTTTATAAAACCTAAAATTACCGCCCCCCACACCCCCCCCCGCCGTCCTTCAGCCCCAGAAGTTGCAGAGGGCAGCTTGAAGTCATGCTCCATGGTGGCGTTTTAAAGGTCCAGAAAGCGAAGTGTGGAAAGAGCTCGCCCCCTCCCAACCAAACACGCACACAAAAGCTGTTTTACTTCAACTAAATCTTGTGGTTTAAAGAGGGTCGTGTAACTTCGGGGGCTACAATTTTTGAACAGGTGGGGACGGGTCTGCTGGGCTTTAAAAGGCGTGATAAACCCTCCTCCAGAGGCTGAATCCAGCAGCGAGGCAGACCCTTACCTGTCCCAGGGTGGGATATTGCAACGCTCTTCCAGCGCGGATGGAACCTTCTGGCACTGACAGAACCTTCCAGCACTGATGGAACCGAGGTTACTCGGCCACTGGGACTTGGGCTTAGCCTCATCTGCTGGGCCCACGCTTCATGCCGACTCAGCCTGCCTGGCATCGCTCCCCCTTTTTTCTCCACAGAAAGGAGAAAGTTGGGGTGAACCGCAGGAGCGAGCAAGCGGCGGGGTTTTCGGGCAGCTCTCCGTGAGCCCCCAGGGGCGCAGATGGTGTTATTTACACCCCCCCCCCGGGGTCGCAGGGTGCCCGCAGCTATGCTGGTGTGCAGCTGAGCAGGGGGTTTGGGATTTGCATGTGCCCTTTTGCAGGCCAGGCGCTGGGTATTTGAATGACAATGGGGCGAGGGGCAGGTTAGGTGGAAAGATGTTTCTCTGTCTGCATGGGCTGCTGCTGGCAGCTGCAGGCCAGCAGCCATCCTCGCCTCCCCTATCAATATCCTTTCCCCTGAGCTGGAAGGACTAAGGGATAATTTAGTCTTTATGCTAGTTTGGACTTTGCCTGATTACCAGCTGAGCCTGATTACACAGGCCTCGCCGTCCCTTCTGGGAAATCGTCCAGACAGCGCGGAGGGGCCGCTGCTCCTCCTGCCAGCGCTGCCACTGCCGAGCCCTCTTATTTCATTTTGGATTGCAAGATGGGCTGCTCGTTCTCTCCGCTGTCCTCCCTGTGCACGCACCATCTGAGACCAAAGGACCAAGTTTTTCTTGAGGACCCTAAATCACATTCACACACAAGGCTTGAATGCAAATGCGTAGCGTCAGCTGCTGGGGAGCTGAGCTCCTGTGACTACTGATGACATGGAGCTGGGCCCTGGAGCAAGGAGGGAGGTGGAGCCCATCTTCAGGTGGACCTCCTTACCCACCCCAGTTTCCCTTTTCTTTCACAGCTTGGCACCTAAGCTGCAGTCTGTGCCATAGCTGCGCTGGGTGTCTTGGTTTTCCTTGTAACTGGGAACAAGGGTGAGCTGTCAGGTAGAAACTGGTTCAAGCAGCAAAGCTGAAGAGCCATTCAAGCTGAACATCCCAACTTCAGCTATTTCAGTGACAACAGAATAAGTGGCAGGCCGGGCAGAGTTGAAGTACTGGGAACTGGCAGCAACTAGCAGTTGCAGTCCTGCAGCCAGCCCATCCTCCCCCATCAATAGGGGACTGCCACTTAGGAGCACTTGGATCAGCCAGATGCAAGATTCAGATCTCCATCCATATCAGCAGTTCTGCAGAGTTCAGATGAAGGGAAATTTTGGCTTTGGACTTGTGCAATTTTCAAAGCTAATTAACATATGGTGTTTTACTTGCTGTCTCCAGCCCCTTTGTATTAGCTGTGATCCAAGTTTAAACACTGTAGATGGATTAAGGTGGTCATGGTCCCACATTCATTTGGAGGAGAATTATGCAGGGAGATGGAGGGAAATAATGCAAAACTACAGCCAGGACCAGTTTAAAAGCATCCCTGCACAGCTGAGGTATTTCTGGAGCAGCCTGTGTTGCATGGAGGAGTTATCACAACTTCTGAAGCTCAATGAAAACACTTGACCCTTGACTTGAACTGAGACCTCTGGCTATTGATCCCAGGAAAACTTAGGAGAGAGGGCAGTCACATTCTGCCTGCAGTGGCTCTGGCTCCCGAATGGTTCTGCCTGTTTTTAGGAGCTGTCGCACTGAACTCTCCCTCTAGCCTCTCCGCATCGTCTCCACAGCCTGTGGGTGACTAGGACTGTATGAGAGTTTGGCTCATCATCTTTGGAGCTCCCTTTGAAATAAGTGTAGGCTGCTGTTATATTGCCTAGTAGTCTCTCTTCACCAGAGTACAAGCCCAGCTCCTACAACCTTTTCTCATAGGCTATATGCTCCAGGCCCTCACCATCTCAATTGATGCTTCCAAGTTTTTCAACATCTCTTTGGAACTGGGGGTCCAAACAGGACAAAATATCTAGGTGCAGCCTCACCAGCGCTGAGCATATTAGGATAATAATTTCTCTTGATCCGCTGGCCACCTTCCCTCTAATGTAGTCCAGAATGTGGATGGCATTATTTGCAATGAGGAGACTCTGCTTGGCCTCAACTTGTAATCCCTCGGTCCTTTTCAGCTGAGTATAAACAGGTATATCTACACTGCTAGATCATACAGGCCCAAGGAGCGCTCCTGTTAGCATTGGTGTGCCGCCCCGCTGCTAGCTGGCACTTGGGATTTGGCCCCCTGAGCCCCGTTGGTGGTGGTACCCTGGTCACTTGTCCGTTTTCTGTTCCAGGCATCTGAAAAGATGTGAGAGCTGGGGTACTGTAGGGTGCATCCAGCTGCTGACAGCTGCTGACCCAAGCAAGTGTCAAAGGATGGAGCTCAAGCAGTGGTTTTCTGGTGACACCAGGACACAGCCTGACACAGGCTGATCTCTCCCATGGCACTGCAGGCTCAGGTAGCACAGTGTTATCCTGCGCTCTGAGGCACAGATGGTCTGAAAGAGATTCTCTGGTACATGACGGAGCAAAACATCATATGCAATTTTGTGACAACTTCATTGGACCAAAGAGCTGTCTTTCAGCATCCTGTTTCCAAGCTTGGCTAGTAGCAGCTGCATAGGGAAAAGGTATAGCTACTAGGAGGAAGATCACTTTGTACCTATCAGGCTTACCTTTACAGCTTTGGGACATTTTGGAAATACCCACAGAGAGGAGTTTGACCAATCTTTCTATGACCCAGCATAACTGAAGCAGGATGACTCGCAGCCCAAGCTGTTTGCTGTCTTTGCAGCCGCACTGTGAGCTCCTTTTGATTGTACACAGGCACTTTTCCCCCCATAAGTAATGTAAAGGTGGAACATCTCCAAGTTATTGAAATGCTCTGTTTCAGTACTGCGTTTTCAAGCAACTTGTCACTTAGGCTTTTTTTTTAAGGTAAAGGAAAATATTTTCATTGATCTGAAAGTCATTTCTTTGCAAAGAGTTTTTGTGAGATGTGAAACTTCAAATTCCAGACTGCTTTTCTGGTATGGGGTGAAAGCAAAAGTTGAATTTGTAGAATTGCCTCTGCCAAAAAGACAGAGGAAAACTAAGGAACCTTGATACTCCTAGACTTCAGCTGACCCTTCTTACTGTTAAGTTTTTATTTTTCTGGATTGTTGGGGTTTTTTATTTTCTTCCCTTGTAAACAGGTTGTAATGGTCTGGCTGAAAGCATTCCCATTTCTTGCTGGGAAGAGTGAAAGCTGCTGAGCCATATTGTGTTTGCCAAGCCCAAACTTTGAGTGTTTTCCTTTGAAAAGCTTGGGGGCCTGTGTTCCTTGGTTGGCTGACTGGGTTTTTAAGAGTAAGATCTATTTTCTCTTCCTGGTGCCATACAGATGTGCTAATGGGCAAAGTGTCAGCCTAGAGATAGTGATGTTGTTCTTATAGGCTGCTGAAATTGGTGGCTGGTGGTTTGGTCTCTTCTGCTAACCGTTGCCTGCCTAAAGTACTGTGCAATTAAAGCTGATGTTCATTGCTTGTGAGGTGTGGGCAGACCTTAGGAGGAATGTTGCTAACTGTAGGTATTGGTCCTGGGCTGAGAGCACTGGGAGGTGTGCTGCAGAGATATAGGGGTTTCTCCTGAACTTTGTACCAAGCGATGTGTCCTGGCCCTGGCTCCTACTTGTGCTGCCTTCACTGACAGTGATCCGAGGAGTGCTGTGCTGGGCCGGCTTGCTGCCTGTTCAGGCCCATCAAGGTTTATTAACTGTGCTCTGCACCACACTGAAGTGATGCTGCTTCAGGACACAAGCTGTGCTTCAGCTAATAAAAGCAGTGGGGCCTGAGGTGGCTTGCCATGGAGCTAGCGTCGGAGCCTCCACCTTCATGGTATAGCTCACGTGCAACCTGGACCCACCGCCCGCAGAGCCGCCTGTAAGCCTTTAGCTTGCTCTGTGCCAGTCCATGGTTGGGTAGCAAGGGGGCTGCATTTGGGCTCTGCCCCTGCTGCTCTTATTTGTGGAAACTGGGCAACCGTGCACGGAAAAAAGTCGGCAGAGGGTGCCTTGCCAGCTGCCTGTCTGCTGGCAATAACCTGAAGCGCATGTGTCTGTGTGATGGTGTTCAAAGGAGGTGTGCGGCTATGGAAACCTGCCTGTGCATGCCCAGAGAGCATGTGAGAGCTTGCAAGCAGAGGTACTAATGCTTCTCTGCCTTGGCCCTCCTGTGATCTTTCTGCAAACAGCCCTGCGGGGAGAACCACTTCATTTTCTGGTCTGCGTTCCCTATGCTTGCAATACCTGGGGAAAAAATGACAGCTCTCTTTTCTTGAGACTACATGTCAAATGCCCGGGGCTGTAATGAAATATAGATCTACCTGATGCTGGACATAATACACGGGTGTTTCCTTATACACTTGAGGAAAGAGCCTGCCATGTCTCCAGCTCACTGCAGCCTACTGCGGCTGGAGGAGAGCCACTCTCGAGCTTCACTTACCTTGTTAGCCGACAGCTAAATAAAGATATGATGTTCGTTGGGGTATAGAGAGGCTCCTAGGGAAATATGATCAAATACAAGGGTCAGTCAGGGGCTTTAACCAAGGACCCTATTTGGGGAATTGGTTCCTGACTCTACTCGCTTTCGCCGGTGCTTGTTTCAGAGCCGCCAAGAGCCCGTTGTGCTTCTGATCTGGGGGCTCCTGGTTAAGCAGCTGCAGATGTCTGGCACGTCTTCCCTTCAGGCCTGACCCAGTTAGACCTGGGGAGGGCAGGTGAACACAAATGGAGCCAGAGCTGACCTGGAGAGGAAGGAGGAGGCAGCGAGACCTGAGTTGCCCAAAAACCCTTTCCACGCTGCGGTACGGGTTGCCAGCTGGGAAGGGGAGCAGGAGGTGCTCTGTATCTGGAAGAGCTTACCGTGCTTGGGCAGAGACCTGCTCTTCCGTGGCTCCAAGCGTGGACTGAGCCCGGCATGCGGCTGTGGTACAGTGGCTTAATGAGTTGCCATGTGCCAGCTGTGCCGCAGTAGCCAGCTGTGCGTGCCCCGCACACATGGTGGAGGCGTGGGGTGCTGAGGAACCCGCCTCACCTCCCCATCTTCGCAAGCTAGTTCAAGTGGCTTTGGGTTTGTCACAGGCTGTGGGTGGTCACCTCTGCTCAGCTGCCGCGAGGTGGTGAGCCATCAGGCTGCAGAGCTTGGAGCGGCTTCTCCTTCTCCAAAGTGAGGAGTCAAGCTTTGCTAGAAGGAGATGTTGCCCCACATGCTGCCCATGCAGGCATTCGCTGCCACAGGACATCACTGAGGCCAACAACCAATCAAAAAAAAGCATCAAATATTTGTTTAAGTAGTGATTCCGAGAGTTCTATCAGTAAATATGGACAAGTATGCAAGAGCCGTGATGGAAACAGAAGAATTCAGCTTTGAAGTGTTACAGCCTACCCTAGCCGCAGAGTCTGTGAGGTGATGTTCTCAATGGACAGGTAGTCCATCATGGCAGAGAGCAGGTTTTTGAGCACCTTTTCCAGAAGAAGCAGCCTTGGCCCTTGCCAGGAGGCTGGGCTGGATGAACGTCATCCCTGGTCTGGCAGGTTCAGCCTGAAACCTCTTCACATAGCTCACATCAGACCAAGACACACCAAATGCTCCCAGCTCAGCTTTTAGGCTGACTTGATGACAATCTTTCTTTTAAAACAGCCTCAACACCACATCGGTTGAAGGTTATATTTTAAATTGTGCAGCTGAATGAAAAGGAAATGACCTATGAGGGCTTTTGAAAAAAAAATAAAATTTAATTAGTTGGTGAGGAGTCATCCTTGGTAAATGCCTAGTAGCTGGCTCGATGTGGGTCTTCTGTCTGCCTTTGTGTGTGGGTACATATGGTCTCAGTGGATGTGTATGGAGTGGAATCAGTCCTGTTCTGTAGGTCCCCTGTGCTCAGGTTTGTGTTTGTGTACTGGGAGCGTTAATGAGAACAGACTGCCTTTCTTTCCCTTCGTTCCCCAATCCCATCTGTTCAAACAAAAGGCTGAAAGGGAGAGAGAGCCGAGACCCTGCTGGTCAAGAGGGGATGGATAATAACACATATCCTTGGGCTACATTTCAGCACATGCAACCCTTTCAAGCTGTGCTAAAGCTTTTATTCAGGCAAGAGAAAGAACAACCAATATAAGTTTTTTTTCTCTTCTTTTTAAAAAAGCTGCATCAGGCCTGAAGGATGCTACATTCCGTTCTATCCCTCTAACGTTTTATAAAGCTGGATTGTCAAAAAAGAGTCTAAAACAGCACTGATTATATATTTGTGTGTGTACAGACAGAGCATGGTACTGGGCTAGAGCGAGTGACATATGCAGAGGGGCCAGGGATGGCTTAGAAAGTCAATTTTCACTGTGTTTGCACATGGTAACAGTTCCAGATTCGTGTAATTAACTATACATCAAAAGGGTGTGAAGGAAGATATATTCCTCTCCACCTTGGGGATTTGATGGGTACTTTGCAATTCATGGTTAACCCCCCATTCACGTATTTGTCATTATGGTCGTGCCAAACAACTCATCTGAAGATCAAAACAGCTTTCTCGGGGACTGTTACAGTGAGAGCAGCACAAGAGATGGCACCTCGAATCCCAAAGCGGGTGCCGAGCGGCAGAGAGGGATGCAGCCCTGGATGGCGGCGCTGGTGCTCAGCCCTCTGCCAGCCGTTCCAGGGACGTCGTAATGGTTTACGGGAGAAAAATGGTCTCAAATGCCATTAGTTTAATGCTTCATAATGTCGTTGTGTCTGTTTTAAATGCAATCACCGAGCTCAGGGGACACCCAGGACTAAAATAAAAAGGAGGAAAAGAGCTTCCAGAAATATAGCGATGGAAGGGGAGGCAGGGGAATCTTTGGCAAGTGAAGAAATGAGATTCACTGACTCTTTTCCATTGACCAGGTAGCACATGAGTAATCAGTGTAGGACTGTTAAAGGGATATTCACCATGAGAACTGATTGCACCCAGGTTGCAATAAACACAGCAAAGTAATAGCATCAGTTTTGGGGAGGAGCAGAGAGAGATGTGCAAAACACAAGAACTGGTCCTGGCCAAGATTTTCAGAAACAGTCATTTCAAGCGAGATTTCTAGCTCTGCCTTGTTTTCAGAAGTGGCACACAACAGATCCCACTGAATGTGTCCATCATCCTCTACCAGTCCAGCAAGTTTATTGACATGCATGCAGGTGCCTAACTCCGGGGTGCCTGACTCCCACTGGCTCAGAGAGAGGGAGCCAGAAAAAAGAAACAGATCAAAAACAGTGAACAAGCTGAAGCTGACCTGTTCTCGCCAACAGAAATGCAAATAAAGACACTTAAAAAGCAATGAGTACAAGCAGTGGTTATGCTCATGTAAGCTTTAGAAATCTAAGTGTCTCATATCTCATTTCAATCACACAGGTGGAGCTGTTTCCTTATGGATGAAATCCTCCCTTGGTTGGCATCTACCACTCCAAGCCAGGCAGGTACATGCTCCTTTCAGACAGGAGTTGTTCCAGGTTCCAGCAGTCATCAGTTACTCTTCTCCACGGCAGGATTAAACAAGGTATGGGGATCGTAGGACCGGCCAGCACTGCTCCTTTGTGTCCCTTGCCTTTTGAGTCCTAGCAATCGGGAGCAATCTGCTTCTGTGCATCAATGCCGGGGGCTAATCTAATGTAGAAAATTTGCATGAGCAGCACATCCTCTCTCCTCTCTACACCTCTTCTCCCAGGGGATCCATCTCACAGGTAGAGTGCACGCTATGGCCTCTCTCTTGCCAATCACTCGAAAGCAGACCCCTTGAGCCTGGCCTAACGGCACACTATTGATATATTAGCAGGACGTGCCTCTGCTGAATTCATCCATCAAGCAACCGCAAGAGGTGATTTCTAGGGATTAATGTGCCAGTGGGTGTATGCAGAGGTTGAAAGGAGAAGGGATCACGGTAGTAGCTGGTTTACTGAAAAGACAGAAAAATGAATGTGGCAGAAATAGGGGCCCTTAGTGTTGCAGATAGGTACAGATCAATAGGTGGTTGCTTCCAGCTCCTCTATTTGCTTTCTGCAATAGCTTTTTGTAGAAAACAAGAAAACACAGGTTTTGACAACGCTTTCTACAAGGCTATTTACATTATAAGAATCTGTTCCCAATGTCTTATAACCTAGCCAAATGTGACCCTTGAGGTTGAGATCTGCCGTGGTGGATGTCTCTGGTGGTTTGGATTGGGGGAGCTGAGTTTAATCTGAAGCAGTTCAAAAGCAGTTTTCCAGAATGAGGCTAGAGAAAAAGAAACAGATGCATCTGTAGTTTAAAATTGACTCGCACTGCCTTTCTTTGAGAAGCTCTAAAGCTTCTGTGGAGCAGAGACTAGACATTTGGCTTGAAAGGGCTTCCACTGCGGGGGATATGACTTCTGTCATATCCTGAAAAACTGTCCCAGTTTAGCCAGATTGTGAGCCTCCAAAGAAAACCAGAGTAAATCTCATTTGCACTTGCCCAACAGAGTGTTGTCAGAGTTTAACAGCCAAACTGTGGGTCCATCCTTGACATGCATGACCACTGCATGACCCATCCCTATGGAGCAAAGGAGGGTGCAGCCCTGAGCTGCGTTTTCCTTGTGATGTGCTTAACCATGTGGGTCTGCTTTGGTCCTGGGAACCACAAGATAGAACATGAAGCACAGATTGAGGGAATACAGCTGAGAGGCACACAGAGGAAAGTTTCTTTTGCATTTCACCAATGGCCAAAACTGTAGCTGGATAGACCTACGGCATCAGGAGTCACTGGGCAAGGAGAAAAATCAATTAAGTAGATATTTGCCATCACAGGTGAAATAGATAAAATTCTTCCTTTAGTTCCTAATGTGAAACAAATAAACAAATAAATAAAGGGAATATTTTTCACTGCAAGCCATCAGAGACGTTTTTTGTAATCCCCAAATATATTACCTGAATGTGTTGTATTAGCAGGCTTCCAGCACAAGGCTTTAGAAAAACAGAGTGCTCATTGGCATGTGTTCAACACCCTTTCTGGGAAACATCCTGTCCTTTAACTGTCATTCAGGCTGTGTTTCACATCTTACCCTCCTCCCAGGAAAACAGCAGCAAGGCTTGTGGTATAAAGATACCTAGGTGTGCAGATGTGATATTTGGATATGGGGGACAACAGAAGAATAGCATGAGCGGTGTCTTGGAGCAACTTTGGAAAAAAATGGAGTTTCCAGCTGAACAAGCAAAACTGTATATGTCTTATGATAGAAATGATGTGCCTGAAAGAGAAGTTAACGCAGCCAGGTAGGCAAGAAAAATATGTTCAAAGGGATACATCAAAGGTATTCAGGAAGTGAAAAAAATCAAAGAGAAGAGCCAAAGGTGTTCGTGCTGGCATCAGAAGGCCACTGGCATCAAGGAAGCTGATGAAGCTTGTCAAATATCTAGAGATAAGTAACAGAAATAGTAGGGTTACCATGATCGAAACAGTAAGATTGCCACGAATGAAATATGAACAGAAATATGGGTCTGTGGGAAACCACAAGGAGAAAAAATAGAGCAAGGGTTGAAAGGCTGGTCGGTATTGAGCAAAAAGGGTATGACCGACAGCAATCAAACTTGTAGACATTGAGGAAGATGCTGTTTGTACCAGGCCTGGACTTCAACAGGGCCCCAGCACAGACATCTCCTCAGCAGATATGGGCTCTGATAAACAGGAGGATGGCAGCAAGGTTACAGTACATTGAATGTGCTGTTGATCTTCCTGTTATCCCAAAAGGAAGGCAGGCAAATGACCACGAGATGCCCAAAGTGAGAAATCAGAGGTGTTGGGCACCAACCATGCCTAAGGTTTATGGAGGCTGAAGTGAACAAGACTCTGAAGCAAAAACTCATCCCATAAATACTGCTGATTCTGAAAAGTTATAAAGGACTCATTCCAAAACCAGTTAATCATCGTCAATCAAGAGAATTCCATAAGCATGGAAGCAATTTTTCCTGGATGCAGTATACCTGATGCAAAATATCTGTAATCCTCAATCTCTTGGATTGGCTACTAAAGTACTTACTGAAGAAAGACACAGACCCAGATTCAGAGGAATGCTCAGCGCTGTTACAGTTCAGAGTGGTACCACAACAGTGTGGGTTGTCACATGGTCAACAGGAAACTGAAGAACAAGAAAAATCCTGACAAAAATGCGAGGAATCAGAGTCCCTGGGGACTCTAACATACAAAAAGCCAAGATAAGACAAATAATATGTGATTCAGGGACCTAAGAGTTGCTATTATGCATCCTTATGATAGGAAGCAAAGTTGCAAATGGTGGGCTTAGCCCTACCACCATGGAAGGCTGTTGTCAAATAGACTTGTCAGATAGATGCATACAATGAAGAAATAAGGAGTGCTTTCTCACAGCACCAGTAAAAATGAAGCTGGAGTGAGGCAGCCAACTTTTTTGGAAGGGCCTCAGACACAGACGGCAGAATCATGATGAGACTGTTGACGTAACATGACCACAGCGAGCAGACTTACTGCTGCTTACCAGCCGTGCTGCTGCTCACCAGCCATGCTGCTGCTCTCTCAAAGAAGACATTAAGACAAAACAGGCTCAGCATTTGTCAATTCAGCATAGTTGGACCAGTTAATCCAGAGATTAACTGGCTATTTCTACTTTTTGGAGGTATTTATTCAAAGTTCTGTGCTGCAGGGATGTCAAGCATGGATCCTGTTATATGGTGAGCCATATCAGTAACTGGCTTTTGGGACAAGCAGGCAAGAACAGCTGTGGTGCAGTACATATGGAGACTCTCATCATACTGTACCATCCACTCCAGGAGTGGATGATGGTGACCTCCTTGTTCCTGAGTACTTGCTGAAGGGTGCAGGCTTTTACTCAGTAATTAGAGAGAGTTTCTGCTCTCATAACTCAGTAGCCAGCAATAAAAGAGGCTAACCCACAGCTCTGGATCAAAACAGCCTGGGATGTTGAACTGCTTGAAAGCTGGCTCCTAGTTTGGTGGATGGATCTAATAACACCTTAACAAGCTGACTGATTACAGATGGGCAAACACAGTCCTGCTCAGCTCCCTTTCTCTGCTTTAGATGTTACTGTTAGAAACAGTGATTAGATCCCCATGCGACTACTCTCAAACAGTAAGAGCCAGTTCTTGTTTCTCCAGAGGCACATACCAGAGTAGCTGTTACCTCATGGGACTGAGCAAGCACCTGTGTTAGTGAAGGGTTTATATGCCTCTCATGGTGGGATGGAGTTAGGTGGGACTGGTCAGCTTCAGAGGCAGGGTGGGACCGGGCAGGCTGTGAATTCTCCCGCTGGGCAGGTCAGGTCCTTGTACTGCTGACAGAGCGTTTGCAGTCTAAACACGTAAAGGGTGGAAAAGAGAAGCATATGTTGTCTCCCAGGAGGATGTGAGACACGGAGAAATACCAGACTGGCTGTGAGATTCAGAGATTCAGAGAAATGGCTTTGCTGGTGTCAGTCAAGCCAGAAGCTGCAACTCTTAGAGAAGCTCAAGGAGCCACCATGCAAAGTAAGAAGGAGCCAATCTGGTGTGGACAATTCTCTGAGTGTGACAGTGGTGTAACTTTCACTTGACAGAAATTTCCCTGCTGAAGATGCTATTGTTTTCAATGCAATTATCTTTTACAAGGTTCCTCCAATCCACCTAATCATCTATATCTTAATGTGCTTTTCCTTTCTACGTTGTCACGTAAAATCCATTTCCTTTCAATTTACTTCAGATCTATCTGCATCCAGATTACTGCAACTTGGACGCACGGTAATTAAATGCGGTTTGTCTAAGTAGAAAGGCAATGAATGCTATTACAGCTTGTTTATGCTAGCAAGCGATGCAGGTTTCTCTGTGCCATCCTGCCAGCATGGCTTAGCCCTACCCTAGAGAGACTGTGTTTTAGGCCATATGCAGGCTTCACCATGAATTTAGTCCTTGGGCCATCTTCTGAGATAGATTGCTGATGAATGCCCCTTGGGTTTCAGATTCTGAGACTTTGGAATATTCATCCCACTAGGATCTGCCTCAGTAGTTCATTTTGTGCTGGCTCTCACCTGAACCTCCATTTCTGATGGAAATATTTAAGAGGCTACTGACGCCATCTGCATGGTTAAAAAGGTTACAAGGGTGTTCTACCCTTTGGCTACAATGCAGCCTTGTGCTAAATCCCTGTGCGACTGATGGGACTTGACCCTGGCCTTGGCTCCTCATAACACTATGCATTCTGGGAGCTTGTAAATCTGTACTCTAAATCCTGTTTCTTGTAGTGCTTTCACCTTTTGGATGCTACCGAGAAGCAAGTTGTTTGGTAGCAAGAGTCCTGGATGTCTTTAAATGATACAGAGGAGGTATTATGAGTGTGTGTAGGTCAAGCATGCACTGTAAACCCACCATTGAGAGCTGCTTTAAGAGTGATTCAAGAAAAGGTCAAGTGAGGGAAATTCACCTTTACAGAGTAAGGTTCAAACCTTGGATACTGTTACAGGGTGAATGGCATAGGGAAGCCTTGCACTGATTTACTTTGTATGTGGAAGCTGCTTCATGGGTCAAGAAATCTGGTAGTTCTTCTCAAGAAATCCTTTGGCATTGATGAGCTTTGTGTGGGGAGCCCAGGACTGGGAGAGCCACGGGGTCTGCTCTACAGTTTTTTTTAAGATACTTTCTTTGAAAGCCATGCTTTCTCTGATATAGGCTGAGCCAGAGAGTGTAGACTTTGAGACAGTCATATGACTATGTACAGGAAAGTGATTTTTGCCTTTAAAGATAATTTCTGAATCTCTGGATCCTTTTTATGTTCTGTTTCCCCATCAAGAAATCAGGGATGAGCGTCCCCAAACCACTTTTGGAGACCCCATGCCTAGCTGAGCAGCAAGACCTGGCTCATATCGGAGATGGTCTCTGGCCACAAAATTTAGGCTGGTCTGTTTGTGCTGGGATTGTCTGAATAACTACATATGGTGTCTGAGACTGCTTGTCTGTCTGAGACACCTTTGAATGCCTAAGAACCCCCAATGGGATGAGCTTAGAAGATGATCAACCATTCCCCCCATAGTTCATGTACTCCCCTGTTCTCACTCCTCCATGTCACCTTTTTAACCTCCCCTTCCTTTCCTCTTCCTTGTTTCTTTCTCCTTTCTGCAGCTTGAATCTAAAGTATGTGAAATTTTCATAGGTTTTGATAACCAGGATGGCTGAATCTAAACTCTCAAGCCTCTCATCAGTCCTGTCTTCTTTTAAACACTTCGCTAGATTAGTTTTATTTAAGGTCTCCTGAGCTTAGGTTTGCTTGGGGCAATTCAAGCAAGGTAAGAACTTGTGACCTGACTAATAGGACCTACCTGTTCAGAAGGTAGTCCTGTCCAAGTAAGGACTGAAAAAAATGTGTAGGACAGGAAGATTGGGACCAAATTCAAGGCAGGACCCCATCCTGCATTTGACCATCCTACAGTACCATGATTATCTTCAGGATCCTTCTTAGGATTGTTACTCTGGTGACAATCATAAGCAACTCCATTGAGATCAGTGGAACTGCTGTAGGTTTACCTTTATGTGTCTGACATCAAACCACAACTCTGGCTTTCAGGAAAACCGCATTTGTTTTGCTTATTGCCCCAGGGAACAAATCCTCCTCCCTCCCAAGATCATATTTATCTTGTCACATCGGCCCACTGGGGACTCACCATACAGAGAGCTTTCGTGTTCGGGTCAGAGAGACTGAGGCTTGAAAGAAGTTGGTGTCTGTCAAAGATCCGTTTCCTTCAGATCATAAAGATGTCAGTAAGAGCAGTTGCACTGAGCCAGACTGAACATCCATCTAGCCCAGCATCCCAGGTCAAGTGGGGGCCAAAACCAGATGCCTGGGGAATATCACAATAGTGGAGGTATATATGATGCTTCCTGCTAGAAGTCTGCTGGCCTTCAGCCATTTGTGGCTTGAGAAGAGCCTGAGTTGGAGGCAACTTCTACATGTTTAAAAACGCTCAGCAGATTTTGCTTCCATGAGCTTCTGTCCTTGAACTTCTGTAACATTTTTTGCTTTCGCAAAGTCCCAAGAAAGGAGCTCCACAGCTTTACTGCACATGGTGTGACGAGACACCTCCTTTTGTTTGTTTGGAACCTGGCAGCTGACAGTTTCATTTGATGCCTCCTGCTATCAAATTATATTGGAAGAGACAGGGAACAACTGATCCCTTTCCACCATCTCCTTAACTGGGATACGACGGCTTTCTGTAAAATCACCACTGACTCAGTCCTTTTCACTTAGTTTTTTCTTGTACGGAAGCTACTCCGTGCTGTGGGTTATCTTTGCTGCCATTCTCAGATGCTTGTGGACTTTTACTGTATTCTTACTGAAATACTGGAGGACCAGAGCTGCACATGGTATTCAGGATGCAGACTTACTTTGGTTTTATGCAATGGCATAATGATGCTCTCTGTCTTGTTCTCTGCCTGTTCTGTTCTCTCTACAATGGTAATAACATCTAACATTTCATTTTCTTTTTCCATGCCAGCAAGAACCAAGCTGATGTTATCATGAAACAATATATCATAACTACAAGATCTTGCTTCTTTGTTTGGCTCAGGACCTATCAGTTATATATGAGTTAGAAATGTTCTTCCCTGCATGTATCACCTTATCACTTTATTTAGATTGAATTTCTTGTGCTATTTTATCAGTCTTGCACAGCCCTTCTGCAATTTTTCATGGTCAGTCCTTGTCTTTATTATCTGGAATAACAAAAGTCCAATACAGGTTTGTGGCTCTGTCCTATAGGGGTCATTTCTGGGAAAGTCTTGAAGCCCGTCTTAAATCTTGAAATTGCTTAAATGGGCAGAAGACTCTTGATGTTGGGAATATTGAGTCTGAGATGTGGGTAATAGCGGTCTTTGAATGTTGTGTCTGCACACAGTTGAATTCTGCTGCCTCCTGCTCTGCTCTGCATGTCTTTTCTTTCTTTCTTTGCATTTATCTTGTCTGTGAGCCCGTACTGAGCTTTAGCCCTGGGGTTTGCAAATCTTTCTGCCTCTTCCATGCACAGAACAGTTTTGAGCAAGGAGAAAGACAGAGGACTTCTCTGGAGGATGGATGTTATATGACAAACCCCTTGTCTTTTGGTCCTTGAGCAAGCTGCTACTTCTGGCTGGCCGGAGCATCTTCTCCCCATCCACCCATACTAGCAGCTCTACCCAGCCATTCATATCCTTCTCCTTCCTTACACTTTCTGCTGCCATCTTTTCCCATGTTTGCTGCCTGCCTTTTCATGCGCTTTTTTTCTCATTGCTCCATCTGCATATGCCCCAGGTTCACATGTACATCCCACCACCCTCATGCAAAACCCTTCATGTTATGCCCAGTCTCTGGTTGATGTGGCCCCTCCACCTATGTGACCTGGCTTCTTCTGCCTTCCTTTCTTTCACCCTGCACTGCTTTTGCTTTGATTTAAGCCCTTCTAACGACACCTTGTTTCATGCCTTCTGCCAGGTCTCCTCTAAATTCTCCCCAGACCAGCTTTCTCTTCTCTGATCATCTTCATGTTTCAGTGAGGAACAGCAGAACAACTGTCACCTGTTGCTTTCCAAGTGACTCTGTGCCCTGATGCTCCAAGAGCTATCATTTCACACACAAATGTGTGTGTGTGTATGTGTGTGTCTGTAGGAGATCTTGGGAGGAAAAAGCACCGAAAACAAGGCGAGGAGTTGTATTAAATTGCTAAGAATACCTGAAGCAGCTGGGTGGGTGCGAGGAGAGTGTAACTTCTGTAACACCACCTGCTCTCTCAGGCCGATCAGGTAAAAGTCTGCATGGATTAGAGAGGCAGCGAGAGACTGGCCCTGTCACTCTGTCCCTGAGCTGGAGCACCAAGCAGCTCCCTGCGGCAGCAAGGACCGGCTGCACCACAGGGCATGGGCTGCCGGTGGTGGAGGAGGAGCAGGACCTCTGTGCAGTCGTGCAACTCCCAGGGACCTTGAAGGGCTGTGGGGAGGCCAGGAGGAGCGAGGGGCTGGAAGGAGGGGATGCAGGAGGGGAAGCAAGGGGCCGCTTGCAGAGCTGGGCTGTGAGGAGCTGGTGGAGAGCGGTGGTGGGCAGAGGAGCCTGCTCTGGAGGGACAGAGGAGTGGGCATCAAAGCGCTCAGCAGGGAGCTGGGAAAAAAGTGGCGTTAGCTAGTCCAACTTTGTGCCTATGCTTGTGTTTCTGAAAGTGGACAGGGGTCTGAGCTCTCTTTCCTTTTAAGCCTGAGTTATTCCAGCCCAGTGACTCAATTTATTTCTGTCTCTGCTCCTGACATTTCTCTTTCAGGTGGCTGCTGCCTGGTTTTGGGTGGGGCTGTGGGCTGGGGTGACTCATGTTTTCAAGCTCTTATCGGCATCAGTATGATGTTCTGCTTTTCTTTTCTGTCATACGGCATTCCGCTCCCCTCCCCTTCTTCCCCTCCCTCCGCCGGCTCCCAGAGGAGGCAACAGACGGTCCTGTAATTTGGTTCCATTCGCTCGACTGGAGCAACACCTGCCCCCCTCTCTGGGGACGGGAGGGTCTCATCCCAAACCGTGCAAGGAGCCAAAGACGAATCTGAAGCCCACATGCAAATAGAGCCCAGGATAAAACAACACGGCCATTCTGGGCAGGGAAGGCAAAATCCGTCACCAGGGGAAGAGGCAGGAAAAACAAAATCGCCTCAGAAGAAATAAATAAGAAGTGCCAGGAGATTGCCTTTTCCTTTTGGGTCAGTTGCTATTGCGGTTATTGATCTGTCCCACCCTGGAGAATAAACTGAGAGTACTGAAAAATAATGGGTGATATTAGAACACATTTATTCACCCTAAAAGGACTGGGTTAATTGGGTTACAGGATAGCTAGATGGATAGATATGTGAATAGATAGATAGAATGTCACTGGTATTTCTTCATGGCTGTATAATGGAAAAGATCCATTTCTTTGTTGAATTTCATATACAGCATCCTCTTCAGCTCCCCACTCCCCCATCTCTCTCTCTCTCTCTCATACACACAGACTCTCTTTGCTAGAAATACAGCAAAGATGTCAGATCACATCCAAGACCCTCAGAATTTCTCTGCTGTAAGTATCAGTGGTAACACCCTACCTGGCTCACCCACTTTTTAACACAAGCAATAAGACACTACTTTGTGGCTGGTGAGTAATGTGATCCTGAATGCACACGTACCATGCACTTTGCTGGTGACTGACGGTCTATGTCTAGAAATCCTTCCTTTTGTATACACATATCTAATAGCAGCATAAATGCATGTCTATATTTCAGAATATTTTATGCTCTAGATCCTTTAATTTCTTAGGAAAGTACATGATACTTACAGAAAGTTTCCCCTTAGCTGTACAGTCCCGTGGAAATCAGTACATTTATTTGTAGGAGTTACTTTTGGCTTGCTGTCTGTCCTCGTTCGCTGTAATGGGGACAGGATCTGTTTCCAGGGTTCAGATGAATGCGTTAGGTGCCCTGTTTCCTAATGATACCGATGTGAATGTGTATTGCACCCAATGTCCATGTAAGTCCATATAGGTCTGCCAATGTGTCTTAATAGGTGTTATCACCTTATGCTAAGGGTGCACTGGATATCCCTTGTACTGGGTTATTCTAGATCTATCTAGATCTATCTAGATCAGTGGAAGTACTTCCCCTCTGTGAATGCTGGAGGTTTCCATGCAATGTTTTATATGTTGAATTGAGTCAGGCTTAAAGCACCTCTTTTAGCCTCAGCTAAAGGTCCAGAGGTAGTGCTCTGCCTTCTCTGTCTTTGAGTACGCCTTCTTTCATGGTTTGTAGGATGAGCTCCTCTTTAAATGTGAAAGAAACGTATCTGAATGTAGCTTTAATCTTAGCTTTAGTCCCTAAAAAACCCAGGTAATATTAGCTCTGCATTTCTTCCCTGCCAATTGTTGGATTGGCCACGTGTGATACAAACTTCCATTGAGCAGTTCCACCCCGTTCTTCCTATAATATTGTCATTCAAGGTCATTCGTTCCTGTATCGCTGAGGGAACATAGACGTAGGCAAAGTAACTTTGATTATATAATTAGACTTTATTGCTATCCAACGCAGACTTGCAATGAGGTGGAGTTAAAGTTGTTTACCCGTTCGTCATAAATCCAGACTTTTGAGCACTTAGCCATGCAGCCTTTTTATTGCATTGGCCTTGTAGCTTGTACATACTACACAGATCTTTCTCAAGAATAAAAAAAAGGGGTGGGATGGGGGAGCAAAACCTACATTTTAACAGTCAATGACTGCTAGATGAGAATGAGTTTCCTTCTTGGTGCCAGCAGGAAAAATAGAAGTGGTTGGGATGATGATATTTAGGTGAGAGGATACAAGCAAGGTGGTGAGTGGATGGAGGTGAGACCGGGCTTGTAGGGAGAAGCAATTTCTTCCATCAGATAAATCTCTGGAAGAAAAGGATGTATCTTCAGGTCAAATGCCCTGACCCTTCTGCAGGTTAAACTTGAGACTTGATCCTGTGGATACCACCAAAACCAAAGCCCTTCCTGCCCTCTCTCTGAGTGCGACCAGGCTCTCTGTTGTCTCAGGGGATGAAGGGAAGGGGATGACCCAGAGGATATTCTTACTTCCAAACCTGAGCTGTTCCCACACATCTCCACGCTACGCTCTCCTGTGTTCACGACACAGGGGGCTTGCTTCCTCATTGCTTGGACACGGGATCCTGTGGCTGGGAACTCAAGACCCTGGGTGAATGACCGCTGCTCAGTCCACAGCACCTTCACTGCATGGACCTAGCTTGAGCATCTCAGCCTGTGACCTGATGTGTTTGCATGACCCCCAGGTGGGGGGAGTGTGGCCAGGGGGGGATGCTGGGTTCATACCTCCTTGTCCCACAGCCCGTGTGCTTCAGTCAACCGCCAGTGACTGCAGCCACCGTACGTTACAGTAAGGTAATGCAGAGCACTCTCTTCCCTAAAATGTGCATTCCCACGCTCAAGAAGGAAACAACATGTTAATCTTTTTATTAACTAAGTTCTCCCGCATGTTGGTAGCATGAAGGCTTGCTGAATTACAGGATTTATGATATCGCTCAGGCAATTAGCATCAAACTCAACCCAGTGTCTAGGTGTTGACAGAACCTAAGAAACAAGCCTCTGTCCCAAAGAAAACCAGTTCCAAAGTTGGTGGAGTTATTTCAGCCCTGAAAGATGCAGGATTTGAAAACTGTGCATCAAACTACCAAACCTGCACATGCTCCCTTGGGACATGGGAAGCATGCATTGGTAGAAAGTGGAATTAACAGCCTCTCTGACAGGTTTTCTGCATGGAGCTTTTCAGCTGGTCAAGCCCACACTTAATTAAACCACTGTGCAAAGTGTCAGCCATAAAAATGGGAGGGGGGGGAAGGGTTTTATCTCTCCAGCAAGTAACAATGGACAAGGCAGCCACCCGAGTCAATGGCGATATTCAAATTATAGGTAAAATTAACCCCTTGCGGTAAACAGGAAAAGGATTTAATGAATGGGATGGCACAGATGTCTCAGGTTACTCAGGTAATAACCTGTCTGTTACTGAGTCTTGGTCTGTGCCGTGTTTCAAATGGCAAGCTTTGGCAGTGAGGCAGCCATACTCCTTTGTATAAGGAGTTTCGAAAGGTATAAGAGGTTTTCGAAAACAGGGAAAGGGCCCAAGATTTTTACTTGGTTTCAGTAGAACTGGACCTGGCCAGAGAGGGTCAAAACTGAATTAAAACCAGAGAAAGAAAATCCAGTGCACTCAGGCAGGACGAAACGTGTACATTTTGGTCGGACATATCGAAGAGCGATGTGGCAAAACAGGTGTTTGCAAGCACCGGATTTGATTTTACAGCCCAAACTTTGAAACGTGCGACCAAGTGCCAGTCGTGATGTGACCAGGAGAAACTGGCAGTAATGGTCCCGTGCTCCCTGTGCATTTGAGAGAGAGCAGCTGGAGCAGGGGAGCTGCGGTGTAGGGACTGCAGTCTGAGCCTCCCTAGGAAGAGGCAGGTAACCTGTTGAAGCTTTCCCACGCACGACTCGAGAAGCCTTTGCAATCCTTATTCATAAGGGCATCGCATCTCCATCTTACAGAAAGACCAACAGGGAAAAATAATTAGGAAAAAACAGCTTTTATTTCATACTTTTATTTATATGCAAAACAGCTCACCATTCATGAGAGATATGAAAAACGCATCAGATAGAAACCAGATTTATCTATTTTCACTACAAAATATTGCATTATATAAAGCAACAGAGACACACAAAAAAAACCCTGAAAAAGACTAAAATCTTTGGATAGCAGATGTGTTTTTTTCTTTTTTCTCTTTCGTCCCTAAAATGCGCTTCTTGTTTTAAGAGATTCACAGCAAAGAACATGAAACATTTTCAGGTTATAGAATTTTTTTGGTTGTCACAAAGGAAAGCAGTCCTGGATTTACTTTTCTTTCTTTTTTTTTTTTTTTTTTTTTTTTAGGAAAAAGGTCCTTTCCTAAAAATATACCACACACATACACGCCCACGCTCACTCCCACACACATGCATGTATACACACACGCACATATACACCCACAAAGAAACTACTTCCCTTATAAACGATTTGCAAAGTACTTTTCAGACATAACTATAGATCAGAATAACAACAAGTTTTAAAAAAACTCTCCTAGTTAAGTGCTAGTGGTTGTCGATCCCACACGAGAAAAGAAAGAAAAAAGGTCAAGAACAAATGCCTTGATATATATAAAATATATAGTTATAAACAGGGAGGAAGGGGAGGTTTGTGGTACACAAGTGCAATATAATTGGAGAGGAAAAAATAAATTAAAAAGAAGGCAAAGGAACACTGTATTGATCCCAACGAACACTCATAAAGTTAAACATAATATTCCACAGGAGAAAGTGTAAACACCCGACTATAGAAACCAATTGGCACAAAGTATCCAAAGTAAAATTGCCACCACTCTGAAAAATAAATAAATCTTGAAAAAAATAAATTGTCAACTCCTTCTACCATAAATAAAAAATAGTTATTTTTAACTGCACCCATGGGTCACACGTTTAAGGTCACAAGTAGATGTTTTTGGATATATATAAAGGGGCACTTGACAGCCTGAAGAAACAATCCGGTTTTACACTTCTCTTCGAAAAAACGGGCTCCCGGCCGGCCGCACCGTCACCGTGCGGGACAACCCCCGGGGTGGGGGGGACGGTACACGCGGGACAGAGACCAGGACGGCGGGGACACCCCCCCACCACCACCACCATCCACCCCCCCACCCCCGCCCGCCCCGGGGGAAGCCGCTGCCCGCCGGGGCCGGACCCGGGGCGGCCGGCCGGACAGACGGGCAGACGGAGCCCCGACGACGGGGACCGGAGCTCCGGCGGGGGGGGGGTCCGCCGGGGCGGTCTGGTGGGGTGGGGAGGTTGGGGGGGGGGGGGGTGGTCTACACGTCCAGGACGTGGTTGAGATAGGAGATGTAGCAGATGGCGAGGCGCAGGATCTCGATCTTGGAGAGCTTCTTGTCCGGGGGCAGGGTGGGCAGCAGCTTGCGCAGCTCGGCGAAGGCCAGGTTGAAGGCCTCCACGCGGATCCGTTCCCGCGTGGCGTGGGCTGAACGATACTTGGCCGTGGCTCGTCTCCTCCTTCGTTTCTCTTCCCGGCTTAACGGCGGCGGGTGCAGACCGGGCCGGCCCCCCCCTCCCCGCACCTCCCCACCGCCGCCGCCTCTTCCACCGCCGCCGCCGCCGCCGCCGCCCCGGCCCTCCCCGCCGCCGCCGCCGCCGCCGCCGCCGCCGCCGCCGCCGCCTCCCTCCGCCGGCTCCGGATCGGAGACGCAGCAGCTGAGAGCCTGGGCGTCCGCACCGCCCAGGGACTCCGGGTCGGAGGGGGCCGAGGAGGGGTGGTCGGAGTCGGCAGCTTGGTCCGGGCTAAGCATCATCTTGGAGGGGGGCGGAGGAGCCTTCCCGGGATAGAGAAGGAGAGAGAGCGGGTCAGAGAGCGGGCTGGGGGGCAGGGGGGGTTAAAGGGGGGCAAGGCAGGGACACGGGCAGGGACACGGGGACATGCCGGTCCCCGCCGCAGCCCCGCTCCCCCCCTGGCCGGGGCGGCGGGAGAGCCGGGCGGGCGGCTGCTCCTTCGGGGGGGGCTAAGGAGGGGGGGAGAGAGCCCCGCCGGGGGTAAACGATGCCCCGGCACTGGCCGGTTACCGTCCCTTTTGCAGCGTTTGGCGGGAGAGACTTCCTCCCGTTATTCCCCGGGCTTGCTTGGGTGTAGGAACAGGCCCAGGAAGCAATGAAAGAATATCTTTTTTTTTCCAGACAAGCTAATATCCAGCGGCTCGGGGGTTTTTCCCCCCTCAGTTTTAATACCGTATTTCTTGCCCTGCCAATCTCTGCTTAACCATTTCTCTTTCGGTAACGCTCTACGGGATCCGGGCTACAGACATGATGCTTTTAAACATACAGCTCAAGGCTTCCCAAGCACAGCAAGGCCAGTGGGGAAATTTATTTCCCCAATCCAAACTACGGGATCTGATGTATCTGCTGGGCTCTCCCCCTGCTCTTTTCTCTGCGCTCCTTCTTTTTTCCTTTTTTTTTTTTTTTAATTTTTTTTTTCTTTCCTGCTGCTAATTGTGCGGGTAGCGATTTGCCAGCGATCAGTTGCGGATGTTGGGAGAGTCTCCGTGGTTTTTTAAGCGTGGGATTCAAAAAGAAACAAAACCCCATAGCAGCGGCCGAACTTTTCCATTCCTTTAAATTTTCCCTCCTCTCCCCTCCCTGCGTGAAAAAGGAGGGGGGGGGGGGTGTTAGGGGTGGGTGGGTGGAAGAAAGGCTAAATAAATAAATAAATGCGGACGTGCCTTTCAAAAGAAAATTGAATCGTATCTTCTTGCGGCCTCACAGAGCACCATCTGTCATGTAGACAGCAATACAAATCCGAGCGCGTCCGTGGACATGCCGGCATGTAATAAAACAATACATCAGGCAACTAGTGAATAACCTTGGACACAAATGTGGGGGAGTGTGTGTGTGGGGGGGTGTACGGCTGGGGTGGTGAGCGAGGTGGCGAGCGAGCCTGAGGAGGGAGCATCGCGATCGAAAAACGTCCTCCCTTTCCCCCGAATTCAGATTGCCGAGTATTTCCATGGAAAGTTTCCAGGCAAAGTCCCCCTGGGGTCTCCGAGCCGGTTGGGAAAAAGAAATTCAAAGTAATAATAATAAAAAATGAAATAATGATAATAATAAATATAAGAAATATAACAATAAATAATGATGAGAGATTAAACGACGGGCAGGAGGAATATTTCCCAGGCAGGGCTAGAGCCAAGCCTCCCCCCACGGGGGTCGGTGCTCCCTGGGCTGCGGAGGGGGAAAGGCCTGGGGAGGGGGAGAGAAGAGCCCTTGCTTCCCTGGGAGAGGGCCGCTGCTTGCCAGGGCCATCGGAAACGCTTCCTCGTCTATTTTTAATAAGGAGCGTTAATCAGGCAGGCCCAGAAGGCAGGGGTAGGGAATAAACCCGGCCAACGCGCAGGTGTGGAATTGGCGATCTCTTGGAAAAAAAAATAAAAATAAAACAATAAAATAAATAGGAAAGATTTAAAATCACCTTTCAACTGAGATCCAAGCGAGGGGGTTTGTGCGAAAGCACACTGACAGAGGGAGGATTTGCAGGGCGGTTGTAGGAAAAACGGGCAATGACAGAGGTGGTTCCTGGAGAAAGTTGCTTAAAGGTTTCTCTGCGGTGTGTGTTGAATTTTGCCGTTTGGTCTGGGTTTATCCATACAGTGGGTTTTGGCGAGCTGAGCTGGAAAGAGGCTGCTTTTTTTTTTTTTCCCTTTCTTTCTATTTTTTTTTTTTTCCATTTCAGTAAACCCATGCCCGTGCTACCTGGAAAAGGGATATATTGTTAAGGCTGCTTACCTCGGCGGAGTCGTTTGGACAGCCTCTCTCTCCAGGTCCCCTCGCCCCCTCGGCGATTCCTTTACAGTTCAAATGGCCCTCCGGAAACGGAGCATGGAAAAATTAAAAAATCAAAATCAAATCAAATGAATTACGAGCGGAAAAGTGTCCTGCTCGGATGGGGAAATGCAGATCTCATCCCTCGCCGATGCCTCCAGCGCTCCGGAGATGGGAGATGTTATCGCCGTGTTTGTTTGCGGAGTATAAATAACAACTTAAGTTACTTACGATGCATCAGGGGAGAAAAAAAAGCTTTTCCCCCATCAAAGTCTGCCTCCGCCCGTTAATTCGGGGCAGCGGGCTGCAACGCACCGGCAGCTGCTGCCAGTCGGGGTTGGTTGTGGTTTGTTTTTTTTTTTTTGGGGGGGGGGGTAGGGGGGTGGAAATTGCCGTCTCCCCCGCTCTTCTTCCTCCTCTTCCCCGATCGCGATAAATAACAAAAGGGATGCAGCGATAGCACCAGCCGGGATTATTCCCTCTCCCCCGCCCCTTCGGCTTCTCCTTCCCCGCGGCGGCCGGCGGAACCTCCGCCCGCCCCCGCCGCCGCCGTTCCCGGGCCGGGCCGGGCGCGGAGCCCGGGGCGCGGAGCCCGAAGCCCGCTGCGCGTTGCGCGGAGCCCGGCGCGGAGCTGCCGGCTTTGTTCCGCCGCGGCCCGGGGTAACAATGCGTCGCTCCCTCCTTTCTTTCTTCTCTATTTTTTTTTTTTGTTCTTTTTTTTTGGTTTTTTTTTTTTTTTTTTTTTTTGGAAGGAGGGGGTAGTGGTGGTGTAACGTGCGGTTTTGTTAATTCACCGGTCCGGCGGAGAGGGGCAGGAGGGGGAGACGCCGTCGGAGAATAAAATGTTTCGTTTAGTTTTTCTTCTGGTCCTTCAAGAGCTGGCGAGGAGGGGAGAAAAAAGGATAAACGAAACCCCCATCCGTCCCTGAGCTTCCTAACTCCTCCTGCATCTCTGGAGTGAGAATAAAGAAAGAAATGCGAACGCTGAAAAGAAAAACAAAACAAAATAAAGGAAAAATCTCGGCGCGGGTTCGGAGCGGCTGCGAGAGAGAACGTCGGTGCAGGAAAAGGTACGCTCACACGCACAAAAAGAAAGTGCGGTTCCTCCTCCCACCCCTCCCGGAGCGGCAAAGAAGCCAAAGAGGGGTGCGGAAGGTGGCAGGGGCGAGACAGACAGACAGACAGAGCGGAGATGCGTGCGGATCCTCTCCCCGGTACCAAAGGGTTTAGCCTAGAGATGGTCGGAAGAGATAAAGGCTCGGAGAAAAGGGGACGGCATTTTTTCCCTTTTAAATTGATATTTAATGGGAAAGCCTATTGGACAGAAACCTGGACACGAGTCACTTAATTGGACTTGACATCTGTCACAGTGTGGGAGTTTTCACAGCCCAAATATTTTCAGCAGATCAGATTCTCGCTGAATCTGTGCCACAAATTATAACAGTCGAGAGCAGCCCATGATATAAACCCTAGCCTCTGGATATACAGTCTCTAGCCACGCTCGCTCCCACTGCCGCCACTGCTGTCTCCCCCCCCCCCCCCAAAATATTGGATACCCACTGATCTAGAAAAACACCGCTGGCATTTCCCATGCAAGCTAATAAATAAGCTTTAAACATCAATTTGCATCATGTACACCGAGCGTGTGGAGAATCGTCAGACTGTTTTTCTAGTGCATTTATTTTTCACGGTCCCCCTGCCCCGTCTCCCACCCACCCCCAATCCTGGTGCATGGCAAGCACAGCCCTGCTAGAGCCAGGGGGGCAGAGAGGGTGTCTGTCCCCCCCCCCCAGGTCCCTCCTCTCTGCCCCCCACCCTCCCCGCTCCGACACACAGACAATGAGGCGAGCGAGCCGGCTACGGGTCTGTGGCTTTTCTGCTCACGAGAGGCTGGATGGAGCCAGGCCCCTTCGTGTTGGAGCCAGGGGATGCCTGTGACAGAGGTGACTCTTCTCGCTGCCACCTTGTCCCAGCCCCCTCCCAGCTGGCAGTCCCTTCTCCGCTCTGGTCCCCTTTTCCCCATCTTCCTTCCCACAGATCCCATCAAATGGGGGCCGTAGCCACTTTTCTCGGTATAATCATCTTCCTCCCTGGGGGACTTTTCTGTGCCAGGAGCCTGTGCTGGCAGGCTCCTTCTGGAGCCCCCCAAAAGGGGCAGCGGGGGGTGTGTGGGTGAGATAGTGGTCTCCTGCACAGAACAGAGCTGGTTCTGCTGCTCACTGGCAGCTCTGTGGGTGCTTGGTCTTGCCAGAGATTCTTCTCTCCCTGGGTCCCATCAGTAGGATGGGTAGGAGCGAGGTGGCAGGAAAACACTTGCGGGGGTCCCTGTGGTTCATCCAGTAACATATGCAACAGGCTGGGAGATCTCTGAATGGGGAGAGGTTCTGCTCTTGAAATGATTTACAGGACCTTAACAAGAATGAGTTACATGCCTGAATGATTTTGGGGTTTGTCCATTTTTTTGAAAATGATAGATATTCTGGCCAAGAATACAATCTCCCTGCATGTCACTTGGCCCTCTAGCAACAGAAATGCCTGCAAGAGGATCCTCGTGGACATTTCTTCCAGGGAATTCTGGGGATTTCTCTCCCTTCCCCTGCCCACAACAAGTCTCCAAGGCAGCAGGAGGCTGTCACCTGTGTAGGTGCTCTGAACCCACATACCGGCACTGGATTCATGGATATACAAGAGAGTCCCAGTGGGGCTTCTGGAGATGCTTGGCTAAGCAATCCTTGTCTGCCATGGGACATGTCTGTCAAAGACCCAGAATATCTGGGTCTGCAGAAAACCTGCCAAGCTTGAGGGGAGCGGGGAGGCATTGCTGTGAGGTTCCTGGTCTGCATGGAAAGGGGGGTTACATTGGTGCTTGTGGTGGGTATTTGAGCTCCTAGACACAGGGACTCAGTAAACCCCTTTGCTACTGGGAAGAGAAGTAGCTACAATCTCAGCTACCCTGCCAGGAAGATTCAGGTGCAAATCACCGAGGCTGTGGCACATCCCCATTCAGCTCAGCTCGCTGGTAACCTTCACGGGTGCTCTTTGGAGATCAGGATCTGAGCAGTTCAAGGTCACTGTGCTCCAGTCCCATTCCACCAAATGACCACCGTCCCACACTTCAAGGAGCAAGCTGTGAAGGAGACCTTCTCCAGCTCTTACCCGACTGTGGCTCCGTGCTGGGGGCTTTGGCTTTCAGTATTCCTCAAGGTGTAAGTCTGAGGCCTCAGCTCCCAGAAGCTGCAGGTGATGGAACAAGTAGCTGGTTAAGGGTGCCATAGATAACAGCCAGGAAGCTGCTAATTCATGCAAGTCACCCTGCTCTCTGCTGCAGATGCTATCATCACATGGCTTGCTTTTTTTTTTTAATTTCCAGGAAGAGACCAAGCAGTTGCTTCTTGATGCCCGTCGGTTATGAGTGGACATTTCTGACACCTCATAAAGCGCTGTTTACTGCCACTGTGATCCAATTACCCCACTGCTCTGCTCCCAGACGTGTTAAATCTAGAGGCTCCCACCCTGCCCTGGGCATGCCAGGCCTGCAGCATCTACCGGAACAGCCCTGCTGGGATACTGTGAATCTTCTCACATCAACTGTGAGAGCCAGGGTGCAGCCTCTGTATCTTTAGCCCCAAGAAGCCAGTCAGAAATGCTGGAGCTAACAGCCTGGCTCTGAGCAGACAAAGCCTCAAAGCCCAGAAGCAGGGCCAAATTCTTCCAGCGGAGAGCTTTCCTGCCTCGCTCACACTTGGAGGAAGAGGCTGGTTTCCAGACCTCAACATTCCCGGGGCCGACTGGCCCAGATGCGGAGGTCACCAGAAATGATCAGAAATTATGGGGCAAAAGTGCAGATGACGGAAACTAAAACAGTTCCATTTTGGCAAAGGAGGGGTGACTAAAGTTCTTCCTCAACCTCTCTGTGTCTTTTTTCTTAGAATATAGCCTGATGCAAGTGGAGACCTGCACGTCGGGAATCAGTATGGTCCCAAAGGAAGCTGCACAGATGCAAGGCCACCTTATGACTTGTATCCCCCAATATAGGCATGGCCAGTGCGAGCATATGGTTGGTCTCTTCACTAAGCAAGCACCTCACTGGCATCAAGGCAAGTCGAAATTCCCAAATGGTATCAAAAGTGACCTCAATGGCATGAATAGCATTAGTCTGGCTTCTCCATAAAAGGTGAAACTGCAGCCTCCAAGCTGCATCTGATGAAGAGAAAGTGAATAGGAAAAAATGAGGCATAACAAGGGTCTCCACTTTGTACAATGGACATCCAGTGACATTGTATGGCTGTGGCCTTACTGCAGACTAAATCCATGGTGCTGAACCTTGAAGCACAAGTGAACAGACTTCTCCTGGAGGAAAATCTGGGATTATATTTTGCCGTGGTGGAGGGCTGTAAGGGAGCCATGAGTGTCTCTTCTTCTTCTTCACCTGGCTTGAGACATTGCTCCCAGGGCTGGAAGTATAGGAGAAGTGGAGCTGGTTTCCTGTGGATGGTATTGCAGCTCACACAATACCGACATCCTTCCCAGCAACCTCCTAAGTTTAATGAGAATGAAAGGCAGCCAGAGAAAGATTCAGCATCAAAAACGCCACATCCCACCTTTGTAGGGGCCATCTCACTGAAAAGCAAGAAGAGAATCAGTCTGTTTTGACCTCCAGAGCTCACTGACAAGCCAACAAAACCTTATGACCTGGACTTCTCACTAGATAAGACCTAGCATGGAACTAATATTAGTTAATTCATTAATGATAGCAAACAGAAGCTGCCTCACTGCTATGAGACTTACAGCAAAGCGTCACAGGCCACCAAACACTATCAAGTGATAGGTGGTGCTGAATCTGTGACAGAGACTCACAACCCAGGGTTTTTCAGGGGCCAGTGGGATCTGGCTTTGGAAAGGCAAGATTCAGAAGAGTATCATCTTCAGGTTGTAGTCAGAAGAGACAAGACTGAAAACAGCACTCCCATGTAATGGTATTTTGTGGAAAGGGAGCACTTTCTTGTGTGAACGTCTCAGATTCGTGTCACACAATCCTTTGAAGGCAATGTCATTTGTGAGAATAGCCTGGCTTGGCGCGTACCCACTAAAAGTCTGCAAGTGTGCAGCTCTAACACCCTGGAGTAGCCATTTGTCCCGAGTAGATGTTCTTCTGGCCTGGCAAAGCAGAAGAATGAAAGAACCCAGCTGGGCTCTCCAACCCTGGGCCAGGTATTAGGAAAATCATTTTTCACTTGCAGCCTGAGCAAATCTTGCAGGGCCGCCATGGGGAGACATCAAACATGGGAACCCACAACGCCACTTTTATGGCATTGCTTGTCAGAGCAGAGCTGCGCTTCCATTACCGACACGTCCTCTATCTGTCGAAAGGACAGCTTTCCAGGATGCTTGAGAACATCCATTCTCTTTTATAGCATACGCCATTCACGTTGCTGGCATATGCTGCCCATTGAAATAAATGGAGCTTGTCACTCTTGGATGTGTTCCTTGGAAATAAACGGTCAGACAAATTAGAACGCTGAGCCATGAAAATCCTCGTCCTTTTGAAAAATCTGTGCTGGATATAGCTCAGTGCCTCTGCTCGTTGACGTTTGGGTGATATTTTTTGTTTTCCACTGGTCATGTTTGCTTTCTCTAGGCAGTGGGATTGAGGCTGTTTTAATAACGGGTCAGGAGCTTTGGGGCTGTTGGCAGAATGGTCTGCAACTGGGGTAGGTAAAAAAATAGTTTCCCTCCTGGGCCATGAACAGAAGTACCAGGGCCACCAAGTCTGGATGCGAGGCCACCCTGGCTGAGGTCTGCCAGCATTTGCAGCACAGGCAGGTCCCCTCAGCTGCTCCTTCGCAAATGTGAGCTTGACTGTCTCTGGGACTGGCTGCTATGTTTAAACCAGTAGTTTCCAGGCTAGCTAATGGTTGAAATCTATGGCTTTTGGACAAAATCCTGATTCTTTCTACCTAGTTGCAGCCTTTGGCTCATGTCCCTTGATCTCTGTTTTGGTTCCAGTCTTTTCCTTTGCCTGTTGGATTAGAGGAGCTGTGACATAAAGATCAAGCTCTAGCTGCTATATGAAGTTGTTCATGCCCCTTCACTGCCATATTGTCTTGACATCTCCAAAGATCGTCCTTGCAATGTTAGTTAATATTCACAGCTCTCTTGAGAGTAGGGTGTCTCGGGAGACAGAGGATCATGTGGAGTTTTTAAAGACAGAAGGGACCACTGTGAGCATCTCTCTGCAGGCTGAAGGCCACAGGACTTCCCTGTTTGCTTCCTGTATGAATGAGTGTGTGTTTTTCAGAAATAATATTCGTGCTTGGTCTAAACATTTGTGGTGGTGGAGGATTCACTGTGATCCTTGGTAAGTTACTCCACCAGCTGTTTCTCCCCACTGTTGAAAACATTGATATGGAAAATGAGCATGCACACCTTCAGCACCCAGCCGTGGGATTTTGTTATAGCTTGGTGCCCTGGATTAAGAGTTCTTTGTTATCATATTAAGAGGTTTAGACAGGGATTTTGTAAACAGGTGTATGCATGTGCACTGTACAGCTGATATGCCTGCATGCACCAGCTATTAGCTTGGACTTTTTGGTCATGCAGAGCCTAGCTACAGCTATTGCTGCTGCTCTGGTCAGATGTCTGGAAATTTTGGACAAATGGGAAAATTCGACCTGGGCAAATACTTCAGGCAGAAAGAGAAGACATGCCTGAGTAAACCCAGACATCTGTCAGTCCTTCCTAGGTCAGTATTCATTGGTAGTGGCCATATCAATTCTGCAGCCTTCTTTTTGTTAAACTGAACAGGTTTGAATGCCTCATCATCATGCAGAAGAGACTAAGCCTGCTTTACTTTTAAGGTGGTTCTGTTCTGGGATATTTCCCATTCTTCCTATCCATAATCCTAGCCCAGAAATGGGATGCTTATCATGCCAAGCTCTGAATATAGAACAAGAAATACGTATCATGCTTTTCAGTGTGTCTGTAAGATCCCAGTGCAGCCTGGATGCTCCTGGGACAGACATATTAGAAATCATATCACACTAAAATCACAGAAAACACATATAAGAACCCAAGAATGGCCACAGTGGGTTAGACCAAAGGTGTCTTGTTTTCAGCAGTACCAAAAGAGGGTGCCTGGGAAACCTGTGAGAATAACATAAATCTACAGTGATACTGCCCCCAAATATTCTCCTGACATCCAGTTAATTGCAGTTTAATGCACTGGATGAACTTTTCTTCTATGAATTTGTCAACTTGCTTTTTGAATTCATGTAAACTTTCAGCATCCATAATTTCCCACGGCAAGGAGCTTACTGTGAGCCATGCAATTTCAATAAATGCATAAAAAGATGCTTGTAAACATGTTTGCAAATAAATTAGCCAAGTTTGCTGTATTATTGTGGCTTCTGCTGCTGATAAGTACATGAAGAGTAGTGTTGAGTATGTGGGCAGCAGTGCCTTATGTTTTCAATGAATGCATTTGGTTGAAAGCATAAATAGTGCATGGATTATAGCCAATTAGGGAAAAGAGGAGGAATCTCCTACTGCCTGAGTAGGGGGAAGGTAGCAAGACCAAAGCCTGGCTCCTTGAAAGCAGCCCATCTTCTTAAATTGACCTGGGCCAGGGTCTGCTAATACGACCAGTCACGCACATGCACACCCATTTGTTATATAGCTTGGAGCTGTGGAAAGCGGCTGTGTGGAGCTGGCACTAAAGCAGTTAACAAAACGAGCCAGAAACAGAGATGTGAACGGTAACCTTTGCAACGCACTAACAAGTCACACACACAGATGACTAGTGAGTAGTTTGTGAATCAAGCAGGACACATAGGAGGAGCTTGGTGATTTTGATACATGCCTGGTGTACTAAATAGGGTGTGTGGGCTTACACGGCTCCCAAACACACTTGGCAGGGGTGCAGCAGTTAGTGAATTGAGGGGGAGGCAGACACGGTGGGCTTTGCCACCAAGGACCTTACCTGTGCACGCGTGTGCAACTGCTGGCTGCCAGGGTGAGGAAAGAAAAAGTGGATGTCAAGTCTAGCTGGCAGCCAATGCATCTGTCTTCTGTCTTTCACTCCCCCACAGTCGAGGTGGAACTTGGCTATTTTTAAAACTGATGTCTGTGTGTATAGCCATGGGGAATGCTCTTTCTGGTGAAAAAGGGGGGGGGGGGGCGGGGGAGGAGATTTTGAAGCCACCTACATTCCCTAAGCAGATATTTCTCCCTCCAACTGATGCCATGCATCCCAGCCCCCAGGTCTCCTTTCTTCACTTGGAAGAAGTAGAACTTGTAAAACAAAACCCAGTGATAATAACTGGACAGCTTAGGCCAGCTGACCAGGGAAGAAAAATTCTGCCATGCAATACATGGAGCATAAGGACTGCCTCACTGGAAGATCCAGGTGCTCTGCCCAGTTCAGTGTGCTTTCCCCAGCCGTGGCCAGCATCGGGCATCTCGCAGGTGGGTGCACCGAGCCCTCTGGAAGATGCTGATGCAAATGTCTCGTGTTGCAACCTGAAAACAGGATGAGTCTGTATGAAACAGGGTTCAAAGGTTAAGAGCACGTCTGTAGAAGTGACACAATGGGCACCTAGCAACCAGGCAGTCATAAATGGCATTTTAAGGTTTACCTTGTACTGCAAGTGGCCTATGGCAATCAGGTAAACTCTCTTCAGGAGCAGTTTAATCAGGCAGGCAGGTGGAAGAGCAGCTATCCGCTAGCCTAAAGACACCTGAGTGGCTCTCTTGTTCCATTTCAAAGGGCTGTTTTGCCCCATATTGACACTGGTTTGTAACAGAGGCTTAGCAGAGGAGGGTGAGAACAAGGTGAGTAACATCTCCTGACATGGTCTCCTGTCTTCTAGCAAACTGTTATTTCCTGGGGTCAGAAGTAGTTTGGGGGGGTTTAACAATCCCTGAAGGTTTTGTTTTCAATGAATTTGTTCAATGTTTTTATTTTTTTTTAAAATCATACACATACCCCCTTCCTTTTGTTTCTTCTGAACATGCTGTATTTCATTTGCCTCCTACTTGATTTCTAGGAACAATGAACAACCATTCTTTGCTCTTCTCTTCTCATGCATTAGCTTTTCCACTCTTGCTGCTTTTGTATGCCTCTATCATATCTTTCTCCCCAACAGTGTCTTTTCCAGCCACAAAATTTCCAAGTCTATGTAGTTACTTGCTACTTTATCCAGGTAGTAACTTGCATGGGAGCAGCTGCATACCTTTGTACATCTTTGTTGCCCTTCCTTTCCTGTGACAAGTTCTGCTATGTCATTTGGGGTGGGGATGGAACCAGAATATACTCTTCAAGATGTGGACGCATAATAGATTCATATGGTGACATAATGGTGCTTTGGGGTATTATGTCATGTATCCCCTTTTTTTCTGTGCTTGGCACAGTAGGCTCCCAAAGTGGCTGCTTGTTCAGCCTTCCTTCCCAGTAGTTTTATGCCTGGGTGGGAGGTCCAGAGGTGTCTGGGGGTGAAGAAGAACCGGAAGAAGAGGAATCCAGGACTTCTTGGGTCTAAGCCCAGACCCACGACTGAGTCAGAAATTGGTCTCAAACAAATAATTTCAACTCTTCGTGCCTCAGCTCTGTCCCCAGGAAAGGGGGAGTTTCCTAACCTAACGCAGAAGAAACAGCGTGAAGCAAGGTGAGTGTGTCTGAGATCCCCAGATGAATGCTGCTAGGAAAGGGAAGGCCAGTGTTAATTAGGGTCAGCCCTAATTATGTTCACACAACAGAAGTTCTAATACTCTTCCTTGCATCCCTCCCTGGCTTGTTGCACTCCCTGTGTTCTCACTCCCTTGTAAACAGGGACTAAAACTAACTGATTAATAATGAAAAAGCATAATGAAAATTCAAACAACTTTAATGCCTGGAATGAGCAGCAAGGGTATCGCTAGCGTGCAGAGCATTCAGGGGTGCAGATCGACCAATTTATTTCCACGTGTATAGCTCCGGGCAGCTGTAACTGACTTTACACTGGCTCCTATGAGTTGTATGGTCATTCCTGGCACGGGAGGCAAACTGATTGATTCCAAGAAGTCGGTCAGGCCTAATAAATTGTTTTTCTTAAAAAAATATTCCCAGGGAATACAATCAGGTGTCTAAAAAGCCATTCCCTTCTCATAGAGGTTCACACCATATCCTAGGCTGCATCTCTGTGGAGGCTTTAACCTCCTCTGTACTGCAGCAGCTGCTTCTCCCTCAACCTCCAGACCTCTGGCTCTCTAGTCCTGAGCATATGGAAGGTGGTGTTGGGTCTTCTCGGTCATCTCCATTGACCACCTTCCCCCATCCCACTGAGGCTATGCAGCACTGCCCTCCTGATTTTTGAGATCCTCTTTGAACTTAAGCCAGCTGTGTTGCAAACTGCTGGATGTTCCTCTCCTTCTATTCCCATAATTTTGACCTCTGTCTCCTGCTGTAGGCTGTAGAGTTGGTTTTGAATCCTCTTCTTGAATGCGTTTCCTCATATCTTTCTCAATATGAAATCTGTAAGTTGCCCACAGTTATCTTTCCTGCCTACACCTGCTATTTTCTCCTTTGTTTCCCCACGCTGTTGTTTGTTACTGTTCATCATAAATGGTTCTCAAACCGCTCAGTTGGGTGGTCCCTTGTTTGAAGGGAAGAAGACTTACCAAGAAGACTGGCTGGTCAGGGCTCGGTCTGAGCTGAGAACACAGACTCCCTGAAGGATAAAATAACCTCTGTTATCTTTTCAGGATTTCCTCATGAACTCAGACCATTCCTATTTGTATCTAGGACAATGCCTGATGTTTATAGGAACTCCACTGAAGCCTCCTAAGGCAATAACTCTTTATATATATGTATACATATGTATTCAGATAGGCACATTTGTAAGGCTGCTTCTTTAGATTCCTCTCAGGCTCCAGATTTTCTGCTTGTCTTCTCAGGAAAACTCTACTTTAGGGCTACATTTAAAGAAGGAAACAAAAAAAGCAGAATAATTGCATGTCTATGAAATTGCATGTTATAATTCACATTCTCCTCTACTCCTTCTTCTGTGGCCTGTGTGTTCATCCCCACAGGGTTAGGATAAGCCTTATATCTGGTTAAGGAGTCTGGATTTCTTCTGGAGTCATGATTACATAAAATTACAGTATCCCCTTAAAAAAGTGCTTCTTGCCCTCCTCGTTTTCAGATGAATTTGAAAATATGCCTGAAGAGTGTTAGACGCAGAGAAGTCTGAATGTGTATGTGGTGTCCTGAGGTCAAAACTCTATGAGAGATGAACCATCTTGCATCATTTCGATGGGATTTAATTTCACCGTCACGGTTACTCACAAGATTTTTAATAAGACTAGAGGTCGTAGTAGGACCCTGTAACGTACTTAAAAGCCTATATGGCTTAGCAAATGTAAGCATTTCCAGGTGGTGAAGAGTGACTGATGTTGAAGGCTGTGAGGGAGAAGATGTTTCCACTTCTGCAGATTGTAGTTAAATTTTCAGCTCTGTGTAGCTCCGCTTCAACTGCCTTCCTTATCCCCATCAGGGCTGTGCCCATTGCCCCAAGAAACTCTTGTGGAATGACTTCAGTATAATACTACCTCTTCACAGAGAATATTTCTGCCCATTGATCTCAAAATGTTTTTAAAAGGTGAATAGCTTCACTGGTCTTGCTTTATGGGGAAGGGAAGATGGGGTATGGGTGAGTTATAGGCACGGAAGAAATCCGGTAGAGGACAGATGGGAACATGATCCAATCCTCTCCACACCAAGACTCAGATGTCAGGAGTTTGTATCCAGGAGGAGAACAGGCCCCTGCCTACCTCCATGAGGTGTTTTAGGACAGAGCAGTAACTCTTTGTTACGAGATCATACTCCCAGGTCCACTGATGCTGTCATCCACTGGCCCCGGCGTTTAGGGAACATTCCCAAGGGAATTCATCCACAGACTGGTGGTAGCTGTAGTCTCTGTGGGTGCATTTATGAAGCACAGCATCCCCAAGTCCTCAGCTCCACAAAATCAAACATCTGAGCAGGTTTTAGACTGCAATGACTCTAGCTTGCTGTTGGCCATAATTTGTTTGTATTCAGGGTCTAGTTTAAAGAAATAAAGTTGTATGTTAGGCCATCTTGAAGTCCCCTTCTTGTTTTCTCACATACAGTCTCTCCTCTTCTCACTTTCTCCATAGTCCCTTAAAATGAGGACCGAGTTGTGAGTTGCCCCCCAGTGCATACCGGGTATGATCTTCCTGACAACTGCTGCTCTGCAATATTGAGCAGAAGCTAATGCAGTTTGACTCACCGCTCACTTAGGGTTGACGGATGAGCTGGCAAGTCTTTTTGTGGCAGTTTAGGCTACTTTCATATCCAGCTGTCTGCCTCGTCCATCAGCCACAAGTTATTGCCCCTGTGACAGAAAGCCTCAGCAGCTCCAGTTCATCATGTGGTGTCTCGGTGCTTTTAAGCTAATGCACGACTCCGCCGTGGCAGAGCCATGGGAGGACACACGTTCCCATCTGCCGAATCCACAAAGGGAGCAGTGGGAGGAGGTTCACCAGGAAGTTCTTAAACTACTGCTGCGGGGCTCATCAAAGCTCATCTGTCAGAGCACTTGAGTGAATCAAGTTACTGGTAATTGGGATCAGTATCATTGCTCTGCGCCTGAGCAGACTCCAGCTTGCGGGGTATGGAGGCTCCAGCCCAGCCCTGGGTCCTTAGGGCCTTAGGTCCTGAAAGAAGTTTCTGCTCTCTTGATGGTTTCAAGATTTCATGTCCATATCCATATTTTATATGCTATAGCTGGAAAAGGAGTATGCTTTTCATTTGGAGCTTGTCATCTCAAGGAAAATTACAGGATGGGTCACAGGAGGAAGCAAATTATGGGTTGCAGCTAATAAATGGCCATTTAACAGGGCTGCAAAGACTCGGGAGATGGAGGATCTCCCAAGGCTGCGGTTTCACAAGCAGAATGAACATCGCTGCATGGAGCTTGACAAGTGTATTCAGGCTTTTTATGCAAGTCCTTCAAGAGAAAAGAGATCTCCCTGTCTGTGGGATGGGGGAGCACAGGGAGATAGCTGGGGAGAAGAGGAAGACAAAAAGCTACAGGCTGAGTCAGGCAAGACTTGATTTATCTCCCTTCTTGGAAATTTTGGATGGAGAATAAGGAGTATGGCCTTGCTCTGGAAATGTGCATTTCCAAAGAGCTCAGCTTTGCCCATGGCCCTTCTGCAGGAAAGCAGGAGGCGGGCATGCACCCTCTGCAAGCATCAAGCATGGGCACCGCTATGGTAGATGGCTCAAGCCTCTCTTATGGTTGCTTGGGCATCTTCCCTGTGGCACCTTCCTGCAAAACCCAGGGGTGTCCTGGAGCCTCAGCAGAGGCTGAGACTTTGCCGTGGTGCTGGCCTCCTCCTCGCCGGTTGGACTGCTCTTCCAGCAGCCGGGAAAAGCAAGCATTGGCAAAGGTAATGAAATGGCATCGGGCACACTGTGTAAATACCGTTTGGGCTATGTTTATAATCCCATACTATGAGCCGTGTTTCCATGAGAGAGGCAGTCTGGCCCCCTTGGATAATCTTAATCGTTTCTGACATGAAGACTTCTTCTCCTATTTCATGACTTATTTCCCCAGTATCATTTAAATGTATTAAAACACTGTTAGCGTAGAAAGTAGGCATCATGTTAGCATAATATCTAATCAGAACTAGCCTGCCTGTCCCCGCAGGGTTTCTTTATTTATTTATTTTGTGTCTGTTTGTGCTGTTTTCTTGTTAGATTGGAGAGCCCTTCCTTGACATACTCATTTGTTCTGCTGTGTAATAGAATAGGATCCTTCGGAGCTGCTGACATCTGCTTTATTCTTGAGATCTGCAACTCTCAGCCTGCAAAGCAACAATCATAATAATAATAGCAATAATAATAATCATAGTGCTAGGAAGCCTGAGAAGTGAAGTTAAGCATGAAGAGAAGAAGACAAAAAATAGAAGAGGAAAAAATTGGGCTGGCAAAGAGTGTTTCGATCACTGTGAGTGTATTTTTATTGGCCCTGATTCTCCACACATTTACCCATGCTTTATGATTGCACTGCCCTGTGGACTGCAATTAATTTCCTCATGACTTGTAATATTGCAAGGGAGAGGGGATCAGGCACTGTGGTATATGCGATCAGGACACTTGTTCACAGGTATATTCAGCTCTGCTCTCGCTCAAGTACATTGCTTTGATTTCTCAACGGCATTGCAGTATTGATTTTGAAGGGAATTAGTTTCTTCAGTGCTTCTGAAGATCTGGCCGGTGTGATTTCTCAGGGACTTGTTCAGCCTCCACCCCCACAACTTTATCCTCACATGTCACAGCTAAAATAATTGGCATTGCACTATATCAAACTGGCGGGATGCAGTCTTGAAGGCTGGAGGGAATCAAATCCAGAGCAAGCCTTGACAAAAAGCTGCATGAGGAAGAGAGTTGTTGGGCTAAGCGCTGTCTGAAAGAGGTCTGGAAGCCATGAGCGCCCACTCTGGGCCATCTCATCTGAATCCTGCTCTGTTGAGATAAAACAGGGCTTTGTACTAACTAAGGGCATGGAGAGGTGACTGTGCTGCAAGGAGGAAAGCAGGGCAAAGGTAGGAAAAGGTAGGAAAAGGAATGAAAGAAGAAAGGAGTAGGAAAAGAGGAAGAAAGTAAAAAAGAAAGGAAAAAAGAGTTCCTAGAAGTAAGATCAGGTCGTGTTGAGCTTCGAGCATCCTTGGGGGGGGGAACTTATCTGAGTGTGTTAATCTAACTGGCTGTCACACCATCCCGTAATGTAAATTATTCGCACTTAGGAATTCTGCATGATTTTTGACTTGAGATGGAAACAAAACTTGGGACCTGTGGTATTGAAAAATAAGGATCTAAAGAAGAGTTTCATGGCTGGTCTCAGTGGCTGATCTGTGGGCAGCCAACAGGCAAACGAACCTAGAAGGTCTTGAAATTAGTGAATTTGGCCCATCCTGAGCAGCTGGGAGTAAGCAGACCTCTTGCTTTTTAGCCTAAGGCCCTTTGTCATAAAACCAGGATGGCTGAGCAAGTACAGAGACCTGGTAAAACTCTAGCTTCATTAACAAAGGCACAAAAACATCCAGACCCAGAAGCAAAACTCAGGCTCCAGTGTTTGTTGTCCTCCCCCTTTCAGAAGCACAGCCTGGGCTGAAGTCTCTTGCTCATGATGGGTTTCCCAAGCCCTCCTGCTTCTGGCCCAGAGTGTGGGTCTCCTCAGAGCCCCCAGTTCACGCTATTACTGTTGTCATTATTTCTTTAACCAGACGTAGGCACATGTGACGTTTTACAAATATTGGTAGGGTCGCCCTTTTGCTGAGTCCCTTACGTATATAGCATGAAGGCATGGGACAATACAAAATGGAAAAGGGGCTCATGAAAACTAGAGATGGAAAAGATTTATGAGGTCCCATCTGTTCCCTTTTTCTCCTGGCATATGCTTATAAACTAAAGTATCTTTACTAGAGTTTTGCCTACTTTTAAATACTCCAGCCAGCAGGACTTATATGTCCCATGGGAGGCTTTTCCATCACCCAGTGCCTTTCAGACCCCCAATACCCAGAACTGCAGACAGGTGCCTCATGAGACCTTCTCCAGCACCCCGTGTCAGACCTGAAGAGGGCATGCATGCTCAAAAGCTTGTCTGATTTGTTAGTACTTGAGCTATATCAGCCCGATAAAAGGCTATGGCTTCACTCAAACACTCAGAAGCATTTCAGTACCATTCTGTTCCATTTCAGGTGACTATTTTGTTTTAGGGAGTGCTAGCAGGAGTGGTTTTCCCAGGAAGCTAATGAATTCTTACACCTGTCATTAGTAACACCATGCCACCATGCTATGTGAGCCACCAGGGTCCTCCGTTGACATCAGGCTGTGCCCACCACTCTTTCACGCATGGTGATTCAACACGCATGCCTGACCACCCACATGTTGGCAACCTCTATCTTTAAGAGTCCAGTTCAGATTTTCTTACTGCTATGTCGTGTATGCTTTCTTGTTTTCTTCCTTACTGCACCCCCACAATACTTTCCTTGTACTTGTGAATAATTGCAGGCTGTGCTCTCCCTTGGTTGCTGCCTAGCCAAGCTAGGTACTCTTCCCACGCATACTCTTTCCTCAAAATAAAATCCTCTTGCCCCAATCTAGGGGCATTGCTATTGCTCTTCAGCTTCTCCCTTATAGTTTGTTCTTGTCTCTGTGGAAAGCAGGTATTTACAATGAGCTCACTAGGCAAAAAGGCCATTCTGAAGATCTTTAAATTGAATCTGTCCTTGTCCTGCTTTGTGAGCTGATGCCTTAGAGTTTGAGAGCCTGGGGTTGAAGCAAGAATATTTTTCTTGCCTTGTTGGTTAAATAAGACTTGGGAAAGCTCTGAGAAATTATTTGAAGGAGGAGTCACTCTTGGCATAGAGGAGGCTGGGATGGTCACAGTCTTTTGGGATAGCTGGGCTAAGTGTTCAGGTGGAAATTGAGATGCAGGATGAGGAGGCAGAGTTGTGGGAAAACATTGAGTTTGGCTGAAAACCAAAAAAAGAAAAAAAAAAATAGTGGAGGGTACGTTCCCTCCACTGAAGGGAAGGGATGCCTTATGGCTCCCAGACTGGCTGGTAGGACTCTTGGAAATGCGGACAGGTGATAGCAGGCTGTAGGGAACTCCTTTCTTGTGAGAGAAATCTGCCGCCTCTCCCAGTTAAGCCAGTGGGAAAAGAACCATTATCTAAAGAGCAAGAACTGTGAGCTCTGTTTGATGAAGGTCCATCCTGGGTGTCATCTCAAGACAAATCCCACAAGCACTGTTAATTACCTATGCAAACACAGTGGCTTATATTCTTATACCTGAGTGAATAAAATTAATCTCTCAGATGTACCATCTAAATAAAAATGTCATTTATTTTCTACAGCAGCTAAGGTTAGAGTGTTTATGGATGTCCAGGAGCAATGAAGATGAGGTCATATTTCTTTCAGTATCTCTTGATTTTTGGCAACTTAACTATGGTCACCCAAATCAAAATGTTCTGTGCTCTGTTCCTGAGGATATGGTCATGTAATCCACAACAATTAAGCCAAAACAGAGAAATCAACTACTCAAAATTTGTCACAGAAACCAAACATGCCAGTTTTCTTGTACTCCTGTGTTACGTCGTTATGGGATATTGATTTCCATTATTGTGTATTTCAGAAAATTCCCTGAGTAACGCTCCGGTGATTTGCTCCAAACTGGGCTTCTTGGTTGTCTTTTGGCAGGCAGGAGAAAGAAACACAGCTTGCTTGTCAAGCAAAACCCTGTCAGCCCAATGGACCAAATTCAGCCCATTGTCCAGTTCCTGTTCCTCTTGCAGTATCTCTGAGGTGGAATTGAGCCCGTATTTGTATTTGTTTACTAATCAGGTGGGATTTGGAATCATTTGCTTAAAAATACCATATCACATGCTACCACCTCTCGACATGGTAGTCTGGTGACAAAACACTGCAGCAATAATGTTGCCCTCCAGCCTTGAGGATAATGAATACTCAGTTCTGCTGGGAGATAGATGCACTGGTAATTAGCAAATGTTTGAACGTGGTTCCACCCTGCCAACCTACACCCAACTTGATGCCAACTTAAAAAAAAAAAATCTTTCTCACTAGGGCATACATCTATCCTTGCTGCTGGTGAGGTGCCCTGAAGCATCTCTTACTGTGTGATCAATGTTGGTAAAACCGCGGTCCCTCTCTTGGGCTCCATCAAATGGTACAACCTGGGAAAGGCTGTGGAGAGCAGGGAAGTTTGGTATGAGCCCCTGGTGGACTCTTAACAGAACCAGAACCATCAATTCTGGCACCTCTCTGTGAAGCCAGAAATTATTTGGGAGGTTTGGGGCCTGTCATCCCAGAAAAAAATGTCATGGGAACTGGTCATGAGTACTGAAGTTGCTTAAACACCAGACACTCATCAGCCTCTTCCCTCTGCAAGAGAACAGGAAGAGAAGTGTCTCAAGGCAGGCTGGGTGAGCGCCACACATTTCTGGATAACACAGGCCATATCCTTTATTTCCCCATGACCCCTCTGCCAGGAAAATCCAGAGAAGAAAATCTGAACCACAGAACAACTTGCTCTTGATTTCAAGGGAGCAGAATTTTACCCCCAGGCTGAGAAGTGGACTGGGACACTGATGTTTTGTGGGGTTTTTGTGCTGTGTTATACAGGTCATAGAACATTCCTTGGCTCTTTCTGCTTTTAAACTAGTACTCTACTTAATAAAACAAATTTTATCTGAAGCAGTACTGGTCTTTAGACACGACACTGCTCTAACGGTCCTGGAACTCAGCGCTTTCTGGATGCCTGATCCATTTCCCATTCATTTCAAGAATCCCACACGTGATAGTTAGACTCTTAGCCTTCTTAGACACTAATTAGCAACACTAATCCAGTGTCACTGGCTTATACTCAGAGAAGTGCAGGACATTTTCCTGATGAAAGGCTAAGGTTGAGTGGAATAACCAGTGTGGTCAGGTGGATTACATTAGACTTGATCAGACTGCTGTGAGATGACTTGTCATGCTACCTTTTCGTTTTTTTCATTGCAAATCAAGAGTAATTTTCTGGCTGCAGAAAAATTCCATGTGACTTTTCAGAGGGGTAGCTGAGAATAGATGACTTTGTGCCTTCATCTTCCTTGAAGGTATCTAGGAAAAAATGCTTTCAGGGGTGCAGTTCACCATCACCAACCTCTTCCTGGCTTTCTGATTCGTTTTCCTTCTATGCTTACTTAAGGATAGGTAAATGAAGCTGTCTTTTAATAGGAGTGATTCAGAGAATAAATCAGGAAAATTGACAATTCTGAAAATAAAGATGTGGGTTGTAGGCCATCCTGGGCATGTGCAGAACTATTCTCTGAATTCACTAATGTTCACGGTTTCTGTTCTTCACTCAGGTTTAGATTGCTCTGTCAACTAGGGTAAGGGTCAGTCTAACAAGCAACCTTAGATATCAGTGTAGGTAATATCCTGTTTTGAACATTTCAGGAAACCCCAGGAAAGGGGTTCGGGAAAGGACGATCCTCATTTTCCTATTTAAACTAGTTATGCTTAAATTTAGTGAATAGGTGCTGTCAGTTACTGAATTTTCAAGGTGTCCACTGTTTCTGAGAGCAATATTCAAACTCACCTGAGTCAATATGTTTTCAACATGAACAATTTTCCTCACCTGGCAACGTCCTCGCAGTGGAGGTATCATCCACACAGTGCCCACCATTCTTGACAGCATCCTGGGAAGGTACCCCCAGGGACCAGCTCCTGTCTGCTGAGGTGTGATTGCGTATGTGTCTGTAAAAGGACGATGGTAAGGAGAAAGATGAGTTATCTATCTAGCAGGAGTCTTGGTGCCACTGGCACACCTGGAGTGAGATTTGTCTCAGTTAAGTTCTTATGTCCCCGCTTCATCTGAGATAGTTCCTTCTGGCTCTCTTTACACTCACTGGAGAAAAGGAGACATTATGGTGTTGTGACTCATCTAGCCTTTTTTAGACACTTGTGGTAGGGTGAGGTGAGGTCCCCACCAGAAGGATCTGTTTCTCCCCATTAAAGGGAGCCCAGACTGATGACCACAGGTGAAGATGCTCAGCACCGATCACATAAATCCCAGCCCTGGCTTCCAGAAGAGGCCTGTGCAGTCACAGACGTAGGTCTGGCCTTCTCCTCAGTTGAGCTTCTGCTCCTTGCACCCTCGCTTCTCCAATCTGGGCCTGCTCATTTTCAAACCAGTTCATATTAAAAATGCATTTCTATTTCTCCAACTGACAGCAGCAGAAAAACAGTCCCCAGGACCCTTGCCATGAGAATTCAGAGAGGCTCTAACTGGTCTCATTTTGGTATCTCCCTACAGAGTGATGGTCCAAGACCCAGGTTTTTTCCCAGACGCTGTTGGGATCTCATTCCAATCACTTGTTCTACAATTCCAAGATCCCTTTATGATTTATTTGCTTATTTGGCATTTCCACAGGAGACTCCAGCAGGTGGAGGGACCCAGTTGTTGTAGGTGTTGTACAGACGTAGGAGTTTCTGCTGCGAAGGATTTCAGGCAGTTTTACTCCTGCCAGTCACCTCCAGGCTAGTGACAGCGTGTCTGGTCAGACAACCCGTGGGTCCTCAGAGGTGAGGTGCAGGTGAGGTGGCTTCTCTGGCTCCATCCCTCAGTGTGCGGATCCCGAGCGGGGTGACCCGACAGCAGCGGTCCTCTTGGTGGCATGGAGCTAGTGCAGGAGCTCTCAGATTGTACCCGCTCTGGCCTCGGCGGGGTGAGGAGCTCTGATCTCTGGACCCCTTCTCGCATCCTTAGAGAGACACCTTGTTCAGCCTGACCGGTTGCGGGGGGGGGGTTAGCTGTTGCAGGGGCAGAAGTGCGTAAAAGCGCATTTACCGCACTTCCGCGGGCTTTCCCTTGGATTTGACCTGGTATTTTTATACTTTGCTCCTCTTCCCCGATCTCTCCCAGCCTCACTCTCCACCCTCAGAGCAAGACAGACTTGCAGGCAGTGTAAATGATCACTGCTCCATCCAAACAGGTCCCTCAGAAATCACACCAGCTGTGGACCCGCTCCCATCTCTCCCTCTTTCCTTTCTCTCTCCTGATCTCTTTGCTTCTTTGTCTCCCCTCTCCCCACCTTTTCTCTCTTTGTCTTTTTTTCCCCCTTTCCCTCATGATCTCCCTCCGCCTGCGTCTCTCAGTCCCTCTCCCCGTCTCACTCTCTCTGGAGACAGGTCTAGTGGCCTGGTTGCCATCTGCTGCCTGGTTGTTGGGGTTTTTTTAGTTTTTTTTTTTTGTGAGTGCGTGCACGTATGCGCGCACGCGGGTGCACGTGGGGGTTTTTTTATGAGGTTGAGATCAGATGGCATCTAATCGATCGTCATGGTCTCCATGGTTACCCGGGTGACAGAGTAGTTGGGAGAGACGCATACTCCAGCCTGGGGCTGTCAGACCATTCCTGAGAGAAATAATAAAAAAAAAAAAAAGAAAGAAAGAAAAAAAAAAATCAAACCTCTTCCATCACATTTTACGCATTTACATCTTCCTCAGATCTAGGAAAACGTAGCCCGTGCTTCTGTTTTACACTGTTACCCCTTGACTTGGTTCCAGGAGGAACAAAGCAGACTCATTTTCCTCTCTGCGCGGCGCAAGCACAAAGGTGAAGCACATCTTTGGGAAAGCAGGAGAAGCTCCCCTTTCCCCTTTCGCTTCTCTGAAAGGTTTGATTTTTTTACCTTTTTTTTTTTTTCCCCCCACTGGTCACTGTTGTAACCATAATGATTATTTTTATTCTTCTAAATTGGATGGTTAGTCTCTTGAATTGGCTAAAGGCAACAGTATCCTCGGGGAAAAGAACTGTGATCTATTAGTATAAGCAGCATCTTTTTCTCCCTGGCCTCAGCCCCTAACACTAGACCATCTTTAGCCCTCATTGTGACAGATCAATCAATCTGTCTATGATTCCTGTTTGGAAGCAAGTGGAGTGTGATGCTAAGGATGAATTATGGAATTAGGTGAGTTTTTCGTCTTTAAAAGCAGATTGAGTTGGGCACGGCAACATCTCTGACCATGGCAATTAGTGTGTCAGGATCATAGGAACTGAAACGGCACAGCGCAGAATAAGATCCTGCATGAATCGGGGGAGGAGGAGGAGGAAGAGGATGCTGCATTTCAGGCAATATCATTGTGGCAGCCGCCCCCCAGTAATCCAGGAATTTCACAAAGTTTGCCTACAGTGCACCACCCAGGTATACAGAGCCCTGCCTCGTTCCCTGCCAGCCATATTCTGGCTGGGCAGACGTGAATTAGTCTTTGATTTGACCTCAGCACGGCCCCCAGAAGGCAGTGAGGTTACGTCTTCTGTCTTCTGGCTGCAGCCACAGCGTTAATGCTCATCAAAGCTCATCCGCTGTAGTGCTGTGGCTGGTGCTGCCCTGGCGGCGTTCCCGCTCGTGGTAGCACCCCGGGGCTTTGGAAACGTCAAGTGTAAACACAGGCAAAGGGAGCTAATAGCATCAATGCGCACGGCTGCCATGGGCTGAGAGGCTGGTGAACCCAGCAGAGCTCTCCAGACACCTAGAAGTGCTGACTTACCGCTGCTAACTATGAAAGGCATCAGATCAGAGCATCCCTGGACAACATCCACACCTGCAAGGAAAGGTGAGGCTGGGTGTGAGATGATACAGCGGGAAATGCGATGGGGCAGGAGGAGGCAGGGTGGCATGTCAGGGGCTCTCCTCACCTTTGGAGAGGGGAGCAGCTTGCAGGGGGCTGTTTCAAGCTCACACCAGCTCAGAGCTCTGCGCTAGCCGGCTGCTAAGGCTCTGAGAGAAGCAAGGGATTGTGAAGACGGGCTTTGTAGCCGAATCAGGTACTTCTGCCTCCCATGGGGACAGCAAGCAGAGCTTTCGGTGTGGAAGGATGTGGTGTTTGTGCCACAAAAGCCCTCTCCCCAGTCTTTGAAAAATATGTCACACAACCTCCCTCCACCCCAGTAAAAAGTGTCTTGATCAGAAATATTTCCTCATTTGTAGGCAGCCAGGGGTGATGTTTCAGTGTATCCTACTTTAAAAAAAAAAAATCTGTGATCCCGTCTATTTGAATTCTGATTCTACTCCCTCCAAGCAGCGTAACATCGCTGTTTCTAACCGGCAGGGTGGGAAATCCTCTGCTCTTCAATATTCCCTAATGTTAAATACCATGGGCCTCCTAGATTTTCATACTGTACAAACACAAACTAATTAAAGTCGTACAAACACATCCCAGGCAGAGAATGAGAATCTGTTCACTTGAGGGAAGACCGCTGGCTTCCTGTCCCAGGGAAAGCTCCCTCTCAGTTTACATTGTTCTTTTTGCAAGGAATAATTTACGGTAAAGCCGGTTTCCACTGAAACAGCAGACGTGCACACGGAGAGGAAAAAAAAAATGTAAACACAACAGCATCTTTGTGAATGCAGCAAGGTGCTGGTGCCTGCCTCTGCGTGCTCCATAATATATTAATACACACTGGCTGGCCAATCCCACTGGAGCATTCAATCATGCCATATTATAATAGAATTTAATGGAGTTGACAGCTAAGACCTAGTTGCTGGAAACATGCGAAAGACCTTTGCAACGAGGATCTACAATTAATAAAGGAAAGGGCCATAGATTTTTGGAGAACCTCATAAAAAAGTAAAATATCGACATTGATCACGGCATGCGAGGATATTAGACACGTAAATCTAGCTATTGCCTTTATTTATTTATTTGCACATCTTTAATATTATAGGCACAGGTTTCCCCGAGGCCAAAATGCAATTTCTCTCTCCATTTCTCAGCAGGAGCTTTTCATCTCCCTATTCACCAGGTTTTGAATTGCACATTTAATAAGCGATAAAGAATTCCTGTCTCTTTTCCTTGGGCTTTTAGCCCACAATTTTCCCCTCCCTTCTGTTTTGTGATGGAAACAATGATCCCCTTTACCTGGCAGTGGGTTCCTTGGGGATGTGGGGGCTGTGCAAGAAGGGATCTGGAGCCCACGGGGAGTGTCTGGACTCGAGTGTCTGCCGATGTGCTTTGTGTGCCAGGATGCACTGGGGAAGGCAAAGAGTGCGTGGGACCAGCAGAAAAAGAGGGAGAAAGGGTCTACAACACTGTGGACGTGGTTCCCCCAGTCTCCCTCCCCAGAAGTTTTTGGCAGGAGGAAGAGCTTATGGCTTCACTGCCTTCATCCTGCTCTCTGGGGAGAGAAGTCTTCACCCTTTGTGGAATATTTGTAGTAATTTTAAAGAAACGATCCTGCGGGTAAACTGCATCCACCCCTATCCTCTGCCCTGACAGAGGTGGCAAAAAACTTGTCACCCTCCAGCTGGAAGCGTTGCTGGACTCCAACAGGCTCAAACCTCTCTGGATTTTCCTGGCTGTGCACAGTTAGCACACTCCTGAATCAGGGCTGCTGTTTGGCTTCTCGCCTCGGGGAAGTTCAGAACTGGATTTCCAAAAGTATTTAGGTGTGAACTGGTACCTGGCGGGATATTTAGAAACACCTAGGCTCCTCACTGCCCATGGGTGCTGTAGCACTCAAGCACCCGTAAATGTCCCGAAGTGCAGAAAAGCCCCTCACAGACTGACAGGCTTGAGCTCCTTCTGACTTCAGTTTTACACCACTGCAAGCCCACTCATCTCACTGGGTTTCCTCCTAACTTACACCAATGGACCATGAGGTCAGGATCAGACCCCATTGAGCCCAAGCCCCTGGTAATGTAAAGGTCTAGTTTCCAGCCGTGCGGCCTCAGAGCTGGAGCTTGTGGCGTTCAGCTCACTTCAAAGCCGTTTGGAGCAGACGGGAAAAAATTTGAGGGGCCAAATCTATCCCTGGTTTAGGACTGTAGAGACTGACAGGGTTATAAGAGGGATGACTTTAGCGTCCTGTTTAGAAATGAAAGGCAACTGAATGGGTACCTTGTAAGCTGGCGAGGTACAACAGTAAAAATGGGACTGAATAATTAGATATTTCAGTTTTAAGACCAGCTGCAGTAGGTTACTTTCTTGTCAGGTAAATCAACCTTGTTTTTCTTTCACTTACCTATGTACAGACACGTTTCCCCAGGATAGGTGATGTCTTGTTTGGAACAAAAGAGGCCATTTGTCCATATCACAGCAACGGCGACTGCACAGTGTCATCTCACGCTCTCCTCCAGTAAATTGAGTTTGTCAGTGCTCAGCCACACAGCTGAGTGGAGTGCTGCGTGATGCCTCACCTCTCCTGGGAGAGAGAAGTTGGCATAAGCCATATCGTAATGGGATCCAGAAACAAAGAAGCGTGAATGAAGTGCTAATTGCATTCATAAAGACATTAACAAAGGAATTAAAATGGCAGAAGCTTCCTTTCCCCCTCAAGATTCATATAAACAACCAAAAATATATTAATAATCAGTGAGGTTTACACTATTTTGAAGGGATTATACAGAGACAGGACATCAGGATTTAGAAAGACCATTTCAAGGTTTTTTTTTAATTGGATTCCGTATCAGAGATGAGACACTTTACTGCTTCTGTTTATCCAAACTTGCTCTTTTCTTTCTGTCTTTTCTTCTATCCTTGTGCTTCCTCCAAAGAACAAAAGACTGGTCCTCATTCTCCCCTGAAAATTGTAAATTTTCCTAAAAAAAAATAAATCCCAAAACAAAATGACCCCAGAAGTTTGGCTAATGACACAATGGAAATTTCCTGTATAAAATAGCCTGAAACATCCTGCCTAATCTTTTTAACCTCATTCAGTGCTGCTTACCTTTTCCTGGAAAAAGGAAAAAAAAAAGACATGCTTTCCGGTTTTTCCTCACTTGGTTTCTACACGATTTCATCATTCCATTACCAAACCCTAGCACCGTGTCGTTATTTGCATTGCTAATACTGAGAGAAAACATTTCCCTGTTAAAAATCTCTCCAATCAATGGGGTCTTTTTCCCCCCATGAGAATATTACTGTTAGTCTTAAGCTTAGAAAGAGCTTGTTTCACAGACCCTAAATTTTGAGGCTACTTTAACTTGCTCGTATCAGCAAAATGGCAGCTCTTTACTTTTTAGACTACTTGGCTGTATTTATCGCACCTCCCCGCCTCTTGCGCTCGCCTTCTTTCTGCCTGCTGACGTGGGCGTCGTGCTAGCGACAGCTACAGCTAAAGCCAGCTAAACATTTTTGTTCCGTTCGCCAATTTTCAGTCACTCACAACTTTCTAAAACGTTGATTCCGGGGACTGCAGCCTGCCAGTTCCTCGTGACCACTCAAAGGTGGATTTATCCGGGAAAGATGAGCCCAAGCCATTCAGCAGTTCGGTAGGAGATATTTCTATCACCTCGGTGACTAGCGGGACGAGGCTGAGAGGTGGCAGGAAAGCATCCCTTAGGGAGAAGAGGACTCTTAATCTACATGAGGAGGTTGCCAGCCTCCTGCCCCTCGGCTTGCTCCATCCCCAAGCTGCGGTTCGGGGCTCGGTGGGTCGCAGGATCGGTGTTTCTAGCTCCGCAGGCAAGAAGGTGGGGAGAGGAGGGAGCACAAGCTGGGGAGATGGGATGTGCCACGAGTATCCGAAGGGATGAGGCTCAGATCTTCACGTGCGTGGGAGCATGGGGATGGGGTCTCAGGTGGGGGTTGTGACAGGAGGGTGGGAAAGCCTGGACCAAGGGGGAAGGGTTGTGTTAGGTGGGACAGGGTAGGCTGAGGGGGGAGAGGGGCACAATCCCTCCAGCACGCTCCTGCCATCAGGAAGAGGGTCTTCTCCAAGCCATGTTGAGATGTGAGCAAACAAGGGGATCCTTACCCACAAACATTGTGAAAGGAGAAAGAGAAGAAAGCAAAGCCCTTTGTACTGCATGGAGTATGGCAGAGAGACTATGCACCTGCCTAATACCCCAATCCCTCTGAAAGAGCTGAAACACCCAGGGAAGCGTCCTTGGTTCAGGAGCACACCTCAGCTCTTCCCGTGAAAACCGGATTTGGGTTAGCGAGGACAATGAGGAATGTCTCAGTCCTTGCTTCCCCACTTTTGCTTTCCTTCTTTACTCCCAGGCACACCAAGATCTTCCAGACATGAACCCACAGCCCGTCCTTTCTCCTTTGCACCTTTTCTGTCCCCAAAAATGTCCCGCGAGCACCTCTGTGAATCCCATCCCTGGTGCTCCCCTGACACTACCGCACCGCCCCAAGAGCTCCTGAAGCTGGGAGATAAAAGCATCAGGGAAGGAGTGATGAGAAGAGACAGGACGAAGGAGCAATGCTCCTGCATTAAATGCAAAAACTAACATTAAAGCGATTTTCCATGTTGCAGACAGCTATAGGAAAACGGGTTACCAGTTTGCAGCAGTAGGATTTTTCAGGTGATGTTGGGAGTGAGCACGGGGCTCAGCTGCCCTTCTCATCTCAGTATCCCCAGCTCAGGAAGGAAACATGCCCTGGCTGTCACTTAAGTGCAGGTGAATGAAGAGCAAGGGCAGCCTCAGCCCAGGTCTTGTTTCCGAATAAATGAAATGTGTATCTTCCACATGGTCAGCTGGGAGGGAGGAGGGAGAAGCCTATCTCAGGAGTGATGGCAGGTGCTGCTGAGCTATTTCCATTTTCCAGCTCTGCAACCTCCGGGACCTCTTTAATCCAAACCACCCGCCAAGCTCCATTCCCTGGCACTGAAGATCAGCCAGTGTTTTTGGATTCATTTTTAAGGCTGTCTTTAATTTTTTGAAGTATCTTGCTGGTGGATTGTTGGTCCCACCTGTGACTCAAGAAGAGATTTGCAAATCTCATTCTCACTTTTTCAGTCATTTAAAGGGACACATCACGCCAAGAATTTAGGCTTCGCTTCTAATAGAGGGAACATGGGGGTAAAGGGATATGAAAAGAAAACCAGGAGGTACAGAAATGCTTTGGAGGATTTGTTAGAACTGAAAACATTCTTTATTTGATTTCTGCGTTCCCTGGGGCAGTGAGGGGAACCCATATGCAGTTGCATTGAAGTAATGTATGAGAATCAGAGAGCGAATTTGACAAGAAGCTCCGCCAAACTCACCTAGAAGCTCAGCAAAGTGCAAAATGTAAACCTAGCAGAGTAAAGAGTGGCATAGCTCAGGGGCAGGATTTCACTTACCACAATTTAAGGCATTAGTAACAGGAACAGAGATAGGAAATCACAGAAGATACACCCCAGCGTGATTTTGCTTGGGGGTTATGTTCCACACTGTTGACAGCTATTGATAGATGTCAAAGGTAGATGATAGTAATTTTTTAGTCAATCATGCTTTTAGTCAATCATGCAATTTTTTAGTCAATTGTCCTGCTTCATGAGCAGATATGCACACACATACACATGGACGCACGTGCACGGCTACTGGTCCAAGTGCTTTTTGGTGTCTAGCTTGCTGAAATGCTTTCAATTAGGGTTTGGAAAAGGTTGACTCAGTCAGCCTATGTGACACTTGCCAAATACAAAATTAGTTTTAGTCATTGCTGTTTTCCTTCCAAAAAAACAAAGCCCCACTCTCCCTTTCTCTATTTCCCTTATATTAAGTGGAGAGTATTTCTCAGATAGGTGTTTAGCTGATTTTTAATGTCATGGAAACGTCATCTGCAAATTCGTTAGAAACTCTGTAGTAAAGCGGCCTAGTAAAACAGATGATTAATATTGGTAAGCTCCTAATTTGCATATTAATTAGTCTCTGTACTCAACTAATTAAAACGGGGCTGCCTGTTTGTAGACTTTCTGAATTCCAGATTGTTGCTATTGCTCCCATGTAAGTGCATTTAGCACAGCTAAGGCAGGCCATTGATATTACAAACCAGCCACCCCAAGCAGCAGTAGCAACATTTTAAGGCATTTGAGGCTGTACAGGAGGTACTTTCAGCGTTTTCTTCAAAAAACCAAGACTGATGCTTGAAATGGTGGGATGTAATGATTAAGCAGTGCTCCTGCTTCCCTGTTATGCTCTCGAGGAGCAGGACAACTGCAGAAACCAGCCAAATCCAAGGCCGGAGGGAGAACATTGCAGGACACAAACAAGGCTGAGCTGCCCTTAAGCCTTGCGGTACTTTCTTTTGTCCAGAGAAGCAGCCCAAAATCAAAGCTCAGGCGGATGACTCAAGACATGAAAATTCAAGGTTAATTCTGACCTGTGTTGCTCTGGCAGAGCCCTGTTCAGCCTTCCCAGGTTGGGGGTGGAACTGGGACTTGGAGTCCCCCTACACGACTGCCAGCGTTGCATTTGCAAGCCCACCTCATGCCCCCCCGCCAGTGCAGAGATTTCGTGGAGGCCAGGCACCGGCTGAACTTTGATAGGTAAAGAGCTGCTCTTCCCCCATTTCCCTGCTGGCACTGGCTGGGTAGATGGATTACAAAGAAACTCTTCTGTCGATTCCTTGCCTTCAAGCTTTAGCACTCAAAATGCAGCCCTCCCATCGCACGCAAAGTCCTCCTCAATCACAGAGCCAGCCAGGGCTGCCCTTTCCAAGAGGATCCTGCCTCCTCTTCCCTTTGCCTGGCTGAGGACACACCATTGCCCCCTCTTCCATCCCGGCCACGAGGCAGCCCCTTCATGTGCTTCTCAGCCAACACACCTGCTGGTGGCCGTGACTCTCCTCTGTCCTCCTACCACCCCTTCTAGCTCCTCCTGCTGTTCTTGCTTCTGGACCTGCTTCTTGGCTCTTTTCCTTCTCCTTCCCCTCCCCACGCACCTGTTTTTTCTTCCTCCCAGCTGTTAGCATTCCCCACTTTGCCATCCCCACAAGTAGCGCAGGATTCCTGTAGAAATTCGGGAACCGAGGATAAAACACCCTAGGCTGAGAGGCACCAGATGAGTGTATATTTACTACCATAAAATCTTTTGCACGGCAGTGACAAGTAGGTTTTCTCAAACTGTCTGTGCGCAGAGAGTTTTTCCTCACCCTAGCTGCCAATAGCAGTTTGACAGGTTTTATTATACTCCATTATTCACAACAAGCCAGGTCGCTGTGCCATATGCTGTCCAGTCCTGCTAAAGCTAACCATGTGCCCATGTTGGCTGCAAACCAAGGCTGGTTAAAACCTGCTCCTTTTTTGCATGCTATTTGTTTTGAAAGAACTAGAGACAGGGGCTTCGGGTCAGGCGCTGCCGTGTGTCTTATTGCACGGCTCTGCTCACCCTCAGCAGCCCAAAAGCCAATTCAATTGGAAAATCAGGGGTCCTGGTGTGGTTTGGACCTGAGGTTCTTCTAGAAACCTGGCCTGGGGCTGATGCAGTTCGAGGCAGGAGGAGAGACTTAAATCTCTCTGGGGCCACTGGTGAATTCAACCTGCAGTACAGCTTTTGAGATTATTTCATGCACTGCTTAGTAGGACACACAGCAAGGAACAGTGCAATGTTTGCAAAACTAAACCTCTGCTTCGCTGGCAACAGCTGTTTTAGAGGCATTGCCGCTACAGCAGGCGTTGTACCTGCGTGTGGCTGGACAGACTTCCTAGGACATCCTCCATACTCTAGCTGCCTCCAAGCCTGCACTCACTGCTCCATGGCCCACGGCAGCTTGCTATTGCCTCCTTTTTAGCTGCTTTTGTTGCTCTGTTTTGTTTGAATGTTTGCTGACTTGCCATACCCTGCAATTACCAGTGCACAGCCCCATCTAGAAAGAACATTTATTAGTTTGCCAGACTTTGAATCCCTCTGTTACCCATTGTTTCCGCTGTTGCTGTTCTCAGGGGCACAATTTTCTTCCTCTTGCCGCATCCATTTTGCTGCTCCTTCTTGCTGCTCCCACAGCTTTTTCTTCCCAACTCTCCTATGTCAAGCAAGCTGATGGCAGAGGCTACTTATAAGCGTTGCCATTTCTGGACATAGCTCTTGTTTCTTTGGGTGTGCTGTCTGCTGCTTCTCTTCCATTGCCTTTGGTGGTGTTTACCCCTCTGTCCTGAGACTGCAGCTACCTCAGCACTTACATCTCACGGTAGCTCAAATTGTTGCCTGCCACGCACCCTTTGTGTGACTACTCGATAGCTGAAGCAGACCTACTTCTGAGTGCAGTCTCAGACTCTTTTGCTGTAGTGGTGGCCTGCCTATTTTGATAGTCTTTTCAACGGTTCTGCATCCCGCACGTCATTCCTGCCATGGGTTGCAGGAAACTACTTCTTAGGTGAAGAAGTGTTGCTCTTCTGGCCAAGTCTTTACACTGGGCGATTCTGTTACACGGCGAGGTTGCCCTGTGATGGTCTGCCTTGGCATGCATCCCTTTCTACTCCCTTTGCTTTTGTCGTCTGTTGCTTGGCTGCTTCTGCTACTGACTCTATCTTCCCAAAGATTGCTGTGTTCAAAAGGGACAGCAGCTGGAGCAGAGGTTCCCAATTAGTGCTAATTAGTCATGTCTTGCATTGCCCTCTGCTCTGTTGTGTGAGTAAGTTGGGTCTGGTATGCCAACCCTTGCAAAACTCACTGTCAACTTCCTGATCACAGCCCTTGCTTGAGTAACTTCTCTTGATCCTGTCACTGAACAGTGAACAGCCCCTCTGGCCCTTTCTATAGATGGATTGGGTTTTTCAAATCTATGTAGAGTCTCTTCCTGTTACTAGTTGCTATACTCTTCGTTCAATTCACACATCTCCCAGGCATGGCCATCCTGGATCAGATGAAATGTACTTCAAGCCCAGTGTCCTGCCTCCAGCAGTGGCCAGCAGCAGCTGGCTAGGGAAGAATGTATAAAACAAGATAAACAGAGAGGGACCTTTTCCAGTGTCACTAGTTTAAGGATCGCTTAAATAAAAGTCCCAGAAATCATAGCATTTCAAGTTTGATTCCTTCCACATGGTTTCCTTTCAAAAGTCTTTTTGCAACTCCCTGGCTATTCTCACGCTGCTTCACTGGTTATGTCCACACGCTTTTGGGAAATGAGCAGAGTGGCGCATTGCCCTCACCATGCTCCGTGCACGTACATCACCAGCCTGTGACTCCTCTGATCACGCTGCTGTAAGGATATTCCAACCTTGGGCCACCTAAGATTCCCAGGGACCCTTTGTAAGGACCAAACAGAGGTCTCATCTGCCCAACACTGTCCATGTGGTATCACTGTGACGGTACATAGGGATCATGGTGGCAGTCTCAGGCTGGAAACAGCGTGTCTCCCATTGTCCACACTGAAGGCAGATGCTGCTTAGGTGTGTGCTGATGAGGTAAGTTTGATTTTAAGTTTACATCCAGATTTGCACTTGAAATACAGTAGATGTATCCACTGTGTGTGGCTCAGTTCAAGGCCTTGTACACTTCTTAGTGGTGTAGGCAGAATCTATTTGTGTCTTCTTATAAGTTCCTGGATTTCCATCACATCCTTAACGTATCTCAGTTTCTAAGGGTCTGGCTGTTTGCAGAAGTTATCATTTTAACACTGTATAATCATGAACTCTAGGTATGCCTGTGGCAGACCACATACTTCATTTTCACTGTACAGCCAGGGCTTGTCTTGCCACTGGCTTTTCCTCTTCATGTTGTCATAAAAAGTCTATAGATGCAGATCTGTTCTTCACTTTGCTGGCTTGACGGTCAAGGCCAGCAGAAATCTATATTTCAGTAGTCTCACAGGTGGCACGAAGGGGTCAATATCTAACTGTGTCTTAGCCTGGCAGGCCTCTCACCTCCTCAAAACGTTTTGCTACAGTGCTGGGTAAGATTTACAATAACCTCTTCATCCTTACACATGGTAAGGATGTTCTGGCATTCCACCAATGATCCTATATCATAAACTAAGCAATAGCATCCCTTGTTTCCTGAGGTTTTCAAACTGAAAATTTTAACTACTCACTACTTGAAAAGGGCGTTTCTAGCTGCTATTAAGACCTGAGGGCACCAATTGACTTTAATTGCCCTGCCCAGCCTTTATTAGGCTCTCCACCAACACACCCCCTGCCCAGGGACTCCATATAAGCTCAGGGCACAGGTGCCCAGGTTTAGCCTGAGCTCTGCCTCATCCTGCCTTACAGGCTGGTTTTCAACACCAGACCGATGTTGTAAGCAGCTTTGTTCCAAGTCCTGGCTCTGACCCCGTCTCCTGCTGCTCTCGATGGAGTTCCCTGACCTGACACATCACTTCACCTTGTCTGGGATTGTCAGTGGACTTGTCGCGGCTCTGCCCTGCTCAGGTACTGTGGGACTGTTGGTGAAGGTGCTGTCCTGCCCGTGCTGCTCACCCTCAGCTCCCTGCCTGTCCTCCCTTGCAGAGTAGCCCTTATCACGCTGCTCCTGGACAGGTGTCATGTTGGTACTGTCTGGTCAAATTCATGGCAATAGAAAGCAGTCAGTTTTCTGGTTGTTGTCAGGAGAAATGGCCCGATGTTGTTGTGGTAGATCCGGAGAGACAAGGAAGTCATCGTGCCTATAACCTTCAGGGAGCTGCTGGCACCCAGATAAGCTTGCTTTAGTATGCTGCACACATCGATACCGAAATTCTTCCCACTGTTATGGTTTTGCTCCTGACTTTTCTCAGGCATGGTTGTGGCTTCCTTTGAATCCTTCCTGAGAGCAGGATGTGTTTAACTGTTTCAAGCACGTAATAGGTTGCCATTTCTTGTACGGAATAATGCATTTCCCACTACGAATTGCATTTGCCCTGCACTGGCCAAGGCATATCATCAGCACGCGGATGTATTTCTCCCAGCTCATTTTCCTGCTTATCATTTTTGTTCGTATTACACGGCAGCTGGGTCTGCAGTCCAGCAGAAATCAAATTGGTCATTGATCTTAGAGCAGAGTTACTACAATGGTAGCTGAATGGCAGTCTTCAGAGATGTGCCTAGCATGTGTGAATCTCCCTGGCTCTGCTATCACATTACAGAAATCCTCTTCACTGGAAGTCTGTGTCAGGTACCTTACTATCCATTACACAGCTGTGCTTTCCTTCTGCAGAAGATACCCCACTGGGAGGTGAAATGATGCTGTTTCTCCAACTCCTTCCACACCTGCTCATGACCTGTATGTTATCCTCCTTGTCTCTTGAATTGTTTCTGTGGGGCGTGCACTGGATTATGATTTATTAGTCGGCTTTCCTGCTTCGTGAAAACTGTTAGCTCTGGCAAATACACTTGTTCTACTGTAGCAGCCATTGTTTTGATGCTGTCTTTGGTTTGGTTCAGCAGCCCTTGCTATTCTTTCCCTGTGCCTGGGTCTGTGTCTCTGGACAAACTGGACTTAGTTCAGAGGTGGGAATGCTTGCAGTGATCTTTAGTGAGTCTCAGTGTCAGTTTTGTTGTTGTTGTTGCTTTAAGTATATGTTTCTTCTTCTGTGTATGTTTCTTCTGCATTATATTTATATAAGCACCAATACATTGTAACTTCCCCAAAAGCAGCTCTCTGAACTCCAATTTCCCTGGGGTCACCCTACTCACCAAATACATTGCAGGCTTCCCTATATCATGTGGGGGTGTTTACCCACAAGAAGTGTACCTCACTTGCTAATTAACCTTTTCCTCCAGTGAGGTGTGAAAGGGGTAGCTCTAACTTTTGTGTCCATGTGCCCCTTGACCAAAGGTGTTGGCACCAAAGCACAAACACTGCCTTGCAGGCTTGGGCACACCGTTTTGAGACTGGAAATGGAGCATCCCTGCACCATTTCTGCAAGTTACTTTCCTTCCATGTAAGTCTCATTCTTGCTGTGGATCTCGCAGGGCAGCAGGCAGTCATCCTTTTCCATATTGCCACATGCTCACAGGGTAAGAACCAGAAAGGGCTCCATCTATAAAAGAGAAGAAGTCTCCTTAGGGATGAAGATGTCTTTTTACAATGATGTGGCAGCCAGCATTAAAATACATATGTGTATACCGAATTACCAGTTCCCCCAGTATTTCCTCCCTGCTTTGACACAGACTGCTACATCAGAAAAGATGCCTTTTGTTGGATCCTCAGAATCGCTGCAAATGAGGCCCAAGGAACTGTGAACCCTGAGCCCCAAACAATAGGTGGATAGGTTTCAAAGGCTGGAGTCTCCACTTGGTTTAGTTGTTACTTTGTTAGTGCCAAGCAGATGTGTGTGCAAATCCCTCCTGCTAGAAGCAATGGCTTTGATCCCTGATATCCAAGTTATCCGCTGGTGGAAGGAGTCAACAGCCCGGGTCTAATAATGAATTATTGTTACCCATTTCTTCTTTGTTCCCTGGGTCCTCTCCGAGGTGAACCGATGGCTTTCATATATTATTTGACAAACAGAAATAAGATGTTGGCAGCTTCTGGAAGACATCCTAGGCTACAGAAACTGAAATCTTCAACCTCTGCCCCTCAAAGACAGCCCCTGAGGATGAATGCTGCAGCCTGTTTTTGTAACAGGATCTGAAGATGAACTTGCTTATTAACAGATCATCAAAATGTGCCCTGAAACCTAATGATTCCTGACTTTTATCTGACCATAAATGCTGCCCCTCTTGCCCAGCCCTGGGAAGCAGCTTGTGAGAAGTGGCGCGACTGACTTTCCCTGCTTACCCGTCTGACGCGGTGCACTTGCGTGAGCAGCACCACTGAAAGCTTCCAGGGGATTCTCAGCACGTGGCACCTCTTCTAGGCCAGAAGGAACCTTCTGTCGTGGCTGGTGTGACTCCAGAGTGGCAATTCAGACTCGGGGACTGCTACCTCACCTCTGTCCTGCTTTGACAAGCAACGTTTACAGGATGTACGATCCACAGAGCTAGCTGAGTCTCACACGTAGGTCAAGTGCCTTTGTTTAGATATTCAACACACTTCTTCCAGCCGCCTGGCAAAAGGAACGTGTTTGGAGGTGTAAATAATTTTGACAATTCAAGTGTTGTGTGTTAATACACTGATCAAAATGCTGAGAATGTTCAGGTCAGGGTGCATCTGTTCATCTCTGTGATCTTGTTAAGAGGTAAGCCCTTATAGCCTGGGAGGCACTGAGGAAATGTTGCAGGATTTCTCCGTCTGGCAGGATTCTTTTCCAGTATTAACTAGTGCTGGATCTTCACCTAGAAAAATTCCTGTCAGGGTCTTAAGCACTAAACAGAGACCGCAGCAGCTCAGTGTTAAACCAAATGGGACCTAAAAGGCCAGAAGTGCCTCCACACCGTTTCCCAGCATCAGCACCAAAAAATGGCCAAAGCCGACAACCATTCATCAACACGACTAAATGAATGCAAGGAGTTAAGACAATGCTAAAGGAAGGAGCAGAGTCGTGGGGCCAATCTGCAGAGCTACTGTTGCTCAGGTGAGGTTTGGGTCGGTTCCCTGTCTATGCTACCGATTCTTTGGATAAAGCTGGACACTTCTGAGGCTAATGGGAGGTTTTCTGCTGTCTGCCAGGAGCTTGGCTTTAAACTGTCACTGCCTTTTCTTCCCTACTTAGGAAATAAGGATAGTTCTGCTCACTAGGGAAGCTCTCTTTGGGCTTGCACAGCCTAGGATGTAACAAAAAAAGCTAGATCTCCCCGCCTGGGTGTAATGCATCTTGCCTATCAAGAAATGTCCCTGGGAATAAACACTTCTGGTGAGTTGCTACACTTCATTCTTAACAAAGCAGAACAATTTGCATTACAAGTCAGTCGTTTTAGAACACAATGGGTGAAATCTGGAGCTTGACACTTGGCTTTCACTCGGTCTGTCTTCTGTGGGAATATTGCCAGCCAAAGAACTGACTGAAGATGGCATAAGATGCAGTAGCACTAACAGTGCCTTTCTACAGTGCTATTTGTCCAGAGACTTCAGAGTATATTTATTAACTAAGGTAAAGCTCAGGGAAGTCAGCTGAAATCTTTGAAATGACCTTCAGTAGGTTTTGGCTCAGTGCCAATATAAGGAAATATGCAGGTTCTGGAAAATCCTGGCATGTAGGCAAGGAGAATAATCTATTCTTGTCTCTTTTTTTGGAGGGGGGCGGGGGGGGGAATGGAGACACAGAGGTGAAACGGCTTGTCTGGTGCTGCTTGGATAATCTGAGATTGACATTAGGTAAATACATATATTTTTAGGAAGTACTAACCATGGGGTGAAGATGTTCAGTTGATGTGAAATGGGCTAAACTTCAAAGTGCAAATTAAATCACTTCAAGAAACTTTTCAATCTCAGAAAATCCCAAAGCCTCATACAGATTTGGTATAGCATGAATTAAGGGCAAACTTCTTTTAATTGAATCCAAAAAGCTCCCTTGACTATTCTCTCTTCCATTTCTGCCTTCCCCCTCCTTTGGTGTCTGTGTAGCTGTTATGTATTATTTACAGATAACTGGAAATGGAATATAAACTCATTCAATGAGTCCAACTGGAACTCCAACGAAATCAGCAATTAATGAGTGTATACTTAAAACAGTCTCGCTTAGTGGCAATAATGATGGATGGATGGGGTGGCAGCAGGTACATTCTGGCATGTGGGGTGAAAATACCTTAGGCTATCCAAATCTGGCCCCAGCTTTTCCTGGTTTAGGGAAATCTTGGTCCCCAACCTAAAACCTAGGAACTGACTTCCTCAGGTGCTGTGGTTTTTGCATAGGACTGACCTGGCTCTGATCACAGCTCTCAATTGACAAGTGTCTATTGACTTTCAAATAGCTGAAAAACTAGATCCCCATCCGAATTAGTGTGGCGCCTCTTTTTGTATTAGGAATATAACTTAACTGGTGGTCAAGATGGGCCAGAACATGCCAGAAGGGAACATAGGACTCTGCTCAGACTAGGAAAATCACAGCAGGTTTTGAAGCAGGGGCTGTTCAGTTCTACCTCAAGTGCTGCGTTCCCTTTCCCAGGAGCTGTATCATCCATGCTGGCTGATGGCTAGTTTTTTCCTCCCCATAATCAAATCTGGGGGTCCCACCTCTTGACTGTTTGCTTGTAAGTCTAGCAGCGCATCCCTGCCAAAAAAAAGACTCTCCATTTCCATTTTGACTTTTTCCTTTTCAGTTTACATAGACATATATGCAATTTTTTTTTTCACTTCTTTCTGCTGTTTTCTTTATTAGCAAATACTAAACTATAGACAAGTTTGGGTTGCAGTCCATATGGCACATATGATAAAGTTGTTCCAAGTGGCACTGTGGACTAATCACTTCCCAACTATTCTCCACTCATGAGGAGCAAAGGCAGCTCTGCCTGTATTCTTAGCAAATCTTCCCTTGCTTTTATTGGCAATGCTTCTGTTTTGGCAGCAACCTGTCAAGTTTAGAGCTGGCAACCACAGTTTTTTTTCACATTCTCAGATGAAACGTAGGCAACATGTTTTCTATGAAAACACCCTTCCTACTCTTCATTAGTGTTTCCAACATTATTGTTCTTTGTACAGAAAGCAAATATTGGTAGTTTTCCCTCTCCCACCACTGTCACTTGAACTGACAGGGAGTTTTTGACTAGGAAAAATTGTCCAGTGAAGAAATAACAAGCGAAGTCCCTCTCAGCAAGCCCAGAATGGCCAAGTCTGTTCTACAAGTGAACGTCAAGGTTAAGAGTTGTAAGTTGGTTTTGAATGAGCTGGTAGGTCCACACTGTGCCATGTAAAGATACTTGATTTGTGGTACTGGAAATGCTATGGTGTGTTAGCATCGCTGCACCATGCTCTGGTCACGTCCCATGCACCTCTTTCAGCTGCACAAACACATTACATGGGAAGCAAAGCAAGTCAAGTCCAAGAAGTCAGGTTTCTTTTTTTCACTAAGTATAAAAAAATGTGTCATGCATCTGAGGGCATCAACCAGATCAGCATTCTCTTTGCTTGAGCAATGAGCTTCTCCCTGCAATCCCTGTTTAAATCTCTTCTGGCTTCCTGTGCATCTCACAAATTATTTAAAATCCAAATCCCTGTTGAGACCTTATTTTATCCTCCTAAACCTCTGTTGTCCTACTGTGTCTACCCTTATTGGGAGTTTTCTACCGTTGGCCCCCTCCCTGCAGGAAGGTTGCCAGCCCAGAGCATGCTGTGCTCTGGTCCTTCCTCATCAAATATCATATTTGTTTCTCTGTTCACTACACTCTCTCACTTTGCAACAAGACCAGGGATAGTAGTAGTCTATTTCACAGCTAAATGTGGAAAAATACCTCTTAACATCTTCCAGCACTGTTGCTGACTCCCTGTGCACCTTGTAAATCAGTTTAGCTCATGGCCTCCGTTTCCCTAAGCCTCCTACACTGATTTCTGAATTGCTGCTCCACTCTACCCCTTAGGAGACCTGGTAATCTAGGGTGGGATTCAGTTCCCCATACCCACACACGAGGATTTTAAAAATAAACTGTGAGGCAGTGAGGAAGTTAATCTCTGCTGAGAAGCTTAGAGTGTTTTTTTTCTTGCCCACCCTGGGGTTAGGATGGATATCCCAGCCCCAGTGAAGAGTAACGCAGTAGTTCACACTTGCGCTTCCTTTATCCATCCTAATGGAGCCTCTGCCCCCTCGACACAACTCACTTCAGTGACTGCAATCATTAAAGGCGTTGGAAATAGGGTCTGAGACTCATGCAAACTCCCGCCTCAGGTGTCATGACCAACGAACCGATCAAAAATGCCAGCTCCTCTTAGAATGCCAGCCCTGAATTCATACCCGATGGCAGATCTGTCACACAGTAGCCAAACATGTTAATACAGCTGAAGCCTTTAGGTGCACTTGTACCCTCAAAACTCAGTGGAGTTGCTGTCATCCTCCAACTGTTCAGTGGCCTAGATGAAATTAGTTAGAGGTCTAAATGCAGCTGCTAATAAAGATACTGTCTTTCCGCCTCAGAAAAAGCACCAGCTCCCTTTGCTACCAGATGTCCTCTTTGGCAGTTCGAGTCAACGAGGAGCTAAGTGATGAAGAATGAACCCAGTCTCCAAGAGGAGGCCCCAGGCCCCTGGTGACAGCGGTGGCAACAGCAGAAGGGACGTTCTCTATCGCTGCTGCCTGCTAGGGCCTGGAGTTGATGTCGGTTCCTACTAATGTTGCTTGTCACCAGAATCCGATAGAGCCGCTTGTGCGAACTGTCTCTTGCTCAGGAAACTTCTTCCCTTGGCTCCACGCAGGTCTCCTGGAGATGGGTCTGGGGCTGGATGGGCAGAGCGATCTCAGGAAGAACTGCAGGGTCTGGGACCAGCTGACAAGCACAGCCTGTGGATGTCCACGTTTTTGGGGGGAGGCATGTGTATCCTACCTTCTCTGCTTGCTACTATCAGAAAGAATTCATCCATGGGAAAGCAAACTCGGTTGGATGGACTATTCTCAAAATCCAGAGCTCCTAGAAGGAGGAAATGGAGCAGAAGCACTGCCTGCAACCTTCACTGAGACGTCTATAGATATGAAGGCTACGTGTAGCTCGAATTCCGCACCACTGCCACCTTTGGCAGCAAAAGTGCTCTCCACCTTTCATTTCATTTATAGCAACAGTCCTAAATCAGATTGCTCCAACTGGCCAGCTCTGGGCTGAGCAAAGTGGTCTGGGAGCTGGTTACAGAAAATCACACATCTGAGAACCTTTTATGCACTTTCTCCCTGTGTTTCCAGCTAAGGAGCTTTCCCTGGGAAGTTCTTCCTTTGAGTGCTGTCCAAGAAGCATAGTGGGAGATCTAACAGTGCCCACCAAAGTTTATAAAACTACAAGTGGTATGGAGGATGCGAACTCTCCTCCATTTCACCAAACAAAGAACGTGGTGTTGGCAGGTGGTGTGTTCCAGGACAACAAAAGGAGGTCCTCTTTCACAAAACATGCAGTTACATGGTGGAAATCCTTGCCGCAGGGCACAGTGAACAAAAGAGTTGGTAGGACTTCCAAAGGGGATTGGGCAAGGCAGAAAACCTGTCCAGACCTACTAAGCATAAAGCCATCAGCTGTGGCTGAACCAGCCACATGTTGCAAGAAAACTGGGAAAGGGGGCTGGGAAGTCTTGGGATATGTTTTCCCTTTTCCCTTGATATCCGCAACTGGTCGGTGGTGGAGAGAGTACTGGTCTTTGGTCAGACCCAGTACAGCTACTTTTATATGAAGTGCATACAATGGTATTCTAAGGGTTAACAGGACTAGGTAGGTCCTAGAATGAGCTCATTTCAAAGTCAGATAGCCTACCCTGGCTGAATTAAGATCTCCCTTTCCTTTATCATACAAATCCAGAAGGACCAGAAATTTGGTTGCCTCTTGCTGAATGTATTTTAAATTCCTCTAGAAATCGCTGTACCAGAAGAGCACGTATTTTTAATGCGGAGACATCCTTCTCCTCTTGGAGGACAAAGGTGACTCTCAGATTTCAGCATCGTCCAGATTTTCTAAAAAGTCTTTGAATTTGCTGCACAAGACTTGGGTTCTACCATTTCAGTTTTCTGGAAGGATTTCCCCCATTCAGCCTAAGCTAACTCAAATTTGCTTCTGTGCTATAGGCTTAAATAGGTATAAAACCACTGCATGCGTTTACACCCAGGAATTCAACTGTGTGATTCAGACTTGGAATCGCCACATTCTCTCTCTGCCCCTCTCCCAGGTTTCGCCACCATAAACAAATTTTGCAGCTATTCTGTACCTGTTTTGGCAATTTAATGCTCCCCAGCAGTCTGGAAAATGTGACCATTGCGGCCAAGTGACCCATACGCTGGTAAGCTTGGTACTTAGCATTGCTGTGTCGAGTAAGTCAATCCTCTAAGGGCAGCTGCTTCTCTCACCTCTGGTAGAAAAATGTTTTTTGGCTTTCATTGTATATTATAGCTCCATGCCTGTATAGCGTGGTACGGTGATGGGCGCAATGATTGATAGTAACGGCAATTAAGAGCTAGATCTTTACAAGTCTGGATGGCAAATTTGCGTACCTTTTGCCAGAAGCATCTGACGAGACTGCCTTTGTATTCTGAGAGAGATTAATCCAGGCTACGGCATTCAAACCCAGATTTCAGACACGCCAGCCTGGTCATATTTGAATAGCATAGTCAAGCAGCAAGACACGCAGGTTCTTGCAACGCCCAGCTCGACTCCTGCTTCAGGAGACGCGCTGAGGGGACCGATGCTCGAACGCCTCTCTGCCCAAGCAGTTTGCAACCCGCTTTCGCAGGCGATTAAATAAAACGCGCGGCGACCTGGAGTTCCTCCTTGCTCCCCCCATCAGCCCCCCGCTTCGTTTTCCGAACTTCAAGGCTGAACTCAAGCACATGCAGAAAACGTGCCGGCTGAAGGAGAAAAAAACCTGCCACAGCGTTACGGGGAGATTGACACAAGGCCGGGGGCCTGCTCCTGCTGTCGGCCCGGGCTCCGAGGATGGAGCCAGACCCCGACCCCGAGGGCTGAGCCAGACCCCGGCTCCGACCCCGGTCCCGGTCGCGGCCCCGCGGCAGCGCTCGGCCGCTCCCTGCTGGCCCCGGCCGGCGCCGCAGGAGCTCTTTGTTCCCAGCGCGGAAAAGAACCAGACACAGCCGTTTATTTATTTATGGAGGGTTTTTTTGGGGGGTGTGTGTGGTTTGTTTGGGTTTGGTTTTTTTTTCTTTTTTTCCTCCGGCTCTGAAAAGTGATTTCGGCATCTTTCTCCGTTCTTTTGCCTCTCCCGCCTTTGTTCCGTCCGCATCGGGCAAGCGTTGTGGGGGTCCTGGGGAGACTCGCCCTCACCTCAGAGGGGCACGCTTTGCTTTTCCTCCCAGCCGGTTCTTTTTCCAGCATTGCGGATTGCTGAGGATGCTGAGCAGGAACATGAGAAGCTGTGCCCTGCATAAAAAAAAAAAAAAATCCTGCCCAGCTGAGTTGCAAAGCCCTATCTTAGGAATTACTTCAATGGTTAAGCTCAACTTTCATGTCTGGGTGATTTAAGCTTGTGTCAAAGCTGGTTTTAACTGCGTAGTAAAAAAGAGGTGAGACCGAAGTGTTTCCTTCCCAGGCTCACCAAACAGCTACTAATGCTCAGACTGTGAGCGGTGGGACAGCCAGCCTTGGTACAGATCTGACCTTCTCCAAAATTCACATGTAGCCACCTTGTTTCTTTGTACAGCCAGCTGAACGTTTTGACCCCAGCCGCACGTCCATCCTGTTGCAGTGGTTTGCAGGTTGTCCTGAACCAAATGTATGGGAAGGTCCTGGCTGAGACCTCCAGGCTTCCTGAGGTCCATAGCATATAGGCAGTCAAGCATCTTTCCTGCTGTCAGGGCACTGTAACATCAGCTATCACACCGTCTGCACTTTCACATCCAGGATACGTAACAGCCCCTGCCATTGCCTCTGCTGGAGAAACCCCATATAGTCCAAATCCACTCCATTTGAAAGCCTTCCTCAGGGCCTCTTTCTACCTGAGTGCCTATGGAAATCTGCCAGTACATATTAGCTGTAACGGGCAGTTCAGTGCCAGCGTATTTATCTCATTTATATTGTACCATTTACATTCAGCAGCAAAACCCATTGTCTCCATGTTTTCTGCATCCAGCTAACTTGTGTGTTCGTTTGGATTCACATGACTGTCTCCCTGTTTCACTGTCCCTCATTTCTCTCATTGACTCACGTCTTGCACCAGACTTTAAATTTCTGAGGCAACAATCAACTTGGGAAAATAAAAACTAGGATCGTGGATGGCTGAGAGACCCTTCTGACTGTAGGTGTCCAGGAGCTGCAGGGCAAAGCCAGCTGTTTCTCTGGGATCAGCTGTTTCTCTGGGATGCTGTGCTGGGTAAGGGGTTTGGTGTCTTTCTTTTCCCCACATATCAACTGGAATGTCTGAACACAAGGATGACTTGAAACCTCCTGTTTCCTTGGGTAACGGGAAGCACCTGAAATTCTCCTTTTCCACTGCCTATCTGCACAACCTTCAAAAGCGTCCTTTGCTGTGAAACTCCGTGTGCACTCTCCATTCCTGGTATTACTGAGTGAGGGTCTTCCCTTGCAGACATCTTTTGTTGATGCTCCTACAGGATCCCAAGATCACTTTGAGAACTACAGCTCTTTAGAGAAACGAAGTCCACAAGACCTTTGTGTCTCGGGAACTCCCCCAGGGTGCAAACCTGTTTGCTGGAGAAATGCCCTACTACGACCTATAGAAAACCTCTCTGTGGCACCCTTATTACTGACATAATGAGTATCCCCTACCTCCCACGTCCAGAGCTAAAAATGCAGAATCCTATCACCCATGGATGCTTTCTCTTTTTTGTGCAGAAGCCTAAGGTATGTCTACACAGTTCAGTAGTTCATACTTTGGATAGCCCTGAGCTAGTGCCAGCCAGTGCCTGGCAGTCCCTATAGCACCATCTGTGTCAACCCATTAGGTCAGACAAATAGGGCCTCATGAGACTTTTTATGTCCCTGCCACAGCGCTCTTAGGTCTTCAAACTTCTGCTAATTTTGGCTGTGAGCTTCTACCTGACACTCAGCAGCACCTGTCTGATGTCTGGCTGTCTTCACACCTTCACTTCTGAGGTGTTGTCCTAAGTTATCTCACTTCTTTTGCAAAGGCAAGACAGGACCAAAAGCCTTACTTTGCACTTTGGAGTTGCTGTTGAAGGACAAGTTACTCGTGATAACGTACAGCAGCAGTGATTAAGAAATTCGATGGGGGACAAACATACTGAGCAGAATACCAGCACTGCACTACATGGCACACCTGGGGTAGGAATAGGTGGTGAAATCCATGCGGTTGTCCTTGCTAAGGGCTTTTTGCGTTTTGAGGGCATTGTGAGGAAGCTACCACCTGCCAAGTGCCCTCTCTGCCTCCAAATCCAGAGCGCTGTTGCTTCTGCCAGACAAGCCACCTGTAAGTGCTTCTGTGGGATCTTCGGCAGTCTCCAGAGCGAGAGACACAGTCCAAACAAGTCTTCTGTACACTGGTGATAAGGCAGAGAACGAAGGGTATAAATGTCAAGATTATGAGCACTACTCCAGCCAAATGATGACTGCTTGGAAAGAAAAGAGCCTAGGAAGAACACATGGGTTGTCTCAAAGGCAGTGCGGCACAACTTCGAGAGAACCATTTTGAGCTACAAGCACTCACCTTTATGTTCAACATTGTTAGCTCTGTCTCAGTCACAACAGCCAATCCTGCCTCTTAGGACTACATTGTTTTTCTTTTTTTTTTTTTTTATGTCTAATTTTTTAGTATGTTTAAGCACAAAAGTGTGGTTTGTTATCTCCTTTTCTCAGCCTGAAACCCCTGAAGGTGTTTGTGGTGAAACCAGAGCTCCCACCCCAGGGTAGACACTGCAGGTAATGTCTAAGTGATGGGAAATCGAGCAGGATCAGGACAGTAGTTACAGATGCCGTTGGCCAAGAAGGGTGTTGGATGCAGATGTGCGCCTTGGGACATGACCAGGGGAGACACCTTGAGAGCAACTATCCACTGTCAGAGGTACGTGATGTGTGAGGAAGCTCAGATCTCTCTGGAACCTGAACTGGAGCTGGTTTGCAACAGACAACCGTCCATCTAGCAAGAGATAGGGAATCAGCTTGTAACATCATTCACTGTACAGCCAGAAATTCAGCAGCCCCAAGCCTCATCTAAAATTGAAAAGCGCCTCCAAAGGAACTGTTTGTTGCTTTGTTTGTAAAAAGTGCAAACGGCACATCAGAGAAGCAAAAATGCCTTGGTGGATTGTTTGGCTGAACACTTAGTCAGGGTATATTGTAATGAGCCATATGCTAGCTTTGCATAGTATTATGGGGTAAGCCAGCTGCAACGTGCAGCTGATTAGTCTGGTTGGAAAAATCTTCATTTTCCGTAACAGGAGGCCAGCAAAGGCAAGCATTCTGGCAGGTACCATCAACCCCTCTGACTGCTCCTGTCATCTTGCTGCGGATCAGATGAAGCTAAGAGAGCAAGAGAACCTCTGCTTTATTTCCATCCTAAAGCAGGGACCCTCCTTTAGCCCTAGGCTTGTTTAATAGTAACTGGTTTTATGAACAATAACCCTTTTATATTTTTATGGAAGAGGTTTCCACCACCTCTTCCTGCAGCTGCCATGCTCATTGCCTCAGTCAGAGCTCAGTCGTTCACCATTCTGCATGCAGCTCAGCCGATGTGGTGAAAAACCTCCTGTGAGTTAAGGGGATGGAGGTCAGGAGGGGATGGGAACCTGATGAAGTGCGAGATCACAAAAGTGGCTGTGCAACAAGAAAGCAAATGTCCTTTCTGACCCAAATCCCACCTCCTGCTGTGGCCAAAAGCTGATGCCTAGGCAGGAGTATAAGAAGAGAGGGTAAGTATTTCCTCCAGATATCAGCTTTGAACAATTTGTCTCTCAGGGTCTTTGCGGAGCCAGAGGTGTTTCCTCTTTGCATTAGATAAACCTTGGTGGACTTTCCTTCTGTGTACCTACTGAGCCTTCATTTGAACCTTCTTGACCTTCTGGCATCCACAGTAGCTTGGGCTAAGGAATTTCATAGCTTAATCACAACATCCACTGGCGGAGGAGCTGAAAGTTCCTCCATCAGGAACAGATCTTCTTTAGATCTCAGCTGTGCTAAGTGCTGAATCAACAATTTGTGTGGCCACCCTTTGAATGGGCCAGAAATCCCCACCTAGAAGGTGGGAACATCAATAGTTCTTTTAAGGTCTTTTTTCAAACTACTGTTGGTTGCGTTTCCAAGGCGAAATTAACAGCCGTGTCAGAATCTACTACAAATGAATACAACAAATCCGGAAACACAATGCCAATGAACCAGAATGAGTTTTTAGCTCTAAGATATCTGATTTAACTTTTTTTTTGAGAGAGGAACTTAGCTTAGGGTTATCCCTTTGCATTTACATATATCTAGTGCTTCGAATGCTCTGGGTCATCATTACATACAGACAGAAAGGGGCTGAACATATATGGAACTATTATTTCAGAAAAGCTGAAAAAGAAGCCATACAGCTGTCTCAGTTTTGGGGTGCCCACGTGAATTTGACATGTAAGCCTCTAAAGACCAACAAAACCGTGAAGCCGTAGTAACAGAGGGGGGGTGGGAGCGATGTGGGAAAACCTAGGGGATACCATATTTATGTCTGAGTAAGAAGCCTGAATTGGTCTCATTAAAAGAAAAATTCCCCACAGACAGGATTGTTAAGACTATTCTTAATTTGACATGGTTATTAATGAGGAGGAGGAGGGAGCAAATTACACATTAATGAACTTCACAGACAATAATACTCTGGGAAGATCTGAGGGCTCCAGTGAGGACAGATCATTGGCCAAGTGGAGTGCAACGCTATCATTATGTTGACAAAATGCTGAAACCTCTGAACATCGTATCCAATCCTTTCCAAAACCACCGACCCCACGGGGCAGACACCTTGCATTGTCAGTGAAAATCAGGAAGACAAAAAAGCCTGTTTTCCTCTAAATTCACCACCTGGCCATTGCAGAACGTGACATGAGGCGACCTGCATGTCTGGGGTTTAGGGTGATGGTGAATGGGTATTTTACTTCACCCACCCAGTTCTTCCTCTCCACCCTCTAGGCTCCACCGGGGTTCTTTGCTTCATCCCTCTGGCCAGTGTCCCATAGATACACTCCCGCCGAGAACCACCCTTCAGGCTGACTCCGAAACACCCCCCTTTCTGCCAACACCCAGGTTTCACTGCAAAAAATGAAAAGCCAAATCCCTACTAAAATCAGACATTTTGGTGGTGTGACCAAAATCTGTGAGGTGTAGAATGAAGTGGGAAGACGAGAGGCTCAGTCATAGCTCCCCACCAGCTCTTTTCCCCCGGCGTAGGGCATCGCTGCGTGGTATGGAGATGCCCAAAGCCAACCCGGTGACTTTGGGACAGTCAGGACTGGAGGCTGCCGGAGTCGGAGGTGTTATCTCAGCAGAGCCACGGCAGGAGCAGAGCAAGGGCACTGTCTGGAAGGCAGCACCACGCGGAGGTGAATACAGCAGAGAGCTGCCAGTTCTAACTGCTGCCCACGCAGCGGCAGAGCCTGTAGCTTGGGTGGCTGTAAGGAAGCAGGGAACATCGGAGGGAAAACTCCCAGGCAGGGGTGCTGGAGGTCCCAAGCAAGAGGGAGGAGAGCGATTTGGGAGGCAGTGCCCTCCTGACAGGGAGCAAGCACCGTGACAGCGCTGCCTCTAATTCTGCTCACCTTGGCTCCAGAGTCGAGGAAGGGCTGAGAGTTGACAGCAAAGGCAACAGCCCTCCCTGCTGCTGGGCAAGCTGGAATAAAGCCGTGGTTGCCATAGAGTGCGGCTGAACCGCCTGGGAGGGTGCAGGGAAGAGGGCCGCAGAGCGTCCTGAGCAGCGGGACACCTCCTCTGCATCTTAGCCGAGTAACAGAATGAGACAAGTGCGGTTGGGTGAATGCCAGAAAGGTCCTGACATTTCAGAAATCCTTTGCTGTTTTGCCTTTAATCAATCTGTACTAAGCCTCAAATGTGAAAAGAAGTGCTTAGGGCAAAGGTGAATTTCATATTAAGAGTAAATTGCTCTGACGCTTGTCAATTTGCCGAGACTTTTACAGCAAGGAAATGGTATTATTTCCCAGGCTCCTGCCATGGTCCTAAAGGTCACACCTCATGACACAACTCTCTTCCTTTCTCTCAAGCTGTTGTTCACACAAGAAAAGCCACAAGCATAAAGATGTTGCTGCTGCTTTTTGGTACCAGGTAAAAAAGTCTCAACAATCTAGGTTGTTACATGTTCCTGGAGCTTTATTGTAAAGGTGGAATGAAAATGGACTGTGAAAAGTTCATTGCCACTTTACATGAATATTATTTCACACATGTATTAATCTCCCTTCCCTTCACGTTCCTTCACAAACCAGCCCCATCACTTCTAAGTGAGAACTTCTACCACACGTTCACAATGAAGGCTCTCCAAATAAATGGCAAATACTTTTCATAAAACACACTACAACTACAGTTTTATGAAGACTGCTGTAATGGAGAGAGGCATGTCCTCACTAGGCATTAAATCAAGAACAGCAAGATTTGTGTAGGTCCAGAACTGAACTCTAGAGGCACCTACATAAAAGTCTCACACCAAATTTGCTTTTTTTCAACTACCAGCAGATATGCTACGAAGTATAATTACAGAATATTCCACAGCTGAGGTATGACAGCATTTAGGGGTCCTGCATGAATTGACAGAGTTTAAGCAGGGTGTGCTATGTGGGTACAGCTTCCCAGGCACAGGGCTGACGCTGTTCAATGAAGGTGCAAACCCACTGAGCGCAGACTGTAACTTAGCTGTGCTCTCCTGATGAAACTGGATCAGAGCTAAGCTGTTGTATGGAGAATGCCACAAAACCCAGAACCACCTCGCTAGCGTGGACCCACAACAGCCTCCTGGCCAGGCCCGTAGGGGCTAGCGCATTGCCTTGGTCTAACCAAGGGTCCAGGGGCAACACCTCTTTCCCCCTCCCCTTCCAAACTACGACCAGAGCTGCTGCACCTCATGAGGAACACCACCCCCTCCGCCTAGCACCCATCTCCCCAGTCCTGCGCCCACTCGCTGCGAGCAACCCAGCCGCCCCAGGCACCTCCGTGCTGCTTCCCTGACACCCCGCACAGACCCCCTCAAGTCCCCCCTTACACCCCACCTCACGCCCCCCTCACAGACCCCTCACAGACCCCTCACAGACCTCCTCAAGTCCCCTCTCACACACACACACACACACCCCCCGCACCTCACACCCCACCTCAGGCCCCCCTTGCTAACCCCTCACGGACCCTCCGCAGTGCTGTCACACACCCCTCACAGACCCCTCACACCCCACCTCACAACCTCCTCACAGACCCCCGGCAGTGCTGTCACACACCCCTCACACATCCCTCACAGACCCCTCACACCCCAGCTCACGTCCCCCTCACAGATCTCCGGCAGTGCTGTCACGCACCCCTCACAGACTCCTCACACACCCCTCACACACCCCTCGCAAACCTCCTCAAGTCCTCTCACACCCCTCCCTCATCCCCCCCTCACAGACCCCCGGCAGTGCTGTCACACACCCCTCACAGACTCCTCACACACCCTCACAGACCCCTCACACACCCCTCACAAACCTCCTCAAGTCCTCTCACACACCCCCCCTCACAACCCAGCTCACGTCCCCCTCACAGATCTCCGGCAGTGCTGTCTCACACCCCTCACAGACTCCTCACACACCCCTCACACACCCCTCACACACCCCTCACACACCCCTCGCAAACCTCCTCAAGTCCTCTCACACACCCCCCCTCACACCCCAGCTCACGTCCCCCTCACAGACCCCCGGCAGTGCTGTCACGCACCCCTCACAGACTCCTCACACACCCCTCACAAACCTCCTCAAGTCCTCTCACACACCCCCCCTCACACCCCAGCTCACGTCCCCCTCACAGACCCCCGGCAGTGCTGTCACGCACCCCTCACAGACTCCTCACACACCCCTCACAGACTTCTCACACACCCCTCACACACCCCTCGCAAACCTCCTCAAGTCCTCTCTCACCCCTCCCTCACCCCCCCCTCACAGATCTCCCGGCAGTGCTGTCTCACACCCCTCACAGACTCCTCACACACCCCTCACACACCCCTCACACACCCCTCGCAAACCTCCTCAAGTCCTCTCACCCCCCTCCCTCACCCCCCCCCCCAGACCCCCGGCAGTGCTGTCACACCCCCCTCACACCCCCCTCACACCCCCCTCTCTTCCCCGCCGACGGCCAATGACAACCAGAGGAACGGACGAGCCTCCCTCCCTTCCCCGCCCCCCCCCCCCCCCCCGCCCAATTCCCCCGCTCTTTAAACGGGGAAGGTGCGCGTGCGCCGGCGCCCGTTAACGGCACCACGCCGGCCGCGGCGTTTCCGCTTCCCTGGCGGGCGCGGCCTCGCCCTCCCTCCTCCCCGGGCGGGCCCCTCCCCGGCGCCTGCGCATGAGCGCCGCCTCGCGCCTCCCGCCCTTTCCTCCTCCTCCTCCTCCTCATCTTCCTCCTCCTCGGCGAGGGCCCGGCCGTTGCTCCCCGCCGCGGGCCGGGGATGCGCTGCTCGGCGGTCCCTCGTAGGAGCTACTCGGCGGGCGGGGAGAGGGATGGAGGTGGAGGAGGCGTTCCCGCTGGTGGGGCAGATGGGGCCCTACCAGGTGTATCTGTGCGTCCTGCTGGCCGTGCTCCTCCAGGTGAGAGGCCGCCTCCCCTCCCGACCCTTTTCCCAAGTTCTGTGAGGGAAGCAATGCCGGGAGGGGGGGTGTGTGTGGTGTGTGTGTGCGCCCACCCCGGAGTGTGGGTGCTGTGGGCGGTTGTCCCCTCAGGTGGTTGGGTGGAGGTGCCTGGTGTGAAGGTGTCGGAGGTCTTCTGCTGGGGGCTGTAAATTGGTTTTCTGCTCTGGGTTTAGCCTTGCAGTGGTTTGCTGTGCTCCTGGGGAAGAGGTGACCTCCCGTCCAAAGGCGGAGCGAACTTCTGCGGGGTGAATTTGGGGCAGGTGGCTTGATGCGATCTGAGAAGTTGTGCCTTGTGTCGCTCGGTGGGCGAATCGGGGGTGTGCGGTTTGTCAGGTGAAGGGCTGGTTGAGGCGAAGGTAAACGGGGATTTCCACGCGCTCCACTGGAAGACAGTGACTTCTGTCAGAGGCTCTGATGGAATCCTACACAACCTACAGTTAATGGCCCAGGCTAGTGATCTCTAGGTTGTGTGTGGCTTGTTTGTGGTGGAAATGTTTGAAAAGCTACGGCTGGTCACTGATACCTCTGTGTGCAGAAGCTCTCATCAAATCAGCTGACAGGCCATGACTGCTTATGGTACTTTGATTTGCCTTAACTCTTAGAATGTAGGGGCAGTGTCTCTACATTAGGTATTTGGACGAGGCTCTACATTTGTGGCAAGGGAGATTTAGGTTAGATATTAGGAAAAATTTCTTTACTGAGAGGGTTGTCAGACATTGGAATAGGCTGCCCAGGGAAGTGGTTGAGTCGCCATCCCTGGAGGTATTCAAAAAGCGACTAGACGGGGTACTCCAGAACATGGTTTAGTGGGCATGGATGATGGTTGGACTCGATGATCTTGAAGGTCTTTTCTAACCTAAATGATTCTAGGATTCTATGATTTTGGGTAGTCAGGTTTGTATTCTGAGATACAAACCTGCAACTCTCACGTTTCATGATGAAAATGGAGTCCAAAGTAACAGTGGAGTGCTGTAATACCGTTCAGAGACTGCATGATCAAGTGATGGGTTCTGTAACGAGGTTTGTAGTCTTTACCTCCAGCTTTGCTACATCTTTGTGCCTATTCCTGTGGGGGTGGGGAGGGGAGATGAGGCCAATATGTGCACCTTCACAGTTGGACCTAGGCATATAGTTTGAATCTGGCAGAAGTTTGGTTTACTCCACGTTAACGCTTCAAAAACTTAATTGTAGTGAATTCAGCTAGGCTGACAAATGCTGGCTTATGGCCATTGTGGAAACTTACCAGCTGCCAGAGGGAAGAGGGGAACTTAAGTGTCCTCCTGCTTCTGCTGGCCACTATTTTGTAGTAATCAAGAACTTCCAGTCATGAGCCATGAGACCGAAGATGTCTTCTCCTGGCAGCTAGGGGAATGACAGAAGTATTAAGAAGCTTTGTGAGATGCCCAAAGACAATTCAGATGTCCAGTCCTGCCAGTTGGGAATTCTGTACTTGGTTGCAAAGCTATTTAGCTGATTAATCCTTTAAAATTGGATATTGCTTAGAGCTTGTTCTACTGGCTGACTAGCTGGAAAATTTGTATGCTCACTGAAGACGAGGGATTAAGGAAGCAATAGTTATTTTTCCTTCCAGTGCTGGTCATATTCTGGAATGAACTGCAAAGATGACAAGTGCTCTGTATTCCCCGAGTTTTAAGTAGTATGGGTCAGCTGTTCTGTAATGCGTTTGTTTGTTTGTTTTCTTTTTAATGGATTAACTTGCATTTCTCATGGGTGAAGTAAACAGAAAGATCTTTACAAATCCTGGCACTAATTCAGAGTAACTAAAGAAAAAAAGGTACCAGGTTTGCAGCTCTGTTTTTTTTTTTCTTCTCATGTTTTCTTAATTCTTGAACTTCACCAGTGAGCATCATCCCCTGACTGATATATTTTCTTTGCTTCAGATCATGCAGGTGCAGGAGTTTGTAAAGGATTTAGATGGGAAGCTTGTTGTCTTTCAGTCTGTGAATAGATTTAGACTTACACAGCTGGTTACTGCTTGGGTGGTTGATTGCTCTCTGTGTTCCTTTATTGGTGCCAAGTTACGTAATGTGTCACTGGGATGTTCAAGAGCAAGACTGAAGGCAGGTTCCACGACTGGTGTTAAGTCTTTTGTCTGGTTTATCATCAGTCTTTGGAGGATGGACCCAAAGGTAAGTAATGTATCTGGTGTGTGTGATGTAGAATTAGGTAGTCATGGGCTCCTTTAGTGGATTAGATGTGGCCAGACACTGCAGAAGTCCTGTTAGTTTATGTCACTGGCTTTGCCGTGGACTCGTTATTCCATTTTATTGCTTATTTCCCTGTCCCTTCCCATGTGCTCCCTCAGTTGGCTTGTATTTTCACATAGGCCTGTTGGTATAAAAAAATATTCCTATGTTCTTAAAGATAAGAATACCACATGGGTGAAACCTATTTTTGTCTTTGCTCTGTCAAGTCCTTTCATCTCTGATGCTAATGTACTGCGCTTAAACTTTCTGCTTTCCCTGCCCTGTAAGATTCCCAGCAGATGTTCTTGCTTTCCTTGTAGGCTTTTGTGCTTTTTCATCTCTGCAAGCTTCTAATCTCTTGAGTTTCATACTTTATATGTATTTTCCCCTCATCTTAGTGTTTTTCTTCTCAAAAATTTCTATAGTAAACTACTTCTACCATGTAGCCTTACTGATATGCCAACGTATCTGTCTCTGAATTCTAATTACAAACATAGTTTAGCTCACAGAACTTCTTTGAGGCAAGTTGTACCAAACACTTATGTCGGTATGGGTGAGACTTTCCACATGATAGTCAATTTTCATGTGGGCTTGAGTGAACTGGTACTTGACCTGTGGAATGAGCTTACTGACACTCTGGCAAAAAAAACTCCAGGTTGCTTGTAGTCAGAAAAATGTTTTTGTATGTCATCAGTGTAAAACTAGAGTAAGTGTAAGTCTTGTGGGCTACTTCTTTCATCTTCTTCACTGATTTGTATTAATCCTCTGCTACCTGATGCTGTTATTCATTAACTTGTTGAGCTGGTACTGCATGCCTGGTTTATTCACTACCAACTTAATAGGACTTTGGAAGACTTTTAGGAATGTTCTGTAGCGGTGGTTGCTAATTATGTAATGGAGTGACAACAGCTAATGTAGACCAACGTTTTTTCCAAAATCTATGGAATTACCCAAACACCAAACTTACCTGAAGAATGTGGGGATAGACTAATTATGTGAATTTGAGGCTGGGTTAGTCTTGCATTTCCAGTGTATCTTTAAGAGAGTGAATGAGGAATAAAGGGAGCTGATAACTCTTAAAATACTGAGGACTTGACTTTGAACTGAAAGTAATTGCTTGACACCTATTGATTACTAGAAAGGTGCTCACTACCTTTTGAAGAAATTACATTGAAGCATTATTAAAGAATGGTGTCTCTTGGTGTTTGTTTAGTGTGTCTAGCAACATTAGACAAAATCTCACATCTTGATCAGATGCTTGAGAGTGTACAAGCATATTAAAAAAAGTTTCTTGGTCTCTTGTGACTCAACATAGAGGGTTGAAAGAGGTTTGCCTTTAACAGTGAATCTGAAATACAGGATTCCAAACTGAACCTGCAAAATGTGAGAGTGGAAGTGTGTCCCTACTACCTTTCTATTAAAAGTTTTTTTTTTTAAAAAAACATGTTAGAGTTTAAAAAAAAAAGTTAGGTTTTAGAAGGGAGGTGTTGTTTGTACAGCTGAAAAAGGCTTTGCCTAAAGTTGGGTAATGGGAGTTGCACAGCAGTATGGATAATTACCAAGGATGGTGTTTCCCTCTGTCTCGGGGACTTACTACTAACTGAGGAGAAGGTGGAAAAACAGCCAAGATAGTAACATCAAGTTCCTTGAATAATTGTTTTAAGGCAAAGGCATTCTTGAAGTAGTGCAGCCGTAATGAGTGGTGCTGCTAACACCTTTGCGCTGTTGGCAGCAAGATCCTGTACGACTTCTGTCATTAGGATATCCCAATGCAGAAAGCTGGTCTTTAATCAGACCATCTGCACAAATGTTTTGAGGCAAGGCAGATTCTGGGTCATACGGCTTAAGTAAGGCAGGTTTATCCCAAATCTTTAGAAATAATTCAAAAGAAGTAGTGTCTTGTCTTCAGATATAATACAGATGTGATCCCATACATAGCCTTGTTTAGCTCCGTTTCATGACATTTATCTACCCCCATACACCTTCTACCTCTTTAATAGCATCAGACATTACTCTGTAGTTGTAACAGTAATGAAATACTTTGTCAGTGAATCTTCTTTTAACACTTGTGTTTGCGTAAGTCTATTTTGAACTAGCCAGAATTGATCATAAATTGGGCATCTTACTCCCAGTCCTTGATGAGGTATACTGTTAGGACTTTATCTGAATAGAAAGTGCAAAACAAATCTGAAATTGGTGAACAATTTAAAATGAAGGAAAGAGATGGGTATTACACAAATTGCATTACAATTTCTAGTATAGGGTGCTGAAGGTGTTCAGGAGCTTTGTGACAGGCATGCTGCTTACCTGAAGTTACTTGCGCTGTAACTTAGGCATAGTTCAACTGTATCTATAAGGTATGTAAGCAAGGTGGCAGATATAAAAAGGATTTATAGAATTGCCCTGTAACCTTCCTTCACTTTGATTACCTCACTGTTTGGCTTTTTTCTTTATGTCTGTGGAAGAAGTAAGACTTCTAAGTCCCTCTGGTTCTCAAGAAAGCAGTTGCAGAATGTGTGTCAAATGTGTGCAGCCACTTAGGTGGAAGGGTGGTTTCAAATGAGGCATGAATACAAACATAAAAAGTAGGGGCCCAGATTTTTACTTCTTGAGGTAAGCTGCTTATTCCCACAGCTTTTCGTGCATTGTATCTTACTCAGAACGTGCTTATGCTAAAGGATGGTGTTGCTTTCCTTGTAGAAGTGATGAAGGCTTTTAGAGTAGTTGCATCACTGAATATAATTCCTTGTTCTGATATAGCTTATTCCTGCTTGGGAAGGCTAACTAGGTGGGTGTAAGTATGTAAACTAATCACACGGAAAGATATGTTGCTACTTATTTAGCTAAGAATATTTCTACCTGAAAGTCGGTGTAACTTCTAAGTGAAGACCAATCCTACCATTTACTCCAATTGGGTGGGAGGAATCTTTTAAGGGAAAAAAAGGTAGTTCTTTGGTCGCATGTTACATTTCACTTCAATGATTTGGATGCTAACCAAGACTCCTTGGTCCTTTAATGGCCTGTAAATAAAACATAGCTGCCAGAAGAACCAGAAATATAGTCAAGACCCAGTGTGGTTGGTCTGTCTGTAATTACTCCTTTCAGATCCTTAACTGTTCCTTAAAAGAAACAATCACTTACCTTTTCTGATATTACAGTTATAACTTTAAAAACATGACTGCAGCTGATGCAGACATTATGCTATATTCTGCAGAAAACATGAAACAATGCTGAGTTGTGACATGCTTCCTTAGCAGTGGGGTCCTTAACTCTCAGATATAACACAGAAGTCTAGATTCTAATAACTGCTTACTCACTGATTAATTTTAAGTAGCTAACTTACTATCATTTTTTCCAAAAATAATCCTGAATGGAGGGGGTCATGAATACCTTATCAGCTGCCTACATCTCCATCTTCCCTCAAAATTATGTTTTGTCTTAATCCAAACCAGTGCATTATCCATATAGCTAAGCTTTAAATTTATGCTTGTATGTAGGGGAAAACTATGGTCAGAGTGAACTTGAGGTGGAGAAGAAACATGAGCTGTAGCTTTGAGACCTTCCCTTCTTTAGCTGCATCTGAACTACAAAATACATGTAGTTGAGCTCATATTTAGGTGGTTCTGAGTGTCTTTCACAGTTGCTAGGTCTTCTTGCTCTTCTAATGATTACTACATTTGCTCTGACACTGAAACATGTTCTGTGTGTATCCATATAAACACATCTCGTCAGCTTTTGCAATTTAACTTACAAGGCTGACTTCAGTTTCTGTGCAGTTTAGTCCTAGAAGATGCCTGTTCAATGTGCTGTTGTAAAGACCTTAACAGAATTATTGCTGATGGGCATAGCAAGAAGCATGAGTTTTGGGAGAAGCACAGAGAAGTAGATAATCTGAAGGCCTAGTAACAGAGGGAAGGCAGCAGATTGTTCTGCCTATTTAAAAAAAAACCAAACCAAACAAATGAAAATTCTAAAAAAGTGAAGGCTACATGCTGTGTAGAGTGCAGTGCTCTGGGGCTCTTTAGCTGTGGCTGAATGCCTTGCTTTTGCAATGTCTTTTTAACAACTGGGAGTGGAAGGTGCCTGGGAGGCACCGTGTCAGTGGTGATTGGCATCTTTATATGGAATGTGGGTAAAACAAATGGGGAGATATTTTCAGATTATTAACAATAACTTTTTTGTTACATTGAATATTTTGTGCAATGGGATGGTATTTGGATTCAGTGGAAGCTGAAGCAATCCCATCTTCTGCTGTTAATCAAGATGGCTTTAAGCCTGGCAAACTGTTGAAACAATCCATCTAGCCAGTCTGTCCTCTGAGCACCTTCAGAAGATGAGCCTGGGAGTTCACAGGCGTAATTCTACTGGACAGGATGGATTAAGAATATTTGTATTATGACACATCATCTCCCTTTCCTTCTTCCCTGCCCATGGTCTCTAACTTCCCGTGTTTTGTAGGCAATAAATTACCTGTATTTTTCCAGTAGCAAGCCACATCATCAAGGCTCTCCTCACTGACGTTTCCTCCATTTTAGAGACTCTAATTTCCTTTTCTCTCAGGTGATAGAACTGGCAGATGTGTAATTGAACTCAGAATAATTGTTTCCAACTTGCACATGATTGTGCCTCTTTATTTCTGACCCAAATAGTTTTGTGCTCTCAAATGCTTTTTTGTTTAACTGGTGTAGTTAATATAAGTAGTTCTATTTATAGGTGATGTAGTGCTTCATGTGCATTGTTTGTGTTAAGTAAAAACTCTGCTTGCTTTTTTGCAGGTACCAGCCCGGTGGGACTGAAGTCCCTCTGGAGCAATAGCATCTGTTTTCTAGGTCTTGTCTGTTTACAATAGGATCTCTAAGTTTGGGACTTAACCTGGTTAAACATTTGTGTTTGTGTTCACCAGTCATTTTCCTAATCCTGGTGGGCTTGCAGGGGGGAGGGTGTTAAGATTATTTGCCTTGTAAGGCACAATGAAGCTTTCAAGATCCTCAGGTTAAGAAAGCTGAAGAGAATTGTATGTATAGCTTATTCCAGCTTTCTGTTTGTGGTATGCTGTTCAGTTATTGGTGTCTTAAAGAATAGAGAAAGACCAGAGCTCTTCAATCTCTTTCAATTTGCAGACCTCCTACAGGTGTCCCACTGAAGATGTGGAATCCTTGTGCAGTAAATTTAAGACTGCTGACAGCATTGTGTTTCTTAATTATTTTTCCCAGAACATTAAGAAGTAATTTGGGGACTTCTGAGGCCTATAGGCTGTAAGTTGATTGGTTGCTGATTTAGCAAGTTCCACCACAAAATTGGAAAACTGTTCTTTCAGTTCTGGACCATGATGTTGCTCTGAAATAGCAGTAAACCCCAAATTTTTTTTAAATTAAACCCAAAACCAACCAAACAACAAAACACAAGTAGATCCAATTGCTTATCCTCAAGCAAGTCCTTAAAATGAGTAAATGAATGAAAGCAGCTTATACAAATGTCAGCAGTGTCTTTTAGTGTGGATACTTAAATAGCAGAAACTTCTGAAGTAATCAGTGTATGCTTTTATTGCATCTTTTTACCAGGTTAACTGCTTTAGTCATTTGGTAGCGAGGAAGTCCAGGCACAGCCTAGAATGAGCTCTTCTCTTAGTCTTAGCAGAACTCCCTCTGCGAGACCAAAGGTGCTTACCCAACGTTCTTTGGCAGTGTCCCAGACCAGTGTGCTAAGGTGTGAACTTTGATCTCTTATGCTGGCTGTGACTCAGGTATGTTGATAGCCAAAGCAGGCTGGAAGATATGGAGAGAAAGAGGGACAAAGATGAAATGCAGACAAAAGAATAATCATGCTTGTGTGTTTCTTTTTTTTTTTTACCAGCAGCTGCTGACTTTTTCTTCATTATCCTGTCAGGCTATTGAGACAGTTTGTAGTATATTCATAGACTGGAATAGGAACTTCTGGCACTTTTTTGTTCTCCTGTAAGTCCTTTACATAAGAAGAATGGAGTGGCACTTCTGATGTGGTATTGATGAAACTGTACAGCTGGTGTTCAGCTGAGGAGTCTTGGCATTTGATTGCACGCTAATGTAATTTAACTTTCTTGAATATTCCTGTTCAAGCACAGGTAGTATTTATAGTGCTTTTCATTAATTTTGGTTCTTGGTTCTTGTTTATTGGCTTGGTGCTCTAACTTACCAGTGTGTGAGCATTTTTGGCAGAGAGGAACTGGAAGTTTACGTGTAGGTATTTTAATAAGGCACCTAAGCTTTCTTTCTGCCTTCTGTTTTTAAAGGTAGAAAAATAATACTTCCAGCTTCCTTATTCATGTTTAGAGGCCTGTCACCCTATGATGTGAAGGTGACTTTATTTCCCTTGCTCAGGGTGATCCAGTCGTAGCAGTGGCAAGTCCTGTCGCAGCCCTTTTATATGAGTACATGCTAGATAAGTATGTTTGCCTCTAAGTGTTGCACATAGTCCAGCATACTACAAAAATGCAAATGCTTTAGGCTATACTGCCTGAAGTGGTTCTGGATTCGTTTTCAGTCTACCAGCATGCAGTCAGCTGCTGTGCTACCTCTTTAAACATGTAGTAAAACTTCTGTTAATTTCTGCCACTGAACTTGATGCTTTGTAGGGCAAGGCTGTGAGTCTTTTTCTCTGCGTGGTGTACTTAGTAATGTGCCAGAAGCATTGTAGCACCTGGCTACATTGTAGGTCTCTAGCAAATTCCAGATCTCTATAGTACCATGTGCATTGCCTGTACCTCTTAACATTATTTTGAAGAAAAAAACCCCGTACTTGTGGTCATTTTTAATGTTTCTGTGGTAGGTAGCACACTAGGTGTTAATTTATTCAAGAGGCTGGTATACCACCATAGAGGAATCCTACTGAACTCTTTTCAATCCTGTAAATTGTTTCATCTGTCCCAGAGCAAACTGTGTAGATAATCGTCTTGCAAGATTTTGCTTCAATTCAAAACTGACAGCTGACTTAACAGCAAGCTCATTATCTCTATCTGTAGCACTGTGGAGAAATCCAGCTTGCAGGAAGTAATAGCAACCTGTCTCTTGATGGTAAGTTTTCTTATTTGTGTATTCTGGTATTTGGGAGAATGGGGTGGTGGAAGAGGTAAAAGAATCTTGTGCTTTTGACACAATTTAATGAAGTATGCGTACTCACAGAGTTAAATTCACTCGTGATCTTGTGTGAAGAATATTGTTTTGTTCTTGGAGAACACTTTGTGGAACTTTGTTTTGACTTTCCTTTGTCACCCTCTGCATTCCACCTTCTGTTTTGCTCTCCAGTTACAAGGAGACTGACAAGCAGTCTTGGGTTCACTGACAATAACTGAGAAATCTCAAATGGTATCAATTTACCTAGAAATACTGGATCTCTAGAATGGCACTAGTGACAAAAGTGCAGAGCTGAAATTACTTCCCTAAATTTTGCTGGTAAAGATCACTTCTGCGTGTTGGCAGAAAAAGGGTAGATTCGTTTTCTCATGATAGACTACAAAATAATTATTAAAGCAACTTGAGCTGAGGAAGTGAGAGCCTAGGTCTGTATCCTGCAGTCCTATCACCAATGCTATCACCAGTTTTGTCATCATTAGGTAGGCAGGAGTACAGGTACAAGGTGTGTGCAGGGTTCCCATGGCCCTGTCAGGCAAAGGTGTGTACACAGGAGTTGGCTCTTTGGACTACCTTTGCAGAAAACTTGTGTAATGAAGTTATTTGCTCTTGAGACTCAACTGTTTGCCTGTGCCGATGGGAAGTAAAGCAGGCCTTGTCTGTGTGTGTGTGTGTGTGCGCTGTTTGGTGGCAGCAGTTGCTCGACTAATCTGCACGTGTGCTGCCTGGCTGGTCTGAGCAGAAGGAGCACCAAACCCCTACTGATGCCATTGCCTGCCAAAATGATACTGAGCATGAAACAGAGTTGATGTGTGTGTTTGGATGTTTGGAACAGAGAAGAAGGGGAAGCTAGGGGCACGTTTTCCACAAACCTGTAGGAAATGAGGCTCTGAGATGTACAGTGTTAGATTTCAGTGTTGATGTTGAAGAATTCTAGGATAAAGCTGCGTATGGGCTTGGGCAGACTTTGGGCCTTTTTATGTGGATTCTGGAGGCCTACACTGTAAGGTCAAAAACCTCTGAATTGGGTAGGTTTCTCAGTTTCTCTACAGAAACCCTAAGTTCTTTCAAAATATGTGTTGACTTTCTCATTGCACAGATAATAATCAACAGTGGTTACATTCTTGATGGGGAATATTTCCTATCAGAGTGGGGCTGGGTTTAAGTGTCTGAGAGATGACATTGTGTCTGGCACATGATGGGTCTTCGCTTTGTAACTACAACATAGCCTTTCCTTCTGTCTTAAGGTGTTCTCTCATTGCGCTACCAAGAGGGGGAAGAGACATTGCTAGGAGAGTGTGTTGTTAGCAGCAGGTAAAAATTTTGCAGCAGAAAGATGTTTTAGGGCTTTCCCACACAAGAATTGGGGGGGGGGGGGGAATTCATGTGAGTTTAAAGGCAAATCACCCTTTTGAAGTAACTTGGAGCAGATGAGATCATCAGACTTTCAAAAATAAGGTGGTCCTCCAGCTTTTCAGCTGCTTGTCATGGGTTCAGCAAAAAATGACTCTAATCCTAAAATGTTACCATCTCTTAACTGTAGGCTTCTGCCAGAGCCAGGTTCTTCCTTAATTTCTATCTTTCCTCAAGGTGCAGTTTTAATGTTTCTGTGTTTGAAAGGTCAGCAGTTAGTGGCTTACTCATTATTTTGTTCAGCAGTGAATGCTTCAGCTGATACTTGCCTAGAATAACCAGGCTGGTTGTGAATTGCTAATGAGCTGATTAAAAAGGTTGAAAGCACTTCCTAGTAGAATTTAAGTCTTGCTTTTATTTTTCATTTGTGCTTCATAATGGGTAAATTATGAGGTCTAAAAGAGTTTCTTAAATTATTTTTGTGTAGTTTCATTATACATAAATGTAACTATTTAAGTTCTTCCTCTCCTTCCCTTGCTAGTCTTATTAGAGATTCTACATTTTCCTTGGTGTTATTTTCATAATAAATTACTTCCAACAAAGCTGGTCAAGACATTCCAGATATTTCTATTAATACTAATTTTAAAATGTTAATTTAATTTCAAAATCTGTTAATGAAATAGCTATAAATAGCTGACTAAAACTCCTTCTACTTACCAGAGAAAGTGAAAGTTTACAGGTTATTAGTGTGTTGCCTTTTAATAAATCTCCTTACACCATGGACTTCTAATCTAGACAACTATAAAATTTTAACCTACAGAGAATATAAACAGGAAAAACTTAAACCAAACTAACAAAACTCTCAGCATTTCATCATCAGTGACTATGAGCTGCTGCCTCCTCCCCCTATGCTTGGTGTTCATCTTGATTAATACAGATCAGTGCAGGGAATTTGGTGGGGAACTGTTAACATCCATGCAGAGCCAGTTAAAAATCTTTAATGAATAGAAGGTATACATTAAATGACATAAATTTGACTTGACTTGCACTATATGGGTTGTAGAACAAATGAAAAATTAAATGCTTTGTTTGCCATGGTGTGTATAAAGTAGCCATTTTATACCTTATAAAGTTGTTTTATATAATATTTCTATTCTGATTTGATAGCATTTTATATTGATTACCAGCCCACACAACTGTGATTGCCAAGTGCAAGCATTTTGAATTCTTAGAGGGGGAATCTCCAGGTTCATTAACAGAAAGCCCTGCCTTTTATTTGAATGTTAAAAACTGTATTCTGAATTTCTTTAAGTTTGCACTTCATCATATTTAAGACTACTCCTAGAAAATATTTCTGGACTTCAGAAGTGTAAATTTTGGGGGGTGTTTTGTGGGTGTTGGTTTTGTTTTGATTTTGCAATGAAATGAAGAAGGTTTACCATGCCTGTTAGCCAAAGTACGAGGCAGATGATCACTAGGAAAAACAGTCTTGTGGCAGCAGTGACTCCAGTGAACTTCAGTATAGAACAATACTATTTGATAACATAAAACATGTCTCCATCTTCATACATTTTTCTGATTCAACAGATCAATTGAAAGTGTTTCTATCTTTGTTATATCCTTGCTTGCTGCAGCCACTCGGATGCTTAAGGCTGGATTTTTTTATTGAAAAAATATCTGTAGTGTTTCTTTGTGTGCCTGCAATCACTTATTTTTTGATTTAGTTTTCTGTAGCTGGGGTGGGTTTCACCTACAGCAAAAATGAAAAGTGTTATGCTTTCTTTCTCTAAACTAAATCCCTTGAGGATTTCATTTCCTGAACTACTTCAAAAATATGTTTATTATTTCACAAGACAAAAGCGAGGATGTTATCACTTAGTCCTGACATGGATTGTCTGAGATAGTTGGAATACAGGGATGCACCACAGATCATGACCTGTAATTCTCATTTCTCAGTAATTTCAAACTGTTCTTGAGAGTACCGTATCCATACATCCCTAGCAACATGGCCACTCAGCTTTGTTAACACCTCTTTCCCCATGTAATCTTAGTCATTGCCTTCTTTTGCAGACAAAGTCTTTTACTTTCACCATTATCTATCTAGAAGTTGTTATTTAGTTTAAATAATAACATACGTAACATTGTGGTTTTTCTTCCAAATTCCTTTTGATATTCAATAATTCTATATTAAAAAATGGGAAGAGAATGATTTTTTGAAATATTTACCTCCTGCCACTACAGTAGCAGTTGATCATGTAGAATGCAAAAAGGAGCTGATGGAAAGGACGTGCTTTCAGGTAATAACTCGGGGGTCTCTGTGTTAATTTAGTAGTAATTCTCATTCAGACCTGGGTGTAACTCTGCTCAGCTGTTGAACAGAATAGGATTATGTCGTGTTGCTTGCATTGGAATTCAGAGGTCCTCAGACTTTTTTTTTGTGCCTATCTATGGTCTTCCCAGTTTTGAGAATTATTTATGTAGCAGCTTTCTGAGAGAACACACTTCCTGCTGGTACATTTTTCCCAAGAACATACGGAGGAGGTGCTGGGAGCAGAGCAGGGACTGTATTCAGGAGGTAGCTGAAGTGGGGTTTGAGGAACGGAGTGGCATGGCTGAGGGGTTTTTTAATGGATGTAGTAGTAGCCAGGAGAAACAACAGAATATTTTTTTTTGTCAGGAGCTACTGTGCTGAGTTACTGTTCTTCAGTGAGGGCTTGTGACAAGAGGCATTGTTATTTGGAGAGTGGGGGGGGTCTTTGTGTTGTTGCCAGCAACTCCTTTTGTCTCAGAAGATGTTGTCATCTGTCTTCTGTTGCTGAACTCGTGGCACTTCTATGTTCAAACAGGTCTAAAACCACTGGGTTTTAAGATGGAGTTGTAATGTAGCCTGTTAAAGCAGTGGCCTGTGAATGTTCTTATAAGCAAGCAGCAGTGACCCAGCTCTAGACCAGGCTTGAAATGTCTGGGTTTCCAGCAGTTGTATTTATTCTTTCCTAAACAAAGCCAGCTGTTAATTGTGGTATTTAGACCTTGTGTGTCTGTATAAATGTGTAGATATATAAAAAATGCATATGTATGTTCACATGTGTGTCTTTATCTCTTTTTTTTAAGAGTAAAACAGGTTCACAGAAGATTAAAAAATAGGAAAGAATTGATTTTGGTAAAACTGGGAAAGATTAGATATGAAACAGTGAGGAGGAAATTTATTCCAAATATCCAAGTAGGGGAATGAACAACACAGGTGGAAGGAGGGGATGTAGTAGAATAATATACTTGGATTAATGGATAGTTTTATTTTGTCTCCTTAGTATTACTAACAACTTTTCATGCATCCAGGAGGTGTACTTACTGTGTGTGAGAGTTGGGGGGCCTCTGACTGAGGGAAGGGTGTCAGGAGAGGAACTTTTTTCTCTCAAATAATCAACATATCAAAAGTGCAAGAACCACCATCTTGAAGTTATGGTTCTGTAGCGCGTGATATTTGGTAGATGGTGGCTATACATGGCATCTTGTAGTGGTACAAGGTGAATATAAAATATGAGTATTTTTAATACTGATTTGATTCAGCTGCAGAGGAAACATTGCTTGGATGTATGTTTAGCATCTTTGGTTTTTGTCTTTCATGCCAGCTCTATGTGGCCACTGAAGCTATCCTCATTGCACTGGTGGGTGCAACTCCTCCCTACCACTGGGATCTCCAAGAGCTCTCAGCTAATCGGAGCCATGGCAACCAGACAGTGAGTGAGCAGAGAGCTTTTGGGGAATGGCTTCTGACTGCCAATGGCAGTGAGGTGCATAAGCACATACACTTCAGCAGCAGCTTCACATCAATAGTCTCAGAGGTAAGTCTGAAATGTGCTTCATTGCCTTGTGTTGAGTAGTAAATCTTATTGGGTTGGTTGCAGGGGCCTGGTTATACTGCTTTTTTCTTCCATACCAATGCATGTTTTGATTAGCAAATGAAACAGGTGCTGCCTCCAGGTAGGGAACAGGTAATCTATTCATATCTTTACTGGCAAGAAAAACTAGCTTTTTTTATGCAGATCTTGACCAAAGTTCTGCTCCAAAACTTCTAACCTTCTTCATGTGGAAGTTATATATTGTATCCTGTAGCCTGGTTCCACAAATGAGCTGGAATCGTGCTATTTGTTGTACTAATGTACTCAAAATCCGTTATGGACCCTGAGCTCTTTCTGGCCACCTCTTGTGATTCCCTTGCTAAGGTCAAATGCATGTAGTGCATCCATCATGCAGTTAGCAAGCAGTGGAGGAACTGGAGAAGAACTGGCTTTTGCAGTCTTTGCAACTCCAGGTATGAGGGAAGACATGGGCAGTAGGGAGTCAGGTGGACAAAGCAACTCTCCCTTTTCTATCCCAAAACAAGTTTTAGCTTTATTGGTGTGGTGGTGTGGCCTCTGTGTTCTCTAAGTGTCTTCTTTCGTGGTCTAGCCACAGTCCCTACAGAAATGATTCCAGACTCTGCACTGTGCAACACCTGCCCTTCCTGGGGCTTTCAGAATCTGTTAATGTCAAATTGTTCTGTGCAAGAGCCTTATCTGAGTGCATCTGTTACAAGACCTGAATTTAGAGCTGTACAGTTGAGTGAAGTGTAGTACCACTTGATAATTCATGGCTATTGTCTGGAGGCATTAATGCTATCTGAATTAGCCCTGTAAAGCACTTTATTGGTAATAAGCATATTAATAAAATCTGCCAGCTTTGGAATAGTACCAAACAGTTGTGTACAACAGGCATTGCTTCCTATTCTGGTAATAAAGAGGATATAAGTACTTCTGCCACTATTTAAATTAAAATCGTAATGGATGGTGGATTTTCTTTTTGGCATTATTTAAAGCTCAGTAAGGTTTTCAAACTTTCTCTGCGTTTTTCTTTTTTGCTTTTTAATTTTTCCAAGATTCTTTTATTCTTTTAAACTTGACAAGTCAGATGTGTGTGGAGCCTAGCAATGTTTTAGGACATAAATTTTATAAAGATTCTTAGGCATTTTAGTTGAATGAATATGAAATGCAGGTAAAGAACAAAGTTTACTTAAAAAGTACAAAACTGAAAAAAAATCCCAAGGCAACTTGTGTAGATTCTGCTTTGTAGTTCTTTAACATACTTCTCAGTAAAAGCCAATGTGTATAAAAGTCTTGTTACCTCTCCCGTTTCCCACTGTTAAAATAGTTTTTTCAAAATTTTAGCTGAATGTGGTATATTTGGAAGTTATGTGCTAAATATAAAGATGTTGGTGAGATCACACTTATTGGGGTATATCTCATCACTATCTAATTTCATTACTGATGTGTAAAGAAGCTTTTTCTACATTTGAGGAGGAGTAATGCTTAACTTGTGGCATCACTTACTAATAATATGACCATTGCAAATTTACACTGAAAAATATTCTAATGTAAAAAGCTTGATTTATGAATATCAAGCATATACATGTAATATGCTTTATGTGGAAGCCCTTTAGAGGCCGCCTTAGCTGTTGAGATTAATTTGCAGAACAAATTTTGCTTCGCAACCAAATTATCCCTTAATCCCCCAATGATTCAGAAGGTATCAAATGTCACTGAGTTTCAGTGTTGGCAGTTTCTTTAATATTTATACCAAAAGTTAGGGCATGATTCTTGTAGCTTGTATAAAACAAACTGACCATGTTATTTCAAGATAAAATTAATCTCATATGCTGTTATTATACAAATGTATTTTTCTGGGAATTGTTTTTAAAATCTAGAGAAGCTTCAAAAACTGATTTGTTGTCACATGGTTAGTTTTAGAATTGAATTTTGTTAGTCTTGTCGCTTTATGGGCACATTACCTACCGTATCAGTAAACACCTCACCATTAAAGTGACAATTCAAAATGAAGCGTATACTGAGAGTAAGCAAGTTATGTTCTTGGAGCTTCTGAATGATTTTGTTTTGTTAGCTCCCTAATCTTGGTGAGGTTTAATTGCATGGCTCTGTTCTCATGGTGAGGTAGTTTATAACTGAGCTTTGAAATAATATAAGCTTTGCTAGAAAGGATATCTAATGGGATTTTGGTAGAGGAAGAGAAGATTATGAGGAGAAGATTAGAGTGTTATTGCAGGGATAATGACATAATCACCAGCTTACCAGCACAGGAAGAAAAGTTGGGTATCACTAAAAGGAAACATTATCTCAGAGTGCAAGAGGAGTAGAAAATTAAAGAACAGAAGATGTGAAGTTTTTAAAATAGAAAAGGAAATAACTTTTGAACAGTGAGAACGTGGCATATTTTCATTCTACAGTTTTGTGGGGGAAAGACTCTCCTGTCAGGTTCAACCTGAGACATTAATTCTGTAAGAAGCAAACATATGAAGATCAGGTTTGTATTTGGAATTGAGAAGAACTGGAAATGACACAAATTACACTGTGAAAAATATGAGTATTTGCAATACCAGAAAACCTGTCTAATGCTACCAAAGTGTTTCTCAGTGACAAGACAGTTCATAAGGAGGAACATATGCAGGGTTATCGTTGGACGTAAACCACAATTTTTATTTTTGCGTAGTGTGCCTACACACTGTGGCAACATAGGTCAGGAGGTAGGACTGAGTGTATTTATGCTAGCAGATTTATGTGAGAAAAGGCAATAAAAGGGAGAGTGGGAGAAGGCTGCAAAAATTACAATATTCTGAGGGATCTGGCCTTGGTTTCAGAATCAAAGACTGCACATGATTTGGGGGAACTGTGTAATTCGTTAGTACCACCCAGTGAGTCAGAGACAGCAGTTGTGTTTTGGTGACTATCTGATGCCTGACTGAATGTGATGCTTAGGAGATTTATGCAAAGTTTGATTTTTCCTTAAAGTATGTCATCCTTCTCCAAGTATTAGCTATTGGTGAACTGCTGAACTGTTTGGATTCTGGTTAATTAGCCTTTTTTTTTTTCTCCATCCAGTGGTTTTTAATTGGCAACACATCATACAAAGTCAGTGCTGCCAGTTCTTTCTACTTCAGTGGTGTGTTTGTGGGAGCAATCTCCTTTGGCCAGCTCTCAGATCGCTTTGGGAGGAAGAAGGTCTATCTCACAGGTAACCACTGCCACCTAACAAAATGAATAAAGTGGAGGTGTTGTGTCTCTGAAGATCCGTGTCAAGAGCCCGGTTTCTGCTGAGAGCTTGATATGCAGCAGTGAATCATGTGCTGTGATTTTTTTTTTATTTATTTTTTTTGTCCTTCCGGTATGCTTCAGGAATAGAAGTAGGGACAAGAAATTAATATTTGACTATTCAATCACCATCTGAATATCTGGGAGGTGTTCTGGATTTAGAAATCATACCATAAGGACTTACACTCATGCATGTCATGCTCATGGGATCTCCATGTGTTGCAATTAATATTCCTAGTAACCTGCTAGGAATTTGTTGCACATCTTATCTCCTGTCAGCATGACTTATATTTTTATGTATTTGTGATCCTCATCGTGTTTTAAAGCTCACAAGCTTTTTTACTGTCCCCAGATCAGACAACATTTGGAACTTCAAATTTTGTGTATGTATTTATGAAGTTGTGTGTCAATGGATGAGCAAGTAGAATTAAAAAATGGATTATTTTTTTTAAAGGAACAACCTCATTCAAAGCAGATAAAGGTGGGCCTGCTATGCAGTGCAAAGTCCCCATGTACTGTCCCTGGTAACGTTTCTCTTCTCTAGTTTGTATAGACTATTTTCTAAGAATGAGGGGACATACCCAGTTCTCTTTAATATCTTTATCAATGATCTGGATGAGGGGATTGAGTGCACCCTCAGTAAGTTTGAGATGACACCAAGGTGGGAGGGAGTGTTGATCTGCTCGAGGGTAGGAAGGCTCTACAGAGGGATCTGGACAGGCTGGATCCATGGGCCAAGGATAACTGTATGAGGTTCGACAAGGCCAAGTGCCAGGTCCTGCATTTGGGTCACAACAACCCCATGCAGCGCTACAGGCTTGGGGAAGAGTGGCTGGAAAGCTGCCTGGCAAAAAAAAGACCTGGAGGTGCTGGTTAGCAGCCAGCTGAATATGAGCCAGCAGTGTGCCCAGGTGGCCAAGAAGGCCAACGGCATCCTGGCCTGTATCAGAAATAGTGTGGCCAGCAGGAGCAGGGAGGTGGTTGTTCCCCTGTACTCGGCACTGGTGAGGCCGCACCTCGAGTACTGTGTTCGGTGTTGGGCCCCTCGCTACAGGGAAGATGTTGAGGTGCTGGAGCGTGTCCAGAGAAGGGCAACGAAGCTGGTGAGGGGCCTGGAGCACAAGTCTGATGAGGAGCGGCTGAGGGAACTGGGGCTGTTTAATCTGGAGAAAAGGAGGCTGAGGGGAGACCTTATTGCTCTCTACAACTACCTGAAAGGAGGTTGTAGTGAGGTGGGTGCTGGTCTCTTCTGTCAAGTAACTAGTCATAGGACAAGAGGAAATGGTCTCAAATTGTGCCAGGGGAGATTTAGATAGGATATTAGAAAAAAATTCTTTACTGAAAGGGTTGTCAGGCATTAGAACAGGCTGCCCAGGGAAGTGGTTGAGTCACCATCCCTGGAGGTATTTAAAAGATGTGTAGATGTGGTGCTTAGGGACATGGTTTAGTGGGCATGGTTGACAGTTGGACTTGATCTTAAAGGTCTTTTCCAACCTAAATGATTCTATGATTCTATTTGGTCATATATTTAATCTGTGGCTTCTGTATGGGGATAAGTATCAAGCCATCTTAACTGGAGCTAGACAGTAATTCTGAGTATATGAAAAAATTGTCTGCCGTGAACTGAATTTGAAGGTTTGGTACTGCAAATTATGTATCAGAAACCACTCCTTTTGTGTCCCCCCCTTTTATGATACTGACTTTAAGTAATTAAATTTCTGTTCAAACCTGTGTTGTAGTTGTTGACTGTGATTGCTTGGGACAGATGCCACTGAACATCAAGTAAAGATACTGATAAATGCTTCTGTTTTAACTGAAGTACTCTTCTGAAATGAAACCTTTTGACTTGTTTTCCAGGTTTTGCTCTTGACATCTTGTTTGCCATTGCAAATGGATTCTCACCCTCATATGAATTCTTTGCCATCTCTCGCTTCTTGGTAGGGATGATGAATGGTGGGATGTCACTGGTGGCCTTTGTTCTACTGAATGAGTGTGTGGGTACTGCCTACTGGGCATTAGCAGGTAAAGTTTGAGTGCCAGTGTCTTTATTGTCAGAATTTATAAATTTCAGTCTCTCGTACTGCTTGAGACACACCACAGCTAACACCATAGCAGTTGTGAATTTAACTGCTTGAGCATCTGTGTGACCACAGTCTTTGAGCCCGGCTTTGTTTGATACGAACCTTAGGCAAGCACAGTAGATGGCTTGGGGCCATTCAGTTTTCTGCATCACTCAAGTTGACAAAGGTCCTGTTGAAACATCCCCTGTGAATGTTACGCAGCTAACTACTAATCGGAGGTTCATGATTGCTGAGCTCTATCCATTGGAATTTTGGACTCTGCTAAACAGAGCTTAGTGTTTGTGTGCTAAATATCAATTCTTTCATTCCTGGCAGTTCTTCAAAAGAAATCAAAAGTGTTTTTATATAATGGGAAAATGAGACAACTGTTGTTTGTGTTTAAAAAAAATAAAATAAATTGTCCCATGTGGTAATCAACCTTAGAATTTAGAACAAAAGATCCAGACGCTCTTAACTGTCTTGGCTGCTAGTGTTGAAGCTGTCCTTCAGATGTGGCTATAAACCGTACTGTTACAGCTCTGGGGCCTGACTTTTACCCAGTCTGTGACAAGTGCCAAAGAAGGGCTATGCTGAGACTGTTTTAAAACAGAGTATCTTGCAAATCATGAACTACAAATGAATACTATACATTCCTAAAAATACCAGTTTTTCAATGGTTTGTAGTATTTATTTTTACACATAGAAAGCTAAAACATTTATATTTGGAATTACAAGACTTAATTGTTTATGGTGCTTTGGACTTGTATTGATCTTTGCAATTAGATGTAATACTTCTGTCCTGCATGGGTAAAGGACAGAATATTCTTTCATTGAATAGCTGTGGTTTTGCCTGTATTGCTCAGTGAATTTTTCTTAATGAAGTGTTAGTTTCTGTCTGATCCCATGTGTTGAGATTTAATGTCCCTTAAAGGTGTCATAATGTTTTGTTTTGTTTTTAATTGTATGTTAGGATCTATTGGTGGCTTGTTCTTTGCTGTGGGAATTGCCCAGTATGCTTTATTAGGGTACTTCATTCGTTCCTGGAGAACTCTGGCTGTTGTGGTTAACCTGGAAGGAACAATCGTCTTTCTTCTCTCTCTGTAAGTTATTTTTCAAACTGAGTTTCATCAAGAAAGATGTCAAAAATAAGAAAGAAAAAAAAAAAACATCCCAACCCCAAAACCCCAATGAGCAAACCAAACAACTAAGTCAAGGTGCCTTTTTAGGATGGCATGAAATGGTGTAACTAAGGTATTTCTCTCAACCTCTACCACCCCATGCTCTGTGCTTTCTTTAAATAGCAGTGCTGCAGTATTTGAGAATGTAAGTGTACATTGTATTGTATATGCATTATTACTGGAGATGGGAACAGTCTCTAGAGTGGTGTAGAAGCCCATCCTGTTCTTTAACTGTTATATGTAGATGATCTAAACTGTTGTCTGGTATGCTACAAGACACTATCTATACATGTTGAAAGATACAAAAATGTTTTTGTGGTTATGTGATAACATGATGTTTCTCTTACAATTGTGCTTACACAGAAGGAACAGCATCAAAATTGCTTGCCCATAAGTCTTAAAGGTGACACGCAAAAGAAAAAATGGACAGCTTCCTTTTATTTTTCAAATGTGATTAGGAAAGAATAGGAAGAAGGCTTCTTTAAGTGTCATGGTTTAACCCCAGCCAGCAACTAAGCACCACGCAGCCACACACTCACTTCCCCCCTTCCCAGTGGGATGGGGAAAAAAAAATGGGGAAAAGAAATAAAACTCATGGGTTGAGATAAGAATGGTTTAATAGAACAGAAAAGAAGAAACTAATAATGATAACACTAATAAAATGACAACAGTAATAATAAAAGGATTGGAATATACAAATGATGCACAGTGCAATTGCTCACTACCCGCCGATCGATGCTCAGTTAGTCCCTGAGTGGCGATCCCCCCTGCCCCCACTCCCCCAGTTTATATACTGGGCATGACATCACATGGTATGGAATACCCCAGTGGCCACTTTGGGTCAGCTGCCCTGGCCATGTCCCCTCCCAACTTCTTGTGCCCCTCCAGCCTTCTTGCTGGCTGGGCATCAGAAGCTGAAAAATCCTTGATTTTTAGATTAAACATTACTTAGCAACAACTGAAAACATCAGTGTTATCACCATTCTTCTCATACCTAGCTCAAAAACATAGCACTGTACCAGCTACTAGGAAGACAATTAACTCTATCCCAGCTGAAACCAGGACATTAAGATAGTAGGGGTTTTGTGTTTGTGGACTTCAGCACTGAAAGCTATATGATGCAGTGTGCTCTTCTTGCATACTTCCTGACAGCAAAATCTCAGTAACTTAAAAGAAGAAAATAACTTTAGCTGCTGTTTAAACTTAAGGCTTTTTTTCCTTCTGACATCTATTTAACTTCAGTAACTAACTTTATTCAAAAAGTTCTTTGCTAAAGAGTCAACACATCCTTTTGAAGGAAGCATCAGAACTCAGGGAGAGGTCTTGGAGGCTGTTCATGAGGTGGAAGGCAGAAATGACACTTCTGATATTTCAAAACTTAATGGTGTTTGGGGCCTTTGGAGAAAAATTTTAACTTTCAGATCGATATGTACAATTTTTTGAAGTGCTTTGTGCTTGGAACTTCAGAGCTGTGCTCAGAGGCCTACCTTACTGTAAGAAAAGATTTTTTTTATTTCAAATTTCACACTGCCTCCTTCCCACATTGCTTAAAATTACTCTGTGCAGAAAATGCTACCAGATTTTTTTTTTATCATGGGGAAGAAAACATGTTCCTTTCTAAGCTCTTTTTTTTTTATAAAAGCATAGAATCACTTCCTTTAAAGGAAAAATGTCACTTCTGGTCAGAGGCAAAAATCTTAAAAAGCTGCTGGCAAAAGACTAAAGTTTAAATTAGTTCTGGGAATCTGAAAGTAATAGAAGATTTGTTTTTTACTCTGTGTTGGCATTATAGGCCTACCAAATGAACAGTACACATGGGGAGCAAGAGCATGACCTTTGCACAGCCTCTGTCTTCCCGTCTGCGGGAGAGAATTTGGGGAAAAAATTGGAAAATGAGGAATGGAAGACAACTAGTTGGTGTTACAAAACCATCCTGTGTTACTTTTAGTAATGTGGTGCATCCTTAATTCTGAATTCTCTGAAGACAGGGTCCTAATGATACTGCAACTTGTAGTATTGTGTATGTATATGTGTGTATTTATGTATATACTCAGTGTAACTTCTTGGTATCTAAATTACATGTGGCTTACATTCCCTTTCCTTTCAAAATGCTTTGCCTCTGTTTCAGTAAGTGAATTTTATACCCGAAGGGTTGTTTGAGAAATTTTGTTATACTGAAGTGTGTTTCAGCCTTATTTCCATAGACAAGTCCAACCTCATAGAAAAGAAAAGCCCTAAAGCTGCCTGTGTATGTATGTGTGTTTTCAGATTCATTCCAGAGTCTCCCCGCTGGCTCTATTCACAAGGCCGGCTGAATGAAGCAGAAGATGCCCTCTACCTCATTGCGAAGAGGAACCGCAAGCAGAAGTGCACTTTTTCGTTAAAACTCCCAGCAGAGAGGAGCTCCAGAGAGGCGGGCAGCTTCTTGGATCTGTTCCGATATAAGATTCTCTTGGGACGCACCTTGATCATGATGTTTACCTGGTACTTGAAATACTTTGTAGGCCCAGCTGTGCTACTACTGTTGCCTCTTTTTAAGTCTTTGAGAGAACATGTTTCTGAGAATTGGCTCATCCTGCAGATAGTACTTTGTCTCAGCCTGTATTATTAGGGACACTACCTAAAAAGGATCCTTGTATTATAATATTTCCTTAATGCATTTCTAATATGAAGCCATTTTTACAGTCTAGTTCTGAGGTGTGTTATCTTTGCATTTGTCGTGCTTTTTGAGTCTCAAAATAGTTCAGAACTACTTCTTCCTTTCTGACCCTCAAAGGCTGCTGAGATTAGTCGTGCTGTCCTCCTCTTTGGCCCAGTGCTGTGTCAGTACTTTCAGTCACATGGATTATTCTTTGTTTTCTGTGTAAGGAGCCCATTAGCAGGTGGGTGGTCTACCTTGTCTAATGAGTGTGTTTATTTTCTTACGAGAAGGTGCTGCCAGTGCTAGCAGTTCCTGTAGTAAGGAACAGGAACCCATGATGCTACCTCTAGTCACTAGCAGAAATTTAATGCCAAAAGTGCCTGTTTTGTTTCAGATAGTTCTGCTAGCCCTAAGTCTTTTGCTGCTACTTTGAAATAAACGTTATATATGATGTAGTACGTGAGTCCTCTGGAGTTACTGTTCATACAGTTGCTTTTATAATGCATATATTTGGGGAAGATGTATTGATTAAGAAAAAAACAAATGGCATTATTTCATCAGCAGACAACATAGAGCTGTTTTCCTGTTGCTTTTCCAAATGCTTATTACAGAATAGTCTATTTTTCTGTTCCTTAAATGAGAATTGCTGATTTCCTGCAGAATGAATTAGTGACCTGTTCCTTTCCTCTCTGTAAAGACGACATCCAGTCAGGGTTACAAAAGAAAAGTAAAAAATCAGAATTGGAGAGTGAATAAAACTGGACCAGGGTGTAGAAATTAAAAGAAGGTGGAAGTGTCATCTGAACTGTTTGAGAAAGGGTTTGCACATAATTGGAAAAGTATGGATGAAAGTGAAACCTGATAAAAACAAAAAGGACAAAGACATCATTCCTTGAGTCAAATAATATAATCATGATCATATTTTAACTTCTGGTTTATGCACGTTCTTAAGTGTATTCTTCAGTTTAACTGAGTTGTAAGTCTGGAATTGGGTCTGTGGAGAGACAAAATGGTTTCTTTACCTAGAAAGCATCATGCACTTGTAAAGAAACATTTTAGACCTGTCTTCTGAAACACTAAATATAGTTTATAGTGTATTGTGCCAGACCAGTGCTGTGATTTGGCAGGCAAAGCAGCAGCTCTGATTTTATTCTTTTTCTGTCTTCTGCAGGTTTGTGTGCAGTTTGGTTTACTATGGTCTTACTCTTAATGTGGGTGACTTGGGTGGAAGTATTTATGCCAATTTAGCCCTTTCAGGGCTGATAGAAATCCCAGCATACCCAATATGTATTTACTTGATTAACCAAAAATGGTAAGTATGAAATTTATTTACCCATTCAGGGTTTTGTTTTGTGACAATTTTTCTCAAAGATAAGTTTCCTGTATATTGCATCTCCTAGCTTGTATCTGTCGTGTGGGGCTTCCTGCTTCAATTTGAAAGTGGCATTGATATATCTTTATTTCAAATAACAGTTTAACTTGTTCTCAGTAGCTTACTTCATTAATGAGCCGTTTCAATTTGGCTCAGAGATGAGGCTGATCTCCTGGATCAGTAGAACCTAGCTGTGCTGACTCCATGCTAACACAAGATGGCGTTCTTCCCACCTCTGTCCTGTAATCCCCATTCTCACTGTTATGTCAAAGCTATTGCAACTAAACTCAGCTGAAGCTATCGTGTGGTTTCGTGTAATAGTTGCTGTGTGCACTAGTGTGTGAGCAGAGCTGTTGATTCAGATATTTAGCCTTTTCCTGAGCCGTGATACTCTGGACAATGTCTTTCACTTTTTGTAGAATTCACCTCCCAATCTCTTCTCTACGTGTCTCCTGAGGAGCTTTACAAATGTGCACACACAGCGGGAAGCAAATCAAAATCCTAGAATTGTCAGCCACTGCATAAAGGCTTCTTGGTGCTCATTTTAAGAGTGCAATAGAAACTTGTTTAAAAACAGTGTGAGAGGAAGTGTTTGTGGGAGATGACATTCAGAATTTCCAACTGCAAATAAAGAGACAACGTGAATTTAGAGGACTCATTGCTCTGCAAACTACAGATCTAATGCAGAATAAAGCTTTGTTATCCTTGCACATCAGGTTTGGTCGGAAGCGAACATTGAGTGCGTTTCTGTTCCTGGGAGGATTGGCTTGTCTTATTGTCATGTTTCTTCCTAAAAAGAAAGGTAAATATTTCCTTTTGTTTCTGGAGTATGTGATAAAAATTGGTAAATACAGTATCCTACAGCCTAAGAATTTGATGGTTGCCAGTAGATTACGCTCATACCATGTGTGAGTCTCAATTTTTGAAGCCAGAGAAGCTAACTTGCAAAAAGGATAAGCAGCAGCCTTCCTAAAATCTTAAGGAAATCTTGTTAGAAACGTTTGGATTTCAACTTTTGTCTTTGGATTCTGCCCTTTACTTCTGATCATATCAATCACTCCTTTCCAGTGTTTCTGACTTAATCCCAAAGAATCATGTTTCTTGGGGTATCTCATTAGCCAAATGATATGTCAGTGTAAGTAGTACCCATGCAACTTGTATGTATCTCTCCAAGTGAAAGACCAATGTCAAAAGATCCTAAGAATTGAATATTGGGGCAAGTTTCCATCTTTTCCTCACTGTTCTGTAATGTTCAAGACTGGTGTGATTTGTGGTATTAGTAACGTGGCCACATAACTTTTAGTTCAGAGAGCAGTCTGAAAGCCTTCTGAAGCAAGGGGTCTTTAAGAAATGTGAAATGAAATGTATTTTTTGTAAAGGGACACTAACATTCATTTCTTCATTTTTCAATGTTTTTCAAAACAATAGAAACAAAATTGCAAAGTGAGCAATTTTTCCCTTTAAAACCAGCTACATAAATTCATCTCGGCTTGTTAAGATTTGCGCGTGTATAACATGTGTCATAAGGAGAGAAAATGCTTCAAATGTTTGAAGCATGATTCAAAAATATTAAATATTTATGATGAGAGAGTGCATAAACTGTTCTAGATGGCAATGAGCCTAATAGGTGAAACTTTCTTTAAAGGGCTGCAACTCAAGTTTCCAGAAATATTCCAGATGCTAGACCCTGGACACTCAGAGATATTCTGGTTAGGCTGGTACCAGTCATCAAGTAGTTTTTGCATATCAGTTGAAGTACAATGTGAATAGAAAAAGATTTTCAGAGTCTAGAACTGTGAGACCCCAGGAAATCAGCTGTGTTGAACTGCCAAAGTCAGCCAGGAGCCAGGTGCCCTAGGAAGCAAAATGGCTAACTGGCCAGAAGCAAGCACCTGTCTCTACTGAGCATGATTTGTTCAAAGCAGTAATGGCTTATGCTGTAGCCTGCCTTGGTAGGCATTTAATGCATGTTCTGATGTGCCTGGTATAAGTGAATAAGCACTGGCTGTTCAGACAAAACTGAGCTGGGTGCGATATTTGGTATGGTTCTTTACAGCATCTTCTTGTCTTTTGTTTTTCTTCTAAAGTAATAATGTTAGAAGCATGTTATCATACTATGGAATTGACACTGAATAGGGCTCTTTTTACTAAAACAACGTTGCTCACTTTTGAAAAATGTATCTGTTATTCTATTCTTAAACTACTTCTAAGTTCAGTATTTTATTAGTGGTAGACTCAGAAAATGTTGAGTTTTAGTTTCAGCTTTTACTATGTTTATAGGATTTTTGTCTTATGTTTCTAAAATTTGTTACTCTAGTAGAGCCTTAATATAGGATTCCAATGCATTAAAGATGTCACTTACTGGAACACCAAGGACAAGGAAAGGAAAACTCAGTTTCTCTTTTTTCTGGTATTCAGCAATAGTTCCATTCTGTAGTCTCTGGGACTGTTCAGTCATTTAAACCAGTCTTTTTCTATTAGATTATATTTAATAGAATGGAAACAATTTGGGGCTAGTTAGCAAGTCTGCTGTGAATTTGAAATCCATTTTTTTCAGTTATTTTTTCACAGTGTGTTAGATGGAGAGTTTTCTTCTTTGTACAAATTTGATTGCACAGATAAAGGTAATAAATCTGTAGACACAAAATATAAATTATGTTGGATGATTTCTGCCATTTCTGCCTAAAAGAAAGCTCCTTGGATTCTCTTGAGTTTTGAGAGTTCTCCTGAAGGTACAGATCACCTCTGACAGATACTGTCCTTTAGTAGAAGAACACTTGGCTGCCATAGCAGATTCTTCAGTAGATTCCTTTTTACTCCATACCGTTGTGTGATTGAAATGATTGCAGAGATGTATTTGAGTGCTCGAAAGCCTTACATGGGTCACATTTTCTCTATCAGATACTGGAGTGTTCGCAGTGGTGAATAGTCGCTCTCTGTCTTTGCTGGGGAAATTGACAATCAGTGCTGCATTTAACATTGTCTACATCTACACATCAGAACTTTATCCCACAGTGATCAGGTAACACAAGTTAATTTTAAGGTCTTCATTTTTCTGGTTCTCTTACCTGATCACATTTTACTTCTCTATTTTTTTCTATTAACTGTACCTTTTCATTTGACATTTTCAGTTATGTATAATGATTATCTGTAGTTCTATATGCAAAATTTCTTCCTTTATCCTCTTCTCACTTCCTCCTCCCTCAAATTTGCAGTGTTCTCTTCAGACTAACCATACTCTTTATATAACAGTAAAATAGTCCTTTGGTTGCTTGGTATGCCCACAGCCCCTCTCCACTAATGAGGATAACAATAGTATTGCTGATATTTCTTTAATGAGTGATATCTGTAACTTTCAGTGCTTTATAAGCCAGACAGCTCTATTAAACAGTCACACTTGCTTAACCAGCAACATGAAGATGACTGGTCAATAAGCTTTGTAAAAGTAACTTAATGCTTCATAGGGTATATGTAAGCAACAGTAAAGTTTCACTCACTAGAGGCAGAAGTACCTTGTGCTTGTGCTGACAGAGCTGACAAAAGCATCTATCATATGGGTCCAATTTTTAATAGATATTTTAACCAGGTGTTATTGTTGATGATCAGCCACCAGTGAAACCAGTGTTTTTCATGGGTGGGCAAATTTGCTGATACATAGGATTTGGATAAAGGAACTTAGCCAAAGTTTCAGGCAGAGACAAGATGCATTAACTGAAATTGCACTTTCTTTGCCTCTCTATATGTGTGTATATGTTAGAATTGTGAATGTGCAGGGGATTTTTGCTCCTCTTTAAGCACAAAGTATATGTTTTAATTCCTGTCTTGGGATGCTTTCAGTTATATTTGACTTCTCTTTTCTGTTTAATGTGGTCAGGGTCATGAATGAGGGGGGTGTTTTTTCCTTGCTTATTGGCACTTTTCAAGTCATAATTTCTCCTATGCAAATGTCACTGATTAATCATTTTTTTTCTTCTTAGGAATGTTGGAATGGGTGCCTGCTCCATGTTTTCCCGTGTTGGTGGAATCATTGCTCCTTTCGTCCCTTCATTGGTTTGTATGAACTTCTCACTGTTATATATGGTTTTGTTTTGTGACTCGGATGTATCTAGAGGTGGAAATGTTTTGGATAAATTATGTATATAAACTAAGGTATGTAAATTTCATGTCGTAACAGTATTGTGGTAGGCCAAAGGCATTGCAGTATATTCTGTGTGATTAGACAAAAGCTCAACATTTAGTTCAGGTGTTTTAAGCCTTTTTAAGCCTAAGAATTTTGGGACTTAGCTAGTGGACTTTAGCAATATAGTAATTTCAAAATACCAAGATGGTGATACCCAATTTTAAGCCTGAAGCAAGTAATAGCAAAAACCCCACATAGTTAAAAGATCTACTGCCTCAAGAGAAAGCATATGGGCTTAATAACTAGTGTTTCTGAGAATAAATTAGTTTTACCATCAGTGCACTTCATTGAATATCCATGGATTATAATTATCAGCAAAGTGGTTCATCTTTCAATGAATGAAGGTGATGATGTGAAGACCTGATATACTGTCAAGGTTTTTGAGCACAAACTTCACAGCAGTCTGTCAAGGCAAAGAAAAATTCTGAAGAACGAAACATGGGAATGATACTGTTGTTTTCCTCTATGTTCATAGTCTTATGTGTATGCAGGTAAAAGAGTGTGCCAGTTTTCCACACAAACTGCTTGCTGAGGTCAAGTGACAATTCCTTTAATGTGACAGATTTCACCTGGAATAACTTTCCTGTCTGCCGTTTGCCATCTTGTTAGGTCAGGCAGAAGGGCAGCAAAAGGGCAGGTGAGCACAGTGAGCCTTTTAATCTGCAGAATGAAACATGGGGTAGGTGAGAGTATGAGCACCTCAGGGGTACAACAGGCAAAGCCAAGACTGGTGCAGGTCTCCCAGGCAGATGTAATAGGCAGCTTTTATGTAGCAGTTGGGACATCCATTATGTTGTATCTGGCAGAGATTTGGCACTGCAGGAGACGCAAATCTTGGATCATCATGTTTGAAGGGGTCCCATGAAAGTGAAAAAAGCTCTGGTTAAATAACAAATGAACATTGATTTGAGAAAAGAATGAACTATTTTTGTGCTGTGGAATTTCTTCAACTATTTTAATGCATTTTTTCAGTATCTTTTGTCTGGGGATCTTATAAAAAGGGTAGGAATGGGAGAAGTTAGTTGCTGAACTAAGAGATGAAATGTTGCTCTTGTATTTGATCACAGCCTGTTACTTTCTCAATTTAGAATTGCTCTTTACTATACAAAGTGAGGTTTTTGAAACAAACAGCTAAACTCTTGCCTTTTTTAAGTGACCCTACTTTACTGGTTGTCTGAAAGTGAATGTACACATTTTGGAACTATATTGTAGATGACTTGTATTTTTGCACACACCTTTCCCCAGTGTAGTTTTACTTGTAACAAGCTATGTGAAAACAGGGACAGACGTCAAAGGAGGAGTATAAACATTGCTTAGGCTGTCAGGGGTGATAACAGGAAGGCCAAAGCTCAGTTGAAGGTAAAACTAGCACAGAGCATAAATAGGGATTCCATCTGCTAAAGGAAATTTAGAGAAAATGTTTAGCCAGTTGTCGAATGGGATGGACATCCTATTGGCAAATGAGATGGAATAAGCTGAAATACTTAACACTTTTGCTTTAGTCTTCATAGGCAAAGCCTGACCCCAAGACTCTGTACATATCAGCGCAGTTGAGGAAGCAGAGGACCAGCAAACAGTGGAGGAGCAATAGGTTCAAGAACACTTAAAGCTGAAAGCTTTCCATTCCATGGAATAGGATTCCCTAAGAGGTGGTGAAAGAGCTGGCTGTGATAGTGAGGCAAGTGTCCATCACCTGTGACAAACCATTGTTGTAGAGACAGGTCATTGGTAACTGTGGGGAAAAAAAAAAAGCTGATGCTATGTGCATCTTTAAGATCAGAAAGTGGATCCAGGAAGTTACAGGCTGAGCAGCTCAAACTCAGTCTCTGGGACGTGACCTCTCAGTCTGCTTCTGAGCATGTGAAGGCCAAGAAGGTAATCAGGATCAGTGAACATGCATTTACAAAGAGCAATTCATTCTCAGCCAGTTTGATTTGATAGTCAGCTATTTCATTGCAGGAAGTGATATGGATGAGGAGAGGGAGGAGAGCAGAAAAGGGGTTTGTAAGGCTTTTGACACTGTCCCACAGCATTCTTGATTGGAAGCTGAGGAAGTGTGTCCTGCATGAAAGGAATACTGGATTTGAATGTTGCATGGACCACCAGGCTCAAAGGGATAGTGACAGGCTCAGTATTTGGTGGCTGGTGACAAGTGGAAGACAAGACAATAAATCCTCCTCGTATTTCTAGAGGGTGGAAAGTAAGGAGGAGTGATTGGCACACCACATGGTAGATCTTGAGTCCAGTGGGACCTTTTGGGCCAACAGAAGTCCCATGAAGGCCAACAAGAAGAGTAAAATTCTGTTTCTGGTGTGGACCAATTACATGGTCAGTACAGGCTGGGAACCAACTGGCTGAGTAGCAGCCTTGCTGGAAGAGACCAAGGTATGACAGAGGATGGCAAGTTAAATGGGAGCTAGCAGTGTCCTCATCACAAACAGGCAGACTTCACACTGAGCTACATCAGGCCAAATTCAGTATGTGGCCCATAGATTAAGCGCCCTCCTAGTTCTAGAGGGATGTTGAAAAATCTGGGGAGGGCCCAGTGGAAGGGTAACCAAGATGGTCAGGGTCCTAGAGCACATGGCTTCAGGTGAAAGCTTGAGGGAATATTGCACCTCTGATCTTCCCAGCAGTGTGGAACAGTTCAGCAGGGGTCAATGGCCACAAGTTTTGGCTTGGGGGTTAGATAGGAAATTTGGAAAATATTCTTTTTGAGAGGCTTAATGCAGCCCTGGAAGAGTCTACTCAGAGGGGGAATCTCCATCCTTGGAGCTTTTTCAATACTTGGTTACACAAAACTATGATTGACCCAGTCTAGTGCTGGCTGTAGTCGTGTGTAGAGTAGGTGGTTGGCCTAGATGACCTCAGGAGATGTCTTCTAACCAGTGTGTCTGTGATTCTGTGATATCTCTTCCCTACTACAAAGTGATGTTGCATTTGTGAAAAAGTATATATGTTATGGACAAGAATTGAGTATAAATTCAGCAGGCATTTCTTTTTAACGTCCATCCCCAAAATCTGTGTGAATCTTATGGTATTGACAAGATGCAATTGACAATAGCGAGTAAAAAAGACCAGTAGGACTGGCAACCATTATGCTAAATATGAACACAAACACTTGCCACGTGGAATGGTTGTAAATTAAGTGCTTTAATACGCAGTATGAACTAGAGGGAACCAATCTCAACCTAACTCTCTGTTCTTTTTTCCAGAAATCTGTACAGTGGTCTCTGCCTTATATTGTGTTTGGAGCAACTGGTCTTTTGTCTGGTCTCTTAAGTTTATTGTTGCCAGAGACCTTAAACAGCCCTTTGCTAGAAACTATTTCAGACCTGCAGGTATGCTCATACTGGAGGCTGGGTGATGAAGCGATGTCATTGCAAGCCCTAGATGGCTCACAGGTATATTCTTTTTTTTTTCCTAGTACTTTTCTGTTGTGTTTATTTCAGCTGTCAGCTTGAATATGCCACTCTAAATAGATTAGGATAGTGATTCTTGGCCTGTGGAGGATAGGCCCCAAGGAGATACAGAAGGTAGTTTAGTAACCTTACCATCATGTCTGAAATGTTGTCTGGAAATGCAGGCTGAAACATAGCTGGGTTAATTCATCCCTTCCAGGCCAAAAGCTTACAATCTTTTCCTTTGGAATAAAGGACTCAGTGGTGTCTGTGCCTCTCTAATCTTTACGATGGATTGCTGCAGCATGCTTCTTGCAAAGCTGGCCATTGAAGTTTGAGAAGCCTTAGATGTTAAAGAAAACAGAAGCCTGTTTGTGAAGGGCTATTCTCAAAGGCGGCACACTGTATTTCTGCCCTGACCTGAACTGGCTGTTCTGCAGTGTCAATTATTAGGTCTATCCTAGAGAGTCTTTAAATGGGTTGAAGCTAGACTAACCTCTGAGATCTGTCCCACTGCTGATTCTGGGAAATGAGATTTGTTGAGAACTTTGGAACTACAAAACTCCTAGACATAAGTTTAAATGTGGTAGCAGGATATTTTTCAGTGAGGTTTTCTTAAATGTTTTTTCATGTTGTTTTATACTTTGTTTTGTCAAACTCCTGGACACCTCTTGAGGTGTGTACAGCTTAGTTGTGTGGAGGGTTGGTTTTTTTTTTTTACATGGCTGCTCCTCTGTGAATGGAGTGGGATTAGAGAAAAGTAGCTAGAGCGCTGGAAGTGGGTGTTTGAATTTGGGTAAGGTTTTAATGTTTAAATCCTGGTCCCAAAATTGTAGGTATCGATGGACTAATAAAAATTGAGTAAGTGGTCAGAAGACTTGAAGGGCAACTCAAAAAAATGTTAGTTGTCCCATCAGGCTGGGAAGAGACAGGATCCTTATAACACCTTTTACTTTAATTTGATTAATTTTTGGTCAAGCAGTCTGAGATTCACAGGTAGTCATAAACTTATTTTTACAGAAATCAGGAAGCAGAGTAACATTTATTTCTAGAATGAGAACAGTTGCTTCCTTTCAAAGGCTTCAACACGTTTCCTTGTTTACCAATTTTAGCTGTAATAATTCTTGACAGGACAGCACAGTTTAGTGACAAAAGCACCCTTGAAGAAGGCTCGAAAGAGGCAGCCCTGTAACAATTAATTTTATACTTTAGCTACTTTACATGCACATTTTATAAACATTTTTAACCGTACTGGATAATGTGTTATGGCACCACATTCTTGCTGGTTACACAAATCCATCATATACATTTACCTCAAGTTTACACCAGCTGTTATTTTGGTAATTACATCATTATTGCATCTTAACTGTGCAGATGGTTTACTAACAAAAAACAATTCTAGCCAACAGTGCAGGTGTTACAACTTAGATGGGGCAAGTCACATTTTTATTTTCCTTTGTAACCAAGTAAAGTCAATATTGCCCTTTGAGGAGACAAGTATTGTTTGTCTATCAGTATTTGCACAACTTGGTTTGCTTATGTCAAGCAGCCTTCTCAAGTTTAAATCTTCCCTGCTTGCACTTCTGCAGGCTTCTTAAAAAATCTCAACCTGAACAGGATCTGCAAAATAAAAAAATTAATTTGAGAATGTTCTTCAGGAACACTTTTCCCCAGATGGATTAAAATTATTGAATCCAAATGGAAAAAAGTCGTTGGTTCAGGGCTGATGTAATCACATCTTCACTGAAGTTACGGATCTGGAATGTCTGTGACATATTAGGGCTTTATTTTAAAGCTCATAAAGAAAGCGCTGATAAAATGAAAAGCTGCTAAACATTAACCCTATTTGACAGAGCCATGGAGAGGTCTTACAAAGCTGCTATAAGAAAGATGTAGAATTTATTTGGCATACCCTGAATTTCCCCCTGTGGAATCCATTGTCCTTTTGTACCACTTTAAAGATAACATGCATTCTGGTTGCCCAGAATAGAGGTTTTGTCTCTGTTAACATACATGAATGTGATATTCAAGTTGGACAGCATCCAGTGATAGCCTGACTTTCCTCAAATAATTTTAGAAATCCAGAAAAAAGCATAACATGATTCCCTTTATATTTTCTGACAGGTCTTAGTGCTCAAACTGTTTGAAATTCCTTTGCAGTTAACGCACGTCGCTGTAGCAAAACTCCTCTGAAGACAGATCTAAAGCTACAGATTTTGCTTGCATGGTACTGTCAGTCAGGAACATGATTTCCATTTCTCTATTTTTCACCTTCTCTCTCACCCTTCTTTGCATATGACTAGGCAGGCAGAAGTCTTAGGGTGGATGCAAGCATACTGGAAAAAAAATAATCCTAAATACTCAAACTAAATGGAGTTCATATTAGCAAGAGAATCTTTTTAACTGGAATAATTTGTATCAGTTCCATGGAAAAATGCTATAGTGGCCAAATAAAAATCAATTAGCTGTAATAGCTGACTTTAGTTTGGGTATATGATATAAGTTATGTTGTTAAAAGGACTCTGGCTGGAGTAGTTATGCCTATAATGAGTTTACTTTCTGAACATATGAAGTGGTAATTTTTTTCCCTTTTCCATATCACCTTTAATTAGTGTTGCAGGGGGATCTTTTTAATTGAAAACTTGTATAGGAAAATGCCCATGCTACACATGGAGAAATAATAGTTCAGGATGGAGAAGCTTTTAGCTGATCAAGTAACCTGTGTGTTCTGAGCCTGTTTCCAGTAGCTCACTACTGAGTAGGGACCTTAGACTTAAATTAAGAAAACTGAGTAGATTATCACTTCAGAACTGTTCTAGCTGGTCTCTCTCCTGTATGTATTTTCTAGTGTACTGATGGAGCAGAGAAAGTCCATCCACTAGAAGTCTCTCTCTTTTAAAGAACCAAGGACACACAGAAATCTTAATTCACATAATGTCTTTTACGAAGTTTTAATACAGTGATTTGACCTGTCTTTTCTTACTTTTTCCTCTACCAGCATTCCAACAGAAGTGTAATGGTTCATGCTTACTTATTTTGAGATTGATGTAGTGGCTTCTGCACTAACCAATGACTTCATTTTTGTTTCTAGTCTGGAGACAAAGACAGTTCTGCAGGGAGTGGAAGTGAAGATGAGGAGTTTTATGATGCTGATGAAGAGACTCATATGATCAAGTAATGAAAAGAAGAAACACTGGCCTATTTTATGCCTTTTCTTACTTGTCTTACAGCTGGACCGACTGGATGAGTACTGGAGACCTCACCTGTCAGGGAATGTAATTGGGCAAGTGCTTGTGTTTTTCCTGACTAGGAGAGGGGTTTGAGTACTGTTCAGACTAATTATGCCACTGATGCTCTCCATATGAGACAGCTGTTCAAATTCTTGTGGTTCAGAATGACAGTGCATGGACTGCATTTGAAGCCAGGTGAGACAGCAAGGGTGGGATCATGTGTTTTTGAAGCCTAGGAAATTGGGCTTAGACAGATTTGGACAGCTCATCAATGCACATGCTTGTATTTTATTTTCAAGGTGGTTGATTTTGATTCAGTACAAACTGATAAACTGGAAAACATCCACTGTTCTTTTTCTGTAGAGTGAAAGTGGTCACAATGTGCTGTGTGCTACTCCAGTGGGAACAAATTCCTGAAACTGTATGTTAAAGTGGTTTCTGTGTATTGAATAGGGGAAAGGCAACTATGAACATAAGGTTTCTCTATCTGCACATAGACACCTGTATAAAGTTATAGGGTGCAGCTGGTTTAGTCATGTGCATTAACTTAGTGATAATGGGAGGCCAGGAGGAGGGACTACAGAAAAGAACAACCATAAAGCCTGCAGACATAAAGGGCATTACTGATTTTTTTCCCTTCTTTTCATCCACTGAGCATTTTCTTGGGCTGTCTTATGCATACATTTGCCACGTGTTCCCCACATCTCAGCACTGCTGTTTATAGCTTTGCCTACTTTTACCTTGTCCTCACTTTGCCATAAATATTGAAGCTCCACAACTTCTCTGTGCAGTGAAATAATTATGTGAAGGATATAGTTTCATGGGTGGGACATAGGTGAGGTATTTATCACATACTGTGTGTGTGAGGTGTGTGTTAGAATATATAGCTCATTTTTGTGGACCTATCTGTGTCTTTATTTCTGGAAGAAACTTAACTCTGAAGTGTTAAGAGCAACTATGGGTTGCTGTTACATTTTGGGGGTTATTGCCAGGAAGCTGCTAGTATTTATTTTAAAATCTTGTGTGTAAATAAAGTCCTCATTTAAAAAAAAAAAAAAGGCAAACCTCTTTGAGACAGAATTTGGTTACCTGTTTCTTAACCAGGTGCTTGTTCAAGCACTTGGTTACTTGACCATGTTGAGGAAGACAACTTCACTCTCCTGATCACACTGAACTTTCTGTAAGTGCTTCAGTAGAGGGATTTGGAATCTTGAAATATGAAACATGAACATAGGAAATGTTCCAGCTACAAAGATGAGGCTTTACAAGGATTCAGTTTTCTTGATTACATTGTCATCTTCATCCTCTAACCTGTGGCATTCTATTTAAGATTGATTTCTATAAAATGTTTGTTAGTCTTTATACTTGGAGATTCTAGCGAAGTGCCGCACAACGGCAGCAAGTATATTGTTAGGCTTGCTAGCCATTTTTGTGGATGTTAAAGTAAAAAAACTGGATTAAAAAAAAACCAAACAAAAAACCCCTAAAAGTTGACTGCTGAGTAGTTTCTGGATAAACTGGGAAGCTCCTTTACTCTGAAAGGAAAGTAAACAGCATCAGAAGTTTGCAGCTAGCTGCTTGAACTTTGTTCACTGGGAACTGTAATGCTGAACGAAGGGCAGCTACCCTGGCTGGTGCAGAGGGCGGCCCAGAGACTGCAGATTCACACATGCAGTAGTCCCATATGGCCTGGACTTGATCCAGGCATTGACTGTGAGCAAAGTTGGAAACTTCAGTCCCTATGGACAATGTGTCAGTATTGTGATTTTCATCTGCGTTAAGAGCTTCACTAGAAGAATTCCAGCCTGCAGTCTTTGCTTTGTTTTTTCCAGACTGTTGAGTAGTTGTTGTAAATGTGGCAGGGCACTTTTAAATGCAGCCAGGTAGTCTTTCTGCCTTGTTTGGCCCTTCTGTATGCAAGAAAATTGCTCCAAATAAGGTACTTGAAAAGGTTGAATCTGTTTGTTCAAAGAATTTTTTTTAGTTTTGCATTCACATTTTGAATTATGGACAGCTGGAAAACTGACTTTTTGTTGCTGATGGCTTCTAAATAAATAAAACCTGTTTGCTTAGAAGCAAACAGTGGTAAGCCTGACGGTATTAACATGCTGCCAAGACCCAACAGGTTCTCTTAGGTGTTTGCTGCCTCTGTCCCTCTTTGGATGGTAGGTTGAGTAAGTCACCTGAGAGGCAGACAGGAACTGTTAGCCTTCCTCTCTCCCTAGTTTTCCTGTCATTATCTGCTACTGGCAACCCTGGTCATGCCATGGGACACCTCAGCATAATTTTCATTAGAACAGTAGGATGCTGTAATGATTCAGGTGGAGGAGATCACTCTCTGCAGGACCTGAGCTGCATTTTGTGACAGTCTTCAACTAGGCTTAGTTAATAAATCTCAGTGTTTGGGCAGTAAGCTTGCCCTGAGAAGCTACTGGAGAGCAGAGGCTAATACAGTACTAGACATACCACAGTTTATGACATACTGTAATGTGAAGATCTGAGACCCAACATCCTTGCTTTAGTTAAGTATGACAACCTTACCCACGTTTTTTGCTAGAGTAGCTTTGTATATGAAGCAGCCTATACTGTTAGTTGGGTTTTGTGTTGTGCAGGCACTAGGATACCTACCCCCAAGACGGGAACTCCATCCCTGGATTCCTTTGGTTTTGTAGCCGTCATTTTTTTCAGCCAGCTCACTTAGTGGGATTATGCTAGAGATGAGAGAGGCTTTCCCATGGTGCTGATTAGTCAGATCTTAATACTGTCTCAGGTGAGGTATGTTTAGGATTTTGCTATCTGGGGACCTCACAAGTGATACTTGAATACAGCTAGGAGTGAAGGAGAGTGACAGGTCATGTAAGACAGCATGGAGGAGAATCAGCTGGAGGGAGTCGAAAGAATAGAGGATTCAACAGAAACACTTTAGGGCAAGGGTAAGTGAAAACACAAGATAGTAGCCGTTGGGTGGAAATACCCTTCTAGCTGCTTGTGTTGACTTCAAGATTCTTCTTTCAGAGCTAGCATTGGTTCCAGGGTGTCTTATTGGGGACACTAGTTTCATGATTTCCTTTTTAATGTCAGCTTTGTTCAGCACTACTACTTCAGTGATGAAACATTTCTTCTGATCCATATAAAATGTGGAATGCTTCAGTTTTCTTTTGGACTCAGCTTTTCTATGAAATGGGATGTCACTGAAATCATTAAAATTTGTAAAGCCCTGTTTTGGAGAATGCTGTATAACTGGTCGTCACTTAATTTGCCTTTAGAAAGATAGGAAGATGAGACTTATTTGATGCATTTTTATCACGCAACTTCTTGTAAAGTGATACTTCAGCCTTCTAAAAGGATTTTACTACCTGGCTATTCTTGATAGGCTGAAGAGAATAGAATAAGGAAGTGATTTGACAAGTTTATTTTTTTAAACTACTTCCCCTGAAGACAAAGCTAGTGCTCCCCGATTGGGGAAGTGCTGTTCAGAGACTCCCTGACACACCAGAAACTTGAAAGTTCTGTGTTAAAGGAGAGCCACAGGTAACTTGGTGTTCAGGTCAGGGTGTTGAGTGAAGACCATGTCCACACCTTTCCAGAGACACGTAATTAACACGGAGCAGGTTGTAGCTAGTTGCCACCTTTGTTACAGTCAAGGCTTTAAGGATTGCAGCCACGTGTTCCTCTGCTCACAGTGCGTAATCCATGCCAGGATTTCCAGACTGTATGGATGTACAGAGGCTAGCAGAATATCCTTTGCAGAACCATGGGGAATGCAGTTAAGCTGTACATTTTCCAGCCTATTTCACCTAAGTGTATAAAAGCCATTTGCAAGAGAACATTTTTGTTGTACTAGGAAAAGGGGAAAGTGAGGAACAAACTTACTTTTCCTAGAGTGTGTTAATGGAAACATTTGAGCTAAAACTCTTGTTCCTGAGTCTTCCGCATAATCACCGAATGCAGATTTGGTTAGTATTTTGTTTTAGCTGAAGGATGGTGTGCTATGTATACCTTTTCCCACCCTGTTAGAGCTGCTTTGATCATGCTCTTTGATGCAGCTGAATCTAGGCATCTGTGCATGCAAGTTGTGAGCCTTGCAGTAAGTATGTCAGAAAAGCCCAAGAGTGGTGCTGTCATTTGGTGGTGGAGGTTAGTCTGGCCTGACACATTTAATGCCTGCATCAGAAATGTCTATATTCAGCTGTTTACCAAATGGGAGACTTAGGGTATAGCTGTATTTTAAGTCTTGTTGCTTGTATCTTACTATGAGATATATTAAGTGGAAGAAAGATAGGTACATAAGAAAACCTGTGACAGATCTAACTGTAGAATTGGAGGGTGAACAAACTTATACAGAATCTTTTCCATGCTATGTATTTTTAATGCTTTGTCCAGTCTATTGTAGCCTTCAGATTTTGCAGGTGCTACTGTTATTTAAGTCTAATAGAGCTGGATAAAACTTTCACCCTGATAGTCTGAATTTACTGAACTCTCTTATGTTATTTTTGGTACTACTTGCTGTTTCTGTCATTCTGAAAAAAGCTCCTGTATTGCCTAATGGGGAGCAGATTTTTCTGTTCTAATTTAAAGTGCCTGTGTTACAAAAGTTGTCTTTAATTTCCTCGGTCAACTTGATACGGGACTGTGTGTAAAGTAACATCATGGAATTGGATTATATAAGTGCCAAAGACAGTTTTTGCTGGAAAGCAATGGTCCAAAACTAGTTCTAGCTGCATTCATTTGGAATTCTTCCATGCAACCTGCTAAAACTGGTATTTACAAGCATCTCCAGAGCTTTAGGGGACAGAAAGAGAGTTACTTTTGCTTGTCTTTCATTGCTCAGTTCACTTAAGTAGCTTTTGTTTCTGGGAAACCAAAGAAATTAAATGAAGGATTTAAGATAAAGTGTAAGTTTTGTAGAACATGCAGAATTTATACCATGTAGCCATTATGGAGAAATCTGCAGAGTCTGTTTGCTTCTGAGTTGGAAGTGTCAAAGCTTACTCTAAGACTGATAAAACCTGGTTAAAAACTGCACATTGGAATTTGTTAGTTCATTCATCAGCCTTACAAATGAGCATTGCTAATAACAGCTTGCCTGGAGCTTCATAGGATCTAGCATATTTCTATAAAATGCACAGTCTGTTTGAGGTATTACTAAATAATAATGTCTAGAGTTTAAATCCCTATTGCAACTAGAATTCACTGCAAGTCAGCCCTATCATGGCTGCTTGTTTGCCAGTCAGTAAGTAGGCAGATGGCTAAATGTTTATGCAGTAAGAGCTGGCTGCCCCCAGAAGAATGGTTTAAAAGAAATAATCTTTCTCCAGTGTGTATGCAGAATGAAGCAGGACCATGGGGTATCAGGGTCCTCTCATACAGCAAGCTTATAGAAGGGAGTATTATTTAAATAAGTACTTGCCCACTCTTATTTACAAAAGGTTTGTAGAGGAAGCAGGTCTTTAGCATGCATGTTACTGCCTCCCTCCAACACATCTGAGGTGCTCGTATTATACTTACTTTGTCAGGAGGCAGGCAGAAAGTATGGCAGTCAGAAAACCTTTGCCAATATTGAAAGTTACATTTACTTAAAGACACTGATGAAAATTGTTATAGAGCAGAAAACTGCTGGGCAATTTGTGATAAAAGAATTTATTGTGGTTGTGATTTTACATATGCCTCTAAAAGACTGGTTTCAAGTATTTGATCTTTGTCACTCCCCAAAGTCTAATCCAAACTTTATTTTGTTCTTGTTAAAAGTTGAGTAAGTCATGTAGAAATTGGAAGTATATTTTTCATATGGATACTTTTATTGCACTACCTTTCCTTCCTGAATCTAATAATACTTTGATTTTTTTAAGCTACCTCTTTATGTTGAGCTTTCTTGTCAATTTTGTATTTAATTGATTTTTATAAACTACAAAATATTTCCTTCTTTTATTTATGTGGGAATCCATAACTTAAAGACCACAAGTCTTCCTTCTGTTTTTTAAGTTTTTCTTGAAGGCCTTTTAAATTTAAAGACTTAAGCTTTTGAAGGAGCAGCAGAATTACACACTTAGAACACGGATTTTCCTGTGTGTACTGTTTGCTTTTAGAAGGGCCAGAAGCCCTTAATTTTATACTGACCTCGGTTGAGGATGTGACTCTTTGGGGGCAATAAAAAGTTTTGAGTTGGGAAATTTTAATCCATTTAATTTATTGTCAATTAAAGAGCTTCTAGTTATTGGTTTTGATGTTGAAAGAAAAAATAAAGAAAGCATGTAGGGAAAACACTGCTGCTTTTTTCCAGACACCACTTTTCCCTCTCTCCCCCCATGCCATCCTCCACCCCACGGTGGTCTCCAGTTCTTTGGCTGCATGTTATATGCTCAGTCCCTTCAGCAAGGCAACAGGCAGCACAGGAGATTGGGATCAGTCTGTTGTGCTTGCTGTTCTTTCACTGCTCCTTGTTTCTTACTCAGCTGCTCTCGTGTGGGTTTTTTCACCAGCCGCAGTCCCTTCGGTGTTGTAGCTCCAAGTCTACTCTCAGCCTCTGCTCAGGCTATGATTTTCCTTTGGCATTTCTCCTGCTCAGCTGCCTCTCCTTTCGGCTCCTGTTGTGCTGGCATGGTCTTCTCCTTTTTTCCTCCTACTGCTATAGCACTGTAATCTTTTTCTTGGCATTTACTGCCCTTTCTTAAACATGCTTTTGCAGAAGTGCCAGAAACTCCTCTGACAGAGTTGGAGTGCAGTGGGTCAGTCCCCACTGTGCCCAAGAGGCAACAGACACTAACTGAAACACAGGAGGATCCATCTGAACATAGGGAAGCACTTTTTTTACGGTGAGGGTGACGGAGCACTGGCACGTGTTGCCTGGAGAGGTTGTGGAGTCTCCACGCGTGGAGATATTCAAAAGCCATCTGGACATAGTCCTGGGCAGCCTGCTTTAGTAGGTGGCCCTGCTTGAGCAGGGGGCTTGGATCAGATGGCCTCCAGAGGTCCTTTCCGACCTCAACCGTTACATGATTTCTGAGCTGGCTGGAACCAGCACAGGGCAGTCCTGGGCTTCTTCCCACACAAGGCACCCTGCAGCCCCAAAACCCTGACAGTTACGCTCAATACGTGACTGTACAGGGTTTTCTTGCAAATCAAGTCCTTACAGTTTGAGCTGACAGTTTTTGTGAGTGGTAGTTGGTACTGTATTCCCTTTCTGTGTTACTGTTGTCTTAGGTCAAGTAAATGAAACTCCTAAGGATATAATCAGACGTTTGTAGTAGAGTTCTGTGTCTGGTTACATTTGCATCCCTGCTGATTTCAGAAGACAGTGCTTAGATCTCCACTTGACCAGAGGAGCAGCCAAAGGGGTAAACTACTTTCTGTTCAACCCTGCATCATCATGAAAACAAATCTTCATATAGTCTCTGTATCCTGTAGACTTTGTATTGTTTCCTCATGCCAGTTTAATTTGAACCAACAATCAAAAGTCCTTGGCAGTTGAGAGTTGAGTAACAGGAAAGTGGGCATAGGGGGGAATAGATTCACTACGTCAAACAAAAATCAAGTTGTATATAGTTGGTGTGTGTATTTTTAAATATTTAATTTGGATTACTTGAACACTGAGTGTTATGAGCCTTCCTGTGTAAAAAATACTTCCTGTATTAGTGTGCTGTTGTTAACTCAGAGTTGTACTGCTGAAAAGTCTGTTTTTAGAATACTTGATCTAAGAAGTGGCAACTAAAGACAGCATAAGCTTTTCCACAACAGACCTTTTATGGTGGTATATTCATATGTTCTGTGAACAGCTGTTGGATCCATCTTTTTAAGATGTTCTTTACCATAGGTGAGGGGCCATAACAAATGTTGAAATATTCAGAATAATTGCACTTACCTATTCTGTTTTCTTAATGTATTTCCTATGCATACTGCCTTACCTGTACGTACTGTATTTCACTGGAGGTACAAAAGGTAAATATCAGGTTCTTAATTTATAATATGTAAATGAGTTTTAAAAATAATTCTGTAATACTACATATTTTCCAGTGATATCTGTCTTCTAAGAGAGGGTGATGGTGGTAAGGCCAGGTGAATTTAGTCAAAAGTTAATATTGGTGGTCTTTACATTCTCACTTAATTTCTGAATGATTTTGATCATTTGAAATATATTTTTCTTTTAAGATTTTTGTAGAGGCTAACCTATGCTAGTAAGCCAACTTTTAGATGATTTGTAACAGCTCTGATACTGCCTCTGACTCATACAGTTCATATAATGTCTTTGTAACTTATTTTGTGCCTTTTCTTCCCCTGACACAATCTCTCAATAAAAACAAGCTCTTTTGCAACACTGCAAACCTATTTTATTGTACTGATTTTTTTACTTGCCTGACCCTTTTGTTTTGTTTTCTGGAGGGGGCTGAAGCTCTCATAATAGAATAGATATTTATAACGGACTCTGCAGAAGAAAATTGACAAGGTGGAAAGCAGGTCATTTTGGAATGGCAGTGCTACAAAGCGCCTGGGAAACTGGGACTGTCAGTACTAATCAATATATTCCACCATATCTATCACAAATCATTTTTAACAAAAACCGGCACCAGTGGAATGTGAGAATCAATTTACTACTGGCTTCAGTTGTGCTGATTGATGTTGAAAGACTGGAAACACTTTGGGGGGTTTAGCATAGCAAAATGTCTGTGGTGGTGTTACTAACATTTGTACTGGGGGAGTTCCCACGAACACTGGTTGGCACTTAACACCCCTTCTTTAAAGTGCTATGCAAATGCACAAAAACAGTCCCTGTCCTCAGGGCTTGTGCCTAAACATCTTGGCAGGGAATGGCAGAATTTGAACATTTGTCTTCATTACCTGGAAATGAGGTGATGAATAGCTTGACTGCATTTCCTGTCCCCTGTCCAGTGACAAAGAAAATATTGTCTGAATCTGAAAAAGTGACTGTGGGAAATAGGGATCAGTGCTCTATTTTAAACTGCTTTCATACCTCTGTATATGCTTTTTAAAAAAAATATATGTATATTCTCCTTGAATAGCTAGTCCCTTGAGCAGATGCCAAAGCACTTCATCTATCAGTATTTTAAAGTGTGCATACCAAAGATGATAGGTGGTCTGCATGATAGATAATATTACCAGACCTTGTGTTATGTTGAATTTTACTCTTCCTCAACATGGAGCTAAGAGCAATAATCCAGCCAGACTCCCTATTTGTGCTTCCTGGGCACAAACCACTGCAAAAGTCATCCTTTGCCCTTCTATTGCTTGCTGCAAAAGAAAAATGCAACCATCTTAAGTATCTTTTCTGAGATGCTTTCTAGAATCTCCTGAACCTTTCAACAGTGTATTTTGAAGTCTTTTGAACTCAAATGTTTTAATCAGCAGCCTTTCCAGAATGAGTAATTAGAATATATGAAGCATATACCAGCATCCAAAATAACTTATATTGTTCATCCCTTGATCTAAAGTTACCAGACAAAGGTCATCTTTTCTTGTTATTTCTGATCCTGTGAGCCTTACTGTTATTTTTGATACTTGAGATACTTAGGATTTTACTGTAGTTTTCACTTTTGCTGCTGTTACACCATGGAGGTGATGATTGAAGGCTGACTTTTTAGAGGCATCCAGTTATGTGTTCAGCGTAGTTCCACCCATAGCCACTCAAATTTGTTGTTCCCTCCTCTCTAATATGTTTCAATTACATGCTGCAGGGGACTGCTGGCCTGAGAGACTTTGATGGTTGTCATCTACGTGAGGACAAGGAGCGCTTCTGTGAGCTGCCACTGGGTCTGGCAGTATGGTCTGCCATACCCAAGGGCTGATTTACATTGACGTACCTTTCTTTTGATACTGTGTTAACTTGGGCTGCTCTTAAATGCAGCTTTCCTTGCCTATGCTTTGTCTGGGAACTGGCTGTATCTTGCTGTAACTGGCGCCTGTTTGCCTACTGAGCCAGTGCGTTACATACGCACTTTGTGGAAAAACGGGGTGAGACGCCAAGAATGGAGGAAGGGGCCACAGATTACATATGGGAAAGACTGTGGTTCACATGGCTGTGAGATTTATTTTTTAGTCAGTGTAGCTTTAACTTTTGCTTTGTTGTGATGCTTCTGCTGTCAGTAATTTTTCACACTGACAAGAGGAAGGCACCTCTGGAAGTCATTAAATGGGAGGTGTGGAACTAAAGTGCCATCCCTTGAAAGCAGGGATGTTTCGAGAAATGTGCTTGTCCCTTGCCAATAACAGCCAGTACTGGTGTTGAGATGGCAGTAGTAAGCATTGCCTGCAAGCAGCTATCAGGCAAAATTACTCAGTTCTTTCAAACTGCACCAGCCTCAAATTTAACTGAAGTTACCTTCTACTGGGCTCATAAAACTATTTCCAAGCAGTGCGCTTCTGAGAGAGACTCAACTCTTTTCCAGCATTGTCATCTTGCATCTAGTTGGTTACACAGAGACAAGACAAATACTTGTTGTCAAATTCTCTCTGTCTTGGTGAATAAAGGTCTCTAATCCTGACCTATTACTTATTTAAGAGCACTTTCAATGAACAATCCTTGCTGCAGGGAGGAGGGGGGGACCCTCAACTTATTGATCAAACTTGGTAACAGCAGGTAATATAATGTCATACTTGGGAAAGTGGTTCTTGGGTGACTTATTCTTGCCATTTCTTTTTTCTAGTAAAGATCACAAAGATGCAACAGAACAGGTTTACCTCCATCCTAGGGAGGGACGAGGTAATAGGCACCAGAAAAATCGTAGCATGCTTTTTGATCCCATTTTCCCTTCCACACTTCTGCTACCGAAAGGTAGCTAAAATGTGACAATCCTGCAATCTCTTCTGCATCTAAAAGTGGGCAATTTTGTTCATTTCTCTGCACTTTGTATAATCCATGCAGTAGCTTGGCAAAACTACAATGGGGAATGACATGAGGGCTCACTGAAGGGAAGGCTGACTGATCTGTGCAGATGGGATTACTTGGAAGTTTGCAAGTTCAGAAACAATTAAAACCCTAGTTCAGCTTTATTTTGATTCAGCTATGGTTTGAGCCATGGACCAGATCCCAAAGCTGGAGTGCTTTCATGGGGGGAGGGGGGGGTGGTTTGGGGGGGTTTGGGGGTTTTTTTTTGTTGTTGTTGTTTTTGGTTTGGGGTTTTTTTTTTGTTGTTGTTGTTTTTTTTTAGGATTGTTGTTAGCTCTCAGATGCTGCATCTTGCAATACGAGACCCCTGATCCCTAACCTGTCTTCCAGCTGCTGTGCCTACCAGCTGTGCCAGGACAAGGTGATGCCTTTGCTAATGTCATGATGGAGCTGTCTGCTGGGTGTGCTTAGCATAAGCAGAGAAACAAGCATAAGCAGCATAAAGGCACTTTGTGCAAGTAAAAACTACTGTTAAAGGAAGTTGTTCAGTGTAGGGTAATTCTTCTCTCAATCAACTGCTGCTCATTCCAAGAGCTCCTGCAGAGCTTTGTCACCTCCCAAAGCTATTAGTAGCACTTGGATTTGGTAGAAATCCTCTACCTCCTTTTGGGTAGTGGATGCACTAAATAGTAGAGGCTACTTCTGCACCAAGTCCTAGCAATTGACTGGCAGTTTCTCCCTTTTCCCCAAATATGAGGTGCTATCTTCCAAACTCTGGGCTTCAAGTAGAAGTAGAAGCTGTTAGAAGAAATATTCTGTCTACAGTTAGATCAAGGAGCCAAACGCAGGTCAGTGCAGAGCTCCCTTGTGTGACAGGAGGGCAGCAGGGCTCCATCCTTCAGCATGCCTGTACTACTACTTGTGAAGATCTGCCCTGCTAGATTGAGCCTGCACTGCTGATTTTTTTTTTATTATTTTTTTTTTATGGTTCTGGTTTCCTGCTCTGCCATCACCCTTGTTTTTCTGTAATACTGGAAGTGGCTACTTGTACTTCACATACTGTTTTTTCTCCTATGATTTTAAACCTGCATCAAGGCACCTCACCAGCTGTTGTATATCCTGACCCATGGATACGCTTGCAGTGGGCACCAAACACCCACCCTGCTGTATGTTGGTTCTTAAACAACAGTGAGAGTCTTGTGCTTGCACAGACCCTATTCTGTTTGGGTCAAGCTCTCTTTCTGGTTTGTTTGATATTCACATTGAAATGTTTGATTAATACCTTGTTAAAGGAAGTGGAGAAAAATCCTCTCAAGCCTCTGCAAGCCCTGTCAACGCATACAGTGCCAATGCAGTGATTAGGACAGAACCTTTGAATACTACAGCTGAAATTGTTGCCAGCTCTGGGTAAGTCACTTTTTCTTACCAAAGTTTGTTGCTTTCTTGAACCCTCCACCCTCACTTCCATCTATGAAATGGAGCGAGCGTGAATTCGCCAGATCACAGGCTATGTTCAGTGTTTATAATGGTGATGCTGGGCAGGGTGCATCTCTGTTAAAGTTGGCACAAGGATATCGTAGAGAAACTGAAAATTCCTAGGAAATTAATTTTTAATGCTTTGATGCTTGCATGGTACATAGGGAGGGTGAGCTTTTGGGATGGCGTGGCTTTCAGAAACGGTATACGCAAGGGCAGGAGAAAGCAGTGCTTGCATAGTGGCCTCTTCTCAGGGATATTGGGTTGTTTGAGAGTCTATTATCTTCTCCAAAGTTTTGAATTACAGCTGTGGCCATTTGATGTTTTTATCTACTAGCCTTTGGTTTGTTAGAGAGCAGTGAATGGGGTAGAAGTTCACTCAGATGAGATCTTTGTTGTCCCAGACAGCAGGAACTGGACTGAATATCCCTGTGCTCCTATGAACGCCGTTCCACTTCCTCTTCCCTTCTGACCCAAATTCACCATGGTGGAAAAGCAGTCCTGCCCTCTCCTACCAGACAACTGGTAGCTTTATTCACCTTGTTTCCCCTCCTAAATACAGACACACACACACACATACAGGCATCTGCCTGCCCTCCCCTCCCTCCGTGAAAGCCCAAGGTGCAAAGAGATGGCTTGCGCCTTCACGCACTAGCCTGGCCAAGCAACTTATTCTGCGTATTCCCAGTGCTTTTGTTGCAGGATTGTTTCTCCTCCCTCCCTCCTCCTTTCAGTGCCCTGTATCTGCATTTAACTAGTTCTAGCCCTAAATATCTACCCTGTGTCCTATCACTGCCTGGAGCAGATGCAGCGCAAATGATTGACCCTCTCCCTTTGGCAATTTGGCTTTGACTGCACAAAACAGCCAATAAAGTGGAAACAGCTGGGCAGCTGATTATGGAGATTAGCTTGAAGCTGTACAGTTTTATGGTCTAAGATAGAGCAGGAAGTGTTTGCTCAAAGAATGCAATTGCATTCCTCCTTTCTCCTGCTGCCTGCTCTTGACAAATTTTTAGAAATCCCTGACTAAAAGAATAGCATATGTATTTGCCAGACGCAGCTTGGACTGGAGGCTGTTAGCTCATTTTCCAGTGACTGAAGCTGGAGTGTGTAGCAATGCAGGGTCATGATCTGATCTGTCTAGAAGTTCTCTGAAAAGACTTGACTGAAGCCTCTGTTGAAATTCTCAGGCAAGGCTGGTTCTCACTAGTTTGTCTGCTGAATCTCTTGATCTGCTTTGTGATAAATATATCATACTTCTAATGAAGAGCATCTCTTTTCTCGCTTCTCCTGGTGCTCTCGTTCTTGTCTGTATAGTAATTCTTCCCTCATAGCAATTGTTTCTCTCCGGGCCCTCCCACTATAGAGTCTCAATGATTCTCTCCTCCCCTTCTTTCTTCCCACCCAAAGCATGCATCTGTCTTGCCCTTTCCTCCTGGTTTTCTTGAGACTCTTCTACAGATATGACAAAACCTTCCTTTATCCTGGTTGCTTCTTCAGCTTCTCCTTTCCATCCTCTCCCTGATGCCATGTTAGCCTCAAAACAGTGTCCAAGTTGACATATCCTAGGGATCACCTATTAGTTGTAAGTTTGATATCTGTTACCTGTGTGTGTGAGACGACATAAGCTGAGAAGTTTGATCGGACAGCTTTTACAGTAGATTGGCCATACAGCTAACCAAGATTGTACAAAACCACAGCTGTTTTAATATGGTTCAAGCTCTTGCAGAATGTGGTTGTCCAGCCCTCTGCACTCTTTTTTTTTTCTTTTCTTTTTTTTTTTTCAATCTCACTCCCCTCCCCTAGAAGTGTATCTCCTAGCACTCGGAAGTAGTTCCCAAGGACCAGGCTCTTTGGGTCTGGAGACCCTTCTCAACTGCTTGCTGAAGCTGACCTATTCGTTCTGCAATAATTACATTTTCTAGTTCTGGCTCCAAGGAACACTTGTATGTTTTTTACTAGTCAGTCACTGGATGAAGCACATAAACAGGGATGCCAGTCTGAGTCTTCTCTCTCCCAAGTGAGTTTGTGCTAGAGTGACTATTCTCACTTAGCACTGTTGATTTATTCAATTTGCTTCAAACTGCCATATACTTAAGCAATAAGTTCTGAATCGGATCAATTTGGACACAACAGCAAAGTGTAAAAATAATACAAGCTAACATTGTTTGTGCTCTGGAGGGCAGCCACAGAAAAAATACCAGCTCCTGGAAATGCTGTGGTCCAGTCTGATTCAGCCTCTGGTATAGACAGAGCATCATTGCAAGCGTGCTTCTTGTTTTGGCTCTTGTAAATCTCAGCTGTGGTCTGTCTCTCCCAGAGTTACTGTGCTTCTAGATTTAAAGTCCTTTTCTTGACAGCTGAAAATAATCAGTCTACCAAGAGCCAAGCAAACCTATGCTGAGATCAAAAAAGAGGCAGCTTTTTCTCACTTGCCAAGGCTTCCAGTGCTAAATGTTTTTCCAGTTGCACTGTGCTCTGCCAAACACCGTGTTTTCTCCAGATGCTGTTCTTCTAACCATGTGTTTAAATCAGTGAGAGCTTCTTGGTATTGAGTATTTCCTTTCTGGCGTTCAGGCCATTTACCTAGGCATATAAATAAAAGTGCTGGAAGGCTCCTGGTTTTATGAATGTTGGCCATAGGTAGTTTTTTAAGATGGTGGGACATCCTGATTGAAACAATAGATCAGTAGTAGTTTAGTGATGGATAAAACACAGTGATAGAGGAAGAATATCCTTTGCAGATGCTTGGAAATGGTCTAGTGGAATACCTTATGTTTAAATCACGATGCACTGAATTTGTACTATTTCAGTGAACTTCCAGAAGACAATACATGGATTTAGAACTCAAAATGCCGGTTTTCCTGCCCAACATCTCAGTCAACTCTCCTGGGAGCCTTAGAGCTGATGCAGCTACGACTCCCACCTTCCTGGCCCCCTGCCACCCTCTGAGCTGACCATTATGAACTTGGAAATTTCCAGACTCTCTGAACAGCTCACCACACTGGGTGCCAGTGATCTTGGCAATACTAGAAGCCCTGCTGTATGGTTTATGTTTGCTGCCCAGTGGCTTGCTTCTTAACACCAGCTGCAAAACTGACTGGATTCTTGTGAACTTGCTGGTTGAGGCTGGTCAGTGCTGAGTAGCAGCATCATAACCTCAGCATTTTCAGAATTTCCTGCATTCTCAGCTAGTGATGCTGGAGTGATCACTTTCTTTGGAAATGCTACCCTGCAGCCTGAAAAGATTCAAGTTGTAAATAATTTTGGGTTTCAAAACACTTCCCAGGTTAAGAGAACTCATTTCTAGCAAAAGCTATCTGCCTTTTTCTGATATGTCCGGTCTGGCCACGAATGGAAAAAAGATATCAGGCTTGATAAACTACTGGACCTGATCCAATGCTGTGCTTCGTTTGGAAAGGATATAAACCTTTAACTTACTTGATATGAAGTGCAGGCCCAAGGCTAATGTGAAAACGTGTGGCAGCGAGAACAAGCAGCATAGGCATTTGGAGCATTTTTGAGCCTGCCAAGTATTGATCGGTGAGGGGTGGGAATGAGTGGAGAAGCATTTCAATTTGGCATCCATATGTGATTCTGATGCTGTCACAGTGAATTAGCAGCACTTTCTTTTCCCTGTAGTCCATCCCAGGCTTTTGTCATTGAAGCATCCCCTTTGCCCGTATCTACTAGTTAAAAGACAAAGTGAAAAAAACCCAAATAAATTCACAGACCTTGTGCCCCCAAAAAGCCTGATTATGTTATGCTAGTATCTTCTGAATGGAGACTGAACAGGACTGAACCATCACCGCTAAAGTCTGTTGCAGCATAAATGTTACAGGGGATTCAAGCTACAATTACTCATTTTGTACAGTCACTTAATCCACTAATGGGGAGAAATGGGGCAACAGTTTAAGAAGGCAAGAGAACTGTCAGAGATTATTAAATCTACTGGGATGATTTGTTTTGGTAGTCTCTCTTGACCCAAGTACATGCTTCAGCTAATGCAACAGACTTAATGCCTCTGGTAATTAGAGCAAGAAGTGATGGGTCATCATTAGGAACTGCAAATTAAGGGTTGTATTTCATCTGGAAGGCAGCATCTTCAATGTGGCTTATTTGTTGCCACTGCAGATCATCTGTGAGTCACAAGTGGTACATTGGACTGACTCATTTGTGTGATTTAGTAGAGGCTTTTTAATACATGCTTACTGTTCCGTATGAGTAGTTTTTCTAAATAGTTGCCAAACAGAAAAAGCCACAATATTGGACTTCCCCATACAGTTAATACTACTGCTCTTATTTACACGATGTTGGTGATTGTTTTATTGTTGTGCAGTTCACAGTTCAGATTATTTTTTGATTGTAGGATTGAAATATATTTGTCATATCTATGAAACTGAAGAGCGAAGAAAGGAAAGCCAGGCAAGCATGGAAAGCATCAGTAATTGGCAGCTTCAGAAGATACAAGAGCCGATCTAATACCATTCAAGGTATATATTCACAGAATACTTTTGTGTGGGTTTCGCAGATCCACAATCATATTAATATCAGTTCTGGATGTTGACAAAAGCATGAATGAAGATGATATATCAGATTTTGCAGATTCTTCCCACTTTGGGTCTGTCCTCTTTTCTCTCTGCGGATGTTCCTCTCTCTGCACTCCCCTTTCTCCGTATTCTTCCCTTCTGATGCAGGTTTTTCCCGCGGTAATATTCCCTCCTCACACATGGCCATCTGCCTCTACTTTTCTCCTGTGTTCTGTGCTATCTGGTCCTCAGGGAACAAACGAGAGTCCTTGTGATATCTGTTTTCCTCAGTGAGGTCAAGACGGGCTGCTGTCTCCCATACCACCGTGCTGGTTTTGCCTTTATGGAAGGGCCTATTGCCACTCTAACCTGTACTGTATTTTGCTGTTGGTGTAAGGGCCTTTATCGGTTGCAGTGTTTTCTGTTGGTCAAATAGTTCTCTTCTCATCCTGTAAGCAGCGTAATAAAATCCACAGGCACTCGGTGCAAGTTGTCGATCTGCTATTATCTCCTGCATCCAGTTCTTATAACTGTTCTTCTCCTTCTCTCTTTCTTTGGATTCATTGAAGTCCAAGGAAATTACAAAGCAGCAAATTCTTACAGCTGGAGCAAGGAGTTCTCGGGGTTGAGAAAAGCCTGTGTTTGATGTTACTTTTGATACTGGATTTCTTGTTGCTTTTTCCTCTGCCGTCTCCCCTTGCACCTCCTTCACAGTGACAATAAGGGAGAGTTATTTATTCTCTTCAGATGGCAGGAGCAGGTAGAAACCATTGCTCAGATCCTTGGACTTCAGCATAAACTCGGACTTGAACTTAAATATTCTTGAACATAAACCAAAAAGATGGTCCTTGTCCAAGACTTTATACCACCTTCCTTCACTATGAGGAGGGGGAGCTGGGGACATCCAGACCCTCTTGGGGAAGTGCTTTCCAATAGAAAAGGATTATAAACATAAGGTGTGTTATTGTATACACGAAAAATGACCAAAACCACTCCATCTGTCTGCCAGCACCTGTGACTCTGGACAGCTGTCACGAGGAGAGACCAGTAAGTCTTGACGTGAGCAAGAATGAGGTACGGTTCCCTAAAAATTGGGAGGGGGCTCGTCTTTTTCAGTGCCCAACTCCCATGGAAGCTGGTTTGGGAAGTAAATGCCTACGTGTCTTTGCGAAGGAGTCCTCAAGTCCCTCAGCAAAAAGACACAGGCACAGAGAGCCTGGGAGGCACAGAGAAAGGTTTGATTTGTAGATTCCAGGGAATCAGATGTCCTGCAGGTATTGGTGCTCCACTAATGTACTTAGTATTTGATTGTTAATAAGGAACATCGTGAAGGATAACTAGCAACATCAGTGCCTGCCCTGAGGTAGCACCCAGTGCCTACCCAAGTGCTGCCTTTTGCCAGCTGCTGTAGAAGTAATAAATCAGTCAAGGGATGTCAAAGGTCAGCTTCCAGGGGGAAATAATGATTTTACTCAAGTGGAGTGTGCCTTCCTTAATAAGGGACACTTAGCAGCATGGGATCTCATCTCTGTACTCTGTCACTCCCTTCCATGTGCTGATGTACCCTTTTTTTCTAAAAGCCACCAACCCTCGCTGGATCAATGAGGCCTGATCAATTGTTTTTCCCTCTGAATTATCCATATGGGGTTGTTAGCTGAGCTGCTGGCAGAAAACGAGAGACAGCTTTCTGTCTGTTTACTGTAAAGAAAGCAAAGCAAACTACAGGAGGGGACAGGCTGCAGGATATTTACTGTCAATACAGCCGGAGAGAGAGGAGATATAAGGAGAGGGGAGGAGAGGGGAGCAGAGGCTGCAGACTGCAACCCAAATGAATGATCTGAGTGTAAAAATACCCATGCAGTTTCAGACAGAAAGTGGGTGGATTGAAGTCAACAAGGGATAGCTGAGGGTGTTTAACAAATGGTTTAGTGAAGGGCTAGTGAGGCAGGAAAGTACTTGTGGCACACAGAATAATAATGCTGTGCACGAGCATACTGAATCTGCAGTGCAATCTGAAGGGCGCTTCCAGATCTGCCCTGAGACAGAGCAGTAGCTGGGATATTTTTGTGTGTGCCTGCATGCAAGACCCATCATTTACAAGTAATAAGATGAATAATAATGATTGAACTTAGAAAACAGTAATTGGAGCTAGTTTTCCAAAGCAGCTGGATATCACCATTGTAACTCAGACCAGAAAAAAAAAAAAATCTAAAAAAAATAGGCATACTTCCTTGCTTCTCTCTCCTCTTCTTTATCCACAGAGGAATTAGGTGACCTGAGCTTCACAGGGCAAGAAGGCTCTGAGCAGCTTGCTCTGAGTATCCCTCTACTTCCAGAGGCAGGTGAACGAGTGAAGAGTGAATTCACACTTTAGAGAGCAGCGAAGACCATCTTGCCATGAAACCATTCACAGATGAAGATGTAGAAATCTACATCCAGAGCAAGGTAAGGCTTTATCTGTCCAGATTTTCTGTCTCCCACACTAGGTGTTGATTCTGAAGGGTGCCAAACTTGACAGTTAGTTGCTCGCCTGCTGTCTTCATTTCTGAGACAAGACTGGGTGAAGTTTCATGAGAACTGTATTTCTAATGAGATTTCTAGGTTTCTGTTGCAGAATGTTATCAGGGATCTGAGCTGGTAGCCTAATTTTCCAAGGTGCTTGTCCTCTTCTCCTTCAGATGTCCTGAATTTTTGCTCCGGATCTGGAATTCCCAATATGAGACTAGCTGTAATTGCCAGCATTTAAGCTAAGGAAAGGTCCTTGCCCTCTCCCTGTCCAGTGGTCTTGGCTTGACAGAAACAAGACTGAAACCATGCCAGGGGTTGCCTCTAAGAAAGACGCATGTAGGAACTAGAGAGAGAGAGAGGAGAGAGACAGATATTGTTAGAATTCACCTATCAGTCTGTCACCTCAGCTAAGGGTACTTCTCTATATAGCATGATTAAAATAACATGTCTTATTAGCACATGTGGGCTGGAACCACGTTTTCTGTTTTATGAGATGTTCCAGCACTCCATTTTTATTTTCCCATTATGAAATGAAGTAAAACAGAATAAAATCATCAATGAAACAATACTGTTTAATAAAAGCAACTCTAAGTGAGCCATAACATTTTTTAAAGCTGACATGTTTCATCACAGTACTTAGGTAGGTCCTGTTTTATAGTCTGCTTTCCCCAACAAAATGCAAAAGTGAAAAATCATCTCAAAATGGAAAACTGTAAAGCTTTCTGTTCTGTAAAGGAAGAAATATTCTGGTACCATGAAGGGGCTGGTAAGAAAGGTTTGTTTTCTCTATGGAAATGTTTTGGTGACAAGCAGGTGTATTTCTTTGAGAACTTTTCGTTTTCAGCCATGCAGTGTTGTGCACCGGAAAATCATTCCATGAGAATCTGTTCAGTAAGCTATAATAGCGAACACTTCTCTGAAGGTTTATAAAGCGGAGCTACAAAGGAGGGAACAGAGGGAAGCCATGCACAGGAAGATGCTCATATGACAGCCATAAGTACAGGGAACAGAAGCGGAGTGCAGTTAAGCGAGGCTCATAGTTGCCAATATTTTAGGTTCTACAGAAAGTCTGTTTTCTAGCAGCCCTCCAGCTCTGATGGATTCCTAGTTTCTGCCTACTCCTGAGCCTCCTGTCCAAGTGAGGCTGCCTAACCTTCAGGCAGCCCCAGTGCTGCTTGTCAAATGCTGCTTGTTTTTGAAAATAAGTCAACCACCTGGTGCAATGAATCTCTATGATACCAAAGAATTCTTCCTTAAGCCGCTCAGCAAAGGAAAAACTCAAGTGCATATGGAGTTGATATGACTGGCTAAATAAGAACAAACATGAGTGTTCTTAGCAATCCCCAGCAAATCCCAGTCCTGCTTTTTTCCTCCATAATAAAACCTTAACTGCCCTTGTTGTTCTGGTTTTGTGCATTTGTTTTGGCATGATTTCCAAAGTTAAGACCTGGTAAGGGGGATGCCAGTAGGTAGTAGAAGCAACTATCCAACAAAGAGCTTATTCTGTGTCTTCTCCCAACATGTCTGTGCTGGTGCTAAAGACATCTTAGATAAATGCCTTGGCTCTTCGGAAGCTGCATTCACTCACTCATGTTCTGTCTTCTGATTTTTATGCCTTCCCTTCTGTAGGAAGGTTATATTTTCCAATAGCATGATTAGGGAGCTAATTGTGGTTACCAACAGTTAGGACCGTCTGTCACATGCCCTTTGTTCTTTTATCCCTGCCCCGGCAATGAGGAGTACATGCAGAAAGAGGTGTTTAGTGGTACCTTCCCTAATAGGTTTTTTGAGAGTCTATACTTTCTTAAAGATTTCATGACAACTGCTGTAGCCTAGCCAGTAGGTGATGAAGGCACAATTAAATAAGGCCAGGCTGGGTTGGATGGATTCTCCCAGGATACTGGAGCTGGCAGAAAGTGTTTCTAGCAGGTGGCCCTTAGAGAGAACATAGTGTGAGCAATGCGTACAGAGGCACTCTTAGATCTCCGTTTGAGCTGACCCACAGCGATTGTGTACTTTCAACAGAAAAAGTCTGCTTTTTGTGTCTAAAAGCTCTTAAAGTGGACAACTTTCTCTACCGCTCATACCTTTTGCTTGTTTGAGAAACCATTAGGATATCTTCTGGATGAGCAAAAACATGGTGGAGGAAATAGCTATAGCTGTAGGTGGAGAAGTGCTGTAAATGAAAGCTGAGATGAGGTGAAAATTAACATGGACTAAAATTTTCCAGTGTAAATTTTCTAAAAAAAAAAAAAGGTACATGTAAGCTAGCTAAAACTAGTCTCGGGGGACAAGGATGAATTGGAATGAGGAGGAGGAGGGCGAATTACTAGGGAAATTAAAGGGTATAACATAAACATAAGGGACTATGTGTTGTTAGCATAGCAAAGAATCAGGATGTCAAGGGTAGATGAGAGCCCAGCAAAGGGAACAATATGATACTACAGTCTGATGTATTTCCCACTTCCAAAAACTATTCAGGCTTAGTAAAAATACTGTTAACTTTGTTGGCTGGTGGGGGAGGTATTCAAACTCTGCTCATCTTCAAGCTCAGTGTTAGTCAATTGCTATTCATTGGCTAATTGGTCTTAGACAAGCACTAGTCCTTTTTAGTCCATTGTATGGTCTGTTGTTGTGAAGAAGTGAATCTTTTTTGTCACCTCCCAGGGCTTGGGGACACATTTCAACACATTTGAGTGTGTTGTCTGACAGGTCAACGTGTGACATAAAGGAGTCCAAAAGGACTTTTCATGAAGTCCTTGTCAGTGGTATTTTCTAAAAGGGAGAAGAGTCTTATTTAGAAGCTGAAGAAGATGCTAAGCAAGCAGGACACAGGAGTTTTAGAATAGAATCACGGAATGGTTTAGGTTGAAAGGGACCTTTAAAGATCATCTAGTGCAACCTCCCTGCTGTGGGCAGTGACATCTCTCCTTAGGTCAGGTTGCTCAAAGCCCCATCCAACCTGACTTTTGGTGTTTACCAGCTCTGTCTCATGGTAAGTTGGTTGTAACACACAGGGAACGATAAATTTTATTCCCAGTGCAGCACAGGCACAAATGTTTCAGGGTGCTTTAGGTTGATTCTGTTTCCCACCAGAGACAGAGACTGCACTTACCTGTAATATGAAATATCTTTCTTGGAACTGACAGGTAGAACAGCGACATTATCTGGTTTCCAAAGCAGTGGAGGAGGTGCAGAAAATCATCCAGCAGCTGACCACAGAAATCAGCTCTAAGGCCACACGATTCCAGGCTATCTCCAACTCTGGCATTCACAATGAGAATATTAAGGTATGAACAAGAGCTCTAATATACTCTCTGGCAGCTTGTAGGCAATCAGTAAGTGATTTCTCCATTGTGCAAGTGTTTGTACGGACAGGTACTTCACTGAAAATGCCACAGACAATGTGTTGACACTTCACTGTGGAAGTTCTAGTGACTGACTGGGTCACAGGCACATACTCGTGGACATCTTACAACTAGAGGAGCATCAGAGAGGGCTGGGTAAATCAGGCAGAGCCTCTTTTTACAGCTGCTGCTTTTACAAAGAGCGTCTACTGCCAGAGCTGTCAATCTGCAAGCAGAAGCCAAAGCTCTTTGGGAGACAGAAAGAAAAAACTTGTACAGCAGTAACATAAGAAGACAAAAATGCTCATGCTTTCATGAGCTATGACTCATATTTTTCACAGGTGGAAAACCTGCCACCTCACTAAAAAAAGAAAAAAAAAATCAAAAATCCTTCTTCCGCTATGAACATTAGAAAGCTTCTTCAGAAAAATATGGGTTTTCTTGGTCATGGATTGGAACTTCTTTTTCACTGGGAATATATATGCTTATTAGTGGGAGAAGTTAAATGCCTCCCCATTTTAGACCATCAAATACCAAAATGATAATGTCCTGTCCCAGCTGTAACAGGAGAAGACTGGTTATTTCCTATGACTATTTAACATAAGAATAACTAGAGTAAGGGTATAAGAAACAATCACAGCAGTGGCAACTTCAGATGAAAATGATCTTTTTCATCTGAACTTGTTTACATACTCTAGCTATGTCAACCCTTATACTGAAATGCAGCCAGTTACGAAAGCAAACATGTAAAAGCAGGAGGCAACTTTTGCAGCTGTCTAGGATTGAAAGGGAAGAACTCTGTGTATCAAGCTGCTGGAAGGGTACGGAGGTGGAGGCAGAATATAGTCATCCAGTCTGCAATGTGGCTATTGCTCTGGGGACAAACACATTCAGTTTTATAACTTTTTTGGAATTTCACGTACCCCAGGGCTTGTGGTCTTGCCAATAGGAATGACCACAGTGATGTAAAACAGTGCCACATCCTGGTGTACGTGTTCCTTAGTGCCATGGTCTGCCATCCGCCTCTCGTACTGGAACAAACCTGCTTGGCTAATGAGGTCTGACAGGAGCAGGGTCAGGGTAGAATTGGTGTTCTGGAAAACAAAGCAGAACAACACCAAGGCGATCTATTCTGAGCAGTAATTTGGTATTACGGTAGGCTGATCTGAACAACTTCTGCTGAAAAGAAATCCTCAGAATGTGTTTTCTTAAAAAGTGGCAGATTTGTTATTCATACTTGACTGAACCCAGTGCTATAAATCTGTGGAAGTCATACTGGGAGGGTCTGGCTAACTTTGTCCTGTAGGTATGAGTCAGCAAGGAATGGGTTAATAATTTTTTTTTTTTTTGGCTTGGGCTCTTCTGCTTCCAAAAAATAGAATCTTTAATATCATTGCTGACGTAACTTAACCTAGAGGAGACTTGTGTCAAGGGAAAGCCAATGTATTAACTCTTCTGTGTTTAATTTTGCAATGTCTTTTTTCTGTCAATTAAATTTAGAGTGACTTTTCAGAGCTTTCAGCTTTTGGTTAAAAGGAATTAATTTAACACGGTGAGGGGGTCTAGATTTGTTGAGAAGCTACAAGTCTCCTTCTAAATATGCAGGGCTGAGTGGGGAATACCTAAGAAAAGTCTCTAGATATTCCATGTTTTTCTGTAACCCAGGGGACAAAAAATCAAAATCTCTACTAAAAAACTTGAAATAAAATTCAGGTGGACAAAATGGAATATTTTCTTTTTAAAACGTTTAAGTGTTTGTTTTAGTTGTGGCCCACCCTTTTCGCAGCTGTAAACTGCGCAGGGCTGATGCAAAAGCTGTGGAGGCTTCAGTAAGGTGTAATGAGCAGGTTAGCATCCAGACTAATTATTAGTACAGCACTGCCCAATGGCATTGCCAAGTGTTTAACTCTGTAATCTGGGGGGGGGGGGGGGGGGGGGGAATCCTTCAACAAATAGGCTCAAAGGAAGCTTGCAGCTTTGCTCTGTGAATGAATGACCTGGCACATGCTTTCTTTCTGTTCTGTGTACTTCTTGTTTTCCTTTCTGCTTCTCTCAGGATCAGCCAGCCTTACTGGCCAAGTGGTCCGCTATGCTTCGGGGGAAGCGCCCGTTCCACCCATCCATCCAGGTACAAAGCCCCCCTGCCACCTGGTCCCTGCCAGTCCGTATGCCTCCTTCCTCCTCGCCCACCCTCTTCTTCTTCAGACAACTCTATCCCCCTCACCGATCCTCCCATGACTATTTCATCCTCCCTGCAAGAAACTTGCTTTTTTTGCTGAAAGCGTAAATATTTTATTTCTAACCTAATGCTTCTGCCTCCCTGGGATATCCTGGCCAGGATCGCAAGAATAAGGCTGTATTTAATTGGCCCAGCATACTGCAGGCAGGTTTTTAATGTAGCAGAATTGGCCATAAGTTACAGAATTTGAGGCTCTTGTTCAAGCCTGTGACTCGTTGGGGCCCGTGGTCTGGATATGGCACGTAAGACCATCGTGTGAAAGACCATAGGTGTTGGACTGGGGTTTGTTTAGGACACCAGCTGCCCAGCTTTGCAGTGCCGTCCCCAGCTTTGTGATTTCGGGTGGTTCCTGGTAAGCCCCAGGTAGAGCAGCCTTGTGTCTTGTACGTGAAGGCACTCGCCTAACACCTGCAGCTCTTCCATTTAAAATCTGTTGGGTGCCAGTGCCTACAAGTCAGCGTCTTGGTACGGGGAGAAATGGTTGTTTATCTGCCACTGTGGCCGAGGCAGGGAGATGAGCAGTAACTGCATGACAGCCGTTGTATTTTTTCCTTATGGAGCCTAGCGCTTCGTTCCCGAGCTGCTCGCAGGGTTTCTCAGCCTCACCAAACCTGACTTGTGCAGGTCAGCTTGGTCTGCAGTGTCATCCTTCCAGTATCCTCCTGCCTTTAGGTGGTTTGTATCTGAAAAAAGAAGGGCTTTCTGGTGTTCCCTTTGCCATTTCTGTGCTTCTGGCTGGCCATCTTTTGTATTTCAAATTCGCTTGCCAGGGAGCAGAGAAAACCGGCCGTCACATGGCTGGAGACCGGCACGGAGCTGAAATGGGGGTCCCAGACCCACGGGCAGAAAGTGTGAGTAGAAGCTCCAGAAAGGCTGCTGAGGACCATCAAAGCCTGTTAGTGCCCTCAGGACCCTGGCACCTCTGCAGTAATATTTTAAATGAGCTGAGCTACCAGGCAGGCCACCAGAATATTTTGGATTATTACAGGAGAGTGACAAGGGCGTTTCGTTCACCTCGAGGTAACCACCTTGCAGCAACAACCGCCACTTCACGTCCTGCTCGTGCAGCAGCTTCACCTTATTAATGCCAATGTAAATTAGGCTTGCTAGCAAGCTTCTGAGTCAACATGGTAAGTCTGAAGGAGTTTGAACTGAATACCTGGAGCCACGATTGCCAAATGCTTCCAAACCAGTGTTTGGAGATGGTATTTGTGTCACCAAATTCACTCTTTGCAAATACTGGTTCAGCGCTGGTTTTGTTGGAAAATGGTCATTCCCAAAGTGAGGCCAATTATTGTCTTCCAAACAAGCCTGCTTGTGGGTTTGTTATCCATCGGTTACTGTTTCCATCCTTACACTGTTTCTGGCTTCTGCTCAGCAGGAGATGTGGTTTCCTACAGTATGGCTGGCCAAGACCTGGGTTTATTTCTGAGAATGCCACTGCCTGTGGTAGGCTCAGGCATGTCACTTGCCTCACGTCTCTGTCTCTTAAAGGGCAGTCATGAGGAGTGAAACGCTTGTAAAATGAATGGGCCGTAGCCTTATTTTACTAAAGTCTGTAGTGGACTTTGAAAGAGGTCACAAAAGTGCACTTTTTGCCATAGTTATTACTACTATTGACCTCTAGGCTTATCTCTAGTAACTATTCTGAGGTCATAACTTGCACTATTTTATTACCCTTTGCTGGATCTCAAAACATGCTCTCTGATGCTTTCCTGCTCCTTGGAAGCTGTTAGTTATTACATCTCATGCAATTGCAGGCTAGAAATATCAAGGAATGGGGGAAACCATAGCAGGTGTCGTGGCAAATCAGTCAGTGCGCTTTTGTCTTCTATGGGCCGTGGCTGTCACATCAGACTCCTCCTAAGACAATTTTCTTTTAGTCTGCGTGCCTCCAAAGTAACCCTCGGACGGGCATGGAACAGGTCCTGGCTGTATTCAATTGTTCCTGCCATGCCATGGCTTTTCCTTCTCTCCAAAGCCCACAGTTTTACCTATTACTTCCTTAACCCTCTTTTCCTTACTTCAGGCTCGTGGATCTGCCTTTGTCTCCTCTCTCAATCTCTCTGCACTCTCCTAGGTCTTAGCACCCAGCCAGTTCCTCATCACGGTCCCTCTGCGTGGCCTGGCTGGGTACAGGGAATGCCAGGTCCGGCACTGGCGTTATTACACCGTGCATGGAGCCAAGCTCCTCTCCTCCGTACGGGACCCCGAGGAATTGCATCAGTGGCTAGAGGTGGAGCAGTTCTCAAAAAGCCTTCAGCAGTGGCATGAAACGGATGTGAATATCGAAGGTGATCTGGTTCCAGCCAAAGTGCTTCTCGTCTTCCGGGAGCTGGTGGAGAAGTCGATTATCTCCTGTAACCTCTCCAGTGAGTTTAGTGGGGACAGGTATAACGGGACTGTCTGTCTTCTGCAGCTGAGAGAGGGAACCATCACACACACAAACTGTTTGTTTGACTCACGTGGTCAGAAGTTAAAAAACAACAAACCCCTCCAAAATCAGGGAGCCTTTAGCCCATTGCAGTGATGACGTAGACCCACATTGAAGATAGAATTAAGTAGTTCTTGGGCTCTTCATACCCAAGGTGTTGCTCCTTTCTTAGGAATTTGGGTAGGATCTGCAGCAACATCACCCTCACAGTTCAACCAAGATGCAACCCAGATTTTCAGAACATTTAGGAATTTGTTTGGGAAAAATCTTTTTCTACTACAGCACCTGCAATATATCTAGACTATCAAGGAAAATTGGATACAGGGAAAGTGCATAAGTTGGAGGAGAAAGTGCCTGAAGATGTGTATAGGGCAAGTAATGCCCTGAGGAAACCTCAGCTGCCCATAGCTTTCCAGCATGGGGTGGTGGGAACTAAGTAGAAGGACTTCTACTTAAGCAAAGTCTGTTGGACAAATGCTCTTTTCCCCAGCATCCAGGTTACTCCAGTGCTGTTCAGCAGAACTGGACTCAGAAAATTTGTTTTCAGTAACGGTGCTGATCCCTCTGTGAGCAATCCAAACTGCTGTTTATTTCCTCTGGCTATTCATTCTAGAAGCGCTGATCACTGACATAACGCAATCAGTGGTGCATTTAACATGCCTTTATAGCTACAACATCTGTAGCAAGATGCTGGCTGAACAGTGATCCTCATGCTTAATTCTTAGCATCCTAGAGGCGTGTTATAGGCTTCAGCTAATGAACACTTGGCTTGGTCCAAGCTAAATAGTCTGTGCCCATCTTTTCACATTAAGGTACTGTGACATGATCAAATCCGGACTGTGGTGCCTCTTCTCATAGCATGTTTCCAGGATGACTTTACTCATCAGCAGCCCAATACGGGTCTTCTGTATTCCAGAGAAATAGGAGCCATTTCCACTCATCTGGTTGCACTCTGAATTTTAGTCACAGCAGAAAACATGTTAAAGTTAAGCTCAGCTAGGTCATTGCATTCTTCCAGGAAATACTTGTTATCATAGAAATGATTACAGGTTGAAAGATGAAAGGTTGGAAGGTTGAAATTTCACCGTTGTGGCTCACAGAAAAGATCAGGTGGAGTGGGCTTGCACTTTAAAGTCTAAAGTGAGACTTATGTGAAAATCATTGTGTTGAAGTGAAAACCTGCCATGTTGTCTAGTAGCAGTACATCAATTTGTTGAGCCAGGAAAGGTACTTCCATGGGACCCAGGGAGTGATGTTTGGGCTGATGATTCTGATGCCTTTTTTGTAAGGCCAGCTGGGAGGAGATGAGCTAAGATGAAGTCAGGAGGAGTAATTACCATTTTTGTTTGTTTCTGGGAAGAATGAACTTCCTTCATCCCACAGTACAGCTAAAGCTACAGAAAAAAATCCCCGATTTCATTGCTTCCCTGTTTTTTAATTCTTCGAGCTCCAGCAAAACCAGTTTTTGAGGTGTCTTGCTTTTCATTAGTGGAAAAATAGGTAGCCCAATTGCAATGCTTTGGGAAACGCTGTGAACATATTTGCATGCTGACACAGTGGTTGCTCTAACGCTTTTCAGCTGCTGGGTATCCCTGCTGAGGGCTTGGGAGCAGTGCAGTCCCTGGTTTGGCTCAGCAGGGAAACAACATGCAGATTTTACTGAGGGTTATAAAGTTCTGGTTGAGATGGACTCCACTATTTGCAAGGTAATTCAACCCTTTGCTTTCTGGAGGAGAGGCTAAATTGCCATTGGGAGTAGGCAGGTATTTCCTCTGTGAGGGCAGAAGAGGTTGCCATCCCAAATGTTCATCACTGTCCCTACAAGTCTGTTGTGCGGGCTCCTTGTGGAATTGCACCCTAGCCCGTGCCAATCAAAATGAGGTGGGTTAACACGCTGCTATTTAAACCACTTATGGTAATCTGCTCCGTCTTTTACTTCAGTGGGTTAGAGCGTGATCATGCAATTGGCTCAGATGGCAAAGCTGAAGGAACAGTCATCCCGCCAGAGTGACAGGGAGAGCTGGGGACAGAAACTTCTTCCATGAACGCAGCTGGACCAACAGGAAACCTCTCACTAAGTCCATTAGTTGCAGCTTTCATTCCTTTCTGCTCTCTTAGAGCACGTTGTTCCTGGAGATGAGCTACTCTTCCTTCACTGAGGAAACTTCTTTCCTCCAAATCACAATGGAATTAACTTTTTGAGGCTCGGCAGCCCCCGTGAGGCAAGCAGTTAGCCCTTTTTGTATGACTGCTCTGCACAACAGGTCCTAAATTCTTGAATTGTCTTCTGTGCAAGTGCATCTCTGGAAACCAAACTTAGAGATACCCCACAAAACATTCTGAATGACTGGCAAGGGTAAGTCATTTGGTCTGATTACGGATTCTCTGAAGGAATAAGGACATCTTTAGATATGAAGCATTCATCTTGTCCCCTCTAATCTGCAGTCATCTCCTTATATTGTGCCATTAGAAATGTTAGGTTGCACCAGTTGTCTATCTGGATTTTTAAGCAGCTGGTCCTAGGATTTAACAGGACTCACAAAGGAAAACAAAAGCATGGTAATTGAGCATAAAATTGAGACCTTAGTTGTTCCTTCATCTTCTTCCTGTTCTCATTCTCCAGGGTAGATTTAGATGATAAGTGTTTTTCTTGTATTCTGCTTATGGCATTGAAGAGAAAGTGCTAAGACAGACCAATAGAACTGCAAGACCCTAGACGGGCTCTTGCTTGGCTTGTGGAAAAGGACATTTTCATCTTTATTATCTTTTCTTGTTCCTTCACAGGTAAAGTGACAGTGCTGGAGAGCTTCAGCTCAGTGGTCCGGGTGGCTGTGGAGACATCAGAATCCCAGGTCGAGGTGGAGCTGGTCCCTGCTGTGGAGATTCCAACTTGCTGGCCCGAGAAAGCCCGGTGGCCTCGTTGCCTTAAGCGCTGGCCTTCCCAGGAAAAAGTGCAGTGCATCAAGGTGAGCAGTGTGAAAAGCGCTATTAAGTCTGTGCTGGAATTTACCTCACAGGTGTCTGACAGTGGTTTCCCAAATGGAGGACTGCACGGTGATGCAGGCAACAAGTCCCATGCACGACCTGCTGCTCCATGGCAAAGTGCCTGCAGAGCTGCACCTCTGCTGTAGTAGCACAGCTGGTGCTGTACCCGATGGCTCTGGAGCTGGGTCTCCTGGGAGTAACTGCTATCAGCACACAAGGAAACAAAACAAATTATGTGTGTGTTTGACTAAGAATTAGGGTGGGAGCATGACTCATGTTTGCTGCCTCTGCTAACCCTGTTTAGAATACAGTTTGAGAGACGTCACACATCCTTGTTGTAACATCTCTCTGCACTGCTCAGAGAATTTTGCCTCTGATCTGGTGTCACACTTCCCCTTTTGTCCACAGTCGCTTGGTTTCGACCTTTTGGCCCGCTCCAATTATCACTGGCAGCTGTGTTTCTCCCGTGCTGAGCATATACTCATGGAAGGACTTGATGAAGATGGTGGTTGTCGCATGAAGTGCTTCAGGGTCATGAGGCAGATGAAGGAAGATGTCTGGTGTGCTGGAAATAAACCTGTCATCACAGCTTATCACCTTCAGGTAGGCATCACCATGATACCAAGCTACGGTTTCAGTATCTGTTGCAGTGGCTTCCGTCCAGTAATGTCAAAATATCGTGGCGTAAATCACTGTAGCATCTATGTAACTTCTAAGGTAACTGTCAAAACTGCAGTACTATTTCATTGCTTTACAGTGGCAAGAAGTTCAGTAAATATATATGCCAAACTTCAATAAGAAACTAAAGCCTGTAGGAACATTGTGATTGCAGCAACATAAATAACGTTAAGAGTTGAGGCCCCTGCTCTGTTTTGACTTCACATGGGCATTGTAATATTGGCTTTAATAACATGGTTGCCTCCTGCTTCTTGACTATCCCAGCCATCCGTATCCATCTGTTTGTCTGAACAAAAATTGTGCATTTGTCTTTGTGGATATCCACCAAGCAAAATTCTCTTAGGTGAGCCTTATTTCATGAACGAGGTGCAAACTACAGTTCTGGTGGTGTTTCACCTGGGGTGGGAAAGGAAGAAAGGGATAAAGGGGTGGTAGCATCCTCCCTGCACGTCCTTCAGGGTTCAAGATGGTTTCAAACAACGTTTGTGAAGAAGAGACAGAAGGCTCTGCTGTGACCGTGTCCCCACATCTGACAGCTGCAGACACTGGTGGACCACAGGCAGCACCATTTATCAGACAGTAGAGCAATCCTGTTTTCTGGGCCTCCATCCTCCTGGAGCTGCCAAGGAAAGGCTGTTCTTCTCCTACCCTGAAGCCTCAAGCCACTAGGCTTCCACAGTAGTTACTGATCTTTTGGTGTCCAAAACCAGATGCAATGCCAAGATTTTCCCTAAAGAAAAGGTTGCGACTACCAAATGCTATTATAGTCATGGGACTCATCTAAGTCATGATGGAGTCAAAAAAGAGTTGACGAGGCTGTTTATAGCTTAGCAGAATGCAAAAATTCTCAGTGCCTGTAAAAACAAGCTGGTAGGAAAACTGTTTTAGGTAGGAGAAAGTGAAAAACCATTTAATCATTAGTAACGATCTCTTTCTGTGGCTGAAGGAGAAGGAGGTGCACGAAGTGCTGTTGCACAGACTCTTGATCAAAATAAAAGGCTCTTTAGAAGCTCTTCAGTTCTTTACTGTAACTGTACTTCAGGCTTTTACTGCAAGAGAGGATTAGTTTACCAGGCAGAAGGAATGCTTCAAAGTTACTTACATTTAAAAAAAAAAAAAAAAAAAGGAGAGAGAGAAACAGTCAGTGGATAAACCAGCAGTTGAGCAGAGGCTTAGTGTTAGGTTTCTTCACATTATCAGGTTTCCCCTGTCAGAGGTATCCAATAATTATGATTAAGCAAGACTCCATATGAAAAAGATCCTCTATGACAGAGGAAATCCTTCCCCTAGAAGTTGTGAAAGCCTTAGAGGACTGAGTAAGCACACTCATTATGCTTACCTCCGTAGGAATGAAGTTCAAGATTGGGAAGTCCAAAAAGACCCAGGTACGTTTTGAAAGCCAACTCTATGCCTCCGGTAGACAGCTGGCAGTTAGGGACGGACGGATCAGTAAATGCTGGGGATAGATCACCTGATGGAAGAGCAGCACTATTTTCCTTGCCTCCAGAAACTTCATTGCATTTGCTGCTCGTGGATCTCGCTGAAGTAGTTTTAGTGTGAGGAAAGGTAACTAACTGCTCTGCAAGCCTCCAAGGAGTAGCTCTTGCAGAGTTACAGCTTGAATTCCTCACTATGGCTTTTGTTCCCCAGCAACGTTTAAAAAAAGGTCTTTGTGGTTATTGCAGCTGTGAACAAAAAATTGTTCACATTTGAAAAGCTGCCTGAGAAGAAATTTGTCAGCAATACAACTATTGCAAGGCCTACTGCAGGAAAAAACCAAACCAGGCAATCCAGAAAAGTGTGGCTTATTTTGATGAAATTCTACCTCTGAAGAAACAGAGGAGTGGAAGGCTGCAGTTTGGCCACATCTCACAGCATCTGTGGGTCTCTTTTGGGCCACTGAATCTGCAAAGTAAAATTGGGATTCAGAGGCCAGTAAGGAACTTAGCAGAATTATTGAACCCAAGATGGGTGACTTTGTACTTTAAAAACTGATTTCAGGTTGACCAAAGCAGTCAGTATGACTTTTTTGGTACAGTAAGTGTAAGTACCTTGAGAAAATTCTTCTCAGTCATAAGCAAGTCTGAAAAATGCAACATGGGCATGTAAAAGAGCAATAATCATATGCATTTTGTTATTTTAACTATAGATTTCTCAAATGTTACATTACATAAAATAAACATGGGGGAATAGAACATAGCACTTGCTGTATTACATATCAGAAAAAAACAGGCTGCACTTGACCAAAAAGCATGCCCTGCACCTGCAATAGTTGCTTGGAATCTCAGTCTGGGATGCAGGTCTGTGTGCATCTTCAGCACAAATACAGCTGAAGCTAACAAATAATTATGTTAGTCTGGTTATTCTTCTCTTAGCACCTACCGGATTCTACGCTTGTATAATAGGCCATTTTCTACACCCTAAAGCGCCTGGCATTTCTACAGAGGCTCCTGCTGGAGGATGGAAAATAGGCTAAGGTTATTTTAGCGAGACCATTTTTCTTGGGCTCCCGGCCCAGTCACTAGAGAAGGAGAGATCCTAACCAGGCACGTCAGAGTTGCTCTGCCTGATCCCCACAGGAGGCTTTAGCTGCGATCCCTCCATCGCAGAAACGTTAACACGGGGAGATAGCAGTGCGAGTCTTTCTGATTTCCAAAGCTGTCAGCCACTTACCAGCACTAAAACTGCCTTAGTAAGCTGTGTGAGCCCTCAACAGAACCTCTAACACCTCTCCTCTCCCATCTGCTTCTTGCAGACAGTGCTATTCTGGACGTGTGAAAAATACCCACGCACCAAGGATTGGCGCTGCTTCCCCGAAGCCTTTCTGAGGCTGGTACAGAAGCTGCACAAGTGTGTAAGCCAGCACTTCCTCAAGCATTACTTTGTCAAGAACACCAATCTGCTCAAATATGCCAACACCAGTGACCTGGACCTGGTGGCCAGCAAGCTCGCGGTCTTCTTGGAGGACCCCGTCTTCTGCCTGGACTGAGGCAGGAAAAGGTCTACTCACCCCAAACCCGAGCTGATCCCCCGCCTCCTCTCCCCGCCTGTGGTTGTTCTTCGTGTCCTTCCAGTAGATGTTGCAGCTGGCTTTGTAAGACGGTTGGCACATGCAGCGTGAAAGAGAAGCGTCAAGCTGGCAGCAGTGGGCGGTGAAAACTGATGGGAGGTATCGCCTGATGCCCAGCTGATCTAATTTGCTTTCAACAGTGACAGCCTTCCTGGAAGCTACAGCCAGTGAAACCCAACTTTCTGTGTCAGTCAGAGCAGGCAACTGCCTCGTTCTCCGTCTCCGGTCTTGTGGCACCTAAGCAGAAAGATGGTGCAAAGAAGCCTCGCTCGGCTGCCTCCCCGCTGTGTAACCTAGCACATCTATTGTTGCCGCTTCCCCCTTTCTCACAAAGGACGGCGGGTTTAATTCCCTGCTTACCTCACAGGCCAGCTCTGTGGAAAGCAGAGGAACGTTTCTGAAGCGTACTGAAGCTGGAAGCTTTCTCAGAGGCACTTTGATGCCTCTCTCCCCAATTAAATGGGATCCCGCTCCAGTACGAAGATAACCGTGCTGCTCGTGTTGAATAGCTCAAGGGAAGCAAGAGGAGGAACGGTGGGTTTTGCCTCCTCCTCGTTTTATTCTCCTCCACTTCCATTTTTCTTCCAGTTGCTTCAAATATGGTTTTTTTCGTGTTTGCCTTTGCCAGTTGTGTTAGTGCCGTACAACCAGGGGGCTTTGCCAGAGCCGAGTTCGCTCCCACCCCTGGCTCCATCCAGCAGGCTGGAGGTGGAGCAGGTCTTTCCCTAGTTGTTAGCACCCACATAATTTTGGGGTGGTATACAGAAGGAGAATATTTTTCAAAAGCTGTTAGCTCCAAACCCCCCAGTCCTTTTAATATTATGGATGTTTAAAAAGAAAATCGGTTTTAGTGTTTTAAAAGAACAGAGTTCTAGAATGAGTATAAAGAATGTTGGTTTTAATGTTATTAAATCACTGAAACTAAATCAAAGTGGGCTTTTTTTTCCTTTTTTTTTTTCTCACACCTGCACAGGAATGTAAATAAGTATCTCCTTTGCCAAGGGAGGTGGCAGAGAGAGGATTTGCAGCACATATTCCAGGGAGCTGCTGCAGCGGATGGCCTGCAAGATGTCCATCCGTGGCAGAGCATCTCCCCCTTGTGTCAAATTGTGGTCTAACCACGCATCTTCAGCACAGCCTCTGCTTTCTGGCTTGATTTTGTATGCCGGAGTATGTTCACAAGTCCATGGGGAGAGATGGGATTTATCCCAGAGCACTGAAGGAGCTAGGGGATGTTATGGCAAGACATCGATCATCTACCAAAGGTCTTGGGAGTCCAGGGAGGTCCCTGCTAACTGGAAGCTCGCCAGTGTTATTCCAATTTGCAAGAAGGATGTGAGGGAAGAGGGCAGGGAGCTACAGACCTGTTAGTCTAACCTCTGCTCCTGGAAAAATTATGGAGAAGATTATACTGGGTACTATCGAAAGGCATTTAAAGAACAACGCAATCATCAGGCACAGTCAACGTGGGTTCACAAAGGGAAAGTCCTGTTTAATTCATTTGATATCCTTCTGTGTTAGGGTCGCCCGCCTAACGGATGAAGGGAATGCAGTGGATGTTAGTTTTTTCTGGATTTTAGTAAGGCTTTTGATACTGTCCCTCAGAGCATCCTTCTGGACAAGCTGTCCAGCTGTGGGATGAGCAGGTTGACGGTGTGCTGGGTGAAGAACTGACTGAAGGGCAGAGCTCAAGGGGTTGTAGTGAACGGGGCTACGTCTGGCTGGTGACCGGTCACCAGCGGTGTTCCTCAGGGTTCAATTCTAGGGCCAGTTCTGTTCAATGTATTTATCACCGATCTGGATGCAGGAGTTGAACGCACCATTAGCAAGTTTGCTGATGATACCGAACTGGGAGATGCTGTTGACTCTCTGGAGGGACAAGAGGCCTCGCAGAGGGATCTAGATAGATTGGAGCATTGGGCTGTCATTAACAGAATGAAATTTAACAAGTCCAAATGCCGGATTCTGCAGCTGGGACGGTGTGACGCCGGGCACAAGTGTAAATTGGGAGAGGAGTGGCTGGAGAGCAGCTCTGCAGAAAGGGATCTGGGGGGGGCTGGTCGACAGCAGGCTCAATGCGAGCCAGCAGCGTGTGCCCTGGGAGCCAAAAGGGCAACCTGCACCCTGGGGGGCATCAACCACAGCCTGACCAGCCGCTCCAGAGGGGACGATCCCGCTGTATGCGGCGTTGGTGCGGCCTCACCTTGAGTGCTGTGTGCCGTTCTGGGCCCCACAATTTAAGAAGGACATGAAGGTCCTTGAATGCGTCCAGAGGAGGGCAACAAAGCTGGTGAGAGGGCTGGAAGGCATGTCCTCTGAGGAGCAGCTGAGGACTCTGGGCTTGACGAGTTTGGAGAGGAGGCTGAGGGGCGACTTCATCACTCCCTACAGCTTCCTGAGGAGGGGGAGTGGAGAGGGAGGTGCGGAGCTCTTCTCCCTGGGATCCGGGGGTAGGACGCGTGGGAATGGTTCAAAGCTGCGCCAGGAGAGGTTTGGCCTGGACATCAGGAAGCATTTCTGTACCGAGAGGGTGGTCAGACACTGGAACAGGCTTCCTAGAGAGGTGGTCGATGCCCCGAGCCTGTCAGTGTTTGGGAGGCATTTGGACAATGCCCTTAACAACACACTTTAACTCTTGGTCAGTCCTGAAGTGGTCAGGCAGTTGGACTAGATGATGGTTGTAGGTCCCTCCCAACTGAAATAGTCTATTCTGTTCTATCTGCTTCCTTGTCCTTCACCCAAGTGTAGGAGGAGGCTTTCTTCTACAGTTAATTCTTTGGCAGAGAAGAATATGGGTCAGGCAGGATCCCAACTGTGTGGTCATTCTTGTAGTGGCCTCCTGCAGACCTGACCCCACCACAAACCCAGTGCCCTCTCTGCTCAGGACCTGGAAATACCCTCCAAGTCGCCTTTCCACGTGGGTAACCACGTTGTGTGGAACCATTTTGAACAGGTAACTTCTCTTGCTAAGCCTTTGTTCCCCGGGCTGGTTTCTAAATGGGGCAGAAGTGGCAGTTTCGTGATGACAACCCCCCGTTAAAGCGTGGCTTTCCTGTTTCCGATGAGCAGAGCTGTTTCAGTAAAGAGCAAAGAAATGCCAATCTGCCGAGCAGAGCCCGCCAGCTGTGACGGTGAAGTAATGTCTCCTGTTCTGTCTTGGTTTTGTCTTGTGGTTGAAGGGCTAGCTTCTGAAGTTGGGGGAGGGCAAAAGCGGTTCGAAAGGACAGCAAGAAATGTTCAGGGCTCTTAATCCCAAGTTTGATATTTTACTGCTCTGATGCACGATCCTTTCGGGATTTAGTTGTGGCTGTCGAAGAATTTATCCCCCTTTGTAGCCAGGGGGAAAAGCGTTTCAGTGGTGATATCTTAACTTGGCTGCAGCTGCCTATCAGAGTCCTCAGTCGCTGCGGTTCACAGGCTGCTCGCTGCGAAGTGAGATCGTGGGTATATACCGTGTGCTGCGGAACCACGAGGTGGAAGGTACTGCTGCTCTGCCAGGGCGCAAACTCTCACAGCCAGGAATGAATCAGCAAAGCCAGTAAGTAAGCACAGAATGAGGGACCCCTGCTTTGAGCCAACTCCGACATCTTTTTTTCCTCTCTTTTCTTGTTGATACACAGGCAAATGCATCAGCTAGCGTATGCTGCTGCGGGAAATATCATTGTGACCATAATAAAACTAAAGCTCTGCCCTGGAAGGCATGTTGCTATTGACCACAAAGGCACAAGAATCATCCCTGGCTTTTTCTCCAGGGCAGCAAGACATGACACAGCTGGCCACTAGCAAACAGTGAGGGAAAAGGCTTTGAAGGAAGAATCTTACGTGTTCATTGAAGTGGTTGAATAAAAGAATTTATTCCACCTCGGAGATAGGTGGGCGGAATACTACATACTATCTTGTATCATCTAGTGCAGGTCTGGTTGGGGGGGGGGGGTGGGGTGGTTGTGAGGCAGGTTTTTGCGGTGGTGGGAGAGTTGTGCAGGAGGTGTCGGATAAAAAAAACCCTTGCCAAATATACCTGTTGCATTTCTCAGCACAGTAAACTTTCTGCAAATAGCTTTGCACTTACACGTCCAGCCTGATTGCAAAATTATGCCCTTGTCCCAAGGTTTTCCTCCAGCAAAGGATATCACACTGTGTTTTGCCCACAGAATAAGTTTTACATTTCATATTTTTAATTTTTCTGTAAAAAAAATTGAGCACCTTGACAAATACAGACTTTCTTGAAGCACATTAAATTTAACCAAATGCTCTATCTTTGTTCAGAATGTCTGGAAGGAATGACCATTCATCCTCCCTCTCTTTTTAATTGCTTTCATGAGTATTTGCTCTATCAAGGAAGGAAGGGGAATTCTTGACTTTCATAATTTCTTTAAGGTTGGCCGTGACTTTTTGCTTACCTCTCGGTTTTGCTTGCTCTCCTCAGCTGAATTATTATCTTTAAAACAAGAAAGGGCAAACAGTAGCCAAAAGGGAACCGTTTTGCATGCACGTGAAGCACAGCACTCAAGAACAACAGACATTCCCAAAGCATTCGCACGAGCAAACGAGGGAGAAATTCAAATGCATATTTGTGACGAGGCATGGGGTGCAATGAGTGTTTACTGAAATCCTGCGTTCAGGAGGTATGAAACAGCAGCTCTGAGAGAAATTTCGGCTGACTCACGGCCGAGCTCTTGGCCGCCGTGGCCTTTGCACAAGGCGCTGGCACTCAGATTGGGTGCTAACTGTATTTTTTCAAGGTATTTGAAAGGCAGCTTGTTCAAGGTAGCTTGTCGCTAGCTGCTGGGTGGGCAGGAGAGGCGTGGAATGATCCTCACTGTCGTTCCACGGGCTGGAGGCTTGAGTGGGACGAGGGATGCTGAGGTGGCTCACGGTGGGTGCTCAGGGTCTCCTTACAGCTATGGGACATTCTCAGCCCTCACCGCAGGCATTATTGCTCCATCTCTCAGAAACTTCGATTTGAAGTGTGTTGCTCTGTTTCCCATATAAAACCTTACAAAATTCGTGATGTTTTAGTCCTTGTACGTTGTCTGCCTTTAAGTCACTAGAGGGCAATGTCTCTCCGAAACACGCACACGGATCCGGGATCTCACTTGCGCTTAAAATCAGCATCTTGTTAGTTATCATTGAACTGACACAAATGAACTGGATTAATTTAATGCTAAATTCTATTGCCAAAAAGGCGAGAAGGAAAGAGACCATGGGAGAGCTTTTTAATAAATAGTAAGACTCTGGTAAAAAAGACTCTGAACTCCGGGAACCGCTCCAAGAGCCAGAATATGGATTTATTGCTTTGTGCAGCAAAAGATGGGCTGGCGGTAATTCCCAACAGGCTTGATTTGGGAAGAGCACCGACAAGCAAAGTGCAGGCAGGGTTCTGGGAAGGACGGAACTTGCGGGAATAGCCACCACCCTGCTCCATCAGAGCATGTCTCCTGTCCTCTCTCCATGGGGAGGGACTCCCACGAGTTCCTGCATCCCAAGCACCTCTGTCTCCCTCTTTTTCTCCTTCTGCCCCCCCCGAAAGAGAGATTTTCTCTGAACAGGTTTTCTGATGCCACCCCTTTGGCTCTGGTGGGAATGGTCATTTCTGAGCGTGCATCATCTCTCCTTTATGTCGTGGGACCCAGGTGGACACAGAGGCCGTTACAGACCATCGACCTCCCGCTTATGCTCCATCTTTAGTTTGGAGTGATGCCCAGCAACGAAGTTGGAGTACCTTGCAAACTATGTTCCCGGTGGGAGCAGCTCAGCCCCTTCTGAGCGAAACTGGGACACGGACAGTAATAGATAAGATAACAGGCTAATTCTGCCTTCACACTAAATATTTTTCTCCTTACCAATGCTACGATTGCTGCTTTGGAGGATAAACATATTTTTTATTATTATTTCCACTCCCCTCCAGGAGTCTTATCTGAGGCCCTTGCAAAGTCCCATGAGAGCGACACAGCACCAGTGCTCAAAACATGGTAAGAGATCCCACTCACCCCATCGAGCCAACCTTTGCCATCGCTATAGGAGGTAGCATATGTATTTTAGCCTGTTCTGACCCAAGCCGTTGTTGCAAAAAGAAATGGAGAATGCTTCCGTCATGATACAGGTATTTATCAGTTCTGCTCCAAGCAACGCCTTTGGTCTGAAAGAAAGGACAGGATCAGAGCCTGGCTTTGAAAGCAGCTCCTGGATAGGTGATGAGGAATGCACAGATGCTACCAGAGGCCAGGCCTGTGGGGAGTGCAGAATGTATTTTTCACAGGAAAGATTCTCTAATTTACCCTTAGCATCCTCACAAATAGAAATTACAAGGAAATGCATCAAGGAAAGAATTAATCAGATTGAAAGGCTTTGTAGTAATTAGAAAAAAGAATGGCGTCTTCTCAGGCTCCCCTGGGTGGTGGTAATTACCAGCTGCACAACCGTGGTTTGTGCAACTTAAAGTTTTCTGGGTTAAAAAGCTAAATATCTTCTTGTTTCCTTTCTTAGAGAAGCCACCCATGGAATCAGCAGCTACGCAGGCCAACAGCTCCGAGAAAAGCGCATCGAGCCCCCTTCAGCCTGGCAGGGCATCACTTTACGCGGGGTGGTCCAGAGCCTGACCCCAAGCCGTGGCTCAGTTGCATCTGGCCCGTTGCATTTTTGCTGTTGCCTTGGAGGCGATGGGTACCGTTTGTTATCCAGCAACCCAAACCCCTTCTGTCGCAGCTGCTGGCAGCCTTAGATCCATCTGCTTCTGCTCCGCATCCCAGCGGCAAAGGCCAGGTCGTAGTCCCTTCTGGTGCCAAGATTGTCACTCACGTGGCTGGGGGGCCAGGTTGCGTGCGCTGTAACTCAAGGGGGCTAGGTAACGCTTTCCAGGAAAGGAGTTTTATTAGTTCAAGAGAGCTTATGAAAGTCCAATTCTCAAGCTAGTAATGAAGAAGAAAACGCAGCTCAGGGAAATAAAAAAAAAAAATCCCTCGCAAAAAGAATTTTTAACATCAAGTGGTGAATTCCTGGGATCCGCTTTTGAAAGGGTAAGGACACAGGGCTGGGAGGGATCTCATCAGCCGTGAAATCCATCCACCAGTCTTTCTGGGCCTTCCCCCTAAATGAACAGAGAGCTCTTTTAAAGGTAGTTAGACACTTTGCTCCTGGCTCCTCGGGCCGGCAGACTGTTTCGGACCCACACAGATCGTTAGGAGCTTTCTTTGAACTTTCAGCCTAAATGTGTTCACAGCCAGCACTGTCTGGTTTCATACCAGTACAGACTCAAGCTGCTGTTCTCCCTCCGTAGGGTTCGCTGTCCGTGCAACCATCACAAGGGTAATCATAAGCTCCTTGGCTTTAGTGGAGCATGACTAGATTTGCCAGACACTTTGGTCTCTTTTTCTCTGAAAAAAACCCTCTGTTCCAGTCCTGCTCTGCATCTTTTCCAAGTGTAACTCATCTCAGCATGGATAACCAGGGTGGTTTGCAGCATTCCAGATGGGGTCTCATCAGTGCCTCCTGTAACGGCACGTCACGTAGGTAGTACTAATCCATGCAGCTCGTACCCTGCGCTGAAGAGGAAAGCACACCCGAGGGTCAAATTCCCTTAAAAACTAACTGCAACTTCAAAGGAGGAGCGACTACCGTCAACGATGTCCTTTGCCAAACCAGGTTAGGCCGGTTGAAAGGCTTGCCGTGGCCTGGTTGTCTTGGAAGTGAACCGAATTCCCGAGGCTGTGAGCCAACAGATTCATCATCTCCGTGAGAGCTGAGCTCGGGCCAGGATCAATGAGGCTGGTCCAGCCTGTCCCCCTCTACCCTCCCCAGTCGACAGCCGGCTCTGGGCCGTGTTTCTCCCCCACTTCTTCCCCTCGAGTCGGTGGTAGACACCGTCCCTCCTTATAACACAAATCCAGCTTTTCAGCGCTAAGCCGAAGAGTTTGGCTGTTTTCTAGCTGTGTCATTAAAATACCATAGGCTGGAGAGGCAACAGATCAGTGACCAGAGCTAATAGCAGCAAAAAGGATTAAATGAACAATAGGTCTTGAGCGTAATTTATGAATGCCATTAGCCGCTGAGAGGGAATTACATTATGGCTGCAGTTCTGAGGGGGAAGGGTGGGTCTTATCTAGGCAGGAAGAAAAGAAAAATTGTGCCTGATTGCATTGGGATTAACAAACAACGATATCGATTCGCCACGTGATACGTTTTGGGCTGTTATGTTTAGGTCAGATGTAATAACATCCGAACCAAAACAAACTGTATTTTCTCTCTCTTGTGTTCAGACCCCCATGGCCAGCGAACGTTGTGTTCGTATCTCGCGGCCGCCGGTCACGCAGCATCCGCCGCCCTGCCTGGTAAAGCACAGTTTCTCCATCAAAACTCTTGCAGACAGGCAGGATTTCTTCTGTTCTCTAAAAGGCGTGACATGAGTTGCACGAGCGTTTCCTTGCAGCCTGTGCACCACGTCCCGGGGATGGGACTGAGCAAGCGATGCCTTTGTTTGCAGTATCTCCTCCGCCTTTCGTTTGATAGCCAGCACGGTATCTCATTAAACTGCTTAGCTTGGCAGCTGGGACCATTTGTTACAGTGTGATATGAAGGATCGTAATCAGATTAAACCTCGGGATCGCATTGTGGAGGGAGAGATTAGACTGGAGAATAAAGAGAAAGTTTAATTTCGTGTGACAGTATAGAGTTGCCTCTACTTGGGGCGGCGAGGGGGGTAGAAAGCGATCGCGGAGGCTCGAGCTGGGGACAATTTGTTTCGCTGGTTCCCGGCTCGGTTTTGAGCAGAAGGGTTTTAGCACCCCCTTTGAAATGGGGGGTGGCTCTGCAGCCACCAGCCCCTCACAGGGCTGGTTCGCGCTGCTTTGCTTCCCAAATGAGGACTCGAACAGAGGGCTCGCGCGGGGAAGGAAAACCCGGGGGTATAAACGATGCCAGAAGCCAAAGTTGCACGTGCGCTGAAGCGCGGTGCTCCTGGGAGGGGGATGCCTTTGGCACTAACTACTTAGTTCTCATTATCTCTGTGCTGGAGACCCAGGTCCTTGAGCTGAACCGCTGGTCCCCAGCTCCTTCCCACTCCGGTGCATTTAGCACAGCATCCTAGAAGGCCTCCAGAAGTCAGGGGGCAGGAGACACCCTCCAAAAGTCAGCAGGAGCCCCGCAGTGCGCATAGAGCAGCTAGGAGGTCTTCTGCGAGCTCCTCTGAGCAGATCTGGCTAGTATTAAAAGTAGCAATAAGAGAAAAAGTTGGCAGGGTGGGAAAGCAACATGCAGATGAATTTCTGGCATCTTGACCGCCAGAGAAAAATGTCATTGTGGGTCAAAGCAACCCCGGTCTGTGTCCTCAGCCCATTTAACAGGCAGGTCTCATGGAGACACCCCAGCTACCACCAACTTCAGAAACAAACTCAGACCTCTGCAGCTCTCTCCATGGGTATTGCGATGGGCAGCAGGTATCCCAAACCCTGCCAAAAGGATTTTTTTAAATGTTGGCTGCCATAGTGCAGCTCAGGAATCTCTGTCCTGTTTTCTCTCCTTTAGGCAGCAGACAATTAAAGCCAACTGGGGGGCAAAATCTGTAGAGAGAACTGCTTTGGCTCGGGGGAGCTCCAGGTTCAGAGGAGGTGCATGCATTCACCTAATCACATGCACATCCCATCATCACCAGCGAAACCAGTGGGAACATATAAATATACCCACTTTCAGAAATGGTGACTATAGGCTAAGTCCTATCCCAAAGGAAGTAAACAGCTGTCAAAAAAAGTGGAGATAAAAATGGGCATATAATTTTTTTTTAAAACTGTACCTAAAACCATTGTAAGCTCTGTTCCCACACTCCCTGTTACTTGTCCTGGAGATACACTTAATGAATAATATATTCTCTCATCAGCTTGATCTTTAGCTCAGATATTGTGCCCTCTTCCTCCTCCTTTGTCTGCTCTCTATTCCCTAGAGACTAAGTACTTTAGGGCAGGAGCCTGGCACAAAAAGATCTTCAGTTTCATTGTGCTTTCTGAAACTTAACACAATGCAAACCCCCAGAAAACCTCAGAGTAATGAAGGAGATCCTGATCGAAACCGCTGGAAAGCCACCAGAGCCTTTCCAGCCACCCGAGACCAACTTCTGGGGTGATGAGGAGGCACTTGGGGCGGGGGGGGAAGCAGATGGACGAGAAACTCGCACCCCGCTCCTCGTGAGTGCTACGGCCCTGCAGATCGCTAACGACATCCCCTGGTTTGGGATGATGAAGTGCCGGCACGCAGGGGATGGCAGTGCCAGATGCTCAGTATATGGCTTCGGGGAACTCGCATCCACCATTAACAACCCAAAAAAGACGGCAACAGACTGTCTTCCCCTCCTGGCGCCTGACAGAAACTGAGAAAGGGCACTTGCACAACGGGAAAGCATAAATCTAGCCGTGACACTCTTTAACCTTGCAGCAGGATGGGGGGGATGCTCGATGCCCCCGGGACCTCCGCGCAGCACGTTGACTTTGAGCAAGCTCCTGGCCCCACAAAGAGCCGGGGAAGCTGCTCCGGAGGCAGAGCCCTTCGGCAGCGCTTGGAGGTTTTTTCGGCTCAACCCACAGCGATGGTGGGAACGGAGCAGGGGAAGAAATCCTGCTCCGGCTGGCCGAACCCACCTTGGGTGCAGCGGTGGTCTGAGGCAGCGCTGCGTGGGGCGAAGGCAGCTATGTGCCCTCGGGAGCTGCTCCCTCTGGGGTACCACATGCTGCCGAAAGCATCCCTGATGATAAAAGAGGCTGCTCTCAGCAAAAGCAGCTCAGGTCTTGCTGAAGATTTTAGTAAGTGATGATGATCGTATGCAATACGCATACAATATACATTATATAATAAATGTACCAATCTAGCCAGACCTAGGCTGTATTTTCCTCCATCGTTAGGTATCACGGGTAACATATACTCAGGGCAGAGCCCAAGCTCTTTCTGCCTGAACCGAAGATGGTTGCCCTGGTAAGCACGATGCAAAGCGTGCTGCCGAGATGAGGAGACCAACCCATCCAATGTTGTCCTCCTCTTGCCCTGGTGACTTTGTCAGATCAGGTAGCCTGTGCCCAGGCACTGTCCTTGCATTAAAGGCTCTCAAAGGCAGTGATCCCACTAAAGCCCCCATGGAGAGCGGCCCCGGTGTTTGTTATGCCTCTTGGAGATGCTGCAACACAAGAACTGATTTGAAAATGGCTTCAATTAGGTTTCTCCAGGCACTGGCAGAAGGGAATCCGAGGCACAGCGGTGAGACTTCAGAACTGATAAAGTCAAACCCCGTGATACACGTGGACTTGGGGCCTGTGACAAGGGGACAGCAACACCTAAAAACATCAGTACCAACCCTCTAGCAAATTAAAGTACTTCAAGACCGGTTAAAAAAAAAAACACAAACAAGAGCAAAGACCTGAGATAATCCCTGCCCTGCCTGCTGCATGTGCAAGAGCCATATGGCAATCTGGACTGACGGAGGTTGGGATGTGACAGGGGTCGGGATGTGGAGGTGGCAGCCTGGGCAAAGCCATTAATGTGATTGCAGCATGGAGAAACTGTAGTAACCGGTTGCTTTCCTTTGCCAGGGTTTAAGGAGAGCAGAGTTTTTTCCACGTGAAGTGGAGGACCACATCCCTGTTTGCGTTACAGTATTTAACTTCCCCCTTTTACGTGGGAAACCACAGCAAAGGCCACTCTCGGTGTTCTCAAATTGAATCTCTTTGAACCTTCAGCCTACAATCAAAACAAGAAAACAACGCTTCAACAAATAGTCGCTGTTTACATCCGAAGTGTACGTAATTTACAAAAAACATGCTAGCATCCAAACCCAGCGTCTGCTCGCTGAGCTCTGCGTAAGACGTGGTTAGTGAGCAGGAGGGCACTGGGGTCTGGGGGGTTTTTCTCAATAGGAAACATCTCAGAAAACAAATAGAAATTTTGACTGTACTCGGTAGTTAAAATACAGCCTAAAGCAGTCTGGGAGAGCCCTAATACACATTTCTGGTTTACCCTGTATCCAGGGCACTGCAGGCATAGCTCTTTGAGAGGCTGCTTGGGTACCCACAAACTTGCTGTGCTAAGTCTACACTGAAATTCCACACAAAATTCGGAGGCATGAACAGGCCCATCCCTTTCTCCGTCCGCAGAGAGACCGATCTGGTCTGCGAGCAATAATAAAGGAAAACTATAGTATGTGCCAAAGTCTAGGGCTTAATAGACAGAAGTACTAATGTCAGCCCAGCAAGAGTCTTGTAATGCTGACAGCAGAGCTATGTGGGAACAGTATGATGTGGGAACAGTCTGTAGGTTCTTACCTACATACAGTAGACAACAGCTCAATCTAAACATCAGTCTGTAAGGGGCTGCAATTCAAACTTAGCTTTTATTGATTTTTTTTTTTTTTCCCCCCAGTGATCTGCTCTTACGAGCTGGAAAAGCCCTATTAAAAAAAACCTGGTCAAATGAAACGCAGGTGCTGGACTCTCATTTGAAACACTTGTGATGTAAGACACAGGGTAGTGCTTTGAAAGACGATGACCATTAAAATCACCTGGACTCTCTCTTTTTCTTCCTTCCCTTTCCCTTCAATTGATCACCACAAAAGCACCTTCAGACCCTCTCTCTTGCCTGGGCGAGACACGAACGCGCTGTGAGCATCAGCCTACCTCCGAGAGCCTGCAAGAACTGGGTAAGCCTTGAGCTGGGTTTAGCAGGACTTTTAGGGTGGGTGGAAGCTGTAGTTTCTCCTTCCAAACACAGCCACTTGGCACAGGCAGCGCTGTGCATCGTTTTGGGAGGGAGCCGTGACTGCGGTGTTGCATATTCTACGCTTCTCCTTATTCGTGTTTCGGATTTGGGGTGAAAGGGTGGCCGGTGGCTTGTCCAAGGGGATGCAGCAGAGGGTGGGAGAATCTCCCGGCTCTCCCAGCCCTCTGACCCAGCTCCTTAGTGTGTGCTGAGCTGAGAAAGTCATCTGTGACTGTATGGCTGCTCCTGTATACAGAAAAGCTGCTGCTAGGGATGCTGTGTTGTTTTTCTCTCTGTTGTTATTTGATATTCTTAATGGTATGGTTTCCTTCTGCTTGTTTGTTTAAATCCTTCTTGATGGTTACAGAGCCATCTCTTTGTCAAATTGCAGCGCTCTGTCTGCGACGTTTCTTGTGTGTTGAATGTAAATCGCTTTCATTAGTTTCAATAGTTCCTGGCTGCAAATGCAAGATTGCCATGATGAGAGCATTATATATATCCTGCTGCCCTGCCCTCTGGTCCTGCAACAGGGCAGGAGTGACTGGAAAAATGGTATTTCTCAGACTGACCAGAAATAGCAGTATTTGCAGTAATTCTGTTTCTCTAGCCTGGGTGGGAAGCTATAGGAATATCCAGACCGCTGTCGCTACCTGCCCAGAAACACAGTGGTAGCTCGGGTGAAATCTCTGCCGTGGGCTGTCTGTCTCGGCTCCACAAAACCACCGGGGTCCTAATGCTGTATTTGGGGGTAGTTTCTGCACTGCAGCCGCGTCTCCGGGTGGAGGGGGACCTCCCTGTGTTTATTTTTCCCCCGTCAGGGGCAGAGCATCGCTGGGTGCTGGGTGCTCTGGTGTCCATCAGGGTGACGGTGGGTGTGCAGGTCCCGCGGTTCAAGCTCAGCCTTCCCTGCTCGCCTCCTCTTCCTCCGCTCCCTGAGCTCGGGGTCTGGTGCGTACGAGCTGGGGAGATGCCCTAAAACCCGCGTGTGCCCACCAAAGTGCCGCAGCACGATTCCTCCCACCTCTTCCCCCTCGGAGAGCTGTCAGCGCTGGGGAGAAGGGCTCCAGTTTGCCTCGGGTTCGCTCTCCCTTGTGCCCCACGTCCCTTCGGGGCTGGGGAACGAGGTGCTGCCGAGGCTCCTGCTCTGTTTAATTCTACGTGCGTGCATGCCCTTACCCGCCGCCAGCAGCCCCTGGCTCCCCAAACCCTGCGCCCGTGGTCTTTTTGCACCCTCATCCTTTGGCCGCAGAGCCGTACCGCGTTGCCGGAGGGAGGCAGGGAAGGAGGTTAACAGGAGAAGCTTTCTGGCACTAAAGTGGCTTTAATACTGAAAAGGTTTTTCTGACAAAGAGGTACCGGTGGTGCACAGAAAGGCGCCGGGGGAGGGCTGTGAGGATGCTCCAAGGGATGCAGAGGGAGCCCTTTTTTTTTTTTCTTTTTTTTTTTTTTTCCCCACCACCAATCCCTCTGGCAGCGAGGTCCCGCAGCATCTTCCCTCCCCAGCTCTTGCATCGGGGGGGCTGAGGGCTGCTTGAAAATAGCAGTCCGTGCACAGGTAAACTTCCTTCTTTCCCCCATAACCACCTTCTTTTCCCCCCAAAACCCGATGTGGGGAACGCAGTCCTCGGGAAAGCGTACTGTTAGGAAAAATCTCTGCTTGTGGGGAGCGGCAGAAGGAGTTGGGGCAGGTAGAGCTGCTCCTCCATCCCACTACTTTAAGCAGAGGGCTCCTGGATTCAGGGTAATCCAGCGTCGAAGCCATCCCTGCCAGAGCAGTAGGGTAGCTGCCCAAAAGTAAAAACCTGCCCTCCCTGGGCAGAAGTCACAGCTGAGCGTGTCTTGTACCCCTGGCCTGAATTTGCCCTCGCGGTCAGGTTGCTTCACACTTGGGCAGCTCCACCAAAAAAAAAAAAAAAAAAAAAAAACCCTCCTGAAAAGTTTCTCATGCATTTTAATTTCATCTGAAGGTTGCCTGCCCCGTTGCCCCTCCTCGGCCCCAGCCTGGGCCAAGAACATCACGTACCTGCTGGTGGGTGGTGCGTGTCGGCGCCTTCGCCGCGCTGGTACGTTCCTCCAGCCAACGCCAAGAGTCGTCCTCCCCCCTGCCCCCCCCCCCCCCCCCTTAAAATGAGTGCGCGAGATTTATTGGGCAATGGAAACTTTCCATTCCGAGTAACTCAAGTTACGCTGGAAACTGAAATATTTAAATATTTCCCAGCAGACTTTTACGCAGCTCCTTCCTGTTCTTTCTCTCCGGAAGAGGTTTCAAACCCGCAGATGAGCTTGGGGGGGGGGCCCATACGTTGACCCCCTCCTTTTCTCGGTCTGAGCACTGCAACCCCCCGGGAGCCAGCGCAGGCACTTCGGATGCAATCGCTAGTCCTAACATCAGGCTTTTGGCTTGCTAATGCCAGGACGGCAGCGTGTGCCTCCTTAAACAGCAGCGCTGCGTGCCGGTCATCGGATCCACCGGGTGCAAATTCCTTCCCACCCGTGGGTGCTGTGCCAGCCTGAAGGAAAGTCCACGCCGTGAGGGTAGCTGGTGTAGGGGGGACCCTGTGTTACTTGGCACGGTGCTTCTGCCCTCCCGCTCTGATTTGGGGTGGCCCTGGGCTCCCCTGACCCCATGTAGCCGTCTGATAAAGTCGGGGTGATGCCGTGTGAAAATTGTAGGTAGCACCGTGATATCTGCTTTGGGCCTCATCCAGCTCGAAGAGCTTTATAGAGCTCGAACTCTATAAATGGAGTTATTTCAGAGTAGGGGAAAAGCACTTGCTCTTTACTCCACACACGGTGTTCCTTCGGCAGAGTAAATAACATGCAAATGCTACTTGCATCCAAATTAATTGCTGAGCAAGGGCATGTCCCGTGCCAGCAAGTCAACCCGACCCCGAACGACGTGACTTTTGAAGGCAAAAAAAGAGCGGAGGGCTATTGCTGTGACTCCCCGCTGGCCCTCAGCCCGGCACCTGGGCTGCTGCTCCCCTGCAATGTGCCCCATCAGCGATTTCCCCCTCCCTGCCACCAGCCCCAAAAACCTGCAGCAGCCCCTGGGCGCAGCTGAGAAGGGCTGATCCCGGCGGGGATGCTTTTCCTCCCGCGCATCCTTGCAGCCCAACGAGCCAGCCCTGCCCGGCGTGCGAAGTGATGGAGCGTGGGAAAAATGATTTTGGGGGGGACCCAGCCCTTACGGGTGTCTCCTACTCAAAGGAGCAGCAGTAAAAAGCGTTCTCCCCTCTTCCAGCTGGCTGCTGGCGGGGAGACGGGTATCTCTTATGAGCGTGCCGGCGGGTCCCCGGTACGCACGGCTGCTGTTCCCACGAGGTAGACGTGTCCCCGTAGCACGGCCGGGTGCTTTTAGCTGCGGTGTCGGGGATGGCAGAGGATGAACGCGGCCCCGTTACGGGCAGCGGGGTGAGGATGGTGATCGCAGCGCCGGCAGCCGAGCCAACCGCGGGGAGCCCGAAGAGTTTGGCCTGGCGCTGGCGCGACCAAATGACTCGCGTCACCCCGCTTTTCCGAAGAATAACAGGCAGCGTTGGCAAGCGCGGGGTGAGGCTGAGTCATTCTGGTTGGAGCGGGCGTAAGCCAAGGGCAAGGGGCCATCTCGGCTGGGGAACGCTGCCGCGGTCAAATCCGGAGAGCCGTGGGCTGGGTGGGAGCCGGAGCTGGGGCGGGAGCCGTGCCGCAGCGGTATCCGCAGCGCATCAGCGCGCTGCCTCTTGCAGCGCGGCTGGAGACTTGGCTCCGAACGAGAGGTTAAAATAATCCCTCCCTGTCCTTCGGGGAGGGGGGGGGGGGAGGATTGGATTTCCACTATGAGATACATCAGCTGGGATAGGAGATTTCCGACTGAAGCGCCGCTTTGCCGCGGTTCTGCGGGGTGATGGAGGGAGCAAGTCGTGACTATTTTCCCACCTTCCCCCCCCTTCCCAGCTTTAGCACCGCGCGTACCGTTTGCCGTCTCCCCCTCAGCCTGCACCCAGACCTTTTTCTGCATCCCGCTGGGGTTTTGTTTGTGTTACCTGCAGGGAAACTTTTACATGTGGGCAGTTTCCCTCTTTACAGTGATAATTTAAAACAAACAAACAAACAACCCCAAGTCTTTTCAATTTGTACTGTTTTGTACATCAAACCTACCCATATCAACCATCACAATGATTTGTAAATCACTTCTATGGTTTTCATGCCAAATATTACTTCTCAAAGCCTGAAAAGAGAAGATGAGAGACCTCGGGCTTCATCTTAATCTTCAGGTTTCCATCACATTTTCTGCTCAGGTGGCTGCACTGGGCAGCACTGACAAGCACTCACAGTTAGTAGGTATTCCCAGTAAAGCTCCACAGCTTGGAGCCATGTAATTATGAAAACCACCACATTTTCATTTAAAAAAAAATAAAGTATCTTTCCAGGCCTGGGAGGGGGGTGGAAAAGTGAGAAAAATGAGCCTGCAAGCCTCACATTTCTCAAACTAAGCAGCAAATAAAACCCCTACAGATTCCTTTTTTAAAAAAACAAAACAAAAAAAAACCCCTTGGCTTTTTTTAGCCATCTTCATGACACTTGAAATCCTCACATATGATTTTTTTTTATTACTCCCCCCCCCCCCCCCCGAAAAAAAAAAAAGAAAAGCTGAGGAACTGGCAATAAAAAGGCAGCCATTAATCCACCCATCAAGTGGTTCTGAAAATATAACCTGTGGCAATGTAGCTGAGATGGATGGTGGTGCCAGGCTGGCTGTGTACATAGCCAGGGAGGAGCTTTCTATGTTTGAAAGGCTAATATGGTGGTTAGAGCAGAAAATAAGACAAGTGAGTCTGTTAATTAGGAATAGAAAGCCTCAGTCCCTGCAGCTCTGGTACACATCACGCTTTCTTCCAGCCCCTGGCTTCCTCTCCACCCCGGTTATTTCATCTTTCTTGTTTGTCTTATATTTGATTATGAGGTCTTGGAGCAAAGGCTTTCTTGTCCCAGGGCAGCAGGGCAGTCAGCGGTAATATCCTTTCCTACTCTCCAGGTCCCTAAAAGCATTACTCGGGGATGCCCATAATAAGTGACAATAGTTCTCGCAAGTTCTCAGTGTTAGGCGAGATGCCTTTGACCTCAGGATGCCATTTAATAGCAAAGAATTATCCGGTGCCAGTGTTAGCAACCAGAAGATAACGTTTCTTTGAGGTATCAACTTCCAAAATTTTCCTGTACCCAGTGTCACAGCGATGTTCTGCTTGAGCAGCCTTGAAAAAGCCAAAATATTTGACCTTCGAGATTTCAAAATCAATGAGTTTTGTAACTTGTGGCTCTGTGTGGGACTAAAGGAGTCATACCAAAATTTGGGAGAGCGAACACTGCTGTGTTGTTTTTGGCCTGGTATTCGAAGCAGGAAGTGCCCAAGGTCTCAGGAAGCCAGTTTCCACAAATCCAGCCTAATTTTGGCAAATTCAGGAGGCTTGGAAACGACAGCTGGCTCTTACATGACCTTAATCACGTGGAAGCGGGAGGGTGGGAAGAAGTCTTGTTCTAGCGTATTTGAGGGTTTCCTCATTGCTGACAAACAGCCCAAGTTTTGCAGAACAAACCCTGCGCACATCTGTCCCAGATGTTGTTCAGCAGTCAGAGATGCTAAACCTGGGGCTCTGCGTGCGGTACCCGCCTGGACCGCTGCTGCGTGCGAGTCTCGCCAGCACCGTTCAAGGTGATGGTGTTTTCCCATGTCAGGTATCGCCGGGTGCCCTTACCTAGTGCTCAGAAAGGTGTTTTTTCTTTGTAGGCTAGCAAGGCCTGTTCCCCTGCTCTGGTGAGACAGGGAAAGGCTGTTTTGGGCTCAGCCAGCAAAAGAAAAGGCTGGACTGGGGATATTCTTGGAGAATGGGGTGGGAGGGGGTATCTCCCCATCGCACGCTCACTGTAACGCTCCCGAAGGCTGCGACGGACTACAAAAACCAGTAATTCCCTGGGGCGACGATGATCTGTACTGCACTCACTCCGGCTGCTTTGTGTTGCTGCACAGCTGAGAAACCATCCTGCAGCGGGCGGGTGGTTTTCCATCCTAGGTCCATTATACTTAATACCAGCCATCTGTAAAGCTCTCTGTTCCACCTGCAGCTTTAAGATATCTCTTCTCCTTAATAATTCAGTGCCTTTAGATATGCACAGTAAAGATTTGGCTCCTTTCAGCTGGGACTTTTCCTCCCAAGCAGAGGTCTCTCGGTGTGGTAATGCTGCCCTTTTCCTCCGGGATGGGCAGAAACGCAGCTTTCCCCTCAGCGCTGGAGACCTGCCATCCCCACCTAAACCTCCCTGAAAAAAAGCCAGTTTTAGCAAAGCTGTAGCCCTCCGGATTTGCTCCCCTGCCGTGCTTGTTAGTGGAATCCAACGTGGGGCTTCCCAACCAACAGCTTCCTACGGCTGGTGGTGCTGAGCTGATTTATCATCTGTAATTCCCTCTGTCCCATGACTGCTCCCAGCTGTGCCAGCGCCCGGAGTAAAAGAGCCTGTTGTTCCCCGTGAGGGCTATAATCTTGCCAGGTATATCGTGTCCTCATTAAGGGAGGGCTGCTTATCTCCTAACCTGCAGTAAATATTGCAACGTGCCCTTGGTTATGTCTCCGTCCAACGGTACAAAGCAGCCGGGACCGGAGCGGGGATGCGGGGAGCACAGGGATGCGCACACATGGATGCTCCTTCCCTGCGGCTGGCGAGGGCTGGGGGTCCGTGTACCCCCCGCGCCGGCCTTCTGCCCTGAAACGCGGTCGTTTGAGGGAATTTAATTAGATTGCCAGAAACGAGCAGAAGGCCCGGGGAGTTAAGTGGGTGGTTAAGGGAGAGAAATGTAGTGAGTTGGGGTTTTGGGAGGTTTTTTTTAGCCTTCTCCCGTGGGCAGTGAAGATGCCCCGTCTTGCTGCTGTACCTGAGAGCACTCGCTGCTGCCGGCTTCCCTCTCCTGACCTTTAGCCTTGGCTGCACTGATTTTTTTTTATTTTTTTTTTTTTAATTTCTCTTAAATTAACTGCTAGCCATACGTGAAGAAAGACCAGAAATAAGCTGAAAATCCAAGCTGCCCACCAGCTGATGTGAGCAGGAGCCTGGGACAAGGCTCCTCTGCACGGCTGCAAGGCTCTCCGTGTGGCTTCGCTGCTTTTACCGAACCCCCGCGAGCATCAGGAGTGCTGCAGGAGGGGGAGGAAAAAAACCCCCACCCACCCTTAAATTAGCATGCCAGCCGAAGGAAAAAGGCCAAATCCCGCAGCCCTCATCGCCGGTGGGCTCTGCAGGCGCGGCTCATCTGCCAGGCATCGCAGCCGGTCCTCGCCAGCCCTCTTGCCTGCCCGGTGCGCAACCGCGTTTGTGACTTCTGCTGCAGGAGTTTGTCATCGGGGAACGTGTGCGAGGCTGGGTATTTTCCAGAAAGGGAGACAGAAACGTTGACATCTTCCAGGACACCCCCCCCCCCTTAGTCATCAGCTGAGAGAGCCGACTTGTTTTGAGGGCTGTGCCTGCCTCTGTGCTTTTTCCTCTCTTCCCCCCGGCACAGCCGCTGCCTTGCCTCCCCACACATACAAACATCGCCGGCGTTGCCAGAGCGGCTCTGACCGCTCGTGCGGCACGTGCCATCCATCCCTCCCAGCTACATCTCCAGAAATCTCACCGGTCCCTCTTCCCCAGGATTTCTCACCCGGCCCCTCCGCATCCTCTAATTTGGCCCATCAGGGTCCTCCGCGCTCTCCAAGCTGCCACGGCTCCCCAGCCCTTTGCTAGCGCTTTCGGATGCTTAGTCCCACCGTGCCTTCGCTGCGGCATCCCTCCCTCCTCATCCTCCCTACCGTGCCTGCGGGCAAGGCGAGGAAGACTCCCGCTACGGGCGGCAATTCAGCTGGCGCGGAATGCGGTGGCCAGCATCGTCGTGTTGGGGACAGAGTTTTAACCACGGCTCTGCGGAGGTTATTTACAAGCTAGGTCATGCAGTCCCCGCCGCTCTTTTCTCTGCGAGGGAGGGATGAAATATTACTCCTGTTTTAAACGGCCTTAATTGCTCACCCCGCGTTTTTCTGAAATCGGAGTATTTTTGCCTCGCGTCTGCCTTTTTCCAACCGGCTGCAGCCCTCCCCTTTCAGCTGAGCCCTGGTACGCCTCCGTGCCCCCCACCCTCGACCCCCATTAGCCCCGGAGAAGCAGCAGCCTCAGGACACCCTCGCCCTTTCTTGTCTCGGAGGGTGAATTTGAGAGCTGCGACGCTTCTCCAGCTCGGTGGCTTTGCAGCTCCGCAGGCACCCAGGCGTTCCCTTACGGAGCAGGTTTATCTCGGGATCTTTTCCGTGAGAGCAGTGCATAGGCAGCGAGAAGGAGGGCTGTACCCTCGGCCTTTTCCAAAAGCCCCTTCGCGTTCCCCGCTCCTCCTCCGCCCCATCCCTCCGTCTCCGCTCTCGGCCGGCGCGATTCCAGCCGACTTGGGCGCACGCGGCTTGGATGCACGTGTCCGTCCTGTTTACCGCGATAAAAAGAGCCGGTGGAGGGAGATGTACAAATTGAAGCAGAGATGCAGGCAGGCGCTGGAAGGCGGACACAGGGAGAGGCACGCAAGCGTAATCGAGCAGAAAAATACAGCTGCACGTAGATCTACGCGTGGAGCCGCTAGGCAACCTGAGCAATTAAGAGCGAGACACGCACGGGGGCTAACGGAGAGATTGCAAACGTGGGTGCACGTGTGCAGGCAGGCACGTGGGGACGGGACACCTGCAAATGCCTGGGAAGAGACAGACGTAGCCAAGCAGAGAAATACCGGGCTGGTAGAGAGGGATAAGGACGGGAAGAGTCGCAGCGGCACGTGGGGAGGGGAAGCGGCAGGAGCCGCAGCGCAGGCGTGTGCCACGGCCCCTTTTCCCAAGGGAAGGGGTGAGCGGCTGGATGAGTCCAGCCTCTTCCCAAATCGTTGGCCGGATCCAGACCGTAGACAGCAGCTGCTTTCAGCGCCGGGACCCACCCGGAGCAGTCGTGCTCGTTTACAGACGGTTTCCTGCCCTTGGCTGCCTTACAAAACCTTGCAGCGAAAATTACGGTGAAAGAAGTTTGGTTTTTTTTTTTGAATCTTGAATGCTGACCTGTACGAGCCCAAACCTGACGGCCCAGAAATGTGGGCTCGTTAATGCCTCCTCACATAATGAGGAGAGAAAGTCAAATCCTTACTCGGTTGGGAAATGCTGAGGCTGTATCCTAGCTGGAGTACTTGCTTGGCAGCTCCAGCCTCTTGCTATAGACTTGACCCAACTAATCCTTTTCCTCTTGGCTCCTTGATCTCCCCGACCCATCTTCCCTCCCTCTTCCAAGAAGGAGAAACTCCCAGTCTCCAACAAGAAGGTTTATGGAGTCCCCTTGGAACAGGAGCTCCACACCAAGTGAGAGCTGCGACCAGGGTTGCCCAGAGGTGCCATGCCCGGCGCTTGCCTCGCACTCTTCCTCCTCCTCCTCCTCCTCCTCTTGCTGCTCTGGCACCGCCAATGGGAAACCAAACCCCCGTCGCTCGCTCTGAGCCACCAGGGTCTGCTCGTGGTCGCTTCCTGGAGACAATGGCTCTATTCCTTGGACCCGTGGACGGCTTTTGGCACGGGAGCCAAATCAGTGAATGGAAACATCCTCCCCGCTAGCCGCGGTGACATCCTGCTATTGTTGGCACCCCTTGGCAGGTTTGTTCAGCTGCTTTGTACCAGTTGACATCTCCGGGCTTTCATCAGTGCGTCGGTATCGCCGTAAGGCACATGGGCTTCCTGACCTAGTGCCCAAGGAAAGCCCTCTTCTCCTGTTTACGGTCAGGATGCGAAAGTAAAGGAAGTTGAAACGCTACTCAGGAATCCACTCCAGGCTTTAATCACTGCTGTCACTGCTAGAAGAAGTGGGGAATGCTGAAAAATAATCACCGTGCTGTGTAATAGGATGCAGATGTTCAGGTTGTGATCTATCCAGACACCGTGACCTCCTGGCTACTGGAAGACAAGCCCTAATCAAAACTCTGGAGCTGAAAAAAATTGCTGCCGCAAGCCTGCAAGAAATCGGAAAGAGCTTTGTGTGTGATCAGGAGATGCACAGTGGTTCCGACCACGACTTTGGTCGGGATAGGACAGATCTCTCTGTCGACAGCACGGGAGAGCCGCGGTGGTCTCTCCTTTTAGTGCCATCACTGCCTGTGGGGACAGGACCAAATCGCTGCCCGGTGCTGGGGTTCACCCCCGATCTCAGCCATAAACGTGCACTGATGCTATTTAGGGGATACGGGGGGGAATTTGTTTGCAAGCTGCTGGGGCATCCCTGGTCGCAAACAAAGGGGTGGAGGTGATATTCCCGCGGTGGCGGGTCCCTTCTCCCCCACGCAGCCCACCTCTGGGCACAGCAGAGGGCAGCCCGGGTTAACCACAGCTGGAGCTGGTTTGGAAAGGCCCCTGGCAAGTCGAGAAAATTAAAATTATGAGTGTCTCGTAAGCTGTAGGGTATTAATCTACGTACACGCACTTGTACACGTACGATATGTGTACACCCACACCTCCCTGCGGAGGGGTGTGGGTTGATGAAGCCCTTTCCTTTCCGTGCACGGTGGCTGCGTTCGTCCCGTGTTGCTCTTTCCCACGCTGGAGCTGGCTGGCTGGGAATCGCCAGGGAGGCTTTGGAAAGAGCAGAGGAGGAAACTGCCCTTCTCCGGACCATCGCGGTCCTGCCATGCCCTTGGGAGGCAAAATTGTGCAGATCTCCTTCAGCTGCCGCAGTGAACCTTCCTCGGCGCTCCCGGTGGCATCTACCCTGGCCATCTCGGCTGCGGGCAGGGCAGCGCTGCTCTCCGAGGAGGAAGAGGAGGCAGAGAGATGAGGGGATCGGGACTCGCTTTCGCATCTTCCCGCGGTACCCAAGTTCCCAGTAATGACCGATGCGCTGGCCAAAAATACCAGCCAAGCAGCACAGACGCTCTCCCCCCTCCGTACGCATGTTGTCAGCGCAGACGGCTCTGGCAAGTCCAAAAATAGCAAAGTTAGATAAATACAGAGGAAAGAGTTTACAAATTTCCGAGAGAGTGACAAACAGCAGTGCTCGCTAAGGAGGGGAGCTTTTTTTAACCCGAAAGCTTTTTCTTCCTGCAGATTGTTTCCCCACACAGAATAAAAGATAATCTACTTTTAGAGCAAAGTGACCTGAAACTTGAAGACTGTTTGACAGAAAGCGATGCTGGGGGCTGCGCTGCAGCAGAGAGAAAATTTGTGGCAAATACACGCCTGCAAGGCAGAGAACAGCCTGACCCTCAAGTTTTCTTTTTCACAGCTCCATCGCTTTCTGCGTGCTGAAAGCTTGAGTGAGTAGCTATTTAGGAAGCATATAGGAAAAGAAATATGTAATCTAACTGGAGCAGGGAACCAAGATGCCTGCTTTTTCTCGCAGCTCTGCTGAAAGCTTCCTGCGTGAGCTGGATAAATCACCTTGCTTTGACGTACCTGCGTGGATACAGATCATGGTACCAACTCCACTGGAGTCAGTGAGGCACATTCACCTGCCATTTAAAGTCAGCAGCACCTGGAAAACCTTCGCACACTGCAAATAGACTATTTTTAAATCAGTATTTTTGGCCATATCTGATCCTCGTGCTGTATTTAATGCGGATGAGGGAAACGCGTGGCCGTACGTTGCCCGCTGCGGATGCGCCATCCTCTGCCAGCCCTCCCAGAGGGCACAGGGATGCAGCTGAGGTTGGGGTGAGAGGGGCTGGACTCCATCCTCGTTTTACTGACAAACAGGCACTGGGTGCTTGCAAACACCCCAGCGGAGAAGCCGAAACTCCTTCCCGAGCTCCCGTGCTGTCGGTGGCGGGGACGCCGGGACGGCCAGCTGCTGCACCGCGGCTTGGCTTTCAAACCAGGCTGGATGCGCTGGGTGTACCGGAGACCCTGCCGGTGCCCCTTTCTGAAAGGAGCATTGTTATTTCACGGAAATGACCTTTGGAGTCCAAATGTCTTTATTTAAAATGAAACAAAACCAACCTTAACTGCTCTTTAAGCAAAAACAAATTGGCTGTTATTGCTGCACAGCTCTAAATATGCTGCGGTAATCTTCCACCTTCTCTCTCTGACAGGTCGGTCAACACATGGTGCTGCCTTAACTCATCGCTATCGCCGCCCCCACGCAGGTGAGAATGGCAGGGAAATGGGCAAGTCTCCTCCCATGCCTTGTATTTAATTTCCCTTCAGAAAAAAGATCTTAACATGACCAGAAGGAGAGGAAAGCAGTTGTGTTAGTTTAAAACTGTTGAGCAGGAAGCAAAAACCGCGGCAAGCCCGAAGTGTATGATTTTGTGTTTTAAAAAACCCACTGTTGTCTCACTAGGGCTCTCGTCTTTCTTCTTGTCCTGCCATGAGTTGCTGGCTTGTTTCAAGCATCTCCCTTTGCTTCACTCCAGTGGAAGGTCGCAGGAGCTCTGCTTCATCCGCCTCCTGGCTGGGCAGTGAAAATGAACTATAAAAAGCCAATTTGAAAATCAGTTGCTCTGGCTGCGCTGCTCGTTTGCTTTCTTTTTAGAGCATCTAACTCTTTGCTTGGACTTTTATGTCCAGAGAGAGCGAAGCACAAAGAGTTTCCCAGCCAAACTTTGTGGTAGCAAAGAAGGTGTGTGCTCCTATTCCTTCTCTGCCTCCCTCCTCTTGTACGGCCCCAGCCAAACACGGTTCGTGTTAAAAGTTTCTGACCCTTACGTGGTATTTTTTGAGCCTTTCCAAGCCAAAACCAGAGACTTTGTTTCCAAACAAACTTGAATTTTCCACTGGGGGCTGGATAATCGCAGTGCAGAGGAGGACGCTAAAACCAGAGCTTGTGCTCTGGAGTCGCATGTGTCTGTAAGCATCCCTCATCCGGGAAAATCCCAAAAGCCCGGTGCCGCGGTCAAACAACCTGCTGCCTTGAGGACGTTGGTATTTGAGAGGCTATTTTAGGAGGCAGGAGCGGGGCTGACCTGGGGAGGGGGCTCTGGCGTGGCCGTGCAGTCGCAAGGGCAAGCACGAAGCACCACCGGACACCTCGTCCCGGCGCTGGAGAGCAAAGCCCCCCTGTACCCCGGAGGAAATCTCCGTGGGTACTGCCGGCGTCTTTCCTCGGGGCTTTTGGCATCCTGGGGGTGCAAGTCGAGGAGGGGGCTCTGCGGAGGGGCAAAGAGCAGGCGACGCATTTCTGCACCAGCCTGCGTCCGTGGCAGAAGGAGACTTCCCAGCCCGGGCAGACACACTGTCTCCTCTCTCTAATTGCAGCCTTGCGCAGGGCTCGCACGTCCCAGAGCGGGAGCTGGCTCCTTCCCCTCCATCGCATTGTCTCTTCCCACAGCCCGGCTCCCATGGGGCTCACAGCTTTTCCTCTCCGGCTCCCAGCCCGGCTCTGCCTCACCCCTCACATCTCAGTGCCGTCTCCTCTCCTTTCCCCCTCTTCTTCATCCAGATTTTCCTTTTTTTTTTTTTTATTTTTTTTTTTATTTTTTAGCCCCTGCCTTAGCATCCTCCCTTACACCGTCTTTTGCACAAAAGTCCAAAAAGCGGCGGGGTTGCGCCAGGGAGATGCAAAGGTGGGCTGCCCGCTCCGGAGGCTTCCCTCCATCCCCTTCACCTTGTCATTTGTGCTGCTGGGCCGCGGAGGTCCCGACCGTGCCTGCCTGGTGGGGATGAGAGATCCCGGAGCCTGGCCAGACAATAGTGGCACTGTGCCGGAGAAAGCGGCTCTGTCCGGCTGCCGCCGCGCTCCGCATCCACCGAGCACACGTGGGAGGGGAAGGGTGTCCCTCCGCTCCCCCGTGCGCTGCTCGCCGGGCAAAATCGGGGAGAAGATGGAGGGATCGATGCCCGAGACTGGCACCATCCCGCTCCCCTGGGTGCTGCAAAGGCTGGTGCTGCTTTGCAGGGTCTAGGGTGGCTCTGCGTTCACTGGGCGCTGGCTGGGTCGGAGCTTGGATCATCGCTCTGCTCCCAGGAGAACCTCGGGTGGGTCCCTTGGACCGTGCTGGTGCTTCGTGATCCCCGCGAGGCATTGAGGCTGCCCGGGCCAGCGGCACGGCTGGGTCCCTGCAGCTCCACGTTGGCGTGTCCCAGTCCCGCACTGGGACTGTGCACAGGACCGTGAGATGCACCAGCTCAGGGGTCTCCGAGGCAGCCACGTGCTACGTGGGTTGGGAAGACCCGCGGTCTCTCCCTGTGTCCTTTGCCTGGGTGGCAGTGGAGGGGACAGTGGCATGGGGGCCATCAGACAGACCTTCTCCATAGCCTGGCTGCTCTTCTGACATCACTGGGCTGGTATAAAAGGTGACTTTCTCAGCCCTCTCCTCAACCGTTAGCACCTCGCGAAGCAATGAGTTACCATAAAGGAGTGATTGCAGCAGCAAAATAACAGGCGCGTAGGCATCCCCAGCTGCGTGCCTCACCTAGAGAAAGAAAAGGCAGCTCCTTCCAGGCTCGCCAGGGCATTGCCTGCCGTGATCAAAGGGGAAGAAATCACAACTCGCTTCCTTCTGAGCTGTCCCTAAAGTGTAGTTTGTGCTGAGGCAGAGGCAACCTTGAAAAGAGACTTTCCCATCAACGCTGTAAACTCCCTTTGAACCTTGGCTTGGGAAACGCTCAGGTTTCTTTTCCTTCCCTGAAGGTACCTACCATAAAAAGCAGAGCTCACCGCTTCACAGCTCGGGGCCGTAACGCAGTGCGGGCATTTTAGGCTCTCGAGGGTTGGTGCCACGCTTTGTTAAGCCAGGGAAGCGGTGGGTTGGTTTGACGGCATCCAGGAGAAGATACGCCGCCTGGTTCTTGTAGGGCAGCTCAAGATTGTGCAGACGGCTGACTTGTAGGTGCAGGTTTATTATTGCAGGCTCGCTCTCCAGCATCGCTGTGCGCCCGCTTGTTCAGCGCATGGCGGTGACGGCCTGATGATGGCTGAATCGCTGGTACTGATCTCCCACATCTTCCTCTTTCCTTCCCAACTCCTGGAGGCCACCACAAGTGTCTTTCGGAGAAGGAGGAAACACAAAGGGCTCCGCGAGCCCACGGCAAGGAACGAAGGGCCTGTTTAGGTTTCCCTGCGTGCCCTAACTCCTTCCACGCGCGTGTGTGTGCATGCAAGTCGTGGGCACCATCCCTATTAAAAAGCCTCCTCTGCGAGCTTTCTTTTAGCTTTGAGAAGAGAACATCTCCTTTGCTTCAATTCATGCATTGAATTGAAAATGGGTCTTCCTGCTTTTCCCTTGCAGGCACTAGGAGACCAGGCTGGGAATTTGGGACCAGGAGGAATCGGGGGGTTCCTGGGGGTCCCATCCACCCCCACGCATCCACGGGCGTGCAGAGAAGCTCGCTCATGCGGGGCGAGCACAGCTCAGACCGGGACATCCCAGGGCCAGTCCTTCCTTCGTCCTCATCAAAACGGGTCCAGATCCAGCTGGCTTCCCAGCAGCAGAGCTAGGAAGGGCCCAAGCAACCCTCAGGCTGCGAGCCGGTCATTTTGTGACGGCGCAAAGCCTGGTTCCTCGGCTCCAGCGAGCCCTCCGTCCGGGACAAAAGCCCCGAAACAATGGCCCGGCTTCCCAGCGGCCGGTGACCCAAAGGATGCCGCGTGCTGAGGCAGTCAAGCACGCAAGGATTAATGACGGCTGGAGGAAGCCGCTCTCCAGCCACACCGCCGTGGGATTCGGCAATACAATAGCCAGAAGGAGCACACGGGCTCCTCGGCGTTTTCTCAGGGCCTAGGTAAATAATCCCCTTCCACCGGAGCCGTACGGATTCCCATAATGCTGAATAGCAAAAGCAGTTCCCAGGCTTATGGTTAATAATCATTGTTTCCCAGGCCACATAATTATTATTTTGACTGTCAGGAACCTGGGAGAGAGAGAGCGCAGACACAATATTTTCCCAATCAGCTCATGAAGAGCAATTTAATTCCGCTTAAAAGGAGCCAGCTGCGAAACAGTAAGCACAGCCTGACCTTCAGGGAAGGAGCACGGCCAGCGCCCGCGTCCCCGTGGACCCACCACCCGTGCACTAGCGAGGGCTCGGCGCTAACGGCACGTGACAAAAACCACATCTCATGAATTTGTCTCCGGGTCTCGGAGACAAAGCAAAAACGCTCTGGAAATCGCCGGAGGGCAGAGCGAAGCGGGGAGGGAGGGAGGAAGGAATGTGCTCAACCTGGCAGGAGAAAAGCCCGGCAGCTTCTGTGCAAGGGCTAGGGAGAAGCAGGGCGCGGGGCTTCTTTCTGCAGCCAAGGTGCAAATATTTTGCATGGCTCGCGCAGGAGAAAGCAGCAGGCGGCGGATGGGCGTTCGTTCGCGGGCGAGCTGGGAGCCGGGTTTCTCCGGCTGAGGGTGGGAAGGCAGCTCCGGGGAGCTGGAGCCTCGGGGGGCTTTGAGCAAGGAGAAAAGGAGGACGGGAATCCCAGCAGCTCCCACGTGGGTAAAGGTGCAGAGCGCCAGTTAGATCTTGGTTACCAGCAAATTAATTTGCATGGCTGGAGAAAAACGATGCTGCGGGCAAAAATCCTGCCTTTACAGGTTGGGGCAATCACCCGTCGGGAGATGGGGCGGCTCGAGCCCATACGGTCCCAACCGCGCAGCGACGCGCGCGCCGGCGAGCCCGTGCAAAGAAACGGGATGCGTGCCCTGCCGCTCACGCGTGCCAGAGCCGGCCTGCCGCGGCCAAACCCTGCCCTCGGGAGCAGCGGGAGCTCCGGCTGGCGGAGAAGCCGGCTCCACGGCACGGCGGGTTCGCCGGGGCGATGCGCGGCGAGGTTTGCGGGCTGCGCGTCGCCCAGCTTTGCCGGGGTGGGGGGGGGGGGGTCTCCGGCGTTCGCACGCTTCCCCGGCTGGGGTGGCATTGGGAGAGGGAAGATAGGATGCAATTCGGTGAACGCGTTGCTGGCTTGACGGTTTTGGACATCGAAAGGTGATGCTTGAAACACGCGCAGGGCGAACGGCGTCTATGAGGGTGTCCTGTCCGGTGGCTTTTTGGGCTCGGACAGGTCTGGCTCGCTCCATTTTCCGGCAGTGCCGTCACCTTGTTGTCCGGATCCGTCCACGCTTCGTGGCAGGGATGGTTTGGGACAACAACAGCCGGGAGGGAGAGAATCACTGGAGTGGATTTATCCATCTCCTCTCTCCCAGGCTTCTTGGGGGACATGGGGGATTCGGAGCCTCTCACCTGTATCTCCTTTCACATCCCTCTGCCAAAAGGGTTTCGCTTCCTGGATATTGTGTAACCGGTTTCCAGTGCCAGCACCAATTTTGGCTGCTCGGGTTACAAGAGGATTGCAAGAGCCATCTGAAATAGAGGAGCAGCGTTTAAAGGGGCACGGCCGCAGCCCCAGAGGGTCTGCTTGTAGCAGCACGGCTGCAAAATCTGCCGGCTAAATGCAAAAACTGGTATGTGCCGGGCTTACAGAGGAATCCACGTTCTCGGCGAGTTAAAGCAAGATCAGGAAAGGTTACTTTTAGCAGGTTTGAGGGGCAGGCAACTGAGGCAGGAGCAGGACGTAAACGTAGCCTCCTCCCCCGGTGTTGGGACCCGTGTGCTTTTGGCTGCAGTCCCATGTCAAGGCGGTTCATGGTGACTGTTGTTCTCAGAGCCGTGCTACAGACGGAAGAAATGTTGGCTTTTTCTGCTTTGAGGTCTCAGCAAATGGTTCTCCAGCTTCACGACTTTTCTTGCAAGCAAGGGCACGATTGCTCTGGAGCCTCTGGGAGCTGCCATTCCCTCGGCCCCTGCAGCTTTGCCAGCAAAAGGGCAGCCAAGTTCAGGGGTCTGCCTTGTGCCCGTGGCCAGGGCGGTAACATCGCCAGACAAATGCAGAAAAATAAATGCCTTTTCCCTGGATCCAGTTCTAGGGCAGATCAGCCACCATGGGTCCCGTGGGTGAGATGCTGGCTCGAAAGGGAATCTTCTCCAAATAGACCTTCTCCAGGGACTTTTCTGACATGGTGTCCTCCGCAAAAACTTCCTCTGCGGACAGCGACACCATCGTGGAAACGGGCAGTTGAAGTTGCCGGACTGTTGGAGCGGAGCACGGATAACCCGTGCGCTCCAGCTCTCCGGCTGCAGGGGGATGGAGGGAGGCAGGGGATGTGGGAGACCTGCGGGTAGGGAAGGGCAGAGCAGGTTGCCCGATGGATGGACACATCGCCTCCCGGAGCCCCACGTTGCCCGCACAGCCCTCGGGAAGGTAAAGCGTGGCCGAGGTGGTGGCAAGGCAACCTTCCCCCGTGTTCGCAGGACAGGAGCTGTCTGGACCGCTCGCTCCTTGGCCGTTCAGCTGAGGCAGCCAGACGAGGGGCCGCGTCGGACCAGTTGGCCAGGGCCGGGTTTCTTTAGGGGAGGTAGATACTTCTGCCAAAGACGGTTCGGAGGTGGTGCCGCAGGAGACGGGCACCTTCTATGTGGTTCGAGCTTTGAGCAATGGGTTTGTCGATGCTTCACAAAGACGCCCGGCCCCTCTGAGCAGGCAGAAGCTGCTCCCAGCAACACAGACGACAATAACATTCCTGTTGCCTTCAATTGCTGTTGTATTTGAGCCATTGTATCTGTTGACAATACGCTGTGGCGAGAGCTGAGGCGCTTCCAAAAATGTGTCTTCAGAGCCAGCCTATGAGCGATATAACTCTTTGGTACCCTGTTGAGGCACCAGTGGGAACATCAGCTCGGCACCCTGGGTGACAGTGGGATGCTGGAGAGAAAGCGAGTTGGGGGGGGATAAAAGACAGAAGAGGGGGTGAGTGGAAGGATGGAGACTATAACCCAGACCTTCTTGCTTTCCTCTTTCTGACAGTGCTCCCCTCCTGTAGTACTTATGGTGAGAGAACCTGTTTATATTTTTTTTCTGTTCTGTTTCTCCCTTTGGACTTGATAGGAAAAAAAAAAAAAAAAAAAAAGGCAGCGGATGCAATGGAAAAATGAAGTGAGAACAGCAATGCTCCTAGGTCACCCTCTTTTTCCTTTCCACTGTGCTTGCCAAGCACAACCCATTTCGGTCCCTGCTAACAATGCTCCGTGCTGCACTACAGCCTGCTCCAGCCCCCCAGGGCATGAGCTGAAACAGAAACTCCTGGCAGCCCCCGGGGAATTGCAGGGGTGAGGAGCTCCTCAGGAGGCTTTTACCCTGAGTCCAAAGCTGTGGGGATGTCACCGCCGTGGGATATGCGTGTCAGGGTACTTTGTGAGGGTTGCAAATGGCCTAGGAAGACACCACGTCCAGCATCTGAGCGAACGCCCAGCTACTTCTCTGAGTGCGTGAGAAATGGCGTGGACGTTATGATGAGGTTGTTGACAAGCCCCGGTGGGTTTATAAACCAGTTTGTCGTTGTTAATCAAAAAGATGTATTTTTTTTTTCCCCTTTGCCTGTCTGCAGTCCTCTCGACTCTGAACTGCTTGCTTTTTGGCCTGTCCCGAAGAAGAGCTTCGAAATACAAAATGCTCCCTGGAAGCATAATCCAAGGTAGAGGCTCAGGCAATATCACCTTCAGATGCCTGATCCCTTGCACTTGGTTTTAAAGAGATTAAATCTGAACTCTCTTCAGCAAAGCGACCTGTGGCCTGTGGTCTGCAGCCCCCCTATTTCTGAAAGGTCCATGAAAGGTAATTAAGGAGAGCAAGCCTTTTACTTGCCAGTTTAAATTTGCTATATGGGGCCTGCATCTTCAAAGGGAGAAAATCTTGTGAAGATCTATAATCAGAAAGGTTGAAAGGCACTGGTCCAAAAAGCTGGAGGCACTTATGGGAGAGATGGCTGTGCTGGCTGTGGTGTATCTTTTTGTTCTGAAGGAGAAGGTTTGCCTGCTTTTAGAAAGCACTGCAGGACCTGGTTCCTCTCACAGTCCTCCCTTAAATATTAGTTACGGAGTAAATGGAGAATTTTTTCCTTCCCTGAACACATCTATTTCCTTCCTAAATAAACCATGGATGAGACTGTTGGGGTTTTTTTATGGAAGAAACACAAACCAGTAGGGATCTTACAAAGCTTTTAATAGCTGCATTTGGTCCCTGGGTAGTACGAGGATTGGCGAAATCACTGAACACAGAATAGGAAAGGAGCTTGGGATCGGCTAACCCATCCTCCTCTCCAAGGCAGAATTAATTAAACCTAGCCCATGCCTGACAGATGTTTTTTGACATGTCTTTAACAGCCCTCCAATCCTCCAGCCTACTCAGGAAGTGATTCACTCACCTTATTATTTAGAGATGGTTCACGGTACTGACCTGGATCTTTTTACTGTGTCTTAGGCACGTGAGTTTGACTTTTCCCCAGTGGGAAAAGTGAACGGGTTATTCCCTTGCCTTCTGCAGCGACCTTTCACATGTTTGAAGCCTATTACCGTGGCTCCTCGCAGTCTCCTCTGGGGTGGAATAAAACACAAGCCGTGCTTTCCAGACCTTCCATCACAGTCGGGGTGGGGGGCTGTGATGGGAAAGCAGCCGGGCAACCCTTTGTGCAATTCTTCCGCTGTCTGTGATGGTGATGATAGAGAGGGAGTGGATAAAACTAGGGTAGGTGGAATGCCACCCATGCTCTGTACTCACAGAGCTCAGCTGAGAGAAATTCACGTGCATCAGCACCAAGAAGGCTTTTTGCAAACAATCCAAAGGCCTGAAGCTATGATTCTGCAAAACTCCCCTCATCCTCATGAGTCACAGGACAAAGGAGCTGCTGGATTTGGACTCTGTTACCTGGTCTGTACCCTCTTCTGATATGAACCCCGTGATCTCTTCTGCTCTGACTCCTACCTCTTACACCACTGAAAGCTTCCAGGAAGGCTTGGACTGAGACTCAAACACCCACTCTGCGTGGGCAAGTTCAGACACAGGTTTTTGCAAGCAGGTCTTTGCTTCACCCGTGGACAATTTTCATCTGGATGGTTTGCCTCCAGCCCCATCTGTTGTTGTGGCCTCACACGTACAGCTCGTGGCTTGTTCTTGCCTCCTACTCCTTGGCCTGCCAAAGTCCCATCCCTGTTGCAAATACCATAGCCCTGAAGCAACCAGGTACAGTGCTCCTCTCATGTTACAGGAAAATCCATCCTTTTCATCCACAGAGAACTAGAATGGCATTTAACTGTCTTCTGAGTCAGCGCCACTCTCGAAGCTAATGAAATGTCAGGATTTGGTCCACGGTTTCTGCAAGGCTGTCATACGGTACACCTAGGCTGATCCCTTCTACGTAGGTGAGGCCAAACTTTGTTTACAGCAGGACATTGCTCCACTGCTAACCTCTTGCGTGGACACACTTTCTGTCTCTAGTGTTATTGTCTAACCCTCCCACAGTTCAGACCCGGTGTCACCCCACCAGTATTGCAGTGGAGTGCAATATTGTCTCGCTGTATTCAGCAAGACAAAATCATGTTTGCAGGTAACATTTCAACAGCTCTTCTTAACCAGCCTGAAGCCTGGGGCATGTTTAAGGTGTTTGGCTGAGTGCAGGTAGCTTCATTTTGGCATGCTGATGGGACCTAATATTGTGGCCCCGTCCTCCAAGGGGTTCCCCTTAGCTGCAGTACAGTGTCACAGCATCCTTTCTGCCACCATATGGACAGACCTATGCCATGCCTTCCGCTTCTCCTGCGGCCAGGACCGCGGCTTGTATCACCTACACGTGCTTGTACTGGTATCCTCCTCTTCATGCACTCAGAAAGGGGAGGTTCTGCCTGTAGAAGGCCCTGGAAACCCAGTATGAATCCCCTGCGCTGGGGCTATTGCTGGGATACAGTTGTCATTGCACAGTAGACCCTTGTAATTCCCCCCAGCACGTTCTCGTACAAGCTTTCAAGAGCAGGTACGCGCTTTTCACCACCGGAGCAATCGCATCCTGCAAATCAAGGTGTACTTCACGTCGGCGGCTGGGTGCCCCCTCCCAGTGGCAGTTTTGGGTTGGTCACTGGGACACGTGGGGACCGCGCCACGTCCTCAGCAACCGGCCTCTGATAGTTCTGCCTTTCTGTGCTCGGCGCTGAATGGCTTCGCCTCCATCCCCAGAGCAGCTCTTCCACGGTTCTTTGGAGCTGTGGTCGGCCTCACAGGTCCCCGCTCAGGCTACATGCAAAAGAAACATCCTCCAAACCATAAATGATCAGGTGCTACTTCTATTGAGGGCACAACTGGGAGTCCCTGCCCTGAGACGAGAGTTTTCCAGTGGAGATCTGTGCCAGCAGACATGCTCTGTGCAAACTCCTGTGCCGGGTCTGCTTTCCGCCTGGGGTCTGAACGAGTCACATCTTGACTGCAGAAATGCAGTTGGTGATACAAACTGTCCTAATGCATACAGACCAATCACTGCCTGTCTTCTTGGGTTCCCGGCTCCAAAGGATGATTTTTGAAGTCCCTGGCAAAATTTATTCTGAATTTGTACTCTAAAAGGGCAGAAACCGTTCATGCATTTCCTTAGTGCAGAAAAGGCGGAAAAATTCTTGGATGGTGACCTACCGTTTAACATGCTGCTTTTGTTCGGAGGCTTTCTTACACTGAAAGCCAGGTCTGATGCTTGCTTAGCTGCTCTGAGCAGTGTGAAAATACTGTATTATGTGGTTGTCAGAAAACCATGATGAGGCTTGTCCACTTGGGAAATTTTACTGACATAACTTCATTGACTGTATGAATTATGCTGGTGTAGCTAAACAGATGATAGATATGACCACATATTATATGTCATTCCTGAGCTAACAATACCGTGCAAAGAACATGTTGTGGGCGATACCCTGTTTTGATGTCTCTGGCTTGCGTAGACAGCGGCTTCCTCAGAATGCAGTCAATTCCCAAGATTGCACAAAGGTTATGGACTGCCTCCAAGCTTCCAATTGGGGACCACTGTTGTGTGTAGGGGTATAGTAATAGCTGAACTATATAATTACTTCTGATCACATTCACATCAGGGACTTTAGGACCAGGCCTTCGCTGCATCTGCTATCAGTTAAGGCTGTGAAGAAGTGTGATCTTTTGCTTACTGAGCTGTGTCAGCAAGTCCCTGCTGTCTTGTACATGGAGGAGTTGAAATAAACTACAACTGGTAGTTAGTGTAAAGCCCCGTGTGTTTTGCCGTACAATATAGCAGTGAGCTACCTTGAGAAGGAGTTTCTTAATATAGACCTTGCAAGAGAGTGGCCAGCCAAGAGAGTTTTGCAGCTAGCAGCCTGCAATGAGCCTCACCGGGCACCTGCATGAAGACAGGGTAAGGGTTTTGTGGTCCGAAGGGCAGCAGGGACAGGTCCCAAAGCAACCGAGTCCTGCAAAACCCAAGCAGGGCTCAGATCCGTGCAGTGAGCTGTTTGATAGCAAAGCCTAACGACTCTTCACGTCCTGCCTGGTCCTCTCTGTCCACGGACACCTTGCCAGCTTCACCAGCTGATGGGGGAAGCGGGCTCGCAGCAAAGAGAAGCGAGATAGCCCTCTTCCACGCCGCTCAGTCCCTTAGCCTGACCAGCTCCATCTGGACACCGTCAGCTCCAGAGATGGGCAAGACGCAAACACAACTAACGTAGAAATGTAAGACATCTTTTTTTTTTTTTTTTTTTTTTTCTTCTGCAAGGAACAAGTGGACTCCGGTCTTTTACGTTCCCTTATGCAAGAGGGCTGATTAGCAAAGGGCAAAGCTGGGAGGCTGCGTGCCTCAGGTGTAACCGAGATCCACGTTATGCTAACGAGGAGCTTTGCTACACACGGTGCCATTTGTTATGCCGCTGTTTGGCCAGGCTCCTGCTGCTCAGCCGGTCACGCAACAACCGCTCGCTCTCATTAATGCTAGATTGGGTTCCTGCCGCCGCTCTCCCGCTGCTTTTAATCATGTGGCCACTGGCCAAGAACTGCTGGGGAAAACCCTACCTCTTATGTTGGGTGTCAGCTGATTCTAACTAAAGCATATAGCTCTTGGGATGGGGGGGGAGCATAAAGGAAAACAGCAGAAATGGGGACAATTAGTGGGAGAAAGAGGATGAAGGTCAGAGGGTTAAAAGTGCAAGAATAGGGAGCCAGGAGGGGACACAGAGCAGAGCCCCACCATTAGTGCCCACCTCTCCCTGCGAGCATCCGAAGTGCGGGGAGAGAAATAGTTACTGTGGTCGCCCCTCTCCATCTTCCTCCTCCTCCTCCTCCTCCTGGGGCTGCAGGGCCAAGGGCCAAGAGGAGACTGCCAAGGTCTTGTGACACGGTGGGGCCGCAGGTGGAGAGGGTGCGAGTAGAAAGGTGGGGAGGAAAACACGTAGCCCTTGGGATGGGAGAGGGGCTGGGGCACGTCGGGTGGATGTGTGCCAGGGTGTCTGTCATGCTGCAGAAGGGATTTGTGTCCGGGGACCCATAAACCATGCTTGTGCCTGCTGCTTCTGTGGGGTGTCAAGCTGGCTTGTGGAGTGAGCGGTCCTGCTGGTGTCCTTCAGCATCTTCTGAGTGAAAGGGCTGACTCCGTTTAGGGGTTGGGAAAAGGGAGCAAGTGGAGTCCAACCACCTGTAGTCCAGAAAGGCTCTGATCTTGGTGACACCTTGGTGACCATCTGCACACGAGAGGTGGAGGAGAGACTGACCAAGGACATCCCCCCTCTGTCCCTTGGTGGTTGCAGGAGACCTGGTTACTCTGAGATGGTCACTCTGGGCGCTCGTGCAGAGAGGCAGGGGTCCATGGAGAGTCAGAAAGTCCAGCCTGGTGGCACTTGCTGTACTGGGGTACCACTGTAGCACTGGTACCGTGGTGGTATTTTTTATTTTTATGGGCAATGACGCTTGTGTTCCCAGGCATACAGACACAAGGTCAGTCTGACCCTGGTACTCCTTTCTGTCCCCCAGCCCCAGAAAGTTCCCCACACAGGCCCTCTGAATTGCTCAGCAGCTTCCTAAATGTCCCTAACAATCCCTGCTGCCTGGACACGGGGTCTCGGGAGGGACACGGGCCACCTGAATGGAAGGACAGTGTGGTGGGTTGACCATGGCCAGCTGCCAGCCGCCCACCCAGCCATTCTCTCTCTTCCCCCACCTCAACAGAACAGTGGGCGAAAATAAGATGAAAAAACCCCCTCGTGGTCAAGATTTTAACAGTTTAACAAGAAAAACAAAAGCTGTGCATGGAAGCAAAACAAAAAGAGGAATTCATTCACTACTTTCCATCGGCAGCTTGGGAAGACAAACTCCATAACCATGAACGCCCCTCCTTCCTCCTTTTCCTGAGCTTTTATTGCTGAGTATGATATATAGTATAGTCATACAGTAGAGAATGTCCCTTTGGTCAGTTTGGGTCAGCTGTCCTGGCTGTCCCTTTCCAACCTCTTGTCCACCCCCAGTCTACTTACTTGAGGGGTGCAGGGAGGAGAGAGACAAAGCCTTGACACTGTGCAAGTGTTGTTCAGCAGTAGCCAAAACAGTGGTGTGATATCAACGCTGTTTTAGCCACAAATGCAAAGCACAGCATCATACAGGCTTCTGTGAAGAAAGTTAACTTCATATAACTCTGTCCCAGACAGACCCAGGACAGACAGTATATCTTGTCTCTTTTGTACACAGACTTGCAATCACCTTTTTTTTTTTTTTTTTTTTTTTTTTTTTATGCTTTTGCCATCTCACTTGGACCTGGGTCTGCCTCCCCAGTGATACCCATTTCTTAAATGCCATCGTGCAGCTCCATCATGTATACAATGAACCGTTCTCTGATGTCCTCAACAACCTCAGGAGTGCTCCCGCTCAGAGATGCCCATTTCTCTCATGCGTGCTACCACAAACACCGGCAAATGAGCCATTACACACATTTGTGCTCATACGCACCCATTCGTTCCTACCACAAATACAGCTCGAACACAAACCTGAACCCCTGCGCTGGCAAGCTACTTAGCAAGCTGAACTCTTAACATAAACTAGACTGACTGCACTGGTGAGCGGCGCTTACAGCAAAAATCTCGTGATCTTCCCTTCTGGCTTCCCATCCAGACAATTCTGGCAGCCTGGGAGTCATGTTAGGTCAAGAGATGTAGAAGTCTGAACTAGCTGCAGCCGCCTCCAACAGCTCTGGAAGGATCTTTGTCTTTGTTCGGTTTTGATCCTGCTTTAATAGGCAAGAGTAACTGGTTTAAGGAAGCATGCAGAGTCCCTGGGAAACCCACTGCTAGAGCAGACGCTTGGCTTTGTCCGGCGCCCGGGCACCTCATGCAGAATGGGGACTTTGTGTTTGCTTTTAGAAGATAACTAATTCACATAGGAGGTTCATGAATATTCAGCTTGTGCTTAGGGTTGGGAGAACAAACCCTAAAACAAAGAGGCAAATTCTTTTACCCTTCATTTGGGGGAATGCGGTTTTCAGCCTACAGGCTGCGAGTAGCCTGCGGTCCCTGTCTGTCACAGTAGGATCCATTAATGACCCATTCCCAGCCTGTGCGTGCGTGGCTTGTGAAAAAAAGGATGCAGTCAGCAAGGGCTTGGATTTAATGTTTCTGGATGAAGGAGAGTTTGGAGGTGAGTCCAAGAGCAGAAGGAGCCGGGCTGCAGTCAGTCAATCTAGCTGTTGTAGCTTCTCTGGCTTTGTCCCCTTTCTGTGGCTGTACCTGTCCTGGGAAGCTGTAGCAGAGCAGTCTCCCACCAGTGTGGACATGGCTTTTTCTGCTTAGCTACTGTAGCTATTCCTCTGCGCAGTGAAAAACAACCGGCAAAGACTTTGTCTTCACCGAAGAGGTTTGTCAGTAGCATGCTATTCCCAAAGTTGTATATGGCCTCCTCCCCCATTTTCCTTGCAGAGCACACATTTTAGAGCTTAGACACATTCTCAAGGTATTGATAGTAGCAAACTACTAATAAATAATGACTGTACCTTCTTTGTCTATGTTCAATGACCCTGCACGTGTTGTGAACTCAGAGATTCCTTCCCAGGCAATATGCAGCTGATAAGGAGGAGTTTGCTACACCACAGGGACCAGGGTGCATATCTAGGCTCTTGTATACATACTTCTCCATACAAAGCAGTTGTTGACATTGTTTGCAGGAAATTCCAAGTGAAATAAGCTTTCCTTGTAAAAGTGAAATAAGCTTTCCTAGTAAGAGTGCTCTTTTGCAGCATAACTCTACCTGCCCTTGGGTTGTTACTGCTCTGACAAAGTGTCGTCTTCCTTCCCCTTCCCAGCCTCCTTCCAAAACCATGACACTGACACCACTTTTAAGTACAGCCTTGTTTTCCTTGTCATCACCCTCACAGGAACCCTCCAGGCTCCTGTAACAGTTCCCTGTTGTCCAACCAAAGCAGTAGAACGTGTTGGGCGACCACTGTGTGACTGATCACCACCCCACAGCGGGGAAGGCAAACAGTCGGGGCTGGAGCTGGGCGAAGCGGGCACCTCTTGCACCAAATGAAGGCGGTGTTACTTTTGTGGACCTCTGGTCTGGTCCCAAAACTCTGCTCCAGCGGTGGCAGGTGAAGACGGTTGCTAACTGCGTACATCAGGGCTGCCTCCTGGGTGTGCAAGGCTCCTGCCCGGAGATGCGTGTGCTGGGAAGGAGGCTCTGTGTGACCTCTCGTCTTTTCCCACTTGCCAGCAAATACGTGCAACACCAGCTCCCGTTGCCAGGCCCTCCTCCATACTTCCACCCGTTGCCTTTCTTTTGCAAGAGTGTTTGCGTGCTCCTTTCTCCCCTTCCCTCTTTTACCCCAGGATCTCTACTTTCTCCTTCTGCTCAGCTCTAGCTTTTCCATCCTGCCCCATACTGCAACCCTCCATTCCCCCTGCCTTCCTTCAACCCTGTCTTCCCCCTCCATCACCATTCCTCTTTTTTTTTTCCCAGGAGAGGGGCCGCTCAGACTGTCCACCTGCTGACCAGGGAGCAGGAAGAAGGATGAAGGAGAAACGCGGTCCATGGGTCCTGGTCCTCGTGCAGCACACTCGTAGGCTGCTTTTACCCGGATTGATGATGGAGAGGGCTGTCACTTTGATATTGTTGTGTTGGTGTGGCAAAGGTAGGAGGGAGAAGGCAGGGGATGGAAGGGAAGGGACTTGAAACTTCAGCTGCCCCTTTGTCTTTTCACCTCCTCTGGTTTGTCTGGTGCCCTGTGGAATTTATGATCCTCCCCCCCCCAAAGGGCTGTTGTATTTCAAGTCACAGAGTGCCTTCCAGCCAGGTGATAGACCTCGTGTCGTTCGGCCAGCTAGCCTGCCCTTTAACAACCTCGAACGGCTTAATGAGCAATAACAATCTTTCTCCCAGCAACAGATTTGGGAAGACTGATCATCTCTGTTTTACAAGTGGGGAAACAGTGCAGATCCAGTCCAAGTCTCTGTGACGGAGCTGAGCGATGGATACAGCCCACGATTTCTCATACATTATTCTAAGGCTGCTAATGATCCCTTGTCCTTTCTCCCTCTCCACACTCAGCTGGATATTTGCCCAACTTAGGGAGAATAAGGACATTAACTCTTGTCATTTGAAGGAGCGGAGAACAGGTAAAGCAGAGGAGAATGGGAGCGAGTCCAGCAGAAGTCAGCCAGAAAAATCCCATCTCAGCAGCAGTTGTCATCTAGGCATTGCTTTTCAGGTAGCCCAGGCGAAGGACCTTAGCAGTGTCAACCTCATCTGCTTCTCATCTCATTGCTATAGTGGATTGCAAAGGGGACAAGAGGCATGGTTTGAGATGCAATTGGAAAACCACAGCTTCCAGAGCAGGCCTGCCAGCGATGTTTTTTAGAAGCAGAGCAGCCCCTCGGTGAAGTCCCAACACCAGCAAACATGAGGGGCACCCCACCACCCCGTGTCAGATCACTGATCAGGGTCCACCTTCCCCTCTCCTCCAGGCACGGTCACACATGGGATGGGTCCCGGCAGCACCGGGGCAGCCCTGACTCTTTCGGACCACCCTGCCTTTTTCTGATTAACAGGACACAGCTGAGAGGCATTGGGAATTACAGATAAGCCCCAGCTCGGGGAGCACGTCTTCTGCCAGCCCTGTAACGTGGTAGGAGAGGCAGATGAATGCAGAGGTGTGGATTTCACACCCTCTGTATGAAGGATTGAGGCATCCCCAGCTCCGGAGGAGGGAGGCGAGCCCCGAGCACCTGGGGACGTGGCAGGTTGACCAGAAACCCTCTGAGGACGTGGGTAAGTGCCGATGCAGCCACCGGCGTGCTGGATGAAGCGCTAGGTGCCAGGCTGCAAGGTATCGCGTGTTGCTCCACGTCCCTCGCCAGCTCAGCCAGGGGTGGAAGGACGCACAGACCTGGGGCAAGCAGGGCGCCTGGCAGGTATGGTTTTCTCTGAGCATTACCAGCCCAGCCTGCTTCGCCTGGGGACCTGGGGTGGCTTTGCTGCGCTGGTACAAAACGCAGCCGCACCAGTGCTGCTGCGTGCTCTCCAAGAGCACTTGGGGCATCACCCCGCAACCGTCCCGTTCCCTGAGCAGCCCGAGGGCCCCGTCGATCCTCCTCTCTGTCTAGGCATGTACAGTGCCTTTCGGGCTGTAGTAGGTAGCTATAAGACTGTAAACCTCTTCTTCCCCATCCCAAGAGGGAAACGCACAGATGCAGTCGTGCCAGGCAGAGCTCCCGTGCAGCTGAGACCCACGCTGCTGGCTTGACACCAGTGACCTCCTCTCTATGTGTAACCTGGCACTCCAGGTGTGTCAGTCTTCCTCCGGGATGCTACGTTTCAGGGGTCAAGCTGATACCTGTGAGAATCAGCTCTCTTGCCATCGCTTTCCTGCGTGTGGTCTCTCAGATCCTCAAAGGCAGGGACACATAAGCTGCAAACTTGTTGGGTTTGCATTTTGCTTTTTATGTTCATAAAACGTGAAAGGCCTGTTCCTCAATAATCTCCAGCGCTGCTGTACTGACATCCTCTCAGTGGGATTTGCAACAGGATAGCTGATGGGCTACATGTTTCTTGGATCGATTTCAGCTTGCCTGCCTTGTGGCTCTGCCACGGCTTCTCTGGTTACCACACGTAGATGTGCTGAAACCCAGATCGCTAACACACACCCGGCCTTCTGCTGCCCACGCTTGCAGGAGAGCAAGAAGAAAAGCCAGCTGCAAAGGCTCCTCCAGCTCTGCCGCCACATGCAAGCCTCGGTGCTAAGACCTGCAACTCAATCCACGGGCGCAACCTTTTTGGCAAATCAAGCCTAGTGTCCCAAGTTTCTAATTCTCCTGCATTATTAATGTTTTGCTCAGGAATTAATGTGGGTCAGGCTCTGCTTATGGGCCTATGTGCTCACTTCAAGTGTAAGCTTATCCGGAGTTTGGAGATGGCTAAAGGCAGGATTTTGGCTCCGTCTTTTTTTTTTAAAAAAGACCCTATGAAGTTATGACCCAGGGAGAAGTATCCTTATAGATGGATGGGACCCATGTTTCAGTTTTGTTTCTACTCCCTCACCAGGGAAATTGTTCACTTAGGGCCACGGGTAACTTTATGTTGGGGTCAGAATTCAGACTAAGTTTGCATTATATCGGGTTAAAGACTCGGAGACGTGAGCAAAAACTTTTAAGAGAAAGCAGAAAGCTGGGCAGAGGGCTCAGAAAACATGGCCTTTGAGGAACACGTGATAGAGTCCAGCGTGTTTTCCTCCTGACACAGCAACTGGGGAGAGACCAGAAAACCTGCCGTTTTGTAAAAGTTGCGATGTGTTATTCTCCATGTCCACAGAGGCAAAGCGGGCCTGGCTTGATTTACAGTAAGGATGATTTATGGTAGCATTGGGGAAATATTTTTCAAGTTTTTAAGGGTCGCTAGTCCTCCAATTAGTACCCATAGCCTCTGCTGCTGGGCTACCACCCATCAGTGCTTAAAAGTCTCCTCAGTTCAGGCAGGGTGGGGTAGGTATCCCTGATCCTGTCCCAGAGCAATGGGTGGGTTAGATCAGCATGAGCTAATCGGTGAGGCAATCGGGTACAGCCCATGGCCTTTTTCCTTGGAAGAAGGCGGCTTTTGTGGGCCTGGGTGAGCAGAGCCAGAGATCTCCCCCCTGTACCACTGTAGGAGAAAGCGTGGGGACACCCTGTATATAAGTGCATGGCCCAATGGGGAACTACAGGTTTTCATTTAGGATATAGCTGGAGTTTCCTGGGCTCCATGGTGAATCCTCAGCAATTAGTACATGGTGTTTTAGACTTAAGTATAGCTAGAAGTGGGGCAATGCCTGTGCAGTGAAGCTTACAGCTTGATCTTCCTCATGGTTCAGCTCTAAACCTTACCCCTTGGATCAAACGTTTCTTTTCCTTTCAGACTTAGGGTGGAAATCTAGTCTCAGAGTCAGACTGGTGTAAAGGTCTAGTAAGAGTGAGTAACATCTCAGCCACACGGTGCTAAGCACAGAATTAGGTGCAGTACTCGGATTACCTTTTTTATTACGCTACAATCTTCCTTCAAGGCATACCCTTTTATAGTGGCAATGACCCAGTTCATACTCATTAACTTGGGTGGGCTGACAACAAGGAGCTTGGCTTTCCTGCCCTGACCACATCAAACAAACACAAAAAAATCCTGCATCAACAGAGGCACAAGCACTACTTGCCAGCAGGAACCAGAGGTGTAACCTGCATCCACTTGCACGGTTGTTTTCCACCTCAGCCTTCTCTGACCATCACATTTGCTAATGGCCTTGCATCCACAAGAGACCTTTTGCAATCAATGTTCCCAAGCGGAGGAAATGAGGCCTCACATGGCACAACAGGAGAGTAGAAATTTAAAAAGTTGACAGTGTGAGGTGGAGCACCAGTTATGCCCACGTGCCTCTGCAGTCCTGAAGACCTTCAGGTGAGGAAGGGGAGCTGACATCTCTCTACTGCCCTCCAGCTTGGCACCCTGCCTGGAGTTCCCATCTCTGATCACACACCGGTGCTTGTTGTGCTGTGATTATTTCTCACCGCCTTAGAAAGTGATTTCAGGATGGCTCGATGGCCACAGATCACAAAGGCACCTGTTTTTTGCTACGGGGGACTTGGGAACCAGTGCCAGAATCTAGCCAGCTCCCAATACACTCCTGCCTGTGTTGGCAACACAGACAAAAAGTATTTCCAAAACTCAAATGCAGAGCAGACTCCCTCTCTGGAAGAGCAGTAAACAAATCTCCCTTCCTCTTTTACCCTAGCAATCCTTTTTTTTTTTTTCCCCCCCTTTTCTATTTTTTTCTCCTACTTCGGAGGGGGTTGTGCCCTTTTATCACCCTGTCTGTTCTCTGTTGCCTGAGAGAGGCAGAAAACCCAACATGACAGATCTGTCTGTCTTAGGGTGGGAGCTCTCCCAAAAGCCTCAGCATATTCAATACCTCAGAGAACCACCCACCTCACTCATGCTAAAACCATTTCTTGAAAGATCGCGTGAAACGGTCTGTTGCGCAAGTCCCAGAACATCAAACAAGCCCCTTATTTATAGTATATACACTTACAACAATAAACCTGCCTTCTGAACTGCATTGGCCAATATAGATTTAAAAGGCTTATTTCCTACTAATCAACATCTCCATTTGTTGTTTAAGCATTCAGTAATTTGGCTTGAGAGGAGCTGGTCTCATGACTTCCTGTAGAACTAGTTGATTAGGTTTGCAAAACCTTCTGTTTCCTCCACTGTTGTTCTCCGGGAGAAGATGGTACCGCTCCAATTTAGTAATGCCAGCTTCTTGCTCAATATGCTCAGCTTGCACCAGGAAGCCTGTGTTTTGAATTTGGAAGTACACCTGGGAAATGTTGCCCCAAAAATGAAGGAAGAGGAAAAGGGCATTTCTTCAAGCTGTTAAGCAAGATTAAAAAATATCTGTAAAATGCGAGAGGCCCTTTCTGCAATAGCTGCAGCCTGTAAAGGCCAGCAGCAGAGCATCAGCTGCTTGCAAGTAGTCCCCTCCGTGCCCACCGCAGCTCTTTTGGCCAGCCAGCTGAAATAAGATGTTACTGCCAGTGCCCTGGGCACTAAGTCGGCCTCAGAAGACACATATTTCTCTTAGCTCCAAGCTGGTGGCCTTGGCCAAGGCTGAGATGAGGTCCCCTGTGATGGCCAAGAGAGCCAGGCTAGCTCAGGCTGGGTGGCAGGTCCTAGCCTGGTGCTGGTCCTGACGGATTAGCAGCACCCTGAGCCCAGACAAGGATCACCGCAGCTGAGCAGCTTGGGGTGCACGGAGCCCTCTGCCCCGCTCTCCAGTGCTGCTGCCCAGCATGGTGGTTTTGGCTTCCCCATCACCCAGTTTGTTCCAGCTCCAGACCCCTGTTATTTCAGCTAGAGAACAGCTGACCCGCTCCCCTTCCTCCTTGGTCTTTTCCATCTCTTCATTGCTGGCGACTTCCTCAGGGCAAGGAAATACTTTTCTTTTATGCGTTGGTACAATACTTAGGGAATGATTTGCATGCTTTTATGGGCGGTGCGTGCCCTTGCCTGGAGATGCAGGAAAAGAGGATTGCATGGGCGTGACGTGCATTAGCTCTTCAGAACATACCTCGGGGAGGCTGTCTGGTGAGTTTGGCAATGCCCTTGGAGAGGTTTGTGTGCACACCGTGAGGGTAATAAGCTGCTAAGAACGAAGACAAGGCTGGTGGTGGTTGTTACTGGTGTCTTCCTATTCATCGGGGCATAAATAACAGAGAAAGCTCCCACTGTTTATGTAGGAACTGGAAGCAAGGCACAACATTCTCACCTGTCCACTGGGATAGACTGGAGATAACTCAGGCTGTTTTCCTCACTAGCTCTTTGCAATATATATATCTATTTATACCTATTTACTTCAGCAAGGTCTTATTCTTGAAAATTCCAGAAGAGCTATGCCAGCAAACCTTCCTCGTGGGAGTACTGCTTTTGCTGCCACAAGAGAGTTCTGTTGGTTTAGCTGATTTCGATAAGTGAAACAAAAATGACTATATATTGGCAAAAAGACTTATAAGTGGATTCAACAGCATTTGCACTAAGGTTTTTGCCATTATGGAAATTTCAGCTTCTCTACCAAATAAAAGGGTGGGGGAAAAAGAGATGTTCCTTAACAATATTGCTATTCTGGCACCAAAAAAATACTTTCATAGACCTGCCTTCAAATTAATTTTCCCAGGTATTCACTCAGCTCATGATTAGCCTCTCCCCACTAAACATTTTCAATGTAACTAGGGACTGGGCTTGAAGCAGGCTAGCACATCCAGCAGTCCTCCTGAACGCTCACATATGGGAACAAGATCTGAACTCTGACAGCCCTCAAACCAAAATAAAACCCTCAGGCTCTTTAGAACTGGGAAAATTCAGCTCTGGAAATGCTGGGTCTGGTGTTTTTTGCTTTTATCTGCAACAGAGGAATCTGCTGGATTTGAGCATTAGATCAGAACATCTTGAGGCTTAAGGGTGGATCTTAATTATGCAGGTCAGGTCTATCACTAACCATAATGGGCTCTCTGCATTGTTTCTGGAGGACGTGCCCGTGCAGACAATAGCTATGTGCTGGCAAGCCAATGTCTAAACGTATCTAAACACTATATAATCGTTAAAAAAAAAACCACGCTGGGGGACAGGGAGCTGGGCTGCTGTACTGCATGTACTTGGCAGATACCTGTGCACTGTACAAAGCAATGTCACCGGAGGGGCAGAGCGCGTTCTCCTGGGACATGCTATTCCTCAGAGGTGCTCCCCTGGTTGTCTGTCTCCACTGTAATTGCCTCTTGGAGAGCCAGATGTTAACACTATAGCCCCAGGGAATGCTGCTTTTTCAGCAGGCTGTGGGAAAGAACAAAGAGGGTGACAGGAGACACGGGAGTAGGCCTCTTTATTGGGGGGAAAAAAACAAGCTACAAGTCAGCAGATTTACCACAATTTCAGGTGCTGTTAACCCAACACTGCGGTCCTGGTATGCGTATGTCTTGCGTCAAAGTAAAGCTGCACTCGCCCAAAAGCAGCCAGTACCAGAAGGGTGTTGAAAAGAACCATTAGAATCCTGGTGAAGAGCTGATATCCACCTAAGCAGAGGCTGGGCTTTCAGATTTGCCTGGAACTGGGATCCCAAGCAGAATATGGGCAGATCTGAGGTCAGCCATGAACTTTCCAAGAAGCTCAGGCAAGACAAGTTTTGGTGCAACTCACTGCCCCTAACTTTAGCTTACTCAAAAGTTGAGGTCTCTGAGCAGGACCAAAGTTAGTGGAGAAACATGGGGTCTTCCAGAGCGATGCCTCACTCCAGGTTCAGTGGTGGATGTCAGCAGAATGAATTGCACTTTGGAGAGGTGCTCTTTAGTGAGTATGGAAACACCACAAATCCTACCCTTGCCCTTCTGTGTGCGTTTCTTTCTCCTGCCTGTACAATGTAGATAATGGCACCATGAGGCTTTTAGTGTGGGACTACACTTGGAGATACAGTTTTGCCAGCTGGGTAAATCCACAAGTGGCTAATGCAGTGCATCAAAGCCACTACGAGAGCGCAAGCGAGCTCTCAGACGGGTGTACCACGTGGACCTCTTGTCACTTATGACAAATGGACAAGCATCCTTAGCAGGCATTGCCTTGGGCAGCCAAAGGAACCGATGCATTATAAAGCCACATCATCCTCCCCAGAAATAACTTGTTTCCGTGTACATGGTCTGTGCTCCTGCCGGCTGTGAGCTCGTACTTCAGACTTTTGCTAATTTGGTTAAACACAGGACCACTTTTTCTTAATCTGGGTATAATCCCTCAGACAGAGCCTATCACAGCCGCTCGCCAATGCACAACTCTTTTATTTTCTAGGGCTGCCAGAAGCAGCACAGAGGGGCCACCGAGGTGCCTTGCTGGTACAGGGGAGTGCCTGGGGCAGCCTGGAAGTTGTAACTCAGAAGCACATCTGGACAGGTAATTTGGAGCAGCCTTTTGGCCATCTCAGAGCAGGGCTGTAAATCCCCTCGGCCTGCAGAGCCCCAGGGTAGGAGAAGGTGGAGGAAGAAATGGAGCAGCATCCTCCCCACAGCTTCTTTCTCCTCGGCGGCTGGCTCTGCGCTGCCAACAAGGACCGTATGACTTGCACGCCTGGAGGAGGCAACGTGGGTCCTTCCCTGGTTTGAGGCTGAGCCCCCGCTGCTCTGTACTAACTTTTGGAAGGATGATGCGCTCCTTGCTGCTCTGGTCTGCACTCAGAGCACGGCTATGCTCAGCATACAGTCATGCAGGAGCGCTAGGCTGGCAGGGTCCAGACACGATCCTGTGGGTATGTCGTACGTCCGTGCGACAAACCCTTTCTTTGCAACGCTTGCTGAAGCTGATTAAAGTACGAGAGCCTCTGTGTCCTCTGGTGTTTACACAGAGTAAGCAGCAATACAGACAACGCTTGCTAGGACTTCACTCTAATTTTCTGGGATCTAACAAACTTCATCAGCAGTAAAGGCAAACCTGCAGGTTTATGCAGGTTCTTTCTGAAACTGTAGGGGAACTACATCTTGTCCTTCCTGTTGCAGTAAACAGCCATCCCGAGCTTATTTAAAAAATGAAGCAAACATATATGCATGCATTTGTGTGAAACTCTGCTGGAAAAATCTCTGGGCTAGCACTTGTCCTTGTGGACACCAGAAACCTGAAGTAATGCCAGTGAAGGAGAGTGGGTTAAGCTGTGCCCTTGTGACAAAGGACAGAATGGATTTCTAAGTATTTGCTTTTGAAGAGATGCTATACCTGTCCACCGTGCAAAGGAACCTTTCTCAAGATCTCAATTACCACTAGTCGAGGCTGCTTTTCAGGCTTTCTTGTTTGGGTTCTGAACACACAGACACAAAATTTTTAAAATGACATTTTTGTAAAAGCCAGCAACTTTGTCAACTATGCCTGTCATCTGAGTTCTCTCTCTCTCTCATCAATCCTCTTCTTGTAATTACTTTCCTTACTTTTTTCCATCGGGTATTATTACAGAGTGTTGATAAGCAGTTCTTTTCTTTTGCCCCAGAACAGTGATCAGTGCAAACTGGTTTTAAAATCCTTGAAGAGAAAGATGTTCTGCAAACAGAACTTGTTACTGAATCAAAATTGCATTGCAGATAAGGAGGACTCATAAACTTAAAGCAAAAATCTCTAGCTGGTCAGCGTTTTGCTTGCTCATGCCTATTTGAGCTGCTCTGGGCAGTAAACACTCTGGGAATACAATGCATCCTTGGGCTATAGCCCATCTGCATAGAACAATTTTGCTGCTGAATGTGCATTTCTTCTAAGGGTAACTGCTCATCTCAAGGCTATAATGATACTGATGCACTCATGCCATGAACTGCAACCCACTGTTCTGGCAGTTCTCTTGTTTTATTTCCCCACCGCAAGAGCTGGAATGAATTGTATTTGTTGGTGAAGCTTATTTTTGCTGGCTTTCCATCTCAGGCAGTGGAGGATTTTATGGAGCTATCTTGTCTGTTTCGAAACCCTTTTTTAATCATCTTGTTTCCCAGCAGTTACATTGTCCTGAAATAGCCCCATACATAAACACCAATCATGTGTATGTGCTTCACATCTCCCAGGGTACAACACTGGAGAACTACTAGGCTGGCTGGCTGGCTGCAGCTGGTGTAGGTGACATCCTTGCTCTTTCCTAGACTTCTTGTGCATCTCAGCAAAGATGACAAGCAGCTTCTCTGCACGAAAACTCCAGGAGTCAGGAGTACTTCTGAGCGTCAGGGATTAGGACCATATTCAGACTGTCCCAAATCCAGACTGGGGTGTTTCCTAGCCCCTTCCCCAGCTCTGTCACTTCTGCAGGACCCCAGGGACATCCTACGTGAGGTCCTACCTCCATGCCTCAGGGCTACAAGAGCATTTCCTTATACTAATTCCAGGTGGGCAGGATGCTTTTCCTAACAGCTATGAAGTGCTTGGCCATTATAAGCTATGGGACCCGTGTAGGAACTGGACTCGATTACCAGCAAGTCTGGGGGCTCTTGGCTCCCACGCTGTGGTGGCAGTGCCAGTTTACAGCAATGCTGCCTTGTGCTGGAACTGCTGTTTGTGCAGACCTGATGTGAGAGCAGATCCCTGAATAAAAGACTCCAAGGAAAAAAAAAAAGGGAGGGGGGGGATGCTTTCTGCGTGTTTGCTTTAAGTGGGATCGGTTCTCCAACCTGTTTCACAGTGTTTGTCCACAGCACTTGGGCCAACACAGCTGCTGGGAGAGATGGGAAGTGCCAGGGCAGCAGAAGCAAGGGACAGGGGATTATGGTAGTGAGGCAAACCTTTTGCCCTGCTAGTGCTGACGGATGTTTTGGGACATCCAGGCACGGCCCCAGACTCCTGAATGATGAGATTACCCTCCCTCTTTCTTAGTGAGACATCCTTTGAATGTACCTGGGGGATATGGCTTTTTTCATTTTGGTTTCCTCCTTACCACGCGCTGCTTTTTAGACAATTACATAGAGGTACTACTAAAATGCCTGCTCTGTAGCACTTGCCTTATCACAATACCTGGTTTTGTAGCTTTTTGCAAAAATCTTCATGGGGGCTGGATTAAACCCAAAGTGAACCTGCACAATGACTGACTCCATTTCAGCACCCAATACTTTCAACCTTTTCTCTATAATCCTAAGACCGTATAGAAGAATTTCCCTGGTTCAGGGGGAAAAACCCCACCAAATCAGTACCACTTCTAACCAACAACTAGCTCCTTCCCCAAGCTCAAGCACTCCCATGCCAGTTTGATAACTACCAGCTGAAAAATTTGTCTGGTGGAAGACCCAGAGTGAGAGTCTGGGCCTTGAGAACAGAGTGCTAATCCATAACCTATTACTGTGCGCAGCACTTGCCAAGAGAGCCCACATAGTGAGGTAAGGTTGCACCATGCTCTCTCCTTCCTTGAATAAAAAGTGCCTGCTCTAATGAGAAGCAAGTCCCTGATTCAGCAAAGCACTTAAGTGTTTTGATGAACCAGAGCCAGACTCAACATCTTGTGCAGAACTCAGTCGTCTAACGAACAGTATCAAATATTTTATTGATGGATGCAGACTTAAGTGAAAATTAAAGAGATGGCTATTTAAGGCCATAGGTGCCCAAATTCATATTGTTCATTTTTTATTGTATTAAAGTAATCATTTGTACGGGAACAGAAGCAGCCACCTCCAGAAAATCCATCCCTGTCATGCTGGGAAGAATATTCTCAGTCCTCCCCCAGCACCCTGTCAGTTTGACGGCTTATGTAGCTTGCTTAGAAACTTGTCGCATTCAGGCTATTTCAGATCAACAAGTTTCAGCCATATCCTCTCTTTTCCTACCAGGAATGCCCAGCTTTAGTACCCCTATTGGCTGCATGAGGTATGGGGAAGTGAGGCACGGCCTCCTGTAGCCCAGAGCAGGTATCAGAAGGTATGATCGACATGGTGGAGCACCACTGGACAGGTCTTAAGATACTGCTGTCACCCTTACTTGGCCATCAGTCAACAGGCAGGGTGCTGAGCTCCGTGCCGACCTTGGTCTCTGAGGTTGCAGCCAGCAAGGGTCCCCATCAGCCTGCTCTCCTCTCTTTTAACACCTCCGGCCATCCTGCTAGAAGGGGCTCTCAAACTCGGAGAACTTTAGTCTTGGAAAACGAAGCATTATGGCAGGTGAAGATAAACGTCGGTCTGTTAAAGCTGGCTCCCTCTCATTCATTGTGCAGCATTTCACCCGACATGCTGGATGCGGCAGCGTGTTGTAACTGAAGGCTGCGCCACAGTGCGTGCAGACCGGTGAGAGGGCAGAGGTTGGACTTTGGCACATCCTGACTTTGGGGTGTTTCTCTTTGGAAACGTTGTATTTTTCTAACAAAAAATTTTAACGGAAAGTTATCAGTGCCTTTTATGTGTTTGAAAACGTATCTGTAGCATAGTAAAATGCCAGAGCTGTTTCTAATATGTCAACATATACTTTATTTTTTTCCCTTGGTCACCCTAGAGCAACAATCTTCAACTCCCTTTTACTTATCAATAATACACCCACTTCCCTTCTCAGCTAGGTAAAAAACAGTCAAAGTATGGATTAAAAAAAAGAAATCTGGCATTTTTCACCAGCTTGTATATACTTATATGCAGTCACCTCCCTGCCATGGAATACAGGCAGGTGCAAATGGGGGGGGGGGGAAGAGTACATGCAGATATTTTTGGCTCAACCTTATGCTCTTTTAGATATATTTCCATACAGCTACTAGCGCTCCAATGATTTACAGAGCAGGCGTAAGTTACATGGCACCTGGTTTATCTGCTCTGGAATGGCAAAGTGCATACACAGATATACACTGTGGTTCCAGGCAGTCTAGGGATTTCAAAGCTGCTTTATCTCCCAGATAACTCACTGGCAAAGAAGGGTAAATTAAAAACAGCATTGGTAACTAAAAATGGAATGATAGATTATCATTATGGGCTTTAAAAAAGAAGTGTCACTTAAATGCATGTTACAGATTTGTCCAGAGCAAGAGTTTAACCCTTTCTTTTTTTCATTTGTGGGTTCATAAACATTTTTCCTGGAGAAGCACAAATCCTTGAATAGTGTATTTCAAGCTACTGGTGATGGCTTTGCTTTTCGTGCTCTCACAGCATTCCCCCCTCCAAGCAGCCTTTGGGGCTTTGTGAACCAGTAGTAGAAACCCATCTCCTAGCAGTCGGACAGGAACCACGCTCTCCTAAATCCCACACATTGATCTGATTCACTGCATGACTCTACTAAGCCTCCACCTCCTCTCTGGTAAAACACAAAAAATCCACAGTTTTCAAGTTTTCAGGCTGAGGCACTTTGAGCTTACTATTGAGAAAGGCTGAGCAGCCAAAGTTCCCACCTACGGAAGTGCCAAGCGCCCAGGAATTTTGTACAGGCATAGCACTGAGGCACTTGAAATGACGGGAATGCTGCCTATTTCTGCCCTTCGCCTCTGCAGCCCGCAACGCCATGGTTCTGAAGCAAGGTAATACCATTTATATGCAACGGCAAAGGCCAGAGCCCTAATTTTCACAGGGCTTTTGAGGAGCCTTTGCCATGTTTTTGCCACAGTATTTGAATGACTTGGAAGGCTTCAGAAAAATGCAAAATACTGTAAAAAATGCAAAATGTTTGTATCACTCAGCCAGGGGGGAGGAAAAAAGGGCAGGAAGAAGCTTAGCCAAGCCTGACCGGGTACAGTGGATCTTGATCTTTGCTCACCCCATAGTTAGATATTGTTCTCCCACGCATTTAATGGAGTCACTGCCTTATCTCTTAAAGTGATCTCATTAAAGGCAGGGGACAAGACAGCAGGGGGTGTGAGAACTCCAATTACGGAGGGAAGGTCGATAGAAATACAGTTACATACAATCACCTTGTCTTCTCTGGGTCCCCTCTTAAGGGAATTATCCTTCAAAAAGCATGAATCCCTTTTGACCGCCTTTCTGAACCACACTGATGGAGACCTCATTGGTGGAGCCCACCTCGCTTTATCTGCACAGCTGCTGCTTTTGTTGCCTGCTTTAGTCTGCTGTAGGTAACCCCATCCTCTGGAGACTCCTGAGATACGGTACAAGTGGTTGAGGGAAAAGAGTTTATTTGGGCCCAGCTCCATTCCTTTTCTTTTCTGCTGAGTAAGCGGGAGCCACGGGAGCTTTTCTTCCCTGCTAGGAAGGGCGCTGTGCTGTCCATAGGCAAACCACCCCAACATGGGTATATTAATTGCCACTGAAGAAGCGGCTGTGATTTTCAAGGTGAAGGCCAAAGTGTGGCTCTTCTTGCAACACACGCAAAATGCTGGTGAACACAGGAGATGTCATAGAAAGAAAAAACAGGTGGGAGATAACATTCGTTCCTGTTCTAGGTAGTATCCACTGCTGGGGTCCTAGTTTTCCCAGCAAATGCAGCCCGAGGCTGTGGCAGTTGCAAAGGGATAAAGATTTGCTTCTCTGTGTCGAGCTACATGCAGTCTGTTACTGGAAGCAGGAATATGCCTGAGCAGAAACTGTTGTATCTAGCAGCAAGAGCAAAGGGCTTTCAGACCCTTGGACTCTTAACTAGAACCAGCTAAAGCTTTCCTGCATGCCTGCCTTCCCTCTCTGCGACTCCTTTTTCCCATCCCTAAAACGGCCAGAATAAAACTCCCTGCTGTAAAAGTCTCCCAGCTTCTCAAAGTAAAAAATGCTGCAGAAGGGCCGTGTGATGTCCACAGCAGCAGGTATTCACATAATGCCCTGTAGTGTTTACCTAAGGCCCACCCTCCTCCTTTCATCTCGTCCCATGCTACCTACCCCTGGAATTTGACTGCTGTTCAGCAGCCCACAACTGCACCACAAACAGTCAGCGGTCCGAGGGGAAAAACAATATATTGCTGCAAATCTGCAAAATAATGATTCACGATTACTCCCGGGATGAACCGAGGGACACGCAAGCCAAAGAGCAGGAATTTTCAGGTATTAAAACCTGATTTGGAAATGACCCACTGGCAGCAGTGAAGTTCCCTGTATGTTATCTCTGCTTCTCTCGGTCACCCTGCCAAGGTATCAAAAAGACTTTGTAATTGTTTGTAGATACTGGAAACAGAGCTCTCCTGATTTTTCTTAATCTCGCTGATACCTATTACGGGAGAACACAAGTACTCTACCCTCCCTGCCTGGTTTGACATAATAAAATTTCCTTTGACCCATATGGATTTGCTCTCTCTTTAAATCACTGCCAGTAACAGAATGGAGACGCATTTTTCTCCTGAAAGAGACACTAGGCCTGAGTTTACAGCACCACAGTTGCACACTACAGTTTCATGTTGTGAAGAAATGATAATGCATCAACTATCCCAAGGCAAAAGATGGATCAGACTGATAGTGTGCCAAATTAACTACACTGGTTAGGCGGCACTTCAAGGGGCAATATGGCTCAGAAGCCGTCTGGAGGTCTTCTTTTAGTGTCGTATTCATGATGCTTCACTGCCACATAGAAAGAAAACCAAGTTTGGTATGGTGGCTTGCTCTTGAGTGAAATGCTCTTAAGGAGTGAAAATGAAATGGTGATTTCAGGCTCTGAAATTTCTACCCCGTTCCTAATGCCTATCCCCTTCTCCCCACCCCCTTGCAAGAGCCAGGCCCTTCCTGGGAAGTCTTAAAAGAAAACCTCAAAGATGAGTAATGAGAGCTAACCGAGAGCGCTGCCTCGGGGTCAAGACGGTGCAGCTTGGGAGGGAGACGGCTGCCCAGGTGCCGTGTATTTTCTAGGTAAACCAAAAGCTTCAGTCTCCCAGTCTGTCAACACAGTGCCAGATCCAATAGAAACCATCAGAGGCACAAAACGGAGCTTATGCAGAAGGCTAAAAAAGTGTCTCTGAAATGCTGGCCTGCTGTCTAACATTGCATCTGATTTCACTGCTGATTTTTACTTTTAAGTTCACTACATTCGGTCCCAGAAGCACCTCAATACTGAGTGGGTTGAACTGTTTATAAGTCCAGCTGGAATCACAAAGATGGAGCATCCTGCACGTCTGCAAGCGCCAGATCCATCGGAAGCTCTAAAAGCAGGTCTAGGGCACAGCGACAGGACCAAGCCCCACCAGCGGTGGGGTGCCTCCACCACCTTTTTAAAAAAACGTGATGGTGGTAGTGGCATTCCTTCCCCTTACATGCATGGGTCTGTGGGCAAACGCTCTGATGAGCAAGCTCTTGTGCAGGATGTTTGAGACCTGAATTCAGTTCGCTTCTGCTGCGGAGGGGAGCTTCAAGCCCTGCTTAGCAGGGAAGTGCCATAACTATGTTCTTCCTCTGCAGGAAAGTTCCCAGCTAAATTTTGGGGGCCCTTGGCAGGTGAAGCCTCCTGCAGGCAAGAGGCTGCTGAAACACTTTCTCATTTCCAAGCTCACACATGGTCCTTGAGGTTCTGCTACGCCATCAAGAACGAAAAAAGAGCGGGAACCGATTTTCTTTGCCAGGGAACCTAGACAGAAGTAAAAAGCAAAGCGATCAAACGCACAGTCCCAACTTCTGCATCTGCCTTTCCCAGAATTTGAAGCGCGAGGCAAAGACGACGGTCCCCTGGGCAGGCCGCCTCCCCGAGCAGCAGAAAGGCTCCCCGCGACTCTTTGCCGAGCCCTCGACCACCAAGCGCGCCCATCGCCACGCTCTAAAGCGGCTTCTGGCACGCGTACCCCTCGTCCCCCAGCTTACGGGGCCGCCACCTCCGAAGCGTGGCGGGCGCCAAGCCACCCGCCCCCGTCCCTCACACCGCAGCCCCCCCCACGCAGCAGCAGGGGCTCAGCTCTGAGTGGAAAGGTCCCCTGCCCCTCCGTGTGATGGCGGGGGGGGGGGTGTGTGTGTGCAAGGCCGGCGGGAAACCCACGGGGCACGCCGAGGCTTCAGGCGGTCGGGCTCCCCTCAGGCGAAGGGGAGGCAGCGGGGGTGAGGCGCGGCCCGCCATGGCGGCGCTGAAGCCCGGCCTCGCCCCCGGGAGGGCGGGAAGAACCTTCCCCGTCGCGGAAGGAGCCCCGAACCCCGACCACCTCCTCCTCTCTACCCCGGTGAGGCGCGGCCGGGCCAGCCGAGGTGAGAACCCCCAAGGTAACAACCAGGGGGGGGGGCCGGCCCCGGAGGGCGAGCGGCTCCCGCCCACAGCCCGTCCCGTCCCGACTCCGCCAACCCGCCGCCTCAAGAGGGGCGGTGCGGTGGGGAGCCGGGGCGGGGCGGTGTGTAGCGAAGGTTCTTTTATGCGGCGGGAAGCCCGGCGGGCTCTCGGAGCTGCGGGTGGCTGCGGCGACAGAGAGGAGCGATCCGGGCGGGGGCTGAGAGGGAAGGGGGGGGCGAGGCGAAGGAGAGGAGCCGCCGCCGAGGAGGAGGAGGAGGAGGAGGAGGAGGAAGAAGAAGAAGGGGAGCGGCGGCCGGGGCGCTGCTATTGTTCCGCACCTGCCGCCGGCCGGGACACGTGGCGCCGCTTGAGCCCCGTTCCTCGCCCCCCCGAGCCGCCTGAGCCGCACGCCATCGCCCCGGCACCATGGGCAAAGGGGTGAGCGACGGCAACGCGGGCGGGGTTCGGCCGGGGCCGTGAGGCGTTACGGTCGGGAGTGGGAAATTCAAGGAGCCGGACGATTTGACCGGTCACCCCCCCCCCCTTTTTTTTTTTTTTTTTTTTTTTCTTCCCTTCACGGCTTGAGGGCGGGCGGGGCTCCCGCTTTTGTCTGGGGAGGCCACGTCGTGTGTGAGGGCCGGTAACGGCCGTTAGAGGGCGGTGCCGGTGCCCCCCGCCCCCGTTCCGAACAACGTGCCTCCCGCCGCCGGTAGAGGAAGTTAACGGGAGTGTGTGTGGAGGGGGGGGAGAGACCCCGGCCGCAGACTTGGCCGCGGAGGGGGCCCTGTTGCCTGAACCCAAACCCCGCCGCCTTCTTCTTAACGTCTGTGGGTCGTTCCCCCCCCCCCCCTTCTGAAAAAGGGCCTCCCACCCGCGGGGCGTGTGAGGCCCGCAGCCCCCGGGGCCGGTGTTATCTGATGCCCTTTTGGAGCTGAGCTGCGGAGCGTGGCTGCTCCCCTCGTCTCCTAAGAGTACTTTAGACCTCTTGAGACACGAGGGCCGGGGGGGGGGAAGGGGAGTTGTGGGGATTATTAGGGTTTATTAGGGCTAATTTGCCTATGGGCGTGCTGGGAGATGGTGGCAGGAGGCAGGCGGTCGCCCCTGACTTTGTCGTGCTTACCCTGTTAATTGGGGTGATAAAAGCACCACAGAAGGCCGTGCAGCGGTTTCTGCCCTGTACCTGCCTTGTTTCCACCTTGTAGCCCACAAGGAGGAGAAACCCTTAATTCAGACCGTATCTCTTAACTAGGGAAAAGTGGATGTGAAGGCGCTGGAAAACAGGCGTGAAGACTTTTTGAAGTGGGATGTTGTGATCAAACACCCGTGTGTGGAGCAGAAACACCTCTTAGGTTGCTCTGTTTTTATTTTATGTTGAAAAAGTGAGGAGTAGTTGCTGGGTTTTATTGTTTGGATGTTTGTTTTTTTCCCTTCAAATACTTCCCTGTGTAGCTTGTATAGTTGGATGCGCGTAGACTTCTACTTACTTTTGTTTTAGACCTGCTCCTGGAAAATTCCCAAATCTCTCTGCTGCTCGAGGAGAGGGTAACCACGCAGGGCCGTCAGATGCTGAGGTGGTGGCGTGTCCCTGCCTACAGGTGTTCCGTGCTTCCCAAGCACTGTTCAGACATGGACTTGACTTTGCATTGTCCTCATCGGTGCGGTACAATGGTGGCAATGTTGACATAACCGTGTGAATAGTAGGGGAGCTGCAAGAACATGGCTGAATGGACAGTTAGTTGGAAATGGGGATTGAGGAGTGTGTGGGATGGGTTTTCAGGATTTGGGGGTGTGTGTGTGTGTGTGTGCTCTTTCCTCAGTGAAGTCCTTTTGATGCTTGGCAGCCCAGCGTGATGTATTTCAGTTTGGTGGGCAACAGGCAGCGTGGACGGTAAGAGGTCACCTAAGAGATAAAACATTGAGAGGGGTTTTGGTGTTGTTGCAGTCTTCTGGATGCTTTAAATTGTCAAAGAAGCCTTAGGGTTGTGTACGTATAGATGACTGTAGTGCAAAAGGCTTCAGGGGCTCAGGCTGCCTTGGCTGGACTAATAGGAGGCACAAATGCTTTCTAATATAGAAAGAAGGCTGTTGGCTGTCTTGCTTCCATTTCAAATTTTGTAGGTTGCATGGATAATAGAGCAATTGGCCTGAAGCTGAAGTGCCGACACAAGGGATAATCCAACAGTGTATGGCTGCCTTAGGCTTTCTGGTAGTAAGTCACAAGATTTGTTCATTTAGCATTGAGAATGCGTGTGGTTAGTTGGACACCAGAAAAATGAGGATGTGAGAGAGCAAGGTTGTGAAAAAGGCACTGTGTGGATGGAACGCTGAACAGCATGTGCCTGCCCCAAGTTAGGGTGCCCGAAAAGGAAACCTCTTTCCCATGGGAGCATGCGATGGAAGAGAAAGTAAGAGCATAAGTGTGAGAGGACAAGTTCCTTGTCTTTGTGGCTGTGAGGAGAAGCTGAGCGGAGTGTCTGTTTTACTTTAAATGGTAACGGGACGAGGGGAGGGCCGTGAGCTGCAGGGGAATGTTGTTCAGCCCAAAAAGCAGATTATCCAAGGGGGTGTGCGTAGTGGAGGAAAGCAGACGAGATTTCATTTCTGTTCAGAGCTGCCTGGAAACTGTCTGCGGACAGCAGCATGTTTCGCTGTGTCTCCCTCACTCCGTCTCCCTTGCTGCGTAGGCATAGCACACGATCATTAGTGTGTGCTTTGAGCTGCTTCTGGAGGTCAGTGCTAATGCCTGAACCCCAGTTAAGGGTTTTTTTTCCTGTCAGAAACTAGGAAGGCTTACTGCGTAATGCACCAACTGAGGAAAAATTATGCGAATCAAAGCGATCCTTATCTGGTGCAATTAAGAAATCTTAATATATTACTCTCCCCCTCCCCCATCTTTTTCATTCCTGCTTTTTATTACAATGGCTAGAGGATACTCCTTTTGCCAGAGAAAACCCTGGGCCCAGTCAACGCATGTTTTTGTGAAAGCAGTGTAACAGGATGAAGGGTGTCTGGCAAGTGGTCTGTACCTGTGGGTTGCAATCCCACAACGCAGTGGGATCCTGACCTGCTGAAAACTGCAGAAGGTCATGCTTCACCCAGGCCTTTTCAAGGGGTAGCTCAAGTCACCAGCTCCTCTGGGGGAGAGCTGTGTCCAGTCTACTGATCTTCATGTGTTTGACTGCTAGAGATGTCTGGATTGATGGTAGAGATGCGCTAACGTTCCAGGCAAAGAAGTGTGGGACATGACAGTCCGTAGTTGGCACAGCGCCGAAAAACCAGGAGGGGCTGCTCAGCTCTGCAGCAGTGGCGTTTGGAAGGCCAGCTCTGCACTTGGGTCTTCAAGCAGCTCCACAAGAAGTAGAGATGTTTGTACTAATATCCAGAGAATTCTTAAGGTGTGTGGGTGGTCCTGTTTTTACCCTGATGATGAAAACCCTTGCAAGGATTAGATTCCTTGTTAAGGCAGGAGAGCTTGTCCTTTCATAATTTGGGAAGCAGCAGTCTGCTCACAACGAGCAATTAATAGCTGTTGAGTAAAAACTGCTTCGTACTGTCCTAGATGCTGAGAGTCTGTTCAATTGATGCAGTTGATTAGACTTGTGGTTAAAGATAGGAGGTTGAACACAGCTCTTGGGAGGGAGTAAGAAGGATCCAGAGAAGGCATTCACATCCCTTGCTAAGATTACATAGGGTCATGGAGTGGTGTTTCCACTCCAATAGGCATAGTCTCTATCATGACTCATCTGGTTAATATATTTACTGAAGACTGTCTCATGAGGCAGTAGGACAGTAACTTTTCTGTTTTCTCTGCACAGTTGATTATAATGACATAAGTACTAGAACAGACCAGGCCTCCAGAGACTGTGTAATTTATTTTGGCTGTTGCTTGACATTTCTTGTTGGATTAGGTGATGTTAGAATAGAGTACTTCTGAGTTTGTCTGCTGATTTGCACCCCTTCTGTTTCCTGGTCAATCATGGCTTGTGTTGAGAACATCAGCCATGAATGGCTTAATTAGTCCAGAGCGGAAAAGCATAAGCTGTATCTGAAAGACAACAGGATTTTCTGGGGGCTGTATAAAACTTCTTACACTGGTGTGTACAAATGTTGTGCTTAAGCCAATGCGGGAAAAAAAATCTTGCATGGAAAAAAAAAAAAGCTGTGTTGTTTTTTTTTCTGTGGCAGTTTTGATGAGTCAGAGTTCCTAGGCTAAATCAAGTAACAGGGGTGACATTTCTGATGAGACAGACCTTCCTTTGTGTTCAGGCCATGTGATTAGTTCTCCATAAGATGTGAATCTGGAGTACCGTAGGCTGCCTTCTCCTCCTATGGCAGGAAAAGGAGGGGAGAGCAGGGAAATCCTACAGCGCTGAGAGGTGGGATGAACCCCTTGCCCCTGGCAGCCCAGCCAGCACAAGTCTTTGTTGAACAGGTGGGGTTCGTCTTGCCAAAAGAGAGACAATGGCCCTGAAGGCACAGAACAGGGGCAGGACTTTGACTCCGATCTGTGTCGAGTTCAGATTTGAATGATGGAGCAGGAAGTTCAGACTCTGCATGAAATGATCCTATAGTAAGAGCTGAAACTGATTCTACTGACTTAGCTTTTCTGTAAGGGTGGGATGTGGTACTAAAGTAACAGAAGGGAAGGTATTGTGCTTTCTTTTTATTTTTTTTTAACTGAGGAACTCTGAGCTCCTCGGTAAGATGGACTTCATTAAGACCCAAATACTTGGGTGCTTAAAGAAAGGAGTAACTATCGGCTTTTTGTCCTGACTGCAGCTGATCACTGGGGTTTTTGTTCAGGGTTTTTTTTTTTTAAGCAAATTATGCTTGAACAAGGGCGGTGAGCCTTTTCCGTGTTTGCCCACTTGTAGGTTGTCTCTGCGGCTGAAAGGGCTAAACACTCCTACGTTCCTGTGCTGTTCACCGCTGCCCCTGACATGCTGAGTAACTGTACTTCTCACAGAAGTTTCAAAGTACCAGGAGGTTTTTAGATCACCTGCAAGAGCTTGCCAACCTTTTCTGGGGGGAAGGGGTGAAGCTGAAGGTGAGGGACTGCTAGTCAAGGCACCAGCTCCTTCACCTTCATTAGAAATCATGTCTTGTCTCCAAGCAGTAATCAAGAAGCATGTGTTTTGTGCAGGAGTGTGTTTGGACTTGTCTGCTAGAGCTATAGCAGAAATTAAAGTTTTTTCTTTTGGAGACTTAAAAAGAGAGATGCTTCATGGTGACTTTTTGTGAGTTGCCCCGTGGCAAATTCTTGTGATGTGATGCTGGAATGTGAGGACCGTGATGGTTTAAGTTCTGTGGCTTTTTTTTTTTTTTTTTTTTAAGAAATGAAATGGGAATTTAGGTGCAGGGAAGAGAATGTTAGGAATGCTGACAGTCTGTAGTTCTGTATCCTTTTCCTAGACAAGAGGAGGCAAACAACTCACCTCTATTCCACTTATTGAAAACTGTTTCCATAGCACAGCTCTAGCTGCATTGCAAAGATATGGGGGATGCAAAGCTTGCCTTTACTGAACAGGGCAAGAGAGGGCTTCTGTGCATGTGAACTGTATGACCATGGCTGCAGTGGTGTGCACAGAGCTTTCTCGGAACAATAAAAATCCTTGTCTAGATGTGACTGATGGGTTCTTTTAGAAAAGTCGTTACTTTTGTCCCTTTTTGTGTATGTAGTTTCACTTTTGGTTTTGTTTTCTACTTCTCTTGGAGTAAATAATAAAAATTTCCTGTGCTTGCTGCTCAACAGGACAGTTCTTGGATCTTAACAATAGTTTCTGTGTCCAGATCGCTCTCCGGAATCCAGTTTGTGATTTGAGGTGCTCATGCAAAGATCAAGCAAGGCGATGCCTTTGAAACCTTTTCTTAATCTTGTTAACGGTTTGACTCTGGTGCCACTAACTGCTGTTTCATCTCAAAATACTTCTCAGGGATCTTATTGGGTGAAAACCTCATCGCATAAAACTTGGCAGGGATGTAATAGGACCCATGCAGAAGGGAAGGGAGGAAAAAGCTGCTGTTGGAGGCTTGTAAGATGTATGGAGTACTTAATGAAGGAACTGCACTGCGTGGCTGTACTGGTACCTGGTTTTGGTATCGCGCAGGGTGTCTAAACTTCTTGCGGTTCAGGATTATTTCTGCCTGTAACTCTTATGTACTCTTTTTTTGTCTTTTAAGTGATGTTTATATGTGCTACGTCATGACTTGTTTGTCTGTAGATCCTTGTTTACCCCATCGTGACAAGACCTAAATCTCTGCATGATTTCATGTAGAATTAACCATAATGACAGTGAATGAAAATCCATCTGAATAAAGAGGCTTTAAGCGAATCATCTGCTCTGTGAAGTGTAAGCAGGACTGAGCACAGATTGAATCTGCAAAAGTGTCCTGCTGCTTTGTATACCATTCTTGCTGGTCCAACTGCCATAAATTGAAAGCAGATTTCTGTTGCGTAACCAGCCAGCTAGGGTGCCAAACTGAGAATGAAAGTGTTGGAATTTACCCCCAGATTCGACCAGTCAGAGATACCACCTCTTATTTACCTTCAGTTGATAGGCTGCTCCTTGCCAGAGGATGTGGAGGGAGGAGAAGTTAATGCCTTGAAGGGAACATACGTATGCACTCAGGAATTGGTTTCTTCTGCTCTTCATCACTGTTTCAGCTTGAGCTGGGGCTCGCACATCAACACTGACTGAGTAGCATGTAGCTTGCTTTCCTCCTAGCTAGGCTTGCACAATATCTGGCTGTGATCTGTGTATTGGGGATGCTGTTGAGCACACTTGTCTGCTCATTAGCTCTTTTTTTGTTTGTTTGTTTACTGAAGTGGCATAACTTTAATAAACTGTAATCGTTTTGTCTGCATGGCAGTCTCCTGTACATAGTTCATGTCTACTGAGACAAGGTCATACTACTGTAGAAGTTGACTGTAAGGTGTTTCTAACAGTGCTGTGTCTTTGCTTGCAGGCTGGAAGAGACAAGTATGAGCCCACTGCTACATCAGAGCATGGCGCAAAGAAGAAAAAGGGCAAGAAGGAGAGGGACATGGATGAGCTTAAAAAGGAAGTCTCAATGGTAAGAGTGCAGGGCACAGAAAGAGGAGCTTTAAGAACGTTTACTACCCTCAAAGTCCTGTGCCTCGTGTGACAAGAGAAAAGAGCTGGTGTGTTGACAGCATGGTGTGACTGAAGGCATTGATCTCCCTTCTTGTCCCCTCTGTCTCCAAGCCAGACATGCTGCAAGTGTTTCAGCACCAAGATGACCACGCAGTAGGCCCCGAAAACATCACTTCTCAAAAGGCACTTGACACAGAACCCAAGTTCTGCTTGCCTGCATTACCCATAGCACAGTGTAGCTGTATTTCCTCACCCAGGCAAGCGCTGTCTGGATAGCGCATTGCAGGCTTTATTGTCCTGTCATATGAGTGAGACTGCTGTTTTCATTCCAGCTGAGGAGTTGAGTCTGTGCAGCTCCATTTACTGCTGGCCTCTGCTCAGACTGACCTCAGTATTATTCCTTCTAATCATGTTTGAGTCTGTGGGAAGTGTCTCCCCTCCCCATCTGTGAATGTTGGATGGTGCTATACATCTGTCTATGAGCATCATCCAGCTTAGAGCTGCTCTCCTTGAAGGTGATGCAGGTTTTATTTCTGTGCTGTGGATCTGAGTCTGGGCTTTCACATTTTTGTCCCCTCTGTTAGGGAGAAGAGATGCTAAAGCTTGCTTTAAGGTGAAATTTTGTGTTCAGTAGTGATGCTAACTGAAAGCATCTGCTCCCTCCAGTATAACTTTTTAAGTGAGGCACTGCTCTGCACCAATAGGATCCAATTGAAAAATAGCCTGGCTGCAAAAAGGAGCCTCTTTGGGGGAAGAAACACTGCTTACGCTGACAGCATTACTTAAAAATGTGTGAAATTACAGGGTTAATCTTCTGCACATTCCTACCTTCCTTCCCAACTCCTTTCCTTTCCCCTCCTCACCCACCCACCTCCAAAAAAACCCCACAAAACCACCCTACTGAGGCTTCACAGAATCTGGGGGCATAAAGACTGCACTGAGATACAGTCAGAGTTTGTTTAAAAAGCTGTCATGTCATATCCAAATAGACACAATGCTGAAGATGAGGCTGCTTTGAGTTGTGGAATGAGATTGAGATTTTCTTCACAGAGAAGGTGAGCTAGAGGCTTGCTATCTCACCAGACTGTTACAGATAGGAAACCTGGGCTGGGGGGTGGACTTGCTGAGCTTTTGCTGATCTCTTTCCTCCCCAACCATTTCTTGTCTTTCAGGATGACCACAAGCTGAGCCTTGATGAACTTCATCGTAAATATGGAACAGACTTGAGTCGGGTAGGTAGACTTTGTTTTCCCTCTTTCCTTGCCCTGATCTGAAAAGGATCAGTCTTGGCTTAGAGCACTTCACAAAGGGAGATCTGGGTGGTCTGGGTTTTTTTTTTTCTCTTTTGTTTAATCTCCCCTCCTCCAGTTAAGTTTCCCAGACTTTGGGAAAACTGTCGAGCTCACAAATACTTCTTGTTGTCCTCCCACTGCACAGCCTGGCTGCAATACTTTAGTGACTTTGTTTCTAACAAAGTCACTGTTATCTGCCTCTGAATTGTTCCAAGGTCAAGTTGATTCTTGGATTTATTTTTTTTTTTCCCCAAGGAGCTTGTAATAAAGGCAAATGTTTGTTATATTGCAGATGTAGTCTAGTGAGCTAGCACATGCCCAGAGATTTAATGATGGCTAGTAGCAGTTAAAATTTTACCCTTTTATAGTAAGAAGTGTGCAAATGTCCTAGCTAACATCAAAGTCCAGTGCAGAAGCACTGCAGCAGTTTTGCACCTTTGCTCTTGTTTGTTTTGCTTGATGTTTTTTGCATGATTGCATATAGCAACAAGTCTGCTTTTACTCTATAACAGCGCAGAGACTTGCACTTTCTGTGAGAGAACTTGGCTTCTGAAAGCTGAACTTCCTGGAAAGCCAACCCAAAGTGTCATCATCTTTATGGCCCCCAGCTTTCACTTGTTCTATAATTTGATAGGATGGATTGCACTGGGCTGTTCCTCAGAGCTCAAAGTCTGCTGCTGTAGCCTTCTTGTCCTGCCCCTCTTCAGTGTTTGTAGGTCCATGGCCTGCAGGCTCCTCAAGGAGCATCCAACATCCCATAGCTCCTCTTTTGGCATTCAGCTTTCACATCCTGCACTTGTGTTGCAGAGCCCTGGCAGCTGTGGAGATCTCATTACCTGTTAGCACTCCTTGTTGCTGTGGTAGAACATGAACAATTTCAGGGCTACCTTCCCCAGTCAGTCTTGCCACAATGCCTATAAAAGGAACCTCTCTTCTAGGGTTTGACTCCTGCACGTGCGGCTGAGATTTTGGCTCGTGATGGCCCAAATTCCCTCACGCCCCCACCCACCACTCCTGAATGGGTAAAGTTCTGTCGGCAGCTCTTTGGAGGATTCTCGCTCCTGTTGTGGATTGGTGCTATTCTATGTTTTCTGGCTTACGGCATACAAAGTGTGATAGAGGAGGCCAACAAAGATAATGTAAGTAAAAATGTCTGGTTTACTTCAAAGGCAGGTTGAGCAGCCTGTTTGGCTCAAAGCAGATTAACTTCTTCCTCTAAGCAGTCAGTCCAGAAGCTTTTCCCATAAGCATGGGAAATTCAGTGTGTGAGCTTAACATGTCTTGGAGTGCTTCCACATAATGAAATGAACAGCTGACTTCCTTCGTGTTGTGTTAGCAACACTAGCTTGTGGACAGCCTTTGTGTACAAAATGTACAGAGACTGCAAGCACCTCCATGCTTTGTAATGGGGTACTTAAATACCAAGCAATTTATCTGGACAAACGGGAAGCCTTTCAGGCAGACTGTCCTCTGACTCACTTTCTCTGCTCCTTGTAGCTGTACCTGGGTGTTGTGTTGTCAGCTGTGGTTATCATAACTGGCTGTTTCTCTTATTACCAAGAAGCAAAAAGTTCCAAGATCATGGAGTCCTTCAAGAACATGGTGCCTCAGGTATGGAATACCTCATTTCCTTGAGATCTGCCAAGCTGTAGCTTGGGGTTATTAACTGTTTTGAACATCGACTTCAATTGCAAAAGGCCTGACTGTTAGTGTGGGTTACTAGCTCTTAATTTCGAGGGGTCTCTGAGACTCCTTCCTCTCTATAGTCCAAGTAACTATGCCAGGGCAGTTCCTGGCACCCTGTGAGTTCCACCAGCTTATTAAAATTCAGAGGACACTTTCTCGATAGCCTGGGGAGTTCAGTAACTGGTGTGATAAGTATTAAAACTCAGATTCCTTCATGGACAGTCTGTATTGTACCTAACTATCTTACTGTTACCTCGGCAACAAGGAACTTTAATATCAAGAAAACAAAAATAGCTATTTTTCTAAAATAACATACATATTGGAGATAAATATCTTAGTACTAGTAGAAACCTCATAGAATCATAGCACAATTATTTTAAGGTACTCAGATCTTCTGAGCCCCTTAAGAGTTGCTTTTGACATAGGTTGTTTCTTTACTGTCTTTCAGCAAGCTCTTGTAGTCAGAAATGGTGAGAAGATCAGCATAAATGCTGAAGGTGTTGTAGTTGGAGATCTAGTGGAGGTGAAAGGAGGCGACAGAATTCCAGCCGACCTTCGGATCATATCTGCACATGGTTGCAAGGTACAGCAGTGACATGCTGTTTGAAAACTTTATTATGAAGGATGATGAATTAGTCTGGTTTCGAAGAATGTCTTCTATGCTGTGAATGGGTGGTGGAGTGGAAGAGAAGGGCGGTGGGAGAGCCTAGTGTTTTATCTGCTTTCATTGCTGAAGTCATCTCCCCGCTTGCATATGACAAAGTAATGTCTTCCATGTAGGTGGATAACTCCTCACTTACTGGTGAATCGGAGCCTCAGACAAGGTCTCCAGACTTCTCCAATGAGAACCCGCTGGAGACCAGGAATATTGCTTTCTTTTCCACCAACTGTGTGGAAGGTATGTGACTCTCCCCTAAAGCATTGACAATGCTAGTGATTGAACTGCATAGGCAAACAATGCAAATGCTGTGTGAGTTCAGCGTGTTGGTAGCCTACTCCTACCATGCAAGAGCAGGCTGGAAGTTCCCAGTAAAGGCTTTGCCCATTCCAACTGCAATACCATACAATGGGCAAAGAAGGCTCCACAGCGCTACTGTTTTTTCTTTGTAGCTGCTCCTAGAGGAGTGGTGTGTCTTAAAGCATGACTGCCTTATTACAGCAGTGCTAAAGTGCAGATAACATAATGTGAACGCAAATGGTTAGGCAGAGCTATAAGAGATACTACAGCTGCTGCAGAAAGCAGGAACTTCAAACATCTCTGGCAGAACCTCCTGTTGCAGCAGTATGGTCGTAGGTACTCTGTGCTGAAGCCCAGAGTATCTTTTCCATACCCACAGGGTGTCAAGGTGTGACTGTTCATTGATGGTGTAGAATTCTGCTTGACTCCTATCGTGTCCTCTCCAGACAGGTTCTTACCACCAGACTGTCCCCTGCTCTTTCCCACCCCCCAAAAAAACCCAACCCAGCAAAACTGAAGGATATTCTTGATCTTTCTCAAGAGCCTCAGGGAAAGAAGATGAGCCCTTACAGAAGGGAAGAGAATGCTGTCTACTTCTTGAAGATGGCTTCCTCTCATTCCCTGCAATTGGCATTTGATTCCCTGGGATAGAAGGCAGAGGGCATACAGCTTGACCAGTCACATGAGAATCCTGTGCAGCACTTATCTCCATTTATTTCTCATGCTGCTAGAGTAAAAAAGGCTGCAGTGGGAGACTTTGGCTATTGGAATGCCTACCTGCATTATTTTGGGCAAAGCTCGCTAAACTCTAGGACAGGCTGAACAAACTCAGTTTAGTGTGTTTTGGGAAGGGTTTTTGTTTTCTAAAACCTGTCTCTCTTCTAGGCACTGCCCGTGGCATTGTTATTAGCACTGGGGATCGCACTGTGATGGGCCGTATTGCCAGTCTGGCTTCTGGACTGGAAGGGGGGAAAACTCCAATTGCCATGGAGATCGAGCACTTTATCCACCTCATCACTGGAGTGGCTGTGTTCCTGGGTGTCTCCTTCTTCATCCTGTCACTCATCCTTGAGTACACCTGGCTGGAGGCTGTAATCTTCCTCATCGGGATCATTGTTGCCAACGTCCCCGAGGGGCTGCTTGCAACTGTCACGGTGAGTGAAGTTGGTAAAAAAGATTGAATGAGTTACGTATATGGTTCTTAAGGAAGCGGAGTGCTTCATGCTCAGTGTGCATTCACAGGGGTAAACACTAAAGTAATGGAAGGAACTCTGTGGTGTGTGTGTAGGGCTAGGCTTTATAAATTTGGTGTATTCAGACTAGTTGCCTGTATCAGTGTCAAGTTCTGCAGCTGTTTTTCTAATGAAGATGAGTCCCTAAGCTAGACCTGCACAGAGGCTTGGCATCATAGAACTAAAGTGAGAAAGACTAGTTCTGGACTTGTCTTGCCTTTTTCTGTGGCAAGAAGAGGCCTTCCTGTTACAACTGTTCGGGGCCTCTATACCCACAGGCATACCAGCCCCTCCAACCCTGAAGGGCTGGCAGAGCATCCAGCAAGCTTCACTCTAGTCCCAGCTTTTGATCTGGGACCTGGCAGAGGTTCTTGTAAGTTTGGTTTCCTGAAGAGATGGTGGGAGTATCTAGGTGTGCTCGGCTGTGTAGAGGGTGGTGGTGGACAGGGCTAGGGGCTTCCATACAGCGTTAGGAAGCAGAGCAGCAGCTGAGCTGGGGAATGAACAGTTGGGAGCTGGAAGCAGGTTAAGAGCCTCTGGCAAGAAAGGGTAGCTGGGGCTGCTCACTTCCTACACCAGTAAGTTGCAGCCCTATCACCAGAGCTATTTTGGGCCTTCTCGTATGTGACCTGCCTTCACGTATTTTGAGAGTTCTTATGATTAGGGAACTGCAACTTTTAACTAAAATGTTAGTCTGGGGCATGTTATTTCCTTCCTAATGCACTGAGAAGCAGGGGACTGAAGCCTTGTGAGTCCTTTTCTGGAGGCTTTGTGATGAGGAAGATGTGTCATTTAAACCTAGCAGCTGGGCCTAAATGTTGCTATTTATTTTGCGTTGGCAGGGTGGGCATGGAGTTAGGGAATTGCTGCAGGGCACATAAGCCAGTTGTCATCCCATGCCCACAGTGTAGCAGTGTAGTAGTGCACAAGCACATCTAACCTGTTGTCTTCTTCCTTGTCTCCAGGTATGTCTGACACTAACAGCCAAGCGTATGGCTCGTAAGAACTGCTTGGTGAAGAACCTGGAAGCTGTGGAAACCCTGGGATCCACATCCACCATCTGCTCTGACAAAACAGGCACTCTGACACAGAATCGCATGACGGTTGCACACATGTGGTTTGACAATCAGATCCACGAGGCTGATACTACCGAGAACCAGAGTGGTAAGACCATCTTTGCGCTTGAGGCATTTCATTAAAAAATGGCTTTTCCTGGGGCTTCTTGTACGCTTGTACTTCTAAGAACCCATGTTTCTAGCTCTCCAGTCCAAGTGAAGTTCATAGTGCAAAGACTTCTAACATATGATCTACAGTGAGCCTTAAAAGACTTGCACTGACACATAAAAAGCTTTGCATTGTACCACAGTTTTTTTAATCAGACTCCATATAGGCTGCTTTTGCTCAGAATTACTCCATTGGAATTTAAGCCTCTTGAATGTTCAGCCCCTTATGTTTGTCCTGTATGTAGAAATATTTGCTGTTCTGTACTTCAGAGTACCTGATTATTTTTGCCGAAGTGTATCTGATGAAATTGCCCTATCTTAAGTCTGCTGAAAGTGTGGGCAGCAGAGGTGTTGACTCTGATAATAAATTGGGTCTAATAAACTGGACATAGATGGAAATTTCCCATGTTGAACTAGATGGCTGCCCTCGAACAGGGGTTTTCCCAGAACATCCTCGTTGTGTTTGCAGAGCGGTAGCAATGAATGAAGTGACTGTAAGACTTCAGCAGGAAGTTTCTTGTAGACACTGATAAGAATCTGAAATCTCAGTGTGCTGTGCAATTGAGAGAGGTACTTATCTCTCCAGAACTGTTTAGTACAACCAAATTCAGGAGTTTCCTAGCTGTCATCTACCTTGTGAAATGTTGTGCTTGCAACACATTATTAGCATAAACTTTTTCCAGTGGTGGTGCTGCACCCAGCCCCCAGCCACTCCAAAACATTGTGCTTGCCTGAACCACTTAAAAAAAAAACTGCGTTACTGTTCTTGGTCTTTAACACTAGTGCAAAGTAACAAGCTATAAATAAAGTGGAAGGCACTCAGTTTTGGCCTGGCAACGGTTGGCTTGGCTGCAATAGAAATAAACCTAGAAGACTTCACTTCATGGAAAGTACACTAGCTTATCAGTTAACTCTCTGTTCAGTTCATCTCCCTTGGAGCCAACTTAAGAGCCACCATGGGAGAAGCAGTATCTTTATTTAAGTGTTGTTCCTTTGGGAGCTATTTCATCCAGTTCCTGGGTGATAGATAAAGTGAGAAAACCTAGAGATGGAACCCAGCATCCCTGACTCAAGCCTCTCTGAAAGAATGTTATCTGTCCAGAATTCCTTGGCTTTGTCAGCATGGCCTCTGCTGCTGCTGGATGCAGCCATTACTGGAATCCTGAAAGCAGAGGTGTTCTCTTGCACTGTTGGTATTTCACCCTCCGGTCTTAAAATAATCAGCTACTCCTCAAGTATCTGGGAAGGGAGGAGGATTGAAAGAGATGTAGTGTGCCGACAGGCTCTGTTTCCTGTTTCTAAGGTAAAGGTTTCTTGCTCTTAAGCCTGTGGGATTTTGGGCTTATTGACATTCTTCCTTGGCTTTCAGGTGCTTCCTTTGACAAGAGCTCAGCTACTTGGAGTGCATTGTCCAGAGTTGCAGGTCTCTGCAACCGTGCTGTGTTTCAGGCCAACCAGGAAAATGTACCAATTCTTAAGGTGAGTTCCTAAAAGAAATGTTTGTCCTGTTCCCCACCACCACGTTCCTATAGAGGTAGTGAGACTATGTCCCATGGGTCACAGGAACCTGCAAAGTAGAGGTATCTGCCATTCCTAATCTTTTCTGCAGTCTGGCACTCTTGTAGGAGACATGCTGTGGGCAGAGGAGTTGAAACTGGGAAGACATTTCCCACAGCAGACTCCCTGCCATCCACTAGCATCTACAGTCTGTCTGGGAGGTCAGGTAATTCAGACAGGGCTAGGAAAGACCAGAAAGCTTTCCTAGGCATTTCCCAATCCAAGAATCGCTGTCTCTGGCATTTGTACACTTAAAAGCTACAAACACGTGGTTCTGGGAGCTGGGAGAAGTAGACACCAGAGCTGGGGGAGCAGCAGTCGTGGGAGACTGTTTGTCTTTAGCCAGTCTGTTCTCACTGGCAAGTCTTGACTTTTTAAGCTTTTGCTGGTTCATAGCTGGTGCAAATGCTAGCATAACATCAATTCAGATTCCTGCTTCTGAACTGTGACCCAGCAAGGGCTGAAATTAACTGTAAAGTGCTTATAAGCTGTCAAACATCAGTCATGTTGCTTAGTAAACTTCCCAAGGGTGTTCTGATGCTGTGGTAACAGAAATGATGGAAAAATTATTTTTCCCTAGCACTTCTCTGACTATAACTTCATGTCATGTTTTTTAGACCTAAGATAAAGAGCTGGAGTTCTTTCCATCCAAGGAAGACTTGGGAGGGGGGAGTCTTGAAAGTCTTTAGATACCAAAAAGCAGTATAAAAACGAGAAAAACAAACAAACAAACAAAAAAACCAAAACAAAACTTCTCATGGACAAAGAGACCAGAAGGGCAAGAAATATTTGGTTTAAATTGCAGCAAAGGAAACTCAAGCAGGACATTCAGAACTCACAGATCTCCAGGACTGAGAACCCCCATCTACAATCTCTACCAGTGCTAACTTTATGGGGCAGGAGGCATGGACAGATTAAATCTTACCTGCCAGAGGCTTGATAAGCTGATCTTATATTGGGGTGGGAGAGCCCATACAAGTCTTTCTGTGTGCATGTCATCAGTCTTCATCTCACATTTGCTATTCTTCATGGGAAGCAACTTACAGCAGTTCTTAAAGTTTACCCTCCAGCCTCTCCTTCTCTGACTGCACCTGCCTACCTTACTTTCTCTGCCCTTTAAATGGGCTTCTTGACTTTTGCACCAGAAGACTGCTGCTCTCTCTAGCTGGGAGGCCTGGCATTCTGAAATGCAGTATTTGTCAGTACTAGATAATAGAATTATTTATTCTTTGCTCTTGTATCGTGTTATGTAGAAGCTGGGACTGGGCAGAGATGAATACACTTTTTTTTTTAAATATCAGATCTTCTGTGGTGAGTCTGCTGGGATGTACGCTTTGATAGTTGTTTTCTTTCCTCAGAGAGCAGTGGCAGGAGACGCCTCTGAGTCTGCACTTCTGAAATGCATTGAATTGTGCTGTGGTTCTGTCAAGGAGATGAGAGAAAGGTATCCCAAGGTGGTGGAAATACCATTTAACTCTACCAACAAGTACCAGGTAAGCATGTGTCCTCTTGAGGGAGAGCTGCTGTGTGAAGCACTTAACATAAATTTGCGCACAGTGTGCCTCAAAACTTGTTTTGGTGCCAAAATCTTGTCTAGCCATTACTTGCTTGTAAACTGCTCAAGACTATAAATTTAAGTTAACAGCCCATACTTAGTTACACTGTGTAAGAGCTTCTGGAGCTGCCTTGACACTAAGGTGTCAGCTGCTGAGGAAAGACCAGACATGCTTCCTACCTGTGCAGCTGTAGTGCATGGAGAATGGAAGAACTCAAATCTGGGAATAGGAATGAATTCCTGGGAAATGACCTTAACAGGTTGAACTTGGATATAAAAAAGGCCATTGCAACATCTGTGGTTATATGTCAATGTTAAAAAAAATGCATAGTAATTCCTTAGTTTGTGAACCTTTTTAAAGTTGTGGGTCAGTGAAAACTAGAGCAGAATATCAGAAACTGTCCTGAGCTAGTGACAAAACACTGAGCGATGGTGATTACTTGTGACCTTTGTGGTACTTGTCAATAAAACAGTTTCATTTCTTCCACCCTAGCTGTCTATCCACAAAAATGCAAATCCATCAGAATCCCGTTACTTGCTGGTGATGAAGGGAGCTCCAGAGAGGATCTTGGATCGCTGCAGCACCATTCTTATTCATGGCAAAGAGCAATCACTGGATGAGGAAATGAAAGATGCTTTTCAGAATGCCTACCTTGAGTTGGGAGGCCTTGGGGAGAGAGTGTTAGGTAAGGAAAAGCAGCCTTAATAAATGGGGAAAGATTTGTCCCTCATGCTCCTGTGTGGAGTCCCCACAGATTAAGTGGAGGGTTGTAGTCTGTTCCTGCAGTGTAACCATAGTGTTGAGTCAAGGTCACTTCAGCAATTCAGAGGAACAGTCCTGTCTTTAGCCTTTAATCTAAAAGGCAGCCTGCAGGGTCTCGTCTTGCCCAGCAGCTGGGTCGCCTAGATCAAAATGAAGCAAAGCATTTGGTACCTTCAGTCTCCATGGGGCCACATGGTATTAGATTTGCTCCACTGTGAACCAAGCTGTGTCTGGGCACCTAGCAACAGCTATTAGTTATAAGAATATGAGTGTGACTCTTGCCTCAATAGCCCTGGCTAAACCTCTGATGCTGCCCTGTTATTCTTGCATAGCTGTTTGGAGAAGCAATAAGCGTTTGCTCTCTCTGCCTCCTGATACGTAGGAACAGAGTAAACATGGGTTTGATGTGTTACAGGATTCTGTCACTTGGCTCTGCCTGATGACCAGTTCCCTGAAGGCTTCCAGTTTGATACAGACGACGTGAACTTTCCTGTAGACAAACTCTGCTTTGTAGGACTGATGTCTATGATTGACCCTCCTCGTGCTGCTGTGCCAGATGCTGTTGGCAAATGCAGAAGCGCTGGGATCAAGGTAGTTTATTCCAGGGTTGAAAATCACCTTGCTCTATACCTGTAGATACAAAGGGCTTCTGTTACTCTCTGTGTTGCTGTAATGTGAATGAAGGGAAGTATTGATCAGGTTTTAACTAGTACTACTTCAGGCTTCATTTCTGAGTTACAAATGATTGTATGTTAATAGACTGAAAAATGAGTTAGACTCCAGACTGCTAGGGCACTGGCAGGTGCTGATGGCATGGTGTCCCCAAGCATGTGATTTGGCTCAGATGTGTTCTGCATGTCCCACAGTACTGACTGAGACGAGAGAGCAAAGCACAGGCTGGAAACGGAACTAGATCTATTGACTCAGTATTAACAATTTTCTTTGCCTTCTATCCACCTTAATCCCTTGCATACTGGTAACAGGTTACTGCCTGTACCTCAGGCGTGCCTTGTGCCAGGGCTTGCTAGTAGAACAAAAGCCACGTGGCCTTTTCAGTCTCAAGGGAACCTGCCTTTTGGGCAGTGTTGCTCTGCAGTACCGGCAAGGCTTTCATGGCAGTCTGTTTGCATTTCAGGTTATCATGGTTACTGGAGACCATCCGATCACAGCCAAAGCCATTGCCAAGGGTGTTGGCATCATCTCTGAGGGCAATGAAACAGTAGAAGATATTGCTGCTCGACTCAACATTCCTGTCAGCCAAGTCAACCCTAGGTACTGACTGGTGGGGAAGGCCAGAGCTGTTCAAAGAATTAAGCATTTGCCTCTCTCCTTGCCTTGGATAATCCCTCAGCATCTCTCCCTAGATATGAAAAGCTTGGCATCTGCTTACCTCAGCATGTTGTGGCTCCTCAGTGTGTATCATGAGTTATGTGAAGAATGCAAAAGGCTGTCTTGAATGTGCATGTCTCTTGTGCATGGGAATTAGTTAGGAGTAAGCTCAATACAGGAAATTCGGGCAGTTTCTTCTGTCCTTTCTCTGCCCTGTAGCTGCCTGTCCTGGTCTGTCCCCATGCTGGGGGAAGGAAACAGCCAGCTGGCTGGAGTCTTTCGGAGGGCTGACTTTTTCCCCTTGAGCTAAGCATTTGCCCTGCCTGGTTCATGTCGCTGCACAAGCACCATGTACTGGCCCAACGTAGCAGGCAGGAAAAAAGTATCTAAAATGGCATGGGGGAGGGAAGTGGCTGTTTGGGGACTGTTTTGAGCAATGCTGCTGCAGAGCCTGAAAGCACATGCTCCTGTGATTCCAGATCTTTAAACAGAGGCTAGGTCTAGTTTTACCCCCAAACATATACTTAATCAAGCTTATTTAGTAAGATAACTTACAGGTTCATGGGAAAACTCTGGTAAAAAGAAAATGCCTAGTTTGTTAGTCACAATCCAGACTGAATGGGCTACCGAAAGTAAACTCTCTTTAACTGGTTTATACTGTTTAGAGAGAAGAACTTAAATGCCACTTATAAACTTGATCATTCAAAGCCCAGTTCTGTCCCTCCTGCTCTCAAACTCTCTTCTGGGTGTGATTGTAGGTGGGCAAAGGGAGCAGGATTTGGACTGGGTAGAAGAATTGGCACTAGTTGGTAGCTACAAGCAGAATAAATGTGATAATGGAATTCTTTCCTCTTAGGGGTTAATGTTTGCCTTCATAGCTTAGTGCAGAACTGAGGCATCCTCAGAAAATGTGCTTTGGCATAAGCGGGCTGTTTGCAGAATGGCTGGGCTGTCTGCATTGCTTAGCTTGACCCAGCCTGTGTTTGGGCTGGAGGGTAGCCATGTAGCTTATGAACTGTGAATAGAGACACCCTGTGGAATGAAATTGCTTGGGGAAGACAAGTATTGTGACTGAATTCTTTTCTTTTTTTTCTTTTTTTTTTTCTTTTTTTTTTTTTTTTTTTATTTGAGGGTAACTTCACAACCTAGCAGTGCAGGCTGGGGACCACTGGGCTGTGTGACTGAGCAGGTCAGCAGCTGGCTGTAAGGGTGGAGAAGGAATTTCCCTGTCTAAACTGGGTGATAGCATGAGCTGTGTGGATAGTCTTCTAGACCTATAAGGGATGGTATGCTGGCTTAGAGAGGTGGTAGTTTGCTGTAGCATGCAGGGTACCAAACCAGTCTAAATATAACGTTGCATGCTTTTGTTGCTGAAGAGTGTAAAATAGTCTGAACTGGCATTGCGTGAGCTCTCTCTGTGAAGAGCCACTTGTAGATCATCAGTCTATTGCAAAAAGGATTGCCTGCAGAAGCCCACAGCATCTCTTGTGATGTTGGAAGCTAACTGCCTGAGCCAGGGGTTCCTTTCTTGCAGAGAGGCCAAGAGCTGTGGAAACAACTAGTCTTTGCCTTGATGTATTTTAAAAAGCCATAGAAAGAATTAGTCTGCTCATGGGTTTTTTTGCTGTTGCTTGGCACTGTCTTGTTGTCTGTGTTCCCCATCTACCTTTTAAACTTGGAGCATCAAACTTCTGTGCAGAGGCTGCCTGGGTTAGTATTCAGTTACAGCAGGCGTTGGTCTTTCCCTAGAGCACTGAAAAGCCATAGTTTTATGGGGCAAATACAACTAAGGAGAAACTTAGTTTAACTTGTGAAGTAAAACATTATATTGTTTCTTGATTGCAGGGATGCCAAAGCTTGTGTTGTTCATGGATCAGATTTGAAGGACATGACTAGTGAGCAACTGGATGACATCCTGATTCATCATACAGAAATTGTCTTTGCCAGAACATCTCCTCAGCAGAAGCTTATAATTGTGGAAGGCTGTCAGCGACAGGTAAAGAGAAGGGAGTCCAAGGATTTCATATCAGAGAAATCCCCAGACATGTAGATATATAAACTACCAACCAGTGCTGCCTTCTGAAGTGGCAGGGCTTATTCTTCTCAGTGCCCTCGGGTAAAGGGCCAGGCTAGATCTCAGTCTGTCAGCAGTCTTCAGCTGCTGATGTCTGGCTGCTGTACAATACATAAATAAAAGGGTCTTGCAGGAAAACACCTTCAGTTTGTACTGAGGCTTTCTTCTGATCCTAGGATGCTTAACACACTTAATTCCTAAATGCTCTGGAGGTGCTTGGCAGAGGAGGATTCAACAAGTTTAGATGTTGTCCAACATCTCCTTTGGAGAGAGCAGCATGGTTCTCTGATAAGCCTGATCAGAATGGGGAAAGGGGTGAGGGGAGGACAAGGAGAAACTGATGTCTCTTTACAGCAAAGTGAAATAGGGATTTTTATGCTTCAACTGCTGAAAGATAGAAGAAAGCTTTTTCTGCCCAAAACATCTCACATGATGATTTCAGTCTTTATATCCCTCTCTTTGACTAGGGTGCCATTGTAGCAGTCACAGGTGATGGTGTGAATGATTCCCCAGCCCTGAAAAAGGCTGACATTGGTGTTGCTATGGGTATTGCTGGCTCAGACGTCTCCAAGCAGGCAGCTGACATGATTCTGCTGGATGACAACTTTGCTTCCATTGTCACTGGGGTTGAAGAAGGTGAGTTTATCACTTGTGTGCAGTGGTGGCAAAGTGATATGCTTCAGCAATGTTGTTTACTCATTCCCTCTGAAGTAAAGGTGTCTGGAGGGCTGTCCTTTATTCGAGCTTGTCTCCATGACAAGTGTTTCGAGGAGGACAGCACTTCCCTCCTCCATTCAAAGTCTTCTTCTCCCTTTCCATGGGGCCAGCATGACCCTTTGGGATCGGTAACAGTAGAAAGCAGCTGAGTAACAAAAGCTACTTTGTCCTTTTGCCTGACACCGACCCTACAGTCAGTCATCTTTGCCAGCTGAGTCTGACACATTTTCCTCCCTGATGGAGCAGTAGCTCTCAAACAGGAGCAGAACAGAGGTTATCTCCAGGGGTTCTTGATGATCTTCAGAAACCAGGGCTTAGTATCTTACTGCTGTATGCAGTGAAGCCTGATTGTTCTGACCAAGAATGTTACTCTGTGTAGGTGATGCTGTGGTGGAGCACACAGTCTCACACTTAAGTGCAAGAGACCTCTTCAGTTTGCTGCACTAGAATTTTGCCTTTCAGTGTTACCACTGAAGCTGCCTGTGAGCTACTTGGCTGCCTTCTGCTGATAAGTGAGAGTTATGTTGTTCTCTCTTCCTTGCCCCAGGGCGTCTGATCTTTGATAACCTGAAGAAGTCTATTGCTTACACCTTGACCAGTAACATTCCTGAAATCACGCCGTTCCTGATCTTCATCATTGCAAACATACCCCTTCCACTGGGAACAGTCACCATCCTCTGCATTGACTTGGGCACTGACATGGTGAATGTCTTTTTTTTGTCTCAAGAAGAAATGTGGGTGTTCTTAGGTATCCTAAAGAAAGGACAAGTGGAAGGAAAATGCTTAAATACAGTTTTCTCTAGTGTTCTGATTTAAAACAAGTGACCATTTGATATTCCCTTAATCCACACTCCCTGTCTCATGGCTCTGAGTCTGAGGATCCTTCAGTACCATGTAAGGACAAACTGGGGATGGGGAAGGTGCTAAGATCCTTCCTTGAATACTACAGTTAGGGCTTTCGGGCAGTGCTGTTTCTCAGGCTGAAAACATGGGGCAGGGAAGGCTATATACAGTGGAAGATTGAAACAGTTCTAACAATGGTTCTACCACTTGCAAAGGTCCCTGCTATCTCCCTGGCATATGAGCAAGCAGAGAGTGACATCATGAAGAGGCAGCCTAGAAATCCCAAAACAGACAAGCTGGTGAATGAACGGCTGATCAGCATGGCCTATGGGCAGATTGGTAAGCTGGTCTGTTTTCTCTGGCACTGATTTGAACTCGGTGGTAGCAGGGGTTATACACCATCCTGAGTCAGTGACTTTTCTGCTTATTTTGGTAGGGTTGAGGTTTGGGATGTGCAAACCAGAACCTCAGGCTGTTAAGAACTTGCCGTGATTCTGCCCCCATGGCACATAGCGGTGGCTTGTGCAGCTTGATCCATTGAATCGCTTTCACAGTAATTTTGTTTAATTGCATAGTGCTGTAAAGGAACTGGCTGACAACCAGCTCTCCTCTGGTTCAGACTTGTTCAGCAAGAACATAGATCCCATTGTTAGTTTAATTAGAAGTAAAGGATTCTCTCCAGCGTATCCCTAAACACACAGTATTAGGAGCCTTGATTAAAGGCAGCTAGAGAGATGTGCCCAGTTCACAGGACGGGAGCTCATGCTTAATTGCAGCAGACCTTGGGAACCTTCTTGACTGTATTTTGCAAGGGTTGGGGGTGGGCAAGGCTTAATGAGAATACAAAGGGAGTTTTATCTTGTGTCCTTGAGTACCATGCCATCACAGCACAGGGCAGAACAGAAGTAACTCTGTACAAAGTTGGGAGCAGAAGCCGCTCAGCAAAAGGGTTGCAGCTGAACTTCATGTTAGTGTGAACTATTTCTATAGCTGTTGTTTGGCAGACTGAGCACCACAAGGAGTAATTTTTTTAGGTGGTTGGGGTCTCCTGCAAACTGCTTTCTGTTACAATCGCACCGCACAGTAGCTTCATCAGTTTTATCATCCTTTCTTGTCTGTTTAGGTATGATCCAGGCCCTTGGAGGTTTCTTTACCTATTTTGTAATCATGGCAGAGAATGGGTTCTGGCCTTCTGGCTTGCTAGGGATTAGAGTTCAGTGGGATGACCGATGGGTTAACGATGTGGAAGACAGCTATGGGCAGCAATGGGTAAGTTTTGAGGCACAGCTTAGAGGCTGCCAGCCAGAATACTAATGCCTGCTGAACTTGGTGTGAGCACCAGAGAGCAAAGGCAGCATGTCTGAACGAGTGCTCTCTGCTTTGTCTGCTTCCTAGACCTACGAACAGAGGAAAATAGTGGAGTTCACTTGCCATACAGCCTTCTTTGTCAGCATTGTGGTTGTGCAGTGGGCGGACTTGATCATTTGTAAGACCCGAAGAAACTCCGTCTTCCAGCAGGGGATGAAGTAAGTGAGGCTGCCCATGGAGGATTTAGAATGGGACTCTGTGTATTCTCCAACACACGGCATTCTAGTTCTTTGTCCCAGCAGTGTCTGGGCATCTTGGCATAAGTCTTGAACAGTCTGGTGCCTTGGCAGTGAATAAGGGGGACTGGGTGCTCTCTTGTAGTACCTGCTACAGTTGTCAGGCTGAGACAGTGAAATGCTGACTTCTGCTGGCATTGTCTGTGGGAGGTAGCCCACCTCAAAGGACAGTGACATACTCCAGCACACAGCCTTGTGCGGCAGCAGAGCAGCTGATGTATCAAGAGACCTGGTGGCATGAACCCCAGCCTCCTTCTGAATTTGTGATGAAAGCAATTGCTGGTTGACTTAGTTGTGAACTGGAATATCTCTGTCTAGAGACATAAGAGACCCTTGTGACAACCGTGCCATCATCTTGGATGGCCTGATAGTCCCCACCTGACGGACTTCTGGTCTAGCCCAGAATGTCTGTTTCCATTCACTACCATGTGGCCACTAGGTGTTTTTTTAGGATTTCATCTGTGAAAGTCCCTGACTGCTTTCCTGTTTCTACTAGGAACAAGATCTTAATATTTGGTCTCTTTGAGGAGACTGCTCTGGCTGCCTTCCTCTCCTACTGCCCTGGGATGGATGTTGCTCTAAGGATGTACCCTCTCAAGTAAGTTGCATCATGCTTTGTGTGCAGCAGGCTGTGTACCACAGAACAATAGTGCTTGGGTGGTGAGATGGATAAAAAGTAGTTGTGAGCTTGTGGATCGTGAAATCTAGTCTTAACACAAAAGAGCTGAGCCTAGAGGGTGTGAGTGATGCTTTGCTGTAATGTGGCACGCCAGGGGTTTGCTTTTCTTCACTTCTTATGGAAAGTTTGTGGGGAGCCTGCAGTTCGGTGCCCCACTAAAAATTAGCAACACAACTTCAGTTGTACCAGTGCGCTGTAGTGCAGCTGCTCTTGTACTTACTTGCATGGGGTATTTTTATGGGTAGGGGTATGTACCTCCAAAGAAAGCCAGAAAGCCTCCATAGGCCAAGGGACTGTTCTTTACTAAAGAACTGGTGATGACATCTTGTGCCTTTTTCTACCTTCCACAGAAATAGCACAAGTAGTAAAGTCTTTTGAAAGATGCTACATAGGTGCAGATGACCAGCTGGCGCACAGTAACTTTCCTAACAGTTGGGAGGGTGCCAACATCTTAAGCATTATTGCTCAACAGCATGCAACGTTTCATGGCAGGGTTTAGTCTCAAACTTTGAACAGTCCTCTGGCTTAAGTGCCATGAAATTTTCATGGCAAAAAAAATCCTGGTACATCTTGCATTTCCTTCAGAAGTGTTGTCTGGAGTTTGGTGCTGAAGTGTGAGCATTTCCTGACAAGAAAGCTGGCCTCTGCCCAGTGCCTGCAGCAGCTAGATGTTAGCATGTGTAAATTGTAAGGGAAACCAATACGGTTTAAGTGAGCAAGGCTGTGGGCACAAAGGTTATGTGTACTTAGAGGAAATATTCCTAGATTAATAGGTGGGGAGGTGCTGGTACAGAGATGAACAAAGGTGCTGTGACACACCTTATGTTGGAATTAATATCCAAAAGTGGATTAACCTATTGCAGCAGAAAACTTGGTGGTAATTCTTGGCTTGGAGGGTTCTCGGCTGACCCACAGCCTTGTGGGAGCTGGTATGCTGGCAAGCTGGGACACGCCAGCCTTCCTGCACTCTTCTGTGCCATCAAGTCAGAGCTCTGCTAGGCAAAGAGCATCTCCACTGCCTGCGTTCTCACTGTCTCCTCTCCCAAACAGGCCAACCTGGTGGTTCTGTGCTTTCCCATACTCCCTCCTCATATTCCTGTATGATGAAGTCAGAAAGCTCATTATCAGACGCAACCCTGGTGGTAAGAATATGCTGCTAATCTGTGTGTTTCCTTCCTCACCTCTTCATGCTGCCAAGTTCTGTAGAAGCTCTGATAATGCTCAGGGACCCCCAGTGCTGAGCTCTATGCAGGGGTGTATTTTGCTGTGTTTTCCCTTCCTCAGCATTAAATAGTGCAGTTAGTTCAAATTAAGGACTTTCTCTGTCCCTCTCCCTGCATTATCCTGCAGTATATGAAAGTAGCAATGCACTGAAGTAGATGGAAAAGACTGATTAAAGCTCGGGTAGTTCTAGAAAGCTGGAACGGGGCCTGAAAGCTGCAGCACATCAACAGTTTGGCAAGATGTTTCCATCGTGGCAGGTCACTTACTAGCTCAGGTGCTACAGTGCAAGTTTCCAGAGCTTATAAAAGGAGCTCTTGTGAAGCTCATAACCTGGTCTGCCTTAAGACTAACTCTGCTTTCTCCCTCCTTTTCCTTTAGGTTGGGTGGAAAAAGAGACCTACTACTAAAAAGCACCTGTAAAACATTCCACGCACAGCCCATGCCACCTCTCCACCATCTCCCCTGTGTGTGTACTTCATCTTTGCAAGTGCAGAACTTCCTGGACAGGAGCGAGCTGAAACGAAAGGAAACGTGAAGAAACATGGACTGGAGGAGAAAGCAAGGGGGAGGTTGGGGTGGGGGGAGTGTCCGACCATCAGTCCATGGGGATGAGAGTTTGAGTAGTTTTATGTGCCTTTTTGTTTTTGTAAAAGGAAACTGAAGATTTTATATGTGGATTTTTACAAATAAAGATGGATTATAAGAGGATGCCCCCACATGGTCTTAGGTGGATGTTTTTCTCAAGGCAGAATGGTTCAGAGCAGCCTCCCCTCCCTGCTTAGGGTGTGGTGGTGACAACATGGGTTAGCTCTTGGCTTCCCATTTTTGTAGCAGGGAAGCAGAGCTGCTTGACCCGGAGACAACAGCATATGTGTTTTTTAAAAGCCCTGATGTATCCCACTCTCTAGTTCAGTGCCTAATGTGACAAACTGCTTGCGAGCACTTGCATTTCAAAGCCTAAAGCTCAGGAGGCTTGCTGGCATCTAACTATGCATCGTGGCTACTTTCCGCAAACGTAGCATTGAGTGGAGAGAAGAGCTGGTGGCTGGATGTCTGCTCTGGCCTGCTTTAAGAGGCTGTGACTTGCTTGCCGGGTTCAGAATGAGAACAGGCTTCCACTGAATGGCACTTGGATCCAAGCAGCCTTGTTCTCAAAATTCTGACTCATTTTCCTGCTTGCTTTGCCAAGCAAAGGGATAGTGTTTCCTAGTGTCCTCTGTGCATGCACACGCTTGTTCCAGCATGGCACTTGTCCCCGTCCTGGTAGTGGCTCGTTCCTGCAGTGGAGTGAGGGCAGATGGTGATCATGGGTACAGGATCTTAAATATTCTGCTTCTGAGGAAGGCATTGCTGTTGTCTGGGTGTCAGGTTGGCTCTGTGGGCTGAAGTGGGTCATGCTGCCTCCTTCTGAATATCTAGCCATTTTCCATCTGTTTTGATTTACTGTTTAATGCTTGTATGGTTCAATTCTGCAAACTCGGTGGGAGAGCTGGCTTTTTGCATGTGGACAGTCACCACGAAGTCCTAACTTTGTGCTTCTGGTGCCGTTGTGCTAAAGCCAGCTGGAGATGCTTTGGGCCCTTGCTCCTATTCCTGAACTGTTGGTCTGTGTCTACCTCTGCAAAGGATTGCTTTAAAACCACAGCACTGAAATGATCTGTGGTTAAAACCCCATGTTGTTGTGCCTCCTTCCTTCCTTTTTTTTTTTTTTTTTTTTTTTTTGGTGTTTTAAAGCCCGATCACTTCTCTCGTGTACTGAACAATATAAGCTAAAATAGTGAAGAGAGCACTAGGGAGAGAACAAATGAGAGACTGAGGTTGGCAACTGTTCTAACTTGTCTTGGACACTCTAATGTGGAACCCCCAGTTTTCGATCATTAAAAAAAAAAAAATAAAGTCTTCCAATTGTTGGAGTCTGCCCATGCTGACAGCTGAATTGATGCAACTAGTCTTGAGGTGATCCTAGCTGGGAAGGGGAGATGAGTTGCACTAAGGGAGGAAGGAGGAGGTGGGATGAATTTTACTGAATCTGATGATGATGGAGTAGTGATGCAGAAATGATACTTGTTCCACCCCGGGCGTGACACTTGAACTTTTTGATTAGTGCCTGAGACTTCCTCAGAGTCCCGCTGCAATGAAGTTGCAAAATCAGTGTTGCTTGTATGATGCAGGCAAAAAAAAAAAAAAAGGAACCTGTTCTTCTTCCCCCTGGCATTTCAGCTTTAAACAGCCGTAGCAGTGGGCCTCTTGTTAAAATAAAAGGTGTAGGTGAGGAGGGACCCCTGAAGGTCCAGCTGCCTGCTCAAGGCGCAGCTACTTTCAAAGCGTGGTCAGGTTGCTGATGACCTTTGTTGAGCTGAAATCTGAATCGATAAGGGACGGAGGGCAAACAGGGCTCTGATGCTTGGGGAAGGGAGCAGCTAACCGGGGCCAGGGTCACGGTGAGGACAACACAAGGTGTTTTATATTGGCCCTAGATGTTGGGCAATATTTATAAGCGAAGCAATATGCGGTAGAGACAGCATTTACAAGCAGCTTCCCCTTAGTGCAATGGGCTCTTGCCACATGGCTGAGCTCATCCTCCTGACTCTTTTTTCCACCCTCAGAGGGCAGGGTGTGCTCCTGGTGGTGACAGAGTCTCCTTTAACCTAAAGCGACAGGGAAGACTTTGCATGAGATGTCCGTGAGTCACCCTCCTCCCGGCCAGAAAAGGGACCTGAAATAGCAACAGTCCCTGAGCAGACGGGTGCAGAAGGGCTCCCGGGGGACAAAGTCGACGGGACAGAGGGACAGAAGAGGCGTGTGCCCGACCCACGCATCTCCTTTGCTGGAGGTGGGGGCCCCAGGCAGAAGGGTGAGGGCAGGGCATGGGGCCAGCTGGGAATGGTGCCCACCAGAATTTGGGAGCCTCAGCAGACCCCTACAGAGCAGTTACCTTGCTTAGTGCCAGGCTCTCGCTGAGGTGTTGGGTTTTTTTTCCCCCCAGTAATCCTTCGTTTTCACGAGACCCACCAATTAGCGAGATGAAAGGCACTAGTCCCTCCCGGGGAGCTGCTCCCCAGCACCGTTCCTCAAGGGATAAAGTACTTTTCTGCCAGACCTGACGGCCTGCAAACAAGAAGAGGGCAAAACACCCCCCTCCAACCTATTAGGCCTCTGAACCAGCCGATTAGCCAAAACACAAAGCAGATTAACCCCAATTAGGTGGAAATGTATAAACAAACATATTCAGTAAAGCCTTTTGGATAGGCTCCCCAGGAGCCTGGCTTTGAACACACCTCCCAGGGACCTTCCAGAGCTCCCACTCACAGCTTCATCCTCCATCAGCTCCCCAAAAATACCGATGCTCGGGGCCCCTTCCATGCTCTCCCATAGCTCTCTGCTGCAGGCTTGCTCAGACCCTACCAGCACTTGCTTCACAGGTTGCTGTGTTCCTCCTCTCCCTCTCCTCCTTCTCCTTCTTCTCCCTCTTCCTCTCCTCCAGCCCTCCTCCTTCTCTCTTCCCCTTACTCCCCATACCGTCCCAAGAGACTCTGGACCCCTGGACTTTGGTGACGAAGAGTAAGGCAGAGGGTCTGTATCTATGGAAAGTTTTACTTTCCATAGGGAGGGATAGAAATTCCTCTCATTACAGTCGTCTTTCCTCCCACGAGCTCATCCGTCTCCCTGCTTCTTTCATCTGGCTTCCCGAACATGGTAACATCTTCATTTGCGTGAACTTCTGAGCCCTCTGACTTTTCAGAAGGCTGGAGAGCAAATACGGCCAGTTTGCCCAGCGCTCGTAACAGCAGCAATGGGATCTTGTATTTCTGTGCTTCCTTTCACTTTAAAAGGCCCCAAATTTCCTGCACGGTACACAAAAAAAAAAAATTCCCTCTGCCTCCAGGAGGCTTGTGCTGCTGCTGTCAGGCAAACAGCCAGTTCAAACAGCCCAGAGGGGAGATCTGATGGGGAGGGAGATACCGAAAAGCTTCTCCAGTGAAATGCCAGCAGAACTTTTTCCTACTGGAAAAAGCTGTGCTGCTTAAGGAGCACGGGACTCTGGTCCCCATGCCTGGGAAAGTTGGTGTCACCCCCCGCAGAGGCTTGCCCAGCCGGCACCCCCACGTCCTGTCTGCTTGCCAAACTGGATCCCCGATGGGGAGAAACAAGCCAGAAAGTGAGGGATGGTTTGAAAACCATCAGCTGTGAGGAATGGGAAACCTCTCCGCGGGCAGAGCAGCTCAGCTCCTCCCCGTCCTGCTGCAGAGAGGAGGTTGAACGGCCAGCAGAAAAAATTCACGGTAGTTTTTTTTTAAATGGTAAAGGGAAGGAAAAAAAAAAAGGATTCTTGACAGCACATCACGTGCATGGCCTGGGACCCACAGCTGACTGGAATCAGGGTTAAAAATAGACATCGGCGTTAACGGGCTCAGAGCAGCCTTCGGTGAATGAGTCCCAAGGTGAATTATGAAATCTAACACGCATTCTCTCCCTAACAAGTGTGGTTTCTATTGAGGGTTATTTACCTTGGTCTTCATACCTGCCGGACATAGGATATACGTCTCAGGTTTCACAACTAAACAGATCCGGGCCCGATGGGGAGATGGCCAAGAAGTCGATAGCAGCACCGTTATGGAGGATGCAGCTCAACTTCTCAGCAACTGCACCGGCCAAAGGAGTTTCTGCTTGTGGACCCTTGCCCAGACAAACTGACCCAGCTAAGACATGACGCTGCTTGGTGAATGCGGCTTTCAACTAACCTCCTGAAACCCTTCATTCGTACAATACCTACCTGCCTATCCATGCGTGTATTTGGCGATATGTATCAAGTGGTGAGGATCTGATAGTTTATACCCAACTGGTGCCCACCTGCATTACCCATCCCTATAAATCTGGTCTGCTGAGGCACGGTAACAGGGCTGCATTTCTGTCGAATGAGCCAGAGCATCGCATGGTGCTCGTGATGGCTTCATCCCACGTCTGGGAGGATGGGCAGCACCTGAGCCAGAAAAAAAAAAAACACAACAGAGCAGCACAGGCATGAAGCCTGGCTGTGCAAGAATTATTGTCTCAAAAGTTCACAAAAGATTTTGAACTGACAAGTTTATACTCATCTGCCCTGAGCATGGCACAGCTGGGCTGCGTTTGATCTGATGTCAGGAGCCCTTCAGTCAGGTTTACCACATCGTCAAGCTGCAACCTGAAATGGCTGGGAAGAGTCTCCCCGCACCTCGGTGCTGCCCCAGCACCCAAAGCTGGGCCCACGGGCAGAGGAGAGGGGGAAGAGGCTTAGCAGGCAGTTGGATTTTTTTTTCTTTTCCCCAGTTGGGCTATTTTCCCCTGTTATTTTCAATTGTAACTACAGCTAATCATCCAGGACCATTCCTGGTCCTTCTTTTTTTTTTTTTTTTTCTTTAAAAAATACTTTCTGAAAGCAAATCAGTGTGACAGCCAGTCTGAAACATGGCTGTCCCCAGCCTCCTCTTTCTCACAGGTGTGCTCACCTACACGCTCTTACTTCTCTGCTCTCCCAGGTTTTTTAGGAGGCGATTCATGCCCAGAGAGATTAAAATAGAAATGAAGAGTTTTTCCTTGGAGACAAGAATACTTCTGAGTGACCTTCTTTCTCCTCCTTGGTGAAACATGACCATCTTGGATGAACTGCTCCCAAAGCAACAGATACCACTCGCAGGCTTCGAGCAAAGTCTTCCCATTGCTGTAGACCAGGGGTCAGCTGCACCGCCGGCATCCAGCACAAGCTGGTGGAAACAGTGTCATCACCTGGAAATGTGAAGGTATGATAGGAAAGAAAACTTAATACTGGGATGAGCACGCTCAGGATCTGCTGGGGAAGATCTATTTTGGTCTCGGACAGAGCAGTCAAGGCAGGATCCTCACTACCTCCTCTGGAAGCAGTCAGATATAGCTACAGTTTGTCTGAGCCTGCTTCTTCCATGCTGGCTTTCAGTGTGGTTTTGTAATCAGCTGTCTGAACCCATCAACATCTTTAAACCCCCCCCCCATGTGTCATTACTGGCGTCAAGGAACTTGCACTGGTGTCAGCAGGGTCCCTTTTCACGCCCTCAGGATGTAGCTGGTTTCATTTTATCAATGAGGTCATGTGAAATCCCCCAATTACTACCAAATTTGGAAGAAGCACGAAGCAGCTCTTCCTCCTCTCTGTGCCTCATCCTTGAGTTATGCCCTCGCGTGAAGCCCTCCGCTCACACTGCTGCGTGCAACGCGGTTGCTGGATCCTCAGCCGACACACATGAATGAACCCACCTCCCCAAAACACACCCGGGTGGTGTATAACCACCATGCTATAAGAGGACTTTTCTGTTCGTGTTATCCTTAAGGATCGCCCTGTCTTCACTCACATCAGTGGAATATGAACACCTGGACACTCAGGCAAGGTGTAGTTGTTTCAATACATGACCACAGCCTTTTCTTTCACAGTTTCACTCCTATCAAGCCTTGAGCAGGAAAAGGGAAGTCGGTCCCTCTCTGAATTTGGGGCTAACATCTGTGATCCAGCCCCAACAAGGCCTGTCCCACCTTGCTGAGGAGCAAAAAGCACCCTCCGACGCCATGTGTTGCGTTACTGTTGGACAAACAGCTCTTCACACGTCCGTGGGATGAGTTTCTGCGCTCGCCGAGTACAGTGAGGACACAACCCTCCAGTTTCGCGGAGTTGAGGTGGGAGTTGCGCTGTCGGAGGGGTAGGTTTGACGGAAGGCGACGTGGCACGGGCAGGAGAAGAAAATCCCTTGAGATGCTCAGCAGCCCCGTACAGGAGCGCACGGTGCGCCCCACCTTGGCCCACTGGTTCCCCTTGAAGCTGTTCCTCTTTCTGGTACCCATCCCTGACAGGCGGTGGGATGTCGCCAGTGCACCCTGGACGGTTGTGGTGTCGGCTCTCACCAAAAAAAAGGTGAGAAAGGGGATTTTCTTTTGCTTTCCTTCATTGTAAAGCACTTGGGAGCAGACACATTTTTGCTATAAATGGCAACTTTTTGCTGCTCTATGGGGAAAACGATGTCACCCTTGGCCTAGGAATGCAGAACTAGCCAAATCAGAGGTATTCCTCTGTACTCACATCATTCCCAGCTCCCTAAACTTCCCATCACCAGCCGAGGCTATGCGTTAGGGAACACGGGACAGGGGGTGAGACGTAGGAGGAGCAGGGGTTCTTAGGAGAAGATCAAATCTCAAAGCATCATATTTGCCCTCATTAGGAAGCAGTAAAGAAGCCAGGCAGGCAGGGCAATTAGAGATAAGGGCAAGCAACACGCTGTTCCCAGCCCCATGTCCTGCCTGCTGGTAAAAGTGGGGGTGCAGCCCAATGCATTCTTGACATTTTGTTCTCCCAACTGATGCCAGCTCAGTTCTTATCAGATATCTCCACGGCCAATGATTTTTCACAGTGGATAACACCGCTGAACTGCATAGGAAAAAATTCATAAACCTCTGTCCAAGGCAGCTAAGCAGAATGTTCCTTTCCTGGCCTTTGTACGGGGGTATTTGTGGTTTTACCTTTTCCACTCTTCTTCACTTAACCTCTTTCCTGCCCTGCACATTTATGGCTCTGACTCACGCTGAGTTGCATGAAGGTGAGGAACCTCAGACCAGATCCTTCCTCCACTCTCCTGGTCTCTTCAACAAACAACCCAGACTCACTCCCCTTTTTCCTTTTTAAAGGAGATGCTGTTGCCACCAGAAAGATCAAACACGCTTTTTCATCGTTCCCTGCTGGTCAAACCAACCTTAAATTGAGGGGCCAGCTCGCAGGCTTGGAGCTGGGGCAGGGACCCCCCCCCGACTCTCCTCAGCAGGAATATGCCCCCGTCCACCCTCCCCGCTGAGGAAAACCACCTTCAGGCTCGAGGATGCTCCCAGCTTTACAGTTTCCACAAGGATGCTGTGCCCGCGGTGGTGGAGGTGCTCCGGCTGCCCACCACCATTTCGGGCTTAATGGTGGGAATCGCCTCGCAGCCAACGGAGCCGCCTCCGAGAGGAGTCTGACCTTGCGCACGCCAGCCTGGCCTCCCAGCAGAATTGGCACCCGAAGGGCCCTCTGGAGCGGATTTTGGCTGGATCTCAAGGATGCTTTTGCTGCTGTTCTTCCTTTACGCCGAACGACGTGAAACCGCGCCGTGCGAGAGAGACGCCCTCCTTGTTCTGCTCCGTGTCCAACTCGCTGCTAAAGCAATATTTGGGGAGCTCAGTTATGTGTGCCGAAGCCAGGGATGCAATCCAACCGCTTCCCTTTAGATTCTGTGCCCCAGGATAAGCAAGCTTTCCAGTAAGCGCTCACACCCCGGCGATAACAGTGACAAAAGCACGCCCTCGCCTAGAGTAACGCGTGGTGGTACCGTTAACGCAAGCGAGGTGCTGTTCTGCCCTCCACCCGTGCGTACGACGGCTTTTTCAGGATTCCCTGGAATGGCTCCTCACAGATTAGCCAACGAGGAGCACGTTAATTTTGGCCAGGCAGCATTTGCTTCAACCTACCCCAGGGGACTGTCGGGACCCTGAGCTCTCTGGGGCTATCGGTAGTCCTGGGGTTTCTTGGGGCTTCGGGCTTTTTGCAAGAAATCTGCCTTTTTCTGTGCGGCACAACTCGCGCTGCAGCCTGCCTGGACCGTCAGGGCTCTATCATCTGGCAGGTACTATGCCCTGTCCCACATCTTCCTTTTTCAGAGGAAAGTGGGAGAACAACAGCAGAGTTTGTTAGTTTAGGGCATCGCTATAAACAGCCAGAACAACCCGCCCGGAGAGCAATGCCCGAGAGCTGCTGCAGCACCCACTGCCGTCGTTCAGATTTGCAGGGTTCCTCCAGGACATTAGCAACTGCCGCCAGGAGCAGACGTTTTTCCTCGGATGGGTATTTCGTAGCCCCTGCGGGGCTCAGGGATCTCTTTCTGCTGTAGCACCTTCCTGCTCCCTAAACTCAGATCCTGGGGTGGGTGGTGGTTGTTTTTTCATCTTCCTTGTCTCTTTGTACTGCTTCAAATCCCCCCTGTCCCAGGCAGCAGTCTTTCTCTTCAGATTTCTTTTGACGGTGATGTCAGCGGGCAGAAACCCGCTCTTCATTAAGTGCTCTGTTGTAACACATATAATATATATAATAAGTACACTATATGTATGTTGCCTGTGAGCACATATATATATTTTCACACATATACAAACATACACTTGTATACAGACATACATATATCTCCGTCATCCGTGTCTACATTTACACACGCGACACTATTCTGCACGTTACTAGTTGCTCCGCAGTGCTTTGCAGTAGAAGTGTTCTTGAAATGGTGATAGCGGGGTATCTGGATGATGAGCTCTATGGCATGTTTCTGAACCAGTTTAGGCCCTTCTTTGGGTCTTTTTCGAAATAAGCAGGGATTATTTTCCATTTTGTCCGTTCCTCCATTGTATTGGTAATGATAGGCATCAGCAGCCACCAGCCTGAATCTCTTCTGCGCAGGCTGCTCTACCACAGACGCACTGAACTGTAGCCAGTCTCATGCATCACCATATTACAGCATCAGATATCAGCTATATCCAGCCAAGTTCATATTTTCGTGGCTTGCCTAGAGCCCGCAGGTCTGTGTGCAGCCATCCTTGACCCACACACCTTGCTCTGCAGGTCCTAACTCTCTTTTCTCGTGGTGCTGCGAATTCCCAGCTCTACAAACAGTTTCAGGGTCCCAGTTGCCCGGCCGTAGCCGTGCTTTTGGAGGGAATGCGCTGTGTTGCTTGGCGTAGTCAGGGTTAGTTCTGGCTCTCCAGCAGTTCTTCTTGTTTTCAGTTCCAGCCGTGGGCTGGTCTCCTCTAAGGGAGTTGGCTATGCTCCTCTTTTCCTTTCTCTTCCCCTAAAACTACCAAACCTATCAAGCACATCAGAGCCAGCCTGTGTAAGAACTAGGACTATTTCTCGAGGCCTTTTTGTTTCCTCGCACCTTGCGCAGGCAGCGAAACAGTCTTCGACCTTCCTCTGCTGCTTCCCACAGCTCCAGTGGAGCTTTTAAGCGCGTGCTCCATCCTTCTGCTCTGACGTTTCCTCTGTAGGTCTGGCCCTGTGCGATCATCAGCGATCACTCAGTAATAATTCAGGTATTAATTTGCAGGACAGGGGCCTGCCTATGGTCAATAAGGAGGTGCCCTTCTGTTTATTGCATGCAAGCTCTGCCCCTTCTCTGTGCCAAGAAATGCTTCCCAGCACCTATAACTGACGGAAACCCTTCAATACAAAAGCCTGGAAGCCACAGGACTGCCAGTTCCCAGCTTCTTGCAATAGCAGGACTAGATCTGCCAGGTGAAATCCTGGGGGACAAATCACATCCCCACAATTCTTCCCCACCCGACCAGAACGAAGGTTGTTTTCTGGCTTGGCTCTCTCTCCCAACCCGAGAGGAAGCTTACTGGGAGATGCTGGTCCGGTGTCTACCCAAGACCCCGGCAAAGACAGCCTGAAAGAGCAAGGTGCGCTGCCCCACTCATTTGGGTGGACACTTCGGTGCTGATTTCAGTGGTTAACAATTGTCTGCATCTCTGAGGGCCGCGTTGGCAAAAACATTTGATCTCCCTAGCAATATAAATGCACAGCTGCTTCCTCCAAAAATAGGAGGTAAATGGAAGCAAGCGAAAGTGTGCGCGCGTTTGTGGTGCTCAAGCTGCAGAGAAAGAGAGAGGAAATCAGATTTAGTGCAAAATAGCGGAAGTGGGAGAAAAACAACACAAAGCAAACGCTGCATCCATTGAACGGGACGTGAATTGGTAGCTTGGCTGCTGTTTGACTAACTTACGGTATCACTAAATCCCATTCTCCTCCCAGGGAAAGAAACCCTGCAACTGTGCATTGTCAGCGTGACGGAAGAAACAACGGCAGCTGATGCTGGTTGGGTCAGTATTACTCTCGGTCTACACAGACGGGGCTTTGTTCCCGGCGCGGTGACAAAGGGCTCCCTTCTTTCCTTTACCTCCCTCGAGTTGCTCATAGGCGTGTTGGAACAGTGCGTGTTTTAAGACTATATCGGCTATGGGTGGCATGCTTTGGCCAGGTCCCTGGACCATCGGGACCTCCGCCACCCCTGGCCCTTGGCAGGTCCTCCTCCCGTGCCCCGGTGCCCTCCGTGGAGGGCACACGCGTGAAGACGGACCAGCCTCTGTCCTGAGGCCTCCACGGGCAGCCCAGGAACACAGCTCAGACTCTCCTCTGGGGTTTGAGTCCCGGATTGTGGGTTTTTTTACAGTAGGGATGGGCCAGATGACTCCACATATAGGTAGGGTAAGTTCAGGAGAAAAATGAAAAGGGAAGGTAAAAGATGCTTTGTGGTGCAAGACATCTTGCTTAACCCATACGTCTTTATTTCCCTCAGCTCATGGGCTACTGTCCAGAGCCCCGCGAGGAGCTGCGGTGACACGTCTGTTTGTATCAGGGAGTGCACAACGGTAAAGGCTGTGCCAAATATGCGCCTTCTGGGGAGGTCAGCAAAGAAGTTTCTTCTTTATGCTAATAGGAGCCACCCATGCATCCCGATCTCGGGAGCAATGAGACCAGGGACTGTACTTCGTAGCTCGTGAGAAGCTGGGCAAAAACCCATGCCCTTGAGTCTATGACATTTGGGGGGGACTGACCTTCTGCGGCAGGAATTACAAGTTACCTACAGCATGGCTTAGCTAACGTTTCCCACAACAGAGCAGGGGGAAGAGCTTAAGCTTACTTGACATTGGTCAAGGGAGAGAGATAGCATTTGTCTCCAGAGCTGTTTTTTTATGGCACACATCTGAAAAGAGTTTACATTTGGCTAGAAGGAAGCGACTATGTTATTGTGGTTAAAATGACCCCTTATTATCTAGCCTCTATTTTAAGTAGGTGATGCATATATGTTCTCATGCCAGTACTCTTCAGTCTTTTAGCTGAAATAGCAGTTCTCTTTCACTGGGATTTACCCATCCGATGTATTAATAGGCAGCAATCATATGCCCTCTTAACATTCCTTTTGCTGGGCTAAAAAAAGCAAAGACCAGCTAGACTCCTACTCTCATCCCCTCTCTTTTCCCCTAGATCACTCTAGTGCCTTCTTTGCACTGGTTACAATTTTCTCTCTCTTTTTCCAGCTCTTCTGGAAGGTACTTTTCTCCTTCTCTGTACTGGCAATGCCTCCTTGTTTTGTCTCTTCAGCTAACATTTACATTTTTTCTCCAAGGTCATCAGTGAAGATATGAAATTAACTGGTGCCAAAACCGGTCCCTAAGGAATTTCATTAGCAATTGCCTACTACTTTATGTTTCAGGGTCTCTTCATTAAGCAATTCGTTACCCACTTTTCAGTTCAAGTGTGAACCCCTGTACTTCCCTGCTTTCACAACTTCCCAACCACCTTCTGTGAAACCTAGATACATTTCACATAGCACCTAACCCGTGTTTAAAAAATGATCTATTCTCCCCCTGCAAGCATAAAAAGAATTGAAAATACCTTTCATACAGCCATGTTGAACTTTGTCCCATTGTCTATGCACTTCAATATCTTTAATTATTCCTACTTTGTTCTAGGATAAAAAGTTGCTCTAAGCCCGTGGATCTGTAAGTAACCACATCCCTTTTTTGTTCCTTAATCAAATTTAGGTAAAGCTGTTGATACTGTGCAACTATGTGGTCCTCATCCAACCTTCAGTCAAACCGGTTGACTGAACATTGATGCTATTGGATTTACTACTTGATATGTCTCCAGGAACCTTCTGATTTGAACAAACCTTGTGAGTTTTGCCTTGACCTCTAATGGGATTGTTTCTATTTCCAGATACTTTCAGCCATCAACTTGTAGTCGCCACCTTCTACGCTGTCTTTCCTGCAAAATGAGGCAAAACTTTGGGTTTCTGAGGCATACCTTGATCTTAGCCACACTGTGCAGAGGCCTGATTTCTTGCCGACTTCTTTTTACCTTTCCAAAGAACTTCTTTCAGCAACTCTGCCAGGTCTATCTCGCCTTGATTTCTGCCGACTGACGTGTCTTTTCCCCTAAACTTTGTGACCTCTGCAACGTAGATTTCTTTGCTGACCACTCCCATCTTTCACTGAGGAAATTTTTTCACCAGAGCGCCACATTTTCTGTATGCTCTCCCACCAGTCTCTTGTTCAGGAAAGCAAGTTAGCTTTTGCCATGCTGAGTCTGAATGCCTTCCACATACGAGTACTTGAGACTTTTAACTCAAATTGCTTTATCACTTCAGTCCTATAGCTTCTCTGACTATTCCTGGTTTGAGGCTGAAAAATCTTAGCTGTGGCCCCATGCTATTTACTCTTCCATTTAATTTAAACAGAATCAGCCTGTGCACAGTCAAGGTTAAAAGTTATCTTCTGCCACATTGTTCTGCAATGTCTCACTGGTTACCGAGACCAGGTCAAACACAACAGTGGCTCTGATTAGTCTGCTGCCTCTTTAGTGAAGAAATATGTCAGCCAGTATATTCAGGAATACCTGGGCCCAGCCTATGCTAGTAGCAATTTTTCTCCACGTAAGAAAGTCAAACCTGTAGTAATGACAATCCCTGGTACTGCATATCTTTCTAAAAACATGAGGCCTTCATCAATACCCTGATGCAACCCTGGATAACTGCAGCAGAACTACAGCTGTCTTTCCTCGAGGTGATTTGAACCCAAACAGATTCTGTTTTATCACCTCTGCTTGTTTCATCACACTCAACAACATCATGCACAGGCAATACCACCACACACCCCACTTTGCTCTTCTCAGCAGCGCAAATCTTTCAGTCTCGGTGGTCCAGCCATGCCAGGTCTCCCTCCTACCTCCGAGAGCCCTGGCACACACAGTTTCATACCCCAGTTCTGCGTATTGCTCATGAGCTCCTTGTCTTAGTGTTAGGTACTTCCACCGTTTCTCCCAGTTTCCCATATATAATGGCTTTATAATCTTGGATGGAGTATCAGTTTTTCCTGCTCAAATTAATATTACACTCCTGCTCTCATATGTTCCTTTAGTCATCGCTCTATCTTAATATCCATGCTCTTCCTTCAACTACACATCAAAAGCCAGCATGGAAACCACACAAGTCCCAACTAAAAAGCCCACACAGAATCCCAAGCCCTTCTCCCCATGCCTTAGTCTAGAGCCTGTCTGGGCCACCTCGCTCTCAGCAGGCTGCGTTCCTCCACGTGCACGCCCAAGCAGCCAAGGAGAGCCCTCTTTCCGTGGATGCCTTCAAAGAAAGAGACAGCGCGTTGCTGGCAGCAGTTCCCAAGGTATCTGTAAAGTCTGGGCCATGGATTTGCCCTTCTTCTCCTACAACATGTTTCACTGAGGTATGTAAAGTGCCTTGAGCAGTATCTGCAGTCACCCTTCTTCCATTTCAGTGGAAATCTAGCTCCTTCATTTGTCTCAACATGAAGGGAATCACTGGATTATTCTTTCTTCCTGCCAGGCTCCTTTTCAGTTCCAGTTTCCCTTCGTAACAGGGCGATGATTGGTCTTAAAGGTTCCCCACTCACACAGACATATCTTTGCTCCTGGGGGTCTCCAGCTTCATTTCGTCCCTTCCCCTCCTCCTCTGCAGGCTCCTGGACTCACGCTTCCCTGGCCTCTGACCTCGAGCCATCCCCGTCTCCTCTTTTCATTCTCTGCTGGGTTTAGTTTTCCCTTTCTCCTTGTTGCTTTTCCTCCCCATTCCCAGTCCACAAGCTTTTTCCTGAACTCGAAATGAGGCAGTAGCAAGGAAGAACTTGCTAAGGTGCCTGATGATGAGCTCTGCTCTGATCTTTGCTCAGAAGGGACAGGAGGGGCGACCTGAGCGCATCCCTCTCTGTACTGAAAACCTGAACTCCCCAAAAAGGGCTGCGAGATTTCATCAGCACAGAAGCTGTAATCCTAATTTAGCCTTACCCAGATCCCAGCTCCGAAGTGACCTGCTGACTTCAAGCAGCAAGGGCAGGCTGCAGCAGCGCAAGGCCGGAACATACAACGGCCTTTCCCTCAAGACAGCAATTCCAATCACAAGTTTGAGTTGTGAAACTCATTTCCCCAGGAGGTAGGCAGCCGCTACGACTCGCGTCGTACATCACGGTGACAGACAGGGGTTAAGTAACCCGCTTGTTGTTATTGACAGAAGACAGCGATAGACACCGCTGCTGCCTGCCTCTCGGCTCTGGGGTGCCGGGACTTGGGACTTGGGCGACGTGCCTCTGTCATAGGTATCTCCACCTGACTGTGTTGCCTAGAATCCCTGGTCCTAGCCAATTAACTCAGGTGGAGGCAGAAACGATGGACACCTCTTCAGTACCCTAATCCAAGCGTGATACCTCCGGCCCCCCTCTGCTAACGCCTGAACGACAGTCCTTCCCACGGCTCTCCCGCCTCTTTCGCTTGGGGACCGCGCCGTTCGGCACGGCACCGCTGCGTGGCATCGCTCAGGTTTCTTCCGTTTAGTTTCCATCCCAGATAGGGTTGCGTTGTCCGGGGCGAGTGACACGACGCTCCCGCTTGCTGGGCCGAGAGGTAAACTGCCGCGGCACAGCAAAGGACGGCGGCAGCATCACGGGACCGTCTCCTCTCGCTTCCCATCAGCCTTGCTCAAGGTCACGCCGCGCGGCAGCGACAAGAATAGAGCTCGCGAATGCCACCTCCTTATCCCACTTGTCCCAGGGCCAGGCCCTGCTGGGAAAAAGCAACATCCATCCAAGAGCGGTAGAAATGCCCAGGTGTTGGGAAGCTGGAGAACAGGTTAACGCTGGCGCCGAAACCCCCGCCGCGCACACAATAGGCAGCGAGAGGTGCCAGCTCTGGAGGCTGGAAGCCTGGGGACACGTTGTGCTGGAAAAGCTGGAGCTCCGTCCAGCTGCACCAGCGCTCCCTCGCCCGTGGGACGGCGAGTTCCTCCCCGGGAAAGCAGCAACGCCCAGCTGACTGCGCTCCAGCCCCGGCAGGAAAACACTGATTTACGGACAATGCCCAGACCGGGTGATTAAGCAGCCCGTTCGGCAACGCACCGGCCCAAGGCACACCTGCACGCTGGGCTGTATTTTGTATTTTGTCCTTTTTTTTTTTTTTTCCATAGGTCTGCGCGTTAGGGGTGCCTTCCCCCAGAGAAAGAAGGGAGTAGCAGGGCATTTTCCCCCAACTTGGCAAGTGGCTTCAACTCTGCCCCTGGAGGAGACTGGAGGGGTTGTTTACCCTCATCGAGACAGCTATCAAATCTGTTAGCGTGGACCCTCAAGAGCTTGAAGGATTTGGGCACCCAACCACCAGGGAGTAAAACGTGCTGCTTTGATTTCGGTGGAAAAGGTCATGCATCACAGGCCACTGCCAGCTAATGAGAAATGAGTCTGGACAATTAATCAATACACAATCTCCTCCGCTAATCATATTGATGGAAGATCGGCTCCATCCCCCAGGAAGGGCAAAGGCCATTGAGCTAAGCCATTTAGCGGCATTTATTTATATCCTCGGTGGTTCAATAATTTGAGTCTTGCCTGATAGCATCAGGCCTCCGAGGGCTAGGCAATATTGTCCAGCTGGAAAAAAAACCACAACAGGTATTACTTAAGAGAAAAATAGCCTTTTAATGGAAATGAACACTTTTAAAGGCAAATGCATTCCTTTTCTCTGAATTTTCAACCACACAAATGTGTGCACAAAGAATTTCTGAAATATTCTATGCAAGTGGTCAAAAAATTGTCATTTTCTGAGGGGGATACTCCAAAAAATATTGGCAAGGTCTCAGGGCATACATTACTCTCAGTTGCACCAGAACACCCTGCTCTAGAAGTCTACCACGAAGCATTAAAAGAGAATTTGTGCCTCACTCAATCATCCTAAACCCATGCCTTTTCTCTCGCAGGCACAAACTGCTTTGTAAGAAAGAAACCTGGCCCTGGAGGTAAGGTGAGTTCACGCTTGTGTAATTAAAGCCTATGTTGAAACACATACGCACCAAGGGACAAAGATGATGTCATGGCACAGCTGTTTCTACAGCACAGCTGGTTTCCTGGCTCCCTGGTACAAATCCTGCTCTTGCTGAGCTGCAGCGAAGCGGGTGGGAAAACTGCGGCTGGGCAGTTGCAGGTCGTCCGTGCCTGTTGTGCGCGGTGCTTAGGCTGTCGCTGCAAAAGCAAGCAGAGCCTTTCCCTCGCACCCTCCGCCGGACTACGTAACCTGCGGAGAAAGGCACTGGTGCTCGCAAAGAAGCTGTTTACTTACACAGTTGCCTGCTGGGACTTATTTACAGAGTACTACTGAGAGCCACCAAATCTGCTTGTATAGCTCTGGAGACAGTTCAAATCCTCTGTTCCCAGACCAGTGATTAATGCTGTATGGAGAGAAGTTAGCACTGAGGATAAAACTGAGCTTTCAAAACAAGAGCCTCTGATCTCAAACTGAACAAACATTTCCCCTTGCCTGTGTCAGCTAGTTTGATTTCCAATAAAAGGGCAGATTGCTTTGGAAACCGCAGCCACGCCGGTGAATTACCTTCCTACTGGGCAGAGAGCGCTCCCCCGAGCACCCTGTCCTGCTCCCTCGGTCAGGTCGCAGGCAGAGCTCCCGCTGCAAGCAGCTACTGCAAAGTAAGCTCAGAGGTAAGCCTCCCAGCTCAGACCTTGGCAGGAACAAAACTACGCTCTTTAGAGCCCCACCGCCTCATTAACTCTTACTTACAAACACCCGTAAGGGCCAACGCGTGCTCAGAAAATGCACCTGATCCTGCCGGCAGCAGATCCGAACACAAAGGCATCGGCGCAACAGCTAAACTCTCCTTTTGAAAGGACTACAGAAGCCAGAACAGGGTTTTCTCACAGTTTAAAAGCATCTCTGGACAGGAAAGGCTTAACTGCATTGGCAAAGATGTGCTCTGTGCAAAAACAGTCTGTGGCAGCAACACAGAGAGTGCCGTGATGGCAACAGCCCAAGGCACGGTGTCTGGATAGTATGGCCCTCCGTAAGACGGGACCGGCCTCCCCTGCTGCCCTGTCGTTCCCCCCCCCCCCAGAATATATGAAACGTGGTGGATGATCATTAACAGCTCTTAAAATCTGTGGCTTTTAGGCTACACGGACAGAAAATGCATGCAAGTATAGACATCTATATGTTGCACGCACACACCATCGTTCCTATACTCAAGCCCATGCAACCCGCAGTCGTCGCCTCGGGTCCTGCCAAGGACCGCTGAGATCTTGCCAAAAAGCTCTCTAAGCCCGCCCGCGCTCAGGTTTCACTTTGTGCTAGCCTTTCCCAGCTGAGCCCGCAGAGAACGCCGCTATTGTGAGGGCCGGAGCCTTCCCGCCATGCCAGCGCGCGCAAAGGCTGACGTTTCGTAAGCCGCCTGCCATCGGGAGGACAAAGTCCCGTTGAGCGGGCATTGGCTCTGCCTTCCCTCGCAGATAGCGAGGGATCAGCTGAACGCGAGGCTGGCAGCCTCCCAGGGCATGGCACAAGGCTGGCCAAGCGCGTGAGGCAGGGTCATTATCGGTGCCCTGTTCCTAACGAAGCGAAGACATTCGCTTTCATCTCAAACTAATATTTGTCCCCGCTCTTTCCAACCAGAGGAAGAAAGAGGTGCGCCGTGCCAGATCCCCCGCTGTGGTACGTATCTTGCGATTTGTAGCTTGTACGCTTACAGGGAGGCTTGCAGGCGTGGGAAAACACTTTAACACCTGAATTCAGGAATAACATCCAGTCAAGGTGTAAAGCAGAAACAACAAATAAAAGCTCCTTGGGAAGGAGGGACGACAAAATGACAGTTCCGTGTGTCTTCCCATCACGACGGCTAAGGAAGCTAAGGTGTGCATGGGGCAAGTGAAGAAGGTTTGTCCATTCCCCTTTAGGAGAAAGAAGGTGCTGCGTGTCCGGAGCCAGTATCCAGAGCCCTGGTATCTCCTCAGTCACGTTCAACACCAGAGGCAAGAAAGATGAAGCTCTAGGACCTCTCTCAGCATTTTAGTCCCGGTTTAGGGCACAGACCAGTCAGCCTCACGAGTTAGCCAAAGTCCTCAGCACCTGAAGGGACTTCTTTCTGCTGAGAGTAATCCTAATTCGGCATGACATTTGTACATTTTCTTTATAACTTGACTCTATCCGTGAACCAGATTCACTTGCATTTTGCATAAACAAAATCCATCTGTAAACAGTGATTTATGGCTAAGCTGAGCCTAAGTGATACGACACATACTGGAGACATCCTGCTCCTGCTGGGACGCTGAATATTTTACACGGAGCTCTCCTGGGAAGCCGCTCGCACGCCTATTGCCCATGAAGTAGTGGAGATGCTGAGAGTCCACAAGGCACTGAGTTGCAAGGTGCTGGTCCTGGAGAGGCTGTGCGGTTACAGAGGGGTGTCTGTTCCTCTGCGAGGGTTAGACTGAGACTCTGACAAGCAGGGAGGCAGGAGGAGAGGGGAGAGGTGCAGCTCGGGGGGGTCACTGTGAACCAGGCCAGAACGACCTGAGAGCCACCAGTTTGCCCCCGTATCCTCATGCAGCTGAACTCTCAAGAAACCCCAATGGGGAAGGCACCAGAGGGCACTTTGCCATGCATACTCGCAGCTTTTACCATCAGCCAATTTTGGAACTAGAGGAACGACGTTCATTTAACATATTTTGCAGTTAGCTCCTGCCCAGAGCCGGTTGGTCACACACAGCCTCTGAGCTGCTCAGAGAGAGACGGAGAGGAAAAAGAGAGGAAAGCTCCCTTACAGCTCGTGGCAGCAGTAAACTTTGGGAAGCAGAAAGCGTGCGGACTACCGACACCGAGAGACGGGGTACAACGACTCAGCCACGGGTCTCACACACCTATGTCTCCCCTGAACCGCAGCTCTATTTCGCATCCAGCCAACTCAGCGCCCTGGCAGGGAGATGGGCTTTGCCCCCGCTCCCTGTGGAGATGTGCCCTTGCTTGCTTCCATGAGGAACAAACCAGTGCAGTGACCCTGAAGCAGGTCAGTCTTTCAGCCGTGCCTTTTATTCACGTCCAGGCTTTCCCCAGTCTTTGCAGATATGGGGCCCTTCGTACCGTCTCCCCATGATGCTGTCTGGAGAAGGGAATGGGGGAACGGAGTGAAGGAGAGTCGGTGACAAAACGGACAACACAGCCTTGGAGTCCCACGTATCAACCCCCTTTTCTCACCAGCTTTCCTGTCCTTTAGCAGAACCACTGAACGTTCTTTGCGGGTTACTCCAGACCTCTCACACGGCATCCACGTCCCTCAAGCAATAGCGGCGTCCGGCCGGCTGGCTCCGGCGGCCATCAGCGAAGCACGTGCCTCATCGAAGGGGCTGCGTCGGGCACGCGGCTATACCCAGCACCACCCGGGATGATGCCCAACATCCCAGCCGAGAGGCTCCAGTGCCGGCTGAGCAGCCACGGGCAGCCCACGGGGTCACCGGCGAGGAAGGTGGCCACAGCACGGCGCTGGTAAGGGGTGCGATACCTGCAAGGAGAGGGACGGGACCTCACCATATGCCTCACGTTCAGCCATGGCTGGGCTTTAGCAGGCCTCCAAGCACAGCTCGCTAGCCCGTAGTCGTCCCTGGAGCGTGCGTGTTTCTTGACCCCTCAGTCTACTCCAGACAATCCTGCATCCAGGGGATGACGAGGGTCGCTGCGGTCCTTTCACAGGGTGCCAGTGAAGCAACAGGGCAAGAGCCAAGGGAAGCTCTTGAAGAAAAGCGAAAGCCACCACAAACACACCTGACTGAGCCCAGCAGGAGCGAGCGTGTGCTCTGTGTTGTCCCTTTAAACAACATTCAGAGAAGTCATATAAGCCAGTGGCTGGCTCCCAGGAGCCAGGAGTCCTGGGTCCCACGGCCAGCCTTGCCAGTCACCTTGCTTTTTTGGCTTTGCCTGGGCCACAGGACCTCTGTGTTTCTGTTTCCCTGCTATTACAGCATGTGGCAAAGAGGAGGGACTCCTTCCATGAGACATCTGCCCTCTTTGAGAAGAGCAGCAAAGGACCAACTCAGCTCGGCACCAGCCAGCGAAGACAGGGAGAGCATAGCGCCTGTGTCTCGTAGAGAGGCTGCCTGCAAAAGTGCTTGGAGCACAGATCCTCAGGAATTAAATCCCCAGGGAAATAGCCAGCCCTGCCCATCTGTCTCCTTCCAGCCGCCCCGCAGTGCTCTCCACAGGGCCGCGAAAGGCAGAGGCTCAGGCACCTGGCTCCGCTCAGCACCAGAATGCCACATCACGGATGCGAGCCAAACATCTAAGCAACGCCTGAGTCCCACCAGCATCTCGGCTGCCTACCCCTCAGCCAGAGCCCTCCTGCAGCCTGGGGGCACGCCGGACCTCCGCAGGGGTCTCAGCCCGTGCTGCCCTCCTTCCACAGCACGTGCCTTTCCCCGACCTCCCACCCCTGCCAGGTTTAGCAGCCGTAGAGGAGAGAACCTTCCCCCTCTGAGTGAGAGAAGGGGCTTCAGAGAGGCTTTGAAGCAGAGAAACCAGACCAGTTCTCTGCTATCCCCTCCCAGGGCTAAGGTGACCAGCTATTTTGGCAAAGGGGACCCCTTCCTGAGTGGCTGACACCTGTGGACCTCGCCTGCAAGGTTTTGGTTTTTCTTGTATGTCAAGTGAAACTAGTCACAGATGGATTTTAAAGTACTGGATGCTATCTCACCACCTCTGTCCCAGAGCCTGTCTCCTCGTTTGTGCTGCTGCTTGACAGCCAGCTGGGACCTCTGCACCTTGTCCAGGAGTTAATATTTTATCTAGAGGTCCAGGGAAGCTCGGTGGAAATTGTGCTGGCCTTGAAATGCCAAAGGTAACTTTGAAGTATTTCCTTCCAGACTCTGAAATGTTGCTAGTAGAAATGTATTCTCTGATAAGGAAATGGCTCTGGACCCAGGCTAACAGCTGGGGAGATTTTTCATGGAAATCAGTGCCGCGAGTCTCTGTGCCACTTTCATCCGTCTTTCCCAAATCCCATCTTTATGGAGACCAAGTCCATCACTCTTCTAGCTCCAGGGAGGTGAAGTGAGAGCAGCTCTCCGGCAGACGAAAGTCTGCTCATCCTGAAAAGGTTTCTTTGTTCTTATTGCTCAGGATCATTTTTCTACCGTGCGGTAGATTTATGAGAGGAACAGCAGTGGCACAGGGAATAATGATTCCATTTTTGTTTAATAATTAACTCACACCGTCACCTGGTGCCACGCATTCCAGCAGACGCTGCAAGGCAGTCAGGGGAGCCAGGCACGAGGTGGGCAGCGAGGAAAAACTGATTCTCCTTCTTCTGCTCACTGATGTTGTGCCCTGACCGGCCGGTGCTTGGGTTTTCCTACCTGCAGCGCACTGTCCCAACAGCTCTCTGAACTCTGCAGACTCTGCACCCTCCGAGTATTTTACAGAAACTACTGACACTGTGGTGTATTATTTCGATGGGAGGGGGGGTATAACAGCTATTTCAAAGAGCAAAGCCAAACTATTGAGCGAGAGTAAGAAAGGAAGGCAAGAGAAATTGATCTTGTTGAATTCTCCAGCTGCCATCAAGAAGCTCTGTCTTGCAACCCGTCACTGCTTGGTTTGCAAACGGCTTTACAGCACAAAGATACAGGTTTCGGGAGAATTTGCTGGAAACCTTCTGCCAAACTTTTCTCAAATTTTAATGCCGGTTCCTCACAACCAAATCATTTCTGGGGAAGAGCTTCTTTCAAAGAACTTGTCAGTTTGAACTATTGCTGAGGGGTTCCCTTTTCTAAGTATCATAACATTTAGACATTTTTTAAAGAACAAAAAAAACCAAACAGATTTACAATACTTAGTTAAAAACCAGAAGGCTAAATATATTTAAATGGTTCTAAAAAAACATTTTAAGGTTACTGAAATAAAATATTTCAAAACCAGCTTTTATTTCCCTAGCAAAATATCAATTCTTTGAAAAGTTAGAGATTTTAACTTTTTCCCCTAATTCAAGGTACATCTTTTTCCACAATACCTCAAAGCTTTGGGAGAGAGGGAATCTATTTCCCACTCAGCTTGGCTTTTAAGAGAAGCAGAACGCAATAAAGTAGAAAGGAATTTGGCTGGGGAAAAAAAAAAAAAAAATCTCAGCCAGAACCCTTTCCTTGAGTGAAAATGACCCTAGGGTTACCAGCGACACTTGCAGCCGAGGCAGCTGTAGTTTTAGCAGCACTTTCCTTTGTGAACGAATGCCCGAGATGCCAGCAAGTCCCTGCTGCCTGGGACCTGAACTCTGTTCCTATATCTCTGTCTATTTTAAGGTATATTCCATGTGCGGTCCTTTCAGCTCCTCGGGGTCAGGAATGTGGCTCCTCCTGGAAACCATCTGCTCCGGGAGACAGCTGGGCTTTTCCTGAGGGCTCAATCTGCGCCCTGCAATGCAGCCCCTCCTGGGTGGGTTAGGGTGCCCCCAGCATCGCTGGCAGGGCGAGCACCTCCTCGCAGCGGGTTTCCAGGCTTTCCCAACCTCAGGACGCGGGCCAAACCAGCAAACACGGGAAGGACTTCGGTTTACACAATTCCCGCTTATTCCCAGTCCTCAGGCATCAATCTACGCTTCGGGTACACCCTGACACCCACGTTCTCCCTACCTGCTCCACGTGAATTTCCTTTCCAGGCTTCCTCCGCCCTCATCAGGACGCAAGTCCTGCTGATAGCGTGGGCCAGGTGACTGCTGCTTCACGTTCCGTGGAGGCTGCCAGCCAAACTTTGCTGCTCCGCTGGGCCAACGGTCTGAAATGACCTTCAGGAGATCGGCTGCGAGGTGAAAGGACAGAAGCAGATTGGAGCTGGTTATTTAGCATCCAAGGGTTAGAGCAAACGAGAGGTTTGATTGTCTTCAGCAAGACATCATTGTCTAAAATTCAGATCTGCAAGCCCCAGAGTAGAAGCTAAGAAGAGCCAAGGGCCAAGGTAACTCAAACTCAGAGGACTGGAAGACTCCTGGCTGGGCTACCAGGGGAGAGGACGAGAGCCAGTGAGAAGTGGGAGAATGCTATTCCAGACCACATCGAACTGGGTACTGAAGTGCGGATCCCAATCAGTGCCCCATCTCCTCTCCTACAGTCAGTCCCGGGGAAATTCTGTGTGCTGGCATCGTCTTCGATTCAAAGTGGGAGAGACAACAGCCCAAACCAGGAACAAACTTTGGTAACGGGCAAGTTTCAGAAGGGATCCTTGAAAATCCTCCCCCAACTGAATGTCCTAGTAATGTTCTAGTGGTTCCTGAAAGCCCTGAAAATCCTGAAAGATTTTACCTGCCCTGTGACCACTGAATCGTACTATGTTCTTCTACTTAGCCCCTGAGTGCTTCCAGAGCAGGCTGGCTGGGGCCACACGCACAAACAGCAAATTTGCCCCCCGGAATCATCTGGTGGTTGCTCGAGTCCTTCAGAGGAGGGGTGAGTGATCTGGGAAGAGGAAGGTGGGGAAGATCTCAACAGATCTCAACTCCCTGCTTTTTGCTTGGCACCACCACACGCCTCCTGCAATGCCTAGTCTGTAAAGGTGGTGCCCAAGCTCAGGGGGTAATGAGGATTTATGGCTAAAATTCTCCCTCTTCAGTCCTTGAACAAGCAAAGGGTGGCTCCACATTTCCCCCCAGGCCCGTCAAGCTCGATGATGTGTGACTAACTCTTTCATTGACCAAAGCCCAACCACTTCCCTCACGTGATCTTACATAACTGCTCATCTATTTCGTTAATGAATGGAGCTTGAGAAAATTTCCATTGCCCAAAGCCCTCAGGGGAAAATGAGTGAGCACTGTCTCCACCTTTTGTGTGCCGACGTGGGATTTTCCTATGGATTAACTGAGCACAGTGGTGTTATGTTTTTGGTTGCTGTCATCGGTGCCTGAAACGGTAAGCGAACAGCTGGGTGGCAAGGAGATGGAAAAAAAAAAAAACAAAAACAAAAAAAAAAAACCCCAGGAGTCCCTGCCTGAGCCAGAGGAAACAGGAGACTCCCTCTGCCAGGAGAAGCGGCAGGGACGTCACTGCCGTGGCCGGGGACTGCATCTATTCCCAGGCAAAAGCTGCTGTGTTTGCTCAGCCCTGCGCAAAGCCAAAAAACCTCCCGGCCTCTCTTCCCTCCCCACCACAGATCCAGCGGTGCTGACCTGCTGGTGTCCTGGGGGCCAGGCCTGATCCTGAGGCTGGCAGGCGGCTCGCTCTGCCCTGCCACAGTCAGGACGGGGTAGTCTGATGGTGGGCAGCAGTGGAGGGGGGTGACAGGTACCTGTTGGCTCTATCGGCACGTCAAAGGCACACACACCAGCATTTACAAAAGGCAGGAGCTGGAGGGAAGGTGGGGACACCCCAGTATTTCTAAAAGCCCATACTGATGCTTCGGATTTTCCCATTATAACCACTTCACTGTGATGCTGCCTCAGATAGAAATTACTTTTACCGTAAAAAGGCTGGGCAGAGGGGAGCACTACTTTTCCCAAAGCAACGTCATGCAAAGGCGTTTGTAAGTGCTAGAGACACGTGATTTTCAGAAATGCAATTCGTGCTGTTCTCTGAGGATGTACTTTGGAACTGAGGTATTTGTTGGATATGCAATCTGGGCTCCCCACGGCATGAGCTACAAATCTCATGGCCATAGGGTTTAGGAATGCTTCTGAAGTTAACAGGATAGCTAGGTTGAACTGGGCATGACTGGACTACCATGAAGGATAGAAGTGGCAGCGCTGACATACTGGAGGATGCTCCTTTCTCCTTCAATTTATGATGGGGAGAAAATGCAAATGCAGCCCTAGCCTCTGTAATGCCTGGTCCATGTGCAACGATGAGTAAATATTTAACGGCAGGAAGAACATTCCCTTCCAGAGATTGAAGCAGCTGAGTTAATCAGTTCCAGACTATATTCAAGTCATGGGTGTCAAGAGGACAATACAAGTTCAAAACCTTGAGGATGTTCAAAGTCTTCTACTACGCCTAGGCAGTTGCCATGTCTCCCCTGGGATGCTAAAAAGGAGGATCTTTTCACCTCCTGAGAAAGCAGGATGATTAACTCCCTCAAGGGCACGCTTCACAGAGAGGGGGAAGGGCTGGAGATGCGGCAAACAGGGAGTTTGAAGATTTTCCTGTTGCATCTGGGTGGTGCTTCAATAAGCTGGGGAGCAGAGGCTGCTGCCGCAGCTGGGCTGGGCTGGGAAAGCCCTCAGGCAGGTCTGGAGAGGTTTCCTGGCCTGGCAGCACACTGGATGCTCACCTGCACGGCTGATGACAGAAGTTGTCACTGGTAGTAGTTCTCAGGCTTTGGAAGGTGTTCAGCTTCTGCTGGACCCTCCTCTTACACGACAACACACCTCCAGTTGTTCTTTTGCCCCAGTATAGTTCATTTGCCCTGACCTGCCTCTCCCTCACAAAGCCCGTCTGTTCCCATCAGAGCTTATGCAGCGCAGACAAGGTTGTTAGTACTCATCTCTACAATAAAACAAGCTCCTCCAGACATGATGTAGTGCGTATTTTCTTATAATATCCGTAGCACTCACCTTACAGAGCCTTGGAAAGAGACTTAACTATCAGCGCATACTTTCTCCCACCTGCATCACTGGCTGACCGACTGGTGAGCTGGGGTCTCGGCTGCTCATTCATCTCTGGCTTTTGCTGGTGCTTCAGAGTAGAGATGTCTCTCTGTGGAGGAAAAAAAAACACTCCAAGAATATGTTTATCTTTAGGCCATCTCTCCTCTGGTGTGTCCCCCATAAAACCGCCTGAGGTTCAAGGTAAATGTTTCCAGTCCTCTGCACCAAACACTATTCTTTTCTCTAGAGCCCATTTTGCTTGAAAGGACATCATTTAAAGCTGGGACGAGAAAGGAGAGAAGCGATTCAGTGTCCAAGTCCATTTGGATGACTGAGCACCTCTTAAGTACTTCAGCCAAAGCACTCAACATTTACTATTTGGGATATTTTTTGTTAACACTCAAAAGAGTCAAATGTTTTACCATGCAGCTAAAAGCTTTGTGTATTACTCAGAGCTCAACTCCTCTTAGAGGAATGACAAATCAGAAGCTGTAATGGTAAACTGAATTCTGGCTACAAAATAAAAAAGCAAAAGTCTGTGTTGCTATTTTTCACTTTGGATATAAATCCTCTGGACTGAACAGCCCTCGCCAGGCACTGTGTAAAGTTTTTTCCTAAAATAAGATGACAGGGGCCAGGGGCCCAAGCTAAGCTGATTAGAGCAGCTAAAGCCGTATCACATTGCCACAGCGGGGTCATATGATTGATCACTGGGGTAAATATTTAGGAAGCTTCCCAGGGAAGGGGAGTAGAGGGGACAGACCATAGAAGTCAGGGAAAACGGGCAACTGGGGTGTAGCTAAGGGAGGGTCTGATACCATCCGCCTGCCGTAATGCAGATCAAAAAAGCAGGGGTAGCTTTGCTTTGAGTTCCACCTCCCATCGGCTTCCCCTTTGAACGCGCATTCCGCTCCACTGACCCAGGACCACCTTCGCTGCAAGGCAGCGTTTTCGACATCAAGGCAGCGTTTTCGACATCAAGGCAGTCCATGTCACTCTGCGACCACGTCCCACCAGACCCTGCCGGCGCCGGTCAGCCCTT